>NC_133324.1:290197944-291397944 GCF_042186555.1 Aquarana catesbeiana | reverse complement strand
ATTATTTGGCAAATAAAATAGTTTATAAACTGTTTAAAACAAATAAAACATTTGTTATAAACTGTAAATTTTCCTCTGTATTTTTTTGTGTATGTAAATTTAAGAAAAAATATCATAACAAAGAAGCTTCCTATGAAGTTAATTGGAAAAACATTGTAAAAAGTGTCTAATTCATGTCCTAGTTGATGACATTGCCAAGTGGCTTGAACCAACAAAAGGGAGTTCAATCATCCACAACCCAAGGAACCCTTGGCAACTTTAGGAGGAACCCAAAGGTTCTATAGAAGCCTAGTTGAGAATGGCTGCTCTAAGGTCAGTGCTACAAGTGCTGATGATCCTGTATTAAACCAAATGGAGATGATTTACTAAAGAAGACACTGATTGAATTTTTATATCATATAAAAGGTTCAGTGCATTATAAAAAAATTTTAAAAATTAAAAGATGCGGGTGCAATTTTTTTTTTGCTTTAAAGCGGGGGTCCACCTACATCAACCTAAAAAAAAAAATATTAAAAGCCAGCAGCTACAAATACTGCAGCTGCTGATTTTTAATACATGGCCACTTACCTGTCCCAGGGTCCAGCGATGTCGGCAGGCGACGCCGAGAACCCGCTCGGTTCTCGGCAGCTGCCGCCGCCATCCTAGGTGAGGGAATCAGGAAGTGAAGCGTTGGGGCTTCACTTCCTGATCCCCTACTGCGCATGCGCGAGTCGCGCTGCGCATCGTAACTGGTCCCCGCTATCTCCTGGGAGCTGTGTGTTTCCCAGGAGACAGCGCGGAGGGGCAGGAAGAGGCATAGACTCCCATGGGAGTCTATGCCGGAAGTGGGTGCAAATATCTGTCTTAGACAGGTATCTGCACCCCCCTCCCCCCTGAAAGGTGCCAAATGTGACACCGGAGGGGGGGAGGGTTCCGAAAAGTGGAAGTTCCATTTTTGTGTGGAACTCCGCTTTAAGTTGTGCTGTCAAAATGAATGGGCTGCCTTAACACAGTGCACTTTAAAAAGGGAAAAGATTTTGAGTGTTAACACCCATGTGTTAATGCAATGCATAGTGCAAATCCTATTGAGCCTTGTGTTATGGGCTAAAATGTCTGCTCCTGTGAGGCAGTAATGTTCTGTCAAAACCCATTACACAACCTTTTCAACTCTGCCTGTCCAATGCTAAGCATTATACAGGCAGTAAAGGTGGTTTAAAAAATATTATTGGCAACTCTATGCTCCCTAAGCATTTAGTGAACTGGCATCTGAAACGTATTCCTGGTACATGGGAAAACTTTGAATTTAAAATCCACAAAAGAAAACGCAGCAGCAAAAAAAAAAAAAAAAAAAAAAAATAATAATAATAATAATAATAGCGAGCAAAAAAAGGAATTCAATAGACAGGTGAAAAAAATATCATGCTGCAAAAAAGTCATAATCTTCATGCTTTAAATAAGATATATTTTTATTTTGGCTTTCATTTAAGCCAGCGATACATGGATCGAAATTCAGCTGGTTCAGCAGGGAGCTGCTGAATTTTGGTCCATGTATGGACAGAGTGGTTGTATCTATCTATCGACTACTGTCTAACCACCTTGTTGGATTTGTGCCTTTTGATCAGCACTGCTGGCAATAATTGGCACTGCTGATCTGTGTACTCTAAGTACTCTGATGGTGGGGAAGCCTCCCCGTTGTCAGAAAACAAAAGCTCAGCATGGGGATTTTCCCCATCCACTTCGAATGTGTGAATATACATTAAAAATGTTGAAACTGTATGGTTGTGTTAGTGTATTTGGTTTCCCTCTTTAAACTCTGTTTCTGCCTTTAACTAAATTATAAGATTTGTGACCTTAGTTATCTACAAATAATTTATAATATTATTCTCAAATTTATAACAGTGAAGTTTTATTACTTTAAAGAAATTAAAGCCCAGCTCGCTCCATGCTCATGCTTACCTTTTTCCTGAAGCTTTCTTAACAGTCACATGTTGGCAGGGGTGTTGCTAAGACTGCAAAAAATCTGGGGCTAGAGCTCATAGTCACCAATCTGTTTGCAGGTGCAGGGGGGGGGGGGGGGGGGGGCACGCCGGTGGTAAGCAATTTTTTGCTGGCAATGGCTGGTGTTGGCGCTTCAATCATCATTGGAACCATGGTTGATATGGTGTCAGGGTGGTTGAAGCACATTATTTCTATTGTTACATTCTAATATATAATGAAGTGGTTCAACTCACCATAATGCAGAATTAGTGGGAGCCCTGGGAGTGTCACGTGCCACATCTCCTGCTACCAGATGCAGCGTGTCAATTGCCACCGTCACTTGTCACCAGATGCAGCATGTCACTTGCCACCATTGCCTGTCACCAGATGCAGCTTGTTACTTGCCACCGTCACCTGCCACTAGATGTGGATTGTCACTTGCCATGTCGCTTGCCACCATATGTGGATTGTCACTTGCCATGTCATCTGCCACCATTTGCAGATTGCCACATCACCTGCCACTATTTGCAGATTCTCACTTGCCACGTCACCTGCTACCTGATGCGGATTGTCACTTGCCATGTCACCTGCCACCATTTGCGGATTGTCACTTGCCATGTCAACTGCCACTATTTGCAGATTGTCACTTGCCAAGTCACCTGCCACCTGATGTGGTTTGTCACTTGCCACATCACCTGCCACCATTAGCAGATTGTCACTTGCCTCGTCACCTGCCACCATTTGTGGATTGTCACTTGCCATGTCACCTGCCACCATTTGCAGATTGTCACTTGCCACTATACCTGCCACCATTTGCAGATTGTCATTTGCCATGTCACCTGCAACCTGATTCGGATTGTCACTTGCCACATCACCTGCCACCTGATGCGGATTGTCACTTGCCACGTCACCTGTGACCATTTGCAGATTGTCACTTTCCATGTCACCTGCTACCAGATGTGGGTTGTCACTTGCCATCTGATGTGGATTGTCACTTGCCATGCCAGCCAGTGCTACCAAATGTGCATTAGTACAAAAAACTAATGTGCAAAACCACAGCTGAAACTACACAAAACACCAATTAGAGAGCTGCCAACACAGATAGGTCCACTCAGTCCCCCAATATAAAAGTATTGAAAACAAGTATATGGCGCTACTCCATCCTTTGGTACCAAACAGCCTGAAACCAAATCAAATATAGCAATCAGTGATCATATAATGAGATTAGATGGATAGGCGCTACTCTGTCCTTCAGAGCAAATCTAAAAAGATAAGAGCGCCTATATTAAAATACTGGGTAACGTACAGTCCTCCTATTGACAAATAAGTGTATAAATGGTACACCTATAAGGCCACTCCACACAGCAGAAGAAACTCAAAATACAGTGTAGAATACTAGATATGCGACTTTCCTACTAAATATGTGCACCGTGCTTCAAGCCAGAAACATGATAACCACAATAATCTCTGCGTGGCAGTGTAAACTAAAATAATGTGGTAACGTGCTTAATGCAAATAATCTTTCCTAATACCATACCCAAATGCATAATATGGAGTGTGAGATATTTCTAATGTGACATAATGAGTGAATGAAAATCCAACCCGAAACTTGTAAAAAATGCAGCAAATAACAATAATGATAATGAGGTACCTTGTGCTATAAAATATATATATATACAATATAATAATTAGAAAATGTCACATGTGAGTAATAAATCAATAGAAAGGTATCACTAATAATGTGAAATCACAATAAATCAAATAACATAAAATAATAAATATTGAATGGTGATAATTAATGTCCATACAAAGTGCAAATAGTGCAATGCTGTCCACAATAACGTGCAAAAGTGATAATAAGTGTCCACACAGCAGTCTGTATAACCAAGTGCAAATAGCAGTGCCTTGTGCTGTTCTTCAATTCCAGTGCACACACTAATAGTTTCCCCCAGCCTCTCACCTCCAGTAGCGGCCCCCAATGGGCCAAATCAGGAAGAATAGATAGTGCTCTGGTGGAGCGGGTGGGTAACCTGAAGCAATTCTCCTTCCCCGAGGGATGTCCGTGGATCTGGCTCTCACGTCTCACCTCCCGTCACTCACAGTAATCCCAGTTTGGCCATAATGAAGAAAGGAACAGCTCCCATAGTGTAGTAGTTAAAGGTAAGATTTATTTAAACAAAATGCAGTAACTTACATATCAGTAACAGATGAACAGTAAAACAACGTAGCGCTTCCGGGTTCGGCCGTCCCCGGGAAGCGACGGCACCTAGCTCCTCCTACCCTGACGCGTTGCGTCACACCACGTGACTTTATCAAAGGGATGGAGGAGTCCGGTGCCAGCTAGCCTATTTAAGTATATGCCGCTGTCATAGCAACGGCTACACAATCTAAAAAGCGATCCAACGTACACAGTCGATACACTAGGTGGAAGGTGAAGTTAATTCATTGATATAAACTATTACATACATGATTGTAACCACATTTCCTTTCCAAAATTAAACTAAATAGGGGAACTAAAAACGATAAAAAATGTAATTGAATCAATAGGTGAACCATCTAATGTTGAATTAGCTTCTACAATTCCTGTAACTACTGCACCGCCTTCGCCATCTAGTGGTGATTTTAAATACCTGCCACAATCTAATAATATTATGAACATGAGGAAAGGCAGGACACAAACTTATATCCAGAACAATAGTCCCTTTCACAGGACCTGGCAATGCTAGTAGTGCTAGTAGTGAGCTCATAGGCTTGATCGAATACACATAAAAAATATCCATCTAAAAACAAAACTCTTCTCATATAGGCCAATACATACAAATATTTTCTTCCTTCGATATATAATATAAAAATCCAATCCAAGAGAAGGTATCATAATAAGGACACTCTAATCAGAATAATTTTGACTAATATAGGGTAGGCAATTTCAATGGGAAAAAATGTAACAATATAAAACCATACATATTAAAATTTCAATGAGAGATAACCCAATTATGTATAAGATAATAAATCCATATTAAAATATATTAAAAATATAAAAAATATATATATTTAAAAAGTATTGCTATAGTACTATTAAAAATCGGAGATAAAACAGTTCAAATCAAATTCCACGTTGTGTCCTAGGAGCGATAGAGTCCGTAATTCATGGATCCATCTGGACTCTGCCTGGCTAATTCTAATAATTTTGTTATCGCCCCTCCAATGGGGTTTATATTTTTCAATTCCACATACCTTCAGGGATGAGGGGTCACTGTTATGGTACTCTGCATAGTGTTTGGATAGACTATGTTTATCAAAGCTTTTTTTAATATTACGTACATGCTCTTTTAGTCTTATCCACAATGCCCTCTTGGTTCTGCCAACATATTGGATGCGGCAAGGGCACTCCAACAGATAGACGACTCCTTCACTCCTACATGAGATAAAATCTTCTATCTCGTAATTCTGTGCCGTGACAGGGGACATGAAGCTTAATTTTTTCTTCTTATCTTCTCTCGTATGTCTACAGGTATAACAGTTTTTACAAGGATCCCCTTGCCTTCAAAGAATGAGAATTTTTTCTTTTTGGGAGGGTCTAGAACATTCTTTGCCAGACGGTCCCTCAGTGTCGGGGCCCTCCTATATACGAATTTTGGTAAATTAAATAGGAACGGGCCTAGATGTCGATCCATTTTAATGATGTCCCAATGTTTTTTAACAATTTTTTCAATTTGTTTATATTGGATGTTATAATCCAAAATGATGGGTACATTCTCTTGCTGAGTAGGATTTTTTTCCCCATCCTGTATTAATTTTTCTCTATCCATTAGTGTGACATCATTAATTTTTTCTTCAATAAATTTCGCATCATATTCCTTCTGGATGAACCTTTCTCCAATCATTTTGGCTTGTTCCAGAAATGTTTCTTTCTTGGTGCAGTTTCGCCTTAGCCTTACCAACTGGCCCTTAGGTATGTTATCCAGCCATAATGAATGGTGGCAGCTATCCAGAGGTAAATAACTGTTCCTGTCTACTGCTTTAAAATACGTCTGGGTACATAGCTTAATTCCTTCTTTCTTAATTTGGAGATCTAGAAAATTGATTTCCTCGTCACTGATCTCCCAGGTCAATTTTATGTTTTTATTATTAGTGTTAAGATAAAAACAGAAGTCAATGAGACTTTCTCTATTTCCACTCCAAATTATAAAAATATCATCAACAAAACATTTAAAAAGGGTCAGTTCTTGTGGTTGATTGCTATACAGTACTTCTTCTTCCCACTCTGACATGTACAGGTTAGCTACACTGGGCGCATACTTAGCGCCCATTGCAATTCCACATATTTGCCTATAATAATTATTGTTGTGCCAGAAATAATTAGAATCCAAGCTATAATTCAAGCAATCTAGTATGAATCTTCTCTGCTTGCACTTCAAGCTACTGTACTTTCGCAAGGCCCATTTGGTTGCCTGTATGGCTTCATCATGATTGATGATTGTGTACAGAGACGAGACATCGGCCGTTGCTAGATATACGGGCCCATCACTCAAGGTTACATCATTGAGGAGTTGAATAAGATGTTTGGTATCTCTCAAGTATGATCTCGTCATCTTCACTACTGGCTGTAGAAACCAGTCAATGTATTCACCAATTCTTGCGCCTACCGAATTGATACCATTCACTATAGGCCTCCCTGGGGGTTTGCATTTATCCTTATGGATCTTAGGAAGCGTATAGATTATAGGTATTTTACAAGTTTTTGGCTGTAGGTATAGAGCTTCTTTTTTATTCAGGAGGCCTTTATCTACTTCTTTCTGTATAACCTTCGCCAATTCTTTCTTGTATCTTATCGTTGGGTTACTTAATAATAACTGGTAGGTTTCTTTATCATTGACTTGTCTATTCAGCTCTTCATTGTAGTCTTCCTTGGATTGGATGACAATGGCTCCTCCCTTGTCGGCCTGCCTAATTACAATGTCATTTCTTGCTTCTAATTTCTTTATCCCATTTTTTATACTTCTTGAATTCCACACTTTCTTCACTTCTAATTCTTGTAGATCTCTTAAAATCATTCTTTTAAAAACTTCAATATGCCCATCTTTCCCAGCGGGTGGGTTAAAGAGGGATTTATTCCTCAAATTGCTGAATATAATTCCATTATTCTCTAGTGAAGTTGTTCCTCTTCTTTCTAGCGGATTGCTAATCATGTATTTTTTTATATTAAGGCTCCTAATAAATTTATTAATATCCACGTATGCATTGAATTTATTCAAATTCTTCCTTGGGGCGAACTTTAATCCCTTGTCTAATACTTTCATTTCTTCTGGTGTTAGTTCTACCCCACTAATATTGATAATGCCTTCCCCTACTGTTCTCTTTTTCTTTTGTTTTTTGATTCCTGCTCGACATCCTCTTCTCGTTTTTCGTTTTTTCCTTTCTTTTTTTTTTTTTTTCTACAGATCTTCTTGGGGTGTTTCTTTGGTAGTCTCCCCTGTCTTGATCCCTCTGTCCTTCTTGTTTCCTGTCTTCTCTCTTCCTTGTTCTCCTGTCTGGACTGGAATTCGGGGTGCGCCTGTCCTGTCTCCGTGGGGGATCCTCGTGATATTGGCGTCTCGGGGATTCCCAATGGCGTCGATCTAAAAAACGGTACGGTGTTCTTTCTCGTTCATGTCTATCAGATTGTTGTTTTCAATACCAAATGTGCATTATCACTGCACTGGTGGCAGCACTGGTCCATTAAGTGAGGGCGGAAGAGCGCTGATGTGTGGTGGGCAGTGAGAGATGATGTCATCTCTCTGCTCCCCGCCTCACATCATTCCCACATTGAAGAGGCCCAGCTGTGAGGACAGAAGAGCGGTGATGTGGAGCGGGCAAAGAGAGATAATGGTTAGGCAGGGACCCTGCGGCAAGAGACTTGGGGTTTTTGGGCCCGATTCAGGGCTACAGCCCCAATAGCCACCCCTAGCAATGCCACTGCATGTTGGGTTGGTTCCTTTCCACTTTGGCCGTAACCAACAGTAGGCAGTCTTTAATGATGCAAAGAGCAGCCTAGATACATGAACTGTGTCTGCAGCACAGAGAAAGAAGTTTATCCAAGAGAAATACAAGATCTTTAGCATGCAGTTCATCGAGCTGTGACTCCCCAAACAGCTGAATCAGAATATGTTGGCTCATTCAAATTGGGAAAAGGGGTACTTCTTATTTCAGTAGATCACACCCAAATTCATGCTTAGGCTATAATTATCTATAGCACATAAGGTCAATTGATGGAGCGCAAAACATTGACAATTTGATGCAGTTTTTCATGTCAATTCTATACCTATTCTGATGTAACTAATCTTATGACCATTTATACATCTTATGACCATTATCTCTATGTCTTATGATTCGAATAATAACTTTATATTAATAGTTATTGTTATCTCATTGTCTTATGATCTTAATGAACTATCTACAACAGTAATACAACTTGCAAGCATTTCTACTGGGTCAAGAGGGCATCTTTAATGGCTATGATTAATTCCGGTTGCCTTTTTCTGTTAGAACACCAAAAATAAATCAATGAACAAGATACTAATAAAAAGCTTGCAACACTGAATAATACAAATGAAACCGAACTTAGCAGCATATAAACGTTATTTTATAATATATATTTAAAAAATTTCAATTAAACCATTATGTCTCCTAGTCAAAATCTTCAGAGCCATTTTCTTTTCTTTTTTTCTTTATTTATTTAACAAAGTTTTAAATTTTCCAAAATACAGACATATTATACAAAACACATATCACAGGACATTACCATTACCCCCCCCCCCTCCCCCCATTTGGAGCATTAAACATTAGACATATTAATAATAAAAAAAATAATTCTGCTTACTAAATAGGGTGGACAGTACATTTGGCATTAAGTACCTTTTCACTTAAGGGTGTGTATATATGCATATTTACATCAATACTTATGATACAGAAATAGCCTATACCAATTTTGGGGACATAACCTCAAACCATTTTGACCAAACAGCCTCAAACTTCCTCATTAAATTCCTTAAAAAAAATGTATGTTTTTCAAAAGAAATAATCCTATTAAGTAGGAGGATAAGGGGAGGTCCACTTAAGGGCAATTTGTCTGCAAGCCACAAACAGAGCACGTCTGATAGTATTTGCTATAGGGAAAGTATAAAGCAGTAGACACGTAAGTGGTTCTACAGAAATATTTACATCTAATAGCCCATTAAGTGTACCAACTACCTCCACCCAATATCTCTGAAGTTGGGACACCTCAACAAGAGATGTACTGTATAAGAGTACCTGGGTTACCACCCCTAGCACAGGTTGAATCAGATCTCAGAGCCCTTTTCATATGAATCATTGCAGCCCTGTGGTACATCTTTAAAAATAATGAATAAGGCAAAAGCAGTGGATATACTTAAGCCTAGTACACATTAGTAGATTTTTTTTTTTTGTTCAACCCAGCAAGGCTGAACGAAAAAAAACTGACAGCTCACCTATCCAAGGTAAGTACAGCGATCTGCCCTGCTGTTCTATTGTGTTCTGACAGGGAGGCTGATCGGCAGAACTTTTTCTGTCATGCCCTTTTGACAGAGGCCGCCAGAATGGTCGGCTTCTGTCGGACTGACAGCAGTACACACAGGCCGAATGTCGGCTGGTTTCTATTGAACCGGCTGATGCCGTCTGACATTCAGCTCATGTGTACTAGGCTTAAGTCGTTGAAGTAAACTAGCCTGTATGATAGCATGATTACTTTGCTCATTGAGGTCTTTGCAACTTGGCCCAAACAAACTCTTTAATGGGGCATTAAATGTGGCGGTAGGCTTTAAACCTTTAAAGAGGGTCTGAACAGTGGAAGGCAGATGGATGGAAAAGCATCATAACCAGTATGGCCAGCAGGCTCTCTAAAGTTAATCTTTTCTCCTTTACTTTCTTACTGTGCCTCATTGCACATGATGGGATCATGGAAGGCAGTAGAGCTTTACCTCATTCACTAAGTTCTGTAGAAAATGACCTTGCAAAGTAAACAGTCTATTTTCCTTTAGTAAATCCCCCCATCTGTCTCTATGTGGAGGTAGCCATCTTGGTAGACCAGTAGTTCTTTGCTTCCTCACATCAGTGCTACTACCCCTGATGACTAGTGGGATGATGACTGTTGGAGGAATATTCAAGAAGCATCAGGAAATAGATAAAGAACAGATCCACAAAGTGAATAATCCAAAAGCAAAAAGATTCTTGCACTGCGCGTATTAAAGGAGAACTCTAGCCTTTCCTCCTCAAAACAAAAGATGCATTGTGCGTGTAAATGAATCACAACCCCACTGTCAGTTTGTGTGTAACTTGCCTCCTTTAGCTGTATACAGCAGGGTTCTGTGACTGTGGACTGTGTGTGATGTCACTTCTCCTGGCGAATTTTCAAAGTTCAAATACATAATTTGCAGGGTCTGAAAGACTACAAAGGGGAGTGTTACAGATTCTAGCTGCTGCAGGAAGTGTCTGTGCAAGGGACAGAGTCTATCAGCAGGATATACAGAATATCACATGATACAAAGCCACAACTAAACCCAGAATATCAGGGGATCTGCAGACAACAGAGCAACATGGTACAGAGGTATGATCTATGCTGGGATTGATCAATCTGTTCAGTTCTAGTAAAAAGAAAGTTGGAATTCAGCTTTAAAGTGGTTGTAAAGGCAGAAGGTTTTTTTATCTGAATGCATAGAAAAAAACCTTGTGCATGTAGCAGTCCCCTTCAGCCCCACTAATACTTACCTGAGCCCCATCTAGATCCAGCAATGTCCACGAGTGCCTCAGCCATCCCGGACTCTCCCTTCTGATTGGCTGAGACATAGCAGCAGCGCCATTGGCTCCCACTGTTGTCAAAGTCAGTTAGCCAATCAGGAGAGAGAGGGGCGGGGCCAAATTGGGGCTCCGTGTCTGAATGGACACACAGAGTTGCAGCTCAGCTTGGGTGCCTTCATAGCAAGCTGCATGCTGTGGGTGCATTCGAAAGGAGGGAGGGGCCAGGAGCGCTGAAGAGGGACCCGAGAAGAGAGGGATCTGGGCTGCCCTGTGGAAAACCAGTATACAGAGCAGGCAATTTTAACATGTTTATTATTTTTAGAGAAAAAAAATGAGACTTTATAATCACTTTATGGTAAATCTTTCTACGAGCAGCATAGGAAAGACATCACCAAATCTCAATCCAACTGTTGTGAGACTAGTAGTCAGAGGTACGTGCTTTAGATGATCTCACACTGCAGATATACAGCTGTGGGGCTTAAGGCAAAGTAAATGCACTGCTATTGTATTTTCAGAAGGAAATAAAAAAGGGATATTTTTCAGAGACAATTAACATTTCTAAATGTTCCCTAAGAGACAGGAAATCTATATTTGAGCTCAGATCCACTTTAAGTAAAATTTATAACAGCTAAGAAAATTATACAAAAAAAGATTTTTTTAAGGAGTAGTTTTGCCCGATGGGCAAATACAAAATGACAAGAATTTTAATGATATTTCACTGTATTTAACTGCACTAGAGTGCATGTACATGCATCTGTTTTAGCAAGATCTGAAAATATATATTTTCTCAAAAAAGAGAAACAGTAGGAGTGCACTGATAATCAAATTTTGCAAAACATCAGGCTATTGGCGCTGTTGTCTGACAACCACTAACATTGTGTTATTCCTGGAGCCGAAAATCAAATTAAAACTAGAACTAATCACTTTCTGGAAACCCAAACATTTCTGGGCACATTTCTTTGCATTGCCCAACACAGACATTCCAACTTGCAAAAACTAATTTCAGGGAGGTGGCAAACTCATTTCAGAAAGGTGACGCTTTGCGCCGGCGCCAACCACTCCCCCCCCCCCCCAATTAAATGCAGCCTTACCAGTGCCCATGAAATGCAGCCTGATCAGTGCCAATTAAAGGCATCCTTACCAGTGCCAGTTAAATGCAGCCTTACCAGTGCCAATTAAATGCAGCCTGCTCACACAGAGCTCTATTACGGATTTGAATATCCCGACGGCCACTGTAACAAAGTCCCTCCTCCTATGATACACATCACGCTGATTCAATGTATCATTGGATCAGTTTTCCATCTATCTAGGAGGCAGGACTTTGTTACAGTCCTCCATCTCGCACAGACTGGCATTCCCTGGTGAGGACGTCATCACATCTGCCTGCAGTGCCTGGACAAGGTCATCCAGTGCCCAGGGCGAAGATATCAAACTGCGCCCCCCCACCAGGTGGAGTAGGGGGTGGGATGCAATTTGTAGCGACACATGCAACACGTCTCATCAAAACATATGTAACATATACATTTAATAGCAGTAGACATTCAATACCCCAGTAAAATATTGGGGTAACAGTGAGGAAAATCAGTGTGGGGACAAATGCCTGCGTGTTTGTGTTGTCACTGGAAGAAAAAGATGCCCTGGCATCTGTGGTATAAGTCTAAAGGTAAGTGAAAAATTAAATTAAATTAAAGGTTTTGGCACCAGTAACTAAATATCCCAGTGCTGCACCTAAAATTAGTGATATACTAATAATTCATGAAAAAGTGTGTATAAAGGGCGCTATCTGGATAAAACTATATAAGTGATAAATTAATAATTCCATATATAAATACAAATGACCAAAAAAACACAATTCATCAATTTACATCAAAGTCCATAAATGTCTACCTGTATATAGACAATTCTTCAATATATGCTCCAACACCGTGCTTCTAAAATAATATGTGCTCCAAAACTTCAGACACAACAGTGCTTCACCCGAAGTGACTTTAAAATGCGCTCACCAGAATTCCTCGGCCAACAAGCGACCATAAAGCATGTAATGTGAGAACCTCCTCAGTTCATAGGTCTATCTCCACGTCTATTTCACTCCTCCATGTGTGGATACCATACGATCACAGTCAGATATGCAGTGGTATGTGGAAGAAACTCTTTCCAGTATCAAATATCATCTGTCTCCCATAACGAGACTCTGTGGAATTGGCTCAGCCACAAAGAGCCACAGAAGGCAGGTATAGTGTAATATTGCTTTTTTTTTTTTTAAAAGGTGCACTTACATATGTCCATTCGGATGCAGAAAGGCACAAAAGCAGCTCGAGGGTCTATAGAACCGGTCCCGCACCGCTGTGCAACTAGCGGCGTGCGTTCCAACTACCCAGCGGAAGTATAGGGTTCCTTTCAATTTGCATGTCAAACTTCTCTTCTATGCATTTCACGCTCAAGCGCGCGTCATCAGGATGATGACGAGCGCCGCTAGTCACACAGTAAAGAAAAGAGTTTCTTCTACATACCACTGCATATCCGACTGTGATCATATGGTATCCACACATGGAGGAGTGAAATAGACGTGGAGATAGACCTGTGAACTGAGGAGGTTCTCACATTAAAAGAAATGGCTATATAGACATTTATGGACTTTGATGTAAATTGATGAATTGTGTTTTTTTGGTCACTTGTATTTATATAAGGAATTATTCATTTATCACTTATATAGTTTTATCCAGATAGCGCCCTTTATACACACTTTTTCATAAGTCTAAAGGTGAGTATACACAGTTAGCTCTCTTATTGTTCAGCTGGTTGGCGGAAGAAAAACAAAAATGAACAGATTCTTCCCATCCACACAAGTGAGGTGGATGGAGGAATCCTCCTCACTGTACCATTGTTTTCTGACAGTAGGGACACCCTGCTGTCAGAATACACTGATCGGTGGCTGCAGCTATTTGGGTTTGGCCACCGATCGAATGTATGTTTTTTAGCATAACCGTTCGACAGAAGACAATCTACCGATCAAATTCTGTCTAACAGGAAGTGGTTGAATTTCAATCTGTCTGTACCCACCTTTAGGAGGACTGATGTGGTGGAGGTATGAAGGAGGACTGGGAACTAGGAGGGTGGAGCTATATGGGTGCATTTAACTAAAGCTGTATACACATTTTTTTTTAGTGTAAATCTAAAGATGAGTATACTTTTTTTTTTTTGTTCAGCTGGTTGACAGAAAAATAAAAATAGAATGGATTTTCCCATAAGTGGTTAGCATTTCTGCCCAGCAGTGCTGGGGCAATTGGTTCAAATCCCAACTATGGCACTAACTGCTTGGAGTTTGCATGTTCTCCCTGTACCTGTGTGGGTTGCCTCCAGATACTCCGGTTTCCTCGCACACTCCAAAGATATGCTGGGAGGTTAAATGACTTCTGTCTAAATTGGCCCTAGTGTGGGAGTTAGGGACATTAGATTGTAAGCTCCTTGAGGACGGGGACTGTATATGTATATATGTGTAATGTGTAAATTGACGGCACTATATAAGTAATGAATAAAAATAATAAGGGGCTCTGAAGAAGAAATGGTGACTATCAAATGAAGAGGGTTGCTCTGGGGCTAAAGTTTGTTTTATAGCCAGCCTAAAATACAGATTTCTTGTAACCTATTAGCAGCTACATACAGATATCCCAAAATAGTTTATACTGAGTCACTGTAGAGATTTTTAGACATTTCTAAGTGACATTAAAGAGTAAGTGTAACTGATCACAGGTTTTGAAATTAATTTAAGCAGACTCTAAACTCACAGGCAAGCAAACACCTAGCCCTCAGTAAATGAGTAAATGTCCCAAAAAAGATTTCTAATGATCCTGGAAAGTAGAGAAGTTGTCCTGGTCTGTGGTCTTATCAGAGTCGCTGGATACTACATTAATTACAGACTGACACAGACAGGAAGTTTAACAAATCTGGTATTGCTGGCACTAACCTAGCTTGTTCTACAAATACATTTTAGCTGCCATGGTTTGAATCAAGAGCACGTGAGCTGGTCTGGGGAGAGTTCTGGTTACTGCTGGGCTAAACAGTGATCAGCGCTGCTTTATGCAGTGTGCTGAACTTTGTCTGCCAGCTCCGCCCACCCCTACTGCTTCTCAGACCGCGCAAACCTCAATCCAGCCAGGAACACTTTAACAGCATCCAAACCTGGGATGCATCGTTCTTTTCCTGTCTGGACACTGGCATAGATGCAGAGAGGAGGGACACAGTGTGCACAGGTACAACCTCAGCCCAGCTTGCGGGCTGTAGCAAAGTGTCCCCTCCCTCCTGACAAAACCCCTCCCAGCCGTGTCCACCTGTCTCTCAGACAGAAGACAGAGCAGCCCGTGTGGCCGTACTCCATTCGGCCGCGTGGGCTGCTCTGTCTGCGGATGAGTGACAGGCCCAGCCGGGAGATCGCCCAGCACTCGCAGGTGTCTGGGAGCCCAGTCAAATGCGGAGACTCCCGAGTCTCGCTGGAGCCTTGGGATGTCTGCCAAACATATAATAACTATGACAAGCATATTAATAAAAACAACAGTAATTCTTCTAATAATAATATAATGAATACATTCACATTAAAAAATACTTATAGGGTATTCAATTAATATTATATACATGATATACAGTATATACAAGAATACTGTATATGGTCTTCTTAGTCAAGCCCATGTAAACTAACCCTAAGGGCTTGTTCAAACGTGAAGTGGCTATTGTTGCTGCCTTTTTGAAAAGCAGTCTGGTAACCCTCAAAATGCAGACTCACCTTGCAGCAGCTGCGTGCATTGCATACGGTTGCAGGGGGGGTTGCAGCACAGCCTCATTCACTTACATTTGGCAGTGGTAATGCCTGTAGAATGTACCATTTATTTTTGTGTACAGCTATGATCGGCTGCATTTCTGTACGTAGGTGGGCAGTTGGGGGGGTGGTAACTGAACTATCAGTTACCACCCCCCTGTACAATCTGCTTTCGTCATTCATGGGCCGCTCATGCAAAAAAGCCCTTTAAGTGTATTTCAGTTTAAAAAGGTGTTACATTTTTGTTTACCCACAACTTGTTTTGTTTGTTGTAATTGCCTATGGCTTCACTTCCTGTCCTTTTTTTATTTTTTTTTCCATAAAGATTTTATTTAGTATTAAAAGAGCAAGTTACAATTCAAATCAAATGACACGGAAATACAATTTACAGGCAGGGTATGGATGCAAAAGAAACGCAGGGTACATCTAATATAGGTTATGATAATAAAGTACCGGCAACACAACCAGATATGCATAATGTAGTAGATGTGGGGTGGAGGATCATTATTCATATTCCCCCCCCCCGAGTGGTTAAGCCCAGCCAAGGCAAGGAAATAGCTAATACGGTTGGTCCCAGTTCATTTCTCTTGAGTGAAGTACCTTTGCGAGCATCCTGTCCTAAGTGACAATGCACCCTTAGAGGCTGCCTAATCGGGAACAGCATTGTCAGTGTAGTATATGCGTTCCCACTGTGGGCTGTAGACTACAAATGTGAGTCGTGTCTATTCAACAGACTTCAGCACCATTCACAGACCATTGTGTGTTATTGCCTAAAGAGGAGCAGCAGTCTCCCCCAAAAAAATTTAAAGTCAGCAGCTACAAATACTGTAGCTGCTGACATTTAATATAAGGACACTTACCTGTCCATGGATCCCACGATGTCGACACCCAAACTGATTCTTCAATTGGCTTCGGGTGCAGGCAGTGCCATCTTCACTTCACCTGCTGCGCTTTCTTAATGGTCCTGCTGTCTTCTGGAACCTGTGTGTGTCCCATAGGGATGAGCTTCTAGTTCGAGTCGAACTCATGTTCGACTCGAACATCGGCTGTTCGCAAGTTCGCCGAACAGCGAACAATTTGGGGTGTTCGCGGCAAATTCGAATGCCGCGGAACACCCTTTAAAAGTCTATGGGAGAAATCAAAAGTGCTAATTTTAAAGGCTAATATGCAAGTTATTGTCATAAAAAGTGTTTGGGGACCTGGGTCCTGCCCCAGGGGACATGGATCAATGCAAAAAAAAGTTTTAAAAACGGCCGTTTTTTCAGGAGCAGTGATTTTAATAATGCTTAAAGTCAATCAATAAAAGTGTAATATCCCTTTAAATTTCGTACCTGGGGGGTGTCTATAGTATGTCTGTAAAGGGGCGCATGTTTCCTGTGTTTAGAATAGTCTGACAGCAAAATGACATTTCGAAGGAAAAAACTCATTTAAAACTACCCGTGGCTATTGCATTGCCGACAATACACATAGAAGTTCATTGATAAAAACGGCATGGGAATTCCCCAAAGGGGAACCCCGAACCAAAATTAAAAAAAAAAAATGACGTGGGAGTCCCCCTAAATTCCATACCAGGCCCTTCAGGTCTGATATGGATATTAAGGGGAACCCCGGCCAAAATTTAAAAAAAAAAATGACGTGGGGTTCCCCCTAAATTCCATACCAGACCCTTCAGGTCTGGTATGGATTTTAAGGGGAACCCCGCGCCAAAAAAAAAAAAAAAAAACGGCGTGGGGTCCCCCCAAAAATCCATACCAGACCCTTATCCGAGCACGCAACCTGGCAGGCCGCAGGAAAAGAGGGGGGGACGAGAGTGCGCCCCCTCCTGAACCGTACCAGGCCACATGCCCTCAACATTGGGAGGGTGCTTTGGGGTAGCCCCCCAAAACACCTTGTCCCCATGTTGATGAGGACAAGGGCCTCATCCCCACAACCCTGGCCGGTGGTTGTGGGGGTCTGCGGGCGGGGGGCTTATCGGAATCTGGAAGCCCCCTTTAACAAGGGGACCCCCAGATCCCGGCCCCCCCCCTGTGTGAAATGGTAAGGGGGTTCTTACCCCTACCATTTCACGAAAAAACTGTCAAAAATGTTAAAAATGACAAGAGACAGTTTTTGACAATTCCTTTATTTAAATGCTTCTTCTTTCTTCCTTCATCTTCTGGTTCTTCTGGTTCTTCTGGCTCTTCTGGTTCTTCCTCCGGCGTTCTCGTCCAGCATCTCCTCCGCGGCGTCTTCTATCTTCTTCTCCTCAGGCCGCTCCGCACCCATGGCATTGGGGGGAGGCTCCCGCTCTTCTCTTCTTCTTTTCTTCTCTTCTTCTCTTCTTCTCTTCTTCATTTTCTTCTCCGGGCCGCTCCGCAATCCATGCTGGCATGGAGGGAGGCTCCCGCTGTGTGACGGCGCTCCTCGTCTGACAGTTCTTAAATAACGGGGGGGCGGGGCCACCCGGTGACCCCGCCCCCCTCTGACGCACGGTGACTTGACGGGACTTCCCTGTGACGTCACGGGGAATGCCACAGGGAAGTCCCGTCATGTCCCGTGCGTCAGAGAGGGGCGGGGTCAGCGGGTGGCCCCGCCCCCCCGTTATTTAAGAACTGTCAGACGAGGAGCGCCGTCACACAGCGGGAGCCTCCCTCCATGCCAGCATGGATTGCGGAGCGGCCCGGAGAAGAAAATGAAGAAGAGAAGAAGAGAAGAAAAGAAGAAGAGAAGAGCGGGAGCCTCCCCCCCATGCCATGGGTGCGGAGCGGCCCGAGGAGAAGAAGATAGAAGACGCCGTGGAGGAGATGCTGGACGAGAACGCCGGAGGAAGAACCAGAAGAGCCAGAAGAACCAGAAGATGAAGGAAGATAGAAGAAAGAAGAAGCATTTAAATAAAGGAATTGTCAAAAACTGTCTCTTGTCATTTTTAACATTTTTGACACTTTTTTCGTGAAATGGTAGGGGTACATACCCCCTTACCATTTCACACAGGGGGGGGGCGGGATCTGGGGGTCACCTTGTTAAAGGGGGCTTCCAGATTCCGATAAGCCCCCCGCCCGCAGACCCCCACAACCACCGGCCAGGGTTGTGGGGATGAGGCCCTTGTCCTCATCAACATGGGGACAAGGTGTTTTGGGGGGCTACCCCAAAGCACCCTCCCAATGTTGAGGGCATGTGGCCTGGTACGGTTCAGGAGGGAGGGGGGGCCGCACTCTCGTCCCCCCCTCTTTTCCTGCGGCCTGCCAGGTTGCGTGCTCGGATAAGGGTCTGGTATGGATTTTTGGGGGGACCCCACGCCGTTTTTTTTTTTTTTTTTTTGGCGCGGGGTTCCCCTTAAAATCCATACCAGACCTGAAGGGTCTGATATGGAATTTAGGGGGAACACCACGTCATTTTTTTTTTTTTAATTTTGGCCGGGGTTCCCCTTAATATCCATACCAGACCTGAAGGGCCTGGTATGGAATTTAGGGGGACTCCCACTTCATTTTTTTTTTTTAATTTTGGTTCGGGGTTCCCCTTTGGGGAATTCCCATGCCGTTTTTATCAATGAACTTCTATGTGTATTGTCGGCAATGCAATAGCCGCGGGTAGTTTTAAATGAGTTTTTTCCTTCAAAATGTCATTTTGCTGTCAGACTGTTCTAAACACAGGAAACATGCGCCCCTTTACAGGCATACTATAGACACCCCCCAAGTACGAAATTTAAAGGGATATTACACTTTTATTGTTTGACTTTAAGCATTATTAAAATCACTGCTCCTGAAAAAACGGCCGTTTTTAAAACTTTTTTTTGCATTGATCCATGTCCCCTGGGGCAGGATCCGGATCCCCAAACACTTTTTATGACAAAAACTTGCATATTAGCCTTTAAAATTAGCACTTTTGATTATTCATGTTCGTGTCCCATAGACTTTAACGGTGTTCGCGTGTTCGAACGAACTTTTTTCCTGTTCGCATGTTCTGGTGCGAACCGAACAGGGGGGTGTTCGGCTCATCCCTAGTGTCCCAGAAGGCAGCGGGAGAAAGAAGAGGGGCCAGACACATATCGAAGATTGCTGCAGCAATCTTACCCAGAAGAGGGAGCGGGTACCTGTCAAAATCAGGTACCCGCTCCCCCTTCCCCCTCAAAAGTGCCAAATCTGGCAGTGGAAGGGGAGGGTGCAAACAAGTGGAGCTTCCCCTTGTGGGTGAAGTTCTGCTTTAAGGTCTTAAGGTCAACTGTGCACTGAATGTAAGCCGTTCAGTGAAGCTTAGTGCACAAAGTAATGATACGTTTTGATAAAACAATACAAATGAATGCCCATCACTTTATGTCTCAATGATAAATATCTTCTTATTTCCCAGATGTCAGAGTGATGGCTACAGAGCATATGGCATGATCTAGTTTCATTTCTGCTACAGATCTGTGAATAAGTGTAGAGACCTGCACTGGTCTGTTTGTATACACCTGCACAAAACTGCATCCCAGTTTTGAAACCTACACTATATAGCCAAAGTGTGTTCATACCTAATCATAGCATCAACAGCATATGAGTTGTTGGACATTCCATAACCATAGGCATTCATTTGGTTATACCCCCACCCCATTGGGAATTCGTACCTATTCAGCCCAATTAATGTTTATAAAGCCAGATAAAGTACTGATGTTGGTTGAGAAGACTTGACTTCCCAATTGATTCTAAAGGTGTTCATCAGTGTTGATATTAGGGCTCTGTGCAACCTGCTTGAATTTCTCCTGAGCAAACAATTCAAAACCTGTCTGCATAGACCTGGCTTTGTACACATGGACACATGCTGGAACAGAAAAGGCTTTCCTTAAACTATTTCCAAAAGTTTGGAAGAATACTACTGTCTAAAATGTGTTTTATGTTTTAGCATTGCTCTTCTCTAAAAACAGTTGCACTCAATCATTTGAAAGGGTGCCCACATAAGTGTGGCCATGTAGTTTACTTTATCCTCATCTTTTTGAAATATAACCCTAGCCACTAGAAAGATCACAATAGAGACCTGCCAGAATAAGGAAGTATTGCCATGATATATTAGACTGACATGTTATCAGTGAAAGCTGACATAGTACAAGACATGACTGGACAACACAAGAGAATGCCAGATCTAATTAGCATGTTACAAAAGATTACCGTGACAGATATCATACCCATGTTTCAAAGGATATGTTACAGCAGACTGCTTCTGACTTCAGTAATTTGCAGGATACTGCTAACAACTGTTGTCACATTTCAAGCAGGCATGTTCTTAATTATTTCAAACTTAACTCCAGCCAAAACGTATTCATTTTTTTTTCATTTTTTCCCCTCACTGAAAGTAAAACCAATTCAATGAACTAGGAGAAAAGGGGTCACCAAGACAGAAAGGCACAGACAGGAATAAAGAGAGGGTCTAACCTTTGCTCACTTTGTTTTAAACGTGTTCACTGTCTCTAATAGAAATGTGTCTTTAATACCTGTTCCCATGACCTCTGCCACCAGGACAGAAAATGAGAGAATATCTCACAGAGGTTCTAACCTTTCCTCACTTTATCCAAAAAAGAGAAAAAAAAAATGTTTGGCTAAAGTTGGGCTTTAAAATGAGTACAAGTACAGCTTTAATATACAGTTTGTATGATACCCAAACCAAATTAAAAAGAACAAATCTACCAATAAGGCCTCATTTAGATGGATGTTGAAGAGGCACCGGCTGCATAGATACAATTAGAATTGCAAAAGTTGTGTCCGGCTGCATAGATACAATTAGAATTGCAAAATGCAACACTCGCATGTCTGTAGTGCTCGCTCACATTGGTGGTCAGAGTAAATGCTACACTACATTGGTGATCAATGGATGATTTTTTTTATCAACATGTCAACCCTTAAAATTGCCTGTAAAATGGTGACAAACTTTAGCACCCAAAATTGTCCAGAGATGATGCTTAAAAACCTCTTCCAGGTCATTGGTTTAGAGTTAACCAGGCCTGATGGCTTTAGAATTGCTGCTCTCATTCCACAATGCATGGTGATATGTAACGAATAACACAGTCAACATTATCGTGCATTGATGCCCCTCCATGTGCATTTATGTACATATGTGTGTATATGTGGGGGCAGGGGGAAGGGTCAGACATTTTTGGGAGGGTTTTAGGTACTTGGGTATAAGTTTAATTTTCTAAACTTTTTGTCACTTATTTATTTTATTTTTTATTTATTACAGGTACTTACAGTATATAGTGCTGTTAATTTACACAGGGCTATATTATATTATATATATTGTACATTCACATCAGCCCCTGCCCTCAAGAAGCTTACAATCTAAGGTCCCTAACTCACATTCATACTTACAGTACACATACTAGGGCCAATTAGGCAAAAGCCAATTAAAGTGATATTAAAGGCAAGCATTAAAAAAAAAAAAAATAAATAACAAACATGTCATACTTACCTGCTCTGTGAATTGGTTTTGCACAAAGCAGCCCTGATCCTCCTCTTCTCCATTCCCCCGCCGGCGCTCCTGGCCCCTCCCACCTGTTGAGTGCCCCCAGAGCAAGTAGCTTTCAATGGGGCACCCAAGCAGGCGCGCTCCCAATCCGCTGCTCTGTGGGCACACAGAGTTGCGGCTCGGCCCCGTCCCCTCTCTCTCTTCATTGGCTGTCTGGCTTTGATTGACAGGGATAGTTCCGAGATAGCTGATCTCGTGCACACTGCTGGATCGAGAGGGAGCTCAGGTAAGTATTAAGGGGACGGGCACGCTGGGGGGACTGCTGCACACAGAAGGTTTTTTTACCTTATGCATAGAATACATGAAGGTAAAAATCTTTCAGCTACTTTAACTTACCAGCATGTATTTGGAGTGTGTGAGAAAACCGGAGTACCCAGAGGAAACCCATGCAGGCACACAAAGAGAACATGCAAACACTGTTATTACCATCACCTAGCAGACCAATGTGATAGTATATTTAAAGTAACAGGTTCCCTTTAATGAGAAATCTGGACTCCTGATGTTTCCCCTGTACATCACTTCACTCCACAGCAGCCAGGAAAAGTGACAGCTCAAACCACACGTCGCTCCTGGGTTCTTACTAGCTATAACATCCATTCACTGGTCTGCCACCTCTGCACCCAGCGGTGGCCACCATGGCAAGGGGATCATGCAAGATTATTGAAAGTGATCCAGTGTATTTTAAGTTAGCAGGCATAACCAGTTTTCCTTCACCAATGTCACCCACTATACGCCACCCAGACTTTGCCCCGGGCTATGCAGACAAGGTCTTTCAAATCCAAATTTGTCCGAGTATCTACGCTTCTACGTTCTTCGGGCTGGGCTCAACTTTCAGATCTTTATGGCTCTCTCACCAGCTCAGCATTGAGTAGATGGAGACTACTGCAGTTGTCTTACGTTTTACGTTCACTCCCGGAACCAGCGCATTTTGACAGGCACCTCAACGCATTTGAAGCTCTCTGCCTTGGTGAAGTAAATCACTTTCTTCCTCATATCATATTCTGCTTGACTTGTTTTCTCACCAGGAGCCTCCATATTTATCCTAAGGGAAAAGGACCAGAACATTACATTTACCAACGATCAAACGCGCTGCATGCTTTTCTTTGCTCACAAATCCCCCTTTTGCAGTAAATACCAAGAGACCACATACAAAATTCTGTCGCGGTGGTACCGGACCCCCTCTGTTTTAGCGCCTATATTCCTGGAACACAGCTCCTCTTGAGATGCGGAAACCAGGTCGGTACAATATTTCATATCTTTGGGACTGCCCAAATATCCATACTTTTTGGCATCAAGTATTGCAGATTGTACACAAATTAACGGATGTCTCCATATTTGACAACCCGGCTGCAGTGCTTCTAAACGTAACCCCTATGTCCAATAAGAAATACCATAAGTCTCTACTAAAGCACTTACTAAATTCTGCTAGGGCCTGCGTCCCCAGTATGTGGAAGAACCAATCTCCACCTACCATCTCTCATTGGCTCACCAGGGTAAAGGATATCAACAAATGGAGCATTTGACAGCCGCCCTCAGAAATAAAAGTGAGGAACACAGCGCACGATGGCTTTACTGGGACATTTTTCACTACTCAGATGAATACTTAGCATTATCCTAACTTGCCAATAACTACTGCATTGAGTTTGTTTAAGGTCCTGACGCTCACACCATTGACTCTTACCCCTTCCATCCGCCCTATCGTCCACTGTTTTTTTTTTTTGTCACCTCACCTCCCTCCCCCCGACACTTTTTAGTTTATCTTTTACTTTTCTTTCTCTGTTTTCTCTCTCCCACCAGACACCCTATGGTGCTTCTCTTCCCTTTCTCAAAATGCTCTACTAAAATATATGTAAAAAAGTTTTGGACGTGCGTTGACATTATGGATATGAACGTTAGGAGGCCATGAGCACAGCCTTTGATTCATGTGTTCCTGATCTTGTTTTTTTCTTTCATTAGTCACTACTTTATTTTATATGCTTAGCAGAGTCATGAGATTTCATATCTTTCTATCTTGATAGGTGTTTAAATTGTAAAATATACCAGTATGGTGTTAAGGACTAATTTCCTCTGCAGCACAATTCTCTGTACTACTAATGATGGTTTTCCATGGTCTCTACATACCCTTTCATCATATCTTATAATGTTATGTAATTTCGATGCATACCTTTAAATAAAAAAAAAAAAAAAAACATAGGGGGTTATTTACGAAAGGCAAATCCACTTTGCACTACAAGTGCACTGCACTAAATCTGAGGGGTAGATCTGAAATAAGGGGAAGCTCTGCTGATTTTATCAGCTAATCATATTAAAGCAAAAATGCTGTTTTTTATTTTCCTTGCATGTTGCCCTTGGATCTACAGCGACTGCACTTCCAAGTGCACTTGCAGTGCACTTTCAAGTGCACTTGCAGTGCACTTGTAGTGCAAAGTGGATTTGCCATTGTAAATAACCCCCATAGACACTAATCATTTTGTATTCCAATACAACTAGAAGAGCTAATTGGACTTACTGAGAAAATTTAGGAAGTGTGCCCTGGACACAGGACAGCTGTGAATTGTTGACATGATTTACACTATATTTTGCACTTATTAAACAGGTATAACAAAATTGTTTCAATGTAATGTGTAACAGTCCAAAAAGTACAAATAAGAGAAGTTCATTGTTACGGTTTATAGACACTTTAAAGGGATAGGTGTTCGTAGGAAATATTATATCCATGTACCTGTGTTGTGTAGCGGTATCGGCCAAATGATCAGACCAGTGGTGATATGCAAATTCTACTTTACTAAACAATGGTAATTAACATAGCATTACATAGGGTATATCATATCTGCAGGGGAGTATAGTATAGGGGTAATAGTAGGGGACACAGTAATGGAACATAGGTGAACAATTCTATAAATGGCCACTAGATGGCAGTAGAGTTCCTGAGTTCAGTTCAGCTTCTGAGAGAGAGAGAGAGAGAGAGAGAGAGAAGACAAATATTTCTCACATGTCCACCTTATGAAGGAAGGTCCTGGGAAGCTCATGGCTTTGTGCATCTGGGTTGGCACAGGCTTCACACTGGCACTGCTGCTGTTGTCTTCGGTCAGGAGGTTCTGGTGGCTGAAGATAGGGCCACCCCACTGCATGGGCAGCCTTTTCAAACGGACTGTAGAAAAGTCCTCTCCAGTGACTGGGGCTTAGGAGAACCCAGCACCTGGTGACAGCTCACTTGCCCAGTCACTGCTGTCCCTTCAGGCAAGGTTTCTCTGAGCCCAGGAAGCAGATGCAATTTATATCCCCTGGGCGGGTCCAAGAGCTCAGGGGATACTGGGAACCCAGAGGATTGTGGGAGTTTAAATTAAAGGGACCTGCACATGACTGTGGAATGTGATCTCATGCTACAGCCCAGGTCATAATCCTCCTGTGAGAACACCTCTGACCACCTAATCACCAATCGCCTTACTGCTTCTGCTTGAGTGGGTGACAGTTCCTCAGTGGACAGCTGCAGAAGTGGGAGTATCTGTTCTCCAGCCCATGCTTGGTCTGTTCCTGCTGACCATTTGGTAACATTCACTTTTGCTACATAGCGTCGTCCACTGAATTTCTGGAGCTCTAAATGGTCCACCTTAGGAACGATCACACCTGTAATCGGGGCCAGTTCTGCCACCCTGTCCCTGGGGGTAGGCAAAGTAGAGTAGTTTTGCTGTTACGCATCCTAACTAACACAGTGCCTTGCCAAACTACTGTGAGAGTTCTAGCAACAAAAGGTGCCGTATCTGAGGGTAAGGGTTCCACTAGGATTGGGACACTTTGCAGCCGATGGCATGATCCAACATTCATGGGAAGTACAAGCTCTTGGAAGGGAGGAATTAAGATTTCTGTCCCAAAGAGAACCCTCACAACACCAGCTTTTTCATTGATGCTTGCCATTATTGAGGCAGATTCCTTTAGTGCTTCCACGGCATGAAGCAGTTTTCTGACCTTCTTAGGTGGTCCCAGATGGGTGGGACAACGTTGCAAAAGCTCAGACTTCAGGCCATGAATGATATTCATGCCCTATATAACCTGCTGTGGTCTTTCTCTGGACGCTCAGGTGACCACCACACCTTTTTTGGCCAAGGTCCTGCCCCCCCGCAGCTTTTCTTTCATCCAGGTAATTCAGACCACTTCTATGGGAAGTTTGTTGGCAGCTGTCAATGAGACCCATGGAGTATCCTGACTCATTTTCTTCTTCGGGAAGTACCGCTGGAACAAAGGTTCTGGTAGAATAGTGACTTGCGACCCAGTGTCAAAGAGGCACTCGACCTCCTGGCCATCAAAGTATCTATGCACCACAGGGCAATCGACCACCACGTCCTCTGTGTGTGACTGGGGAGTCTTTCGACTTGGCCACCACACTGCTTGACTCCTAGCGGTGGGGTGCTCTGGGTTTAATGTCTCTCTTGGCATTCTATCAGGGCAATTCCTCAAGCAATGGCCCTTTTTCTGACAGTGCCAACATGGAGAGAATGACCTTTCACATCTAGATCCTCTCCGGGGGTGTTCGCCTCCTACAGGAGGAGGTGTCCTCCCTCGGGTTGTCTGGTTCACGCCTCAACGCGGCTAGTTCCATCTGGAACTGGGCCATCCCTTCTGTCAGTTTGTGGATGGCCGCCTCCCACAGAGTGGTTTGTTCAGTTTGTGGCGATTTGTATGGTTTATCGCCTATGCTGGCCATAAGGCACGTTTTGGCTCTAAACACAGGATAGTTGCCTCTAATAATTTGTGGAATTTTAAATTTGGGTCACTCCTGTCCTTTTCTTGTAACTTTTCCCTGACTTTGTCAGACCGAAACCCATCAACAAACTGATCCTTCAGCCATCCGTCTATGTCACTCCACCCAGGGCGTCTTGGTCACCGCCTCTCCTTGTGGCGGATCTCGGCTGCTATATCCTGCAATTCCAGAACGTACTGTGAAATGGATTCTCCCTCTCTCTGCTTCCTACTGATAAAGCGAGCTCTAAGGTCCCTAATGCAGCCGATGGAGTGTACACTGCTTCCAAGCAGCTGATTATTATGGAATGTGCAGAATTAACTTCCTTGCTTCCCTTTCAAGGGCGTTAATGGCCAGATCTGCCTGCTGCACGGGTGGAACCCCATCTGACCATATCAAGCCCCGAAATCTCTGAATTCAGTCCTCTAAATCCTGATCTGGTCCTGTGTACTTAGGCAGCTGTTGCGGTAGAAATCCTACCAGCAATAGAGAAGTAATGGCAGACTGTTTAACTCCCTCAGCGCTGCAACCGGCTGACTCTGCCGTCACGCTGCTCCCCTCACCACGTACTGTCATGGCTGATCCTGTTTGTGATGCCAAGTGTTGTAAGCGTGATGTGCTGGAGTCCATCCACGTCTCCGTTCCCAGTGGAAGCCTGTTGAAGGGAAACGCGTCGGGTGGAGCAAGTGGCTGTGACGCCATCACGTTTTATTCATTCATTTTTTCCCCATGCAGTCAGATGGCTCAATCCTCTGCTGCTTGTGTGCTATTATTAGCTGATTTTTTATCCGGTTCCCTTTGCTGTGCTATATTTGCTGTGCAATTGCTGTGCAATTTGATTTGATTTTTTTGGCTTGCAGTTCCCAGTGTGCTGTGTTTATATTGCTGTGCACGAATTGCTGTGGATTTTTTAGTGACTTTTTAAAAAAGATTTTTTAATAAAAAAAGTTATACATCTGCACTATGGAGTCTCCCCCATTTTGTTTTCATTGAGGGGTCTGGATGTGTGGAGGATCCAGGGGAGATAATTAGTCTTCCCCCCCGCAGTTGTGGAAATCAAACACCTAAACCAAAAGAAAGTATCTGTTTGCTGTTCATTGGAAGTGGACAAGGACATCTCTCTGGATCGTTACCCAGGTGGAAATTACAGATGCCGGCAGGCGAATGCAACAAGCCTACTAGATCTCTATAACCTCTATAATCTCTATAATCCAACAGATCCGGTAAGCGGGTAATTTTACCATACGTATATATCTCAAAGTAGAAGATCTATGGTTCATCTTCAATACAAGATATCCTCATTTGGACTTTTTCTTGTTTATAACATTCTTTACAGAAAGAAAATCACTAGGATGTTTATTTTTATTTTCATCAAGGTTTTCTTCAGATGATCAATTATTAACGCGATTTGGTGTGTGAAGTGGGAACAATAATATTGCTGGTAGCAGGTTACAAGCACACAGAGTAACCTAGTTGCTTTTTATTTGTGTCACATAACACTAGTCATAAAGGGTTACTTCAGTAATGTCTATAAATGTTTCACATTTTTATTTCAAAATAAGCTTTATTTCAAAAATAATTTTTTTTCACATAAACAGTGTTGAATCACGTTGATATATTTGTTGCATACATTGTATCACAATATATATTTATTGGTGGCGCGCTTGTTACTTTTTGCAACTTTCTTCGGGTCCTTTCTTGTATTTTTGGCTTACACGAGCAGCTGCACCGTTTTATATTTTCTATATGGTTAGCGCAAGATATACAATTTTTTTTCTGACAAAGTGTTGTGTAGTGGTCTCAGCCAAATGATCAGACCAGTGGTGATATGCAAATTCTACTTTACTAAACAATGTTAATCAGCATAACATTGCATAGGGGATATCATATGAGCAGGGGAGTATAGTATAGAACAGTAGGCAACACAGTAATGGAACATATGAGAACAATTCTATAAATGGCCACTAAATGGCAGTGGAGTTCCTGAGTTCAGTTCAGCTTCTGAGAGAGAGAAGACAAATATTTCTCACATGTCCACCTTATGAAGGAAGGTCCTGGGAATCTCATGGCTTTGTGCATCTGGGTTGGCACAGGCTTCACACTGGCACTGCTGCTGCTGTCTTCAGTCAGAAGGTTCTGGTTGCTGAAGATAGGGCCACCCCACTGCATGGGCAGCCTCTACAATCAGACTGTAGCAAAGTCCTCTCCAGGGACTGGGGTTTAGATAAATGCTGTGTGCTCTTGTGCTCACTGCTGGTGGCCCACACACCAGACTTAATAGGGGAGAACCCAGCACCTGGTGACAGCTCACTTACCCAGTCACTGCTGTCCCATCAGGCAGGGTTTCTCTGAGCCCAGGAAGCACAGAGAAGACTCAATTTATATCCCCTGGGACCTGTACCTGACTGTGGATAAAGGGGTACTCCCCCACACTTGTACATTTTCATACATGTAACTATTTAATAGTATTGGATGGAACTTCATTTGAATCACGGTTTTGCTATTCATTTAATAAATTCTATTTTCCTTTGTAATAATGAGGCCTTATGTATGTTCAACATTGTTCAGGAGAAAAGGTGGGATTTGAACTTTATTCCCCAGCGATTGTAAAGAGAATCGACAGCTTCCAAACCTTTCGTGGTATCTAATAAAAGACTGTGTATTGCAAGTTTAATACCATAGCAACCACTGTTAGTTCAATAATCTCCTGTAGTAGAAAAGTAGCTCTACGCTGTCATTGTTGAGGAACTTTCCTTGACAGCAACATTTTTCATTAAGGCAAAAGATAAAAAGGTGTAGTTTAAAAATGCACAGAACTGCAGTACAATAGTTTGTGCTTCCAGGCAAAGAGAACATATAAACAAAACATTCAGATCATTATATGTTCCTTTGAAACTATAAAATTATTTCCAAATCGTAACTCTGTGGACCTAGTTTAATATTCTCAATGTTTCCCATGCTTGTTTGGTGTTTTTAACAGGTGCTACAGTTTTTATCAAAAATTGTTTGACTATCTTCTACAAATAACTGACTGTATTTGCTCTGAAAACCATTTCATAATTAAAGCTGGCCATAAACATTTCATTCAATATTTTACATTCATTTGATTTTTCTAATTGTTATGCCACGTACACACGGCCGGACTTGCCAGTGGGCTAAACTCTGTCGATTTAGAACATGTTCTATATCTGAGTCCGTCGGAAATGCTGATGGGGCATACACATGGTCGGAATGTCCGACCGAAAAAGCTCCAATCTGACTTTTTCTGTCGGCATTTCCGATGGACTCAGATATAGAACATGTTCTAAATGGGCTCAATTCAACATTCATTTTTGACTGCAGTGATGAGAAAACGCAAAAGAGCAGGAGGGAAAAAAAAAATTTGAACAAATTTCTAATAGTGTATGTGGTTTTAATTTCGGAAACTCCATTCATTTTAAAATCGAATGTTAAAAGCTAACTACATTTTTTTAGTCCCCCCCCCCTTTGTCAACACTGGGGTCATATTAGGTGAGTGAGGGAGAGGAGAAACATTGGAATACTAGTCAGTACCAGTATGTGCAATATCTTACAAAAGTTAGTATACACCTCACATTTTTTTTAATATTTTATTATAGCTTTTCATGTGACAACACTAAAGAAATGACACTTTGCTACAATGTAAAGTAGTGAGTGTACAGCTTGTATAACAGTGTAAATTTGCTGTCCCCTCAAAATTACTCAACACACAGCCATTAATGTCTAAACCGCTGGCAACAAAAGTGAAAACGTCCAAATTGGGCCCAAAGTGTCAATATTTTGTGTGACCACCATTATTTTCCAGCACTGCCTTCCTTAACCCTCTTGAGCATGGAGTTCACCAGAGCTTCACAGGTTGCCACTGGAGTCCTCTTCCACTCCTCCATGATGACATCACAGAGCTGGTGGATTTTAGAGAACTTGCTCTCCTCCACCTTCTGTTTTAGGGGTATTTGCTTAGGAAGAATATGTCCCCTCTAATGTTGGGTGTCCTACAGATGTTAATGTTGCTGCATTATGTAAAACTATTAGTTTAGTTTTTACATTTTAGAATGGGTACCTTGATTGAAAAAAAGGTTGAGAAACACTGAACCGTACCTCCCTAAATGCGTAGAGTTGGCATTGCTGTAGATGCAAATATTTTTGCTCCATGCTTGAGCTGCTTTTTGGTCCCACTCAGCAACTAATTTCCTATTCATTCAGAATCCATACTTCTTAAAGGAAAAGAATGACCAAAGCTCTTTTAGCCATACTTCTCCCTTCATAGAGTCGGTCCAGGCTCCTCAGGGATCCTGACAATAATGTCAGGATCCAGATAGATGACTGACTGGCAGGTGACTCAGCCTCTGAGCCAGCCATTCTCACTCCCTTCACTGTCCAGTGCTCTGGTTAGTGCTGGAGGAGCAGAGAACAAAGCGGCAACTGACAGTCACCATTCTGTGCTCAGAGAGGTCCTGAAAACTGAAGTGGTCTTTGATTGCTCGGTTCTTGGTGTACAGCCAGCAGGGGACAGCTGCAGTTCCTCACTTCATATTTAAGGCAACTAAAATACAAAAGGGTAATATATTGTACGTCTGCCCTGATACTAGCCTGAGTAAATATTTGGGGGGTGGCAAAGGTAAAGATAACTGCAACAAGCTTTCAAAAGCACAAGAATATTTAGCAGTTTGGGACAGAACACGTCAGCGCAGCCCTTTATCATCCCCACATACACCACTAGCTCCCATTTTTTTGTAACCCAGAGTTTCCACCTGGCTTGGTACCAGGAATATTTCAATGGTGGCTTAATAAGGGGTTATTAAGAATTGGCGACTTTCTTAATGGAGAACACATATACACTTTGCAGCATTTTAAGGATACGTTGCAAATGCCTCCTAGTGAAATATTCCGATACAATCAAATTGCACCTTTTGCCAGATCTAAACTTAACCTACTGGTGGGCCCCTTACACTTACAACCTTTGAACTATCTTGTCAAGCCAGAGGCTTCCAAAGGGGGCGTGTATCTGCGGTATACGCCTCTCTCACTGAGCCGGACTCAAAACTTGCCTATATGAATCAATAAGAAAGGGACCTGAACCTTACCTTTGATATGACTGAGTGGCAGGACATTGCTTATAATTTATCTAAAGTTTCCATCAATACAACTCTAATAGAGGCTAACTATAAAACACTCCAGTGTTGGTACCTGGTTCCGACCAGGGTAGCCAAAATTCATCCTTCCACTTCGCCAAATTGTTTCCGACGATGCAGCCAGTTGGGGACGATGCACCATATTTGGTGGCAATGCCCCCTTGTGACTAAGTTCTGGATTAGGATATTTAATAAAATAAACTCGGTGACGGGGTGAACATTCGCAGATCTTCAGGAGCAGCTCTTTTTCATAAACTGCCTCATGAAGTGCCCAGAAAATCAGTGAAATTGATTACTTATATATTGCTGGCAGCGAGAATTACAATTGCTAGGCATTGGAAACAGTCAGTTATTCCTCTTGATTACGTTAGAAGTAAAATTAATTGGATCATGATTAATGATAAACTCACTCATATACTTTGTAATAAATCCCAAAAATTTCATAAGATATGGGACCCGTGGATCGGCTATATCTCGACTCCCTAATGAACTCCGGGATGACCCTCTCCTTTTTCTTTTTCTTCTTTTTTTTTTTTTTTTTTCCTTTTCTTCTTCTTCTTCTTCCTCTCCTTCCTTTTCCTCATTACTTCTCTCCTATTCTGGTATCTACAGGTACAATACATTTGGTTGCTTATGGAGCCTCACACAATAGTGATTCCCACGATAATCTCAGGGATCACGGCCGGGATTCCTCCGTGGCTCCTTACCTGTTACCTTCCTCCCCCCATCATCCATCATCCATAGAAATATTCCTGATTACCGATGAGAAATAATTGGGTTCCATTACTACTCAGGATTATGTTATGGTTTTTTTTTTTTCTTTTTTCTTTTTTTTGACGATGATTGTTTTGTCTTGTTTTTTGATGATGATGGATAGTATATTCAACCCTTGGAGGTTAACCTGAGATAATTTTCTTCTTTTTCTTTTATTATTTTTTTTTTTTTGCTTAAAATATGCTTCTTTGATGTAATGTTGGATGAGTTATCTTTTATGGTCATACCTTTCATGTTTCTGTATTATTATGTTGACAAACAACCTGATAATTGGCTTTGTTCCAATAATATGTCTGTTCCTACCAGACTTTGTTTCTTTTCCAATAAAAATATTGTAATATAAAGAACAGGAGAACTGATCAATCAGGTGTCATACAGCCTTCCAAAGCTAGTGAACTATTGTATCTCTTAAATCCGTGCTACTCCAGTGCATACAGTAAATTAATAGTGTAGTTCATTTGTACAGATTGCATTGGAGATCCTAGTGCAAAGAAGGTAATCATTTTACTTTAATATTCAGAATGCTTGGTGGATAGAAAATTAGATTTCTAATGTGTTCAAAATAGCATTATTCTAAACACTTTTTTTTCCTGTCTTCCACTGCAGAGGTGTGAAATATGAAGCAGGCACCAAAGAGACGATTAAAACTAAAATAAATAAGGGTTATACTGTATGCAAATGTATATACAGTATGTATGTTTATGTAGTCAAGTGCTCATTTACTCACCATGATCAGGTGCAGGTGCAAGCTTCCTTTACTCCATTTCCAACAACTCCCTATGTTCCTGGACATGCACAGTTCCCCTCTCTGAATAGAGAGGCTACCCATGATGAGGTAGGGATAGCAAGCTTGCAGCTAGGTGAGCGATTCTCCACTATAAGAACTATTGTGTGGGCAGCCTGGCAGTAGGCTAATAGCACACAACTTCTTAGGTAGACCCAGTTATTTAGGGAGCCACTCCTCATTTGTTACCAGAGTGCTGCAGTTCCAGTGGGTTGGCCCTTTGTCCTTGGGCCTTAGATCACTCCAGTTGCTCACCTGTGTTACAAAAACTACCCTGGACTTCACAGTGAGGGATGGTGTTTATGAGGATAATTGCAATTAGCTGTAAGGTTACTGGACTAGTGATTGAGCCACAGAAATATATCTGTGAAAAGTCCATGTTTGTGCAGCTTTCAGAATCTGTTTGGTTTAATTCTGTAGGGTATGCATACTCTTTGTTATTACCCTTTCCAAATTTGAACTTGTTTAGTAAACTGCAAGTTACAGTTACTCTCTGTCTGGTCATTCAGCCGATTACTGATACTAAGGCTTGATTCACACTTGTACGACTCTGCGAGCCAGTGCCACTTTGCGCAGGCATGGCAGCCCTTTCACTGCTGTGCCTACTGAAAATTCAGGGAAAAGATCCCTGCTACATTTTTTTGAAATCACTTTCTGCACGGAAACCGCAAGTGCAGTGCAGTTCCCAGTGCAGGAAGCCGTGCTGCAGTTTCCAGTACGTGGGGGTGGCATTAGGATTAATAGCACCCCCACACATCTCATGAGCAGCAGCGCATTGTTTTGTGTGAGTGGTTACGGCTGCAGGAACAGGTGCAGTCCCACAGCGGCAATAATGTGCACAGGTGTGCACCTAGCCTAAGAAAAGGGAGCTACCCAGATCTGTTTCTTTTGGTTTAAACTTAATTATCACCAAAAACATTTACTGATAACAGATTGTTTAGTGAACTGCAGGTGAATGCATTACTGTAACTAAAGGGTATAACATCAGAAAAAAACTACACTTATACATGGGCATAACTAGTAATCACAAGTCCTCATATAAAATGTATCTATAGTTTCCTAACTCCTTTAAGATCCCCTAACTCTTATAACCCCTATTAAATGTAGGTGTCTTTATACAGCAGCATGTTAAATTTTTTTACCTATCTGCAGGCCACTTCACACCTTTCTGTATCTGCTACTCACTAACCTACTGCACCTCTTGGTTCTACTAACGCTGATGGTCTTAAAAAATATGCACCCAGATATTTTTAATTTGGTCAACATGCAGGAACCTGCCACCTTTAATAACCACTCCAAATGAAGAGGCCTGTGTATTTACAACTTTACAAAAATGTTAGAATTGTTCAAGATACATGTTTAAACAAAAGTAGTGGGAAGTAAGGAAACTGCTAGATACACCCGGTACTATCTTGTGGAGCTTACACCCTGAGCTTATCTTGTGGAAAATCACAGAGTTAAAACAAGGTCTTCTAGATCTAAGCTCTCCAATTTTTCCCCAAAGCATGATCAACAGACATTTACTGTTGCCCCTAGACGTGAGATTGCTATCAGCTGGATCTGGCAATTGATATCCAAAAGCCATAGCTAGGATGCACACAAAACTTCAGCATTATAAAATCAGTTCAGCTAGGGCAGGTACTAATTTACTGGTTTGTGAAGTTGAATATCTGTCGTAAAAGTAGAAATATCTAAGCTGCCAGCAGGTTTAATCAATAACTATTCCACTTCGTTACCTGTTTTTCACCTAGTATAAGTTGACCATGTGCACCTTTTCCACTTGGAGGATTTTATCATTGCACAAAGAGATTTTCCCAATCTTTTACAAACTCCCTACAGATTGGTTCGACTTACAGTGGGGATGGAAAGTATTCAGACCCCCTTACATTTTTCACTCTTTGTTATATTGCAGCCATTTGCTAAAATCATTTAATTTCATTTTTTTCCTCATTAATGTACACACATTGACAGAAAAACACAGAATTGTTGACATTTTTGCAGATTTACTAAAAAAGAAAACCTGAAATATCACATGGTCCTAAGTATTCAGACCATTTGCTCAGTATTTAGTAGAAGCGCCCTTTTGATCTAATACAGCCATTAGTCTTTTGAGGAAAGATGCAACAAGTTTTTCACACCTGGATTTGGGGATCCTCTGCCATTCCTCCTTGCAGATCCTCTCCAGTTCTGTCAGGATGGATGGTAAACTTTGGTGGACAGCCATTTTTAGGTCTCTCCAGAGATGCTCAATTGGGTTTAAGTCAGGGCTCTGGCTGGGCCATTCAAGAACAGTCACGGAGTTGTTGTGAAGCCACTCCTTCGTTATTTTAGTTGTGTGCTTAGGGTCATTGTCTTGTTGGAAGGTAAACCTTCGGCCCAGTCTGAGGTCCTGAGCACTCTGGAGAAGGTTTTTGTCCAGGATATCCCTGTACTTGGCCGCATTAATCTTTCCCTCGATTGCAACCAGTCGTCCTGTCCCTGCAGCTGAAAAACACCCCCACAGCATGATGCTGCCACCACCATGCTTCACTGTTGGGACTGTATTGGACAGGTGATGAGCAGTGCCTGATTTTCTTCACACATAACGCTTAGAATTAAGGCCAAAAAGTTCATCAGACCAAAGAATCTTATTTCTCACCATCTTGGAGTCCTTCAGGAGCAAACTCTATGCGGGCTTTCATGTGTCCTGCACTGAGGAGAGGCTTCCGTCGGGCCACTTTGCCATACAGCCCCGACTGGTGGAGGGCTGCAATGATGGTTGACTTTCTACAACTTTCTCCCATCTCCCGACTGCATCTCTGGAGCTCAGCCACAGTGATTTTTGGGTTCTTCTTTACCTCTCTCACCAAGGCTCTTCCCCCCCGATAGCTCTGTTTGGCTGTACGGCCAGCTCTAGGAAGGGTTCTGGTTGTCCCAAACGTCTTCCATTTAAGGATTATGGAGGCCACTGTGCTCTTAGGAACATTAAGTACAGCGGAAATTTTTTTATAACCTTGGCCAGATTTGTGCCTTGCCACAATTCTGTCTCTGAGCTCTTCAGGCAGTTCCTTTGACCTCATGATTCTCATTTGCTCTGACATGCACTGTGAGCTGTAAGGTCTTATATAGACAGGTGTGTGGCTTTCCTAATCAAGTCCAATCAATATAATCAAACATAGCTGGACTCAAATGAAGGTGTAAAACCATCTCAAGGATGATCAGAAGAAATGGACAGCACCTGAGTTAAATATATGAGTGTCACAGCAAAGGGTCTGAATACTTAGGACCATGTGATATTTCTGTTTTTCTTTTTTAATAAATCTGCAAAAATGTCAACAATTCTGTGTTTTTCTGTCAATATGGGGTTCTGTGTGTACATTAATGAACTTAAATGATTTTAGCAAATGGCTGCAATATAACAAAGAGTGAAAAATTTAAGGGGGTTTGAATACTTTCTGTCCCCACTGTACATATAAGTGTGAGTCTATGTCATGCAATTCAGTGCACTGATGGCATTTGTTCTTGAGGAGATACAGTATTAGCGTGCTTATGGCTAGCACTTTAGTTATCTGTCAGTGCTCTCACCCCGCAGTCCCCTCGTACGCAAGGTCAAACTATTGTGCAGTATAAAATGCACAGTCTTGTGATATTCTTTTCGTAATAATGTAGCCAAAAAAATGATACCGCATCTCTTTTCGTTTGAAGGAATTTTTATCTGCAGACATAACAGATGTGAGCCAGTGCCCCTTATCACAGCCTACTGGGAGTTCAGTAAGCACACACTGAACGGTGGATTTGAGTGAGAAAGAGATCTTCAGAGGCTCTCAATTTTGTAAAAGAGCAATCAGAAACTCTTGCGCATGGTACCCTTTAATTATCATTAGCACAATTTGCTGAACTAGAAAAGCATGCAATTCATCCAGCGTGTATTTGGTGAATATTAATATATCCATAAATTTTTCTCTCCTACACTTTAGCTGAGTAGGATATTATTTTAAATTATTATGTTATTTATTATGCTTCCATCCCCTCTTTGCTAAAACCCAGGTTTCATAGAGGTGGCATTTTTCTACAACACTAGTATTGCTTGACCTGGAGAATAAGATGAATCTTCCTTTGGAGAAAAAATACATTTATATCCCGAAAATAAAAGAAACAGCATCCATAAAAACATTATATTACTAATCCTTTACCAACCAACAACATCTATGACTTCATGTGTATGATAATACTGCCATCTGGTGGATAAAGAATACAAACAGATGTTGCCAACCTGAAACTGCTCTCTATAGTTTTGTACCTGACTATAGTACCATAGAGAGCTTGAGAAACTCTTCTTTTTCTTATTGATTTATTTTATAAAATATAATTTGCAGCCTGAATTTTGAAGTATTCTGTTTGTAAATGTAATGGTACTATAGATTTTTTCAAGATGAAAGTCCTACTGTAATACCAACCAAGGATTTCAAATTACTGGCAAGGGATATCATTTATAGGATGAGTGCTTGTTTCAAACACATTAGCTACTTTAATAAATCCAAGGAAATTAATTATGTTTGCAAAAATAACCTTTTTAACTTTTCTCCATTTCACAAACTTTGAAGAGCCCAAATCTGTTTCATTTCCTTTCCTTTACATTCATTATTTGTCTTTAAAAATGTCAATACCCATTTTTTGTTTTTAATTAGAATGGCCAAGAATCAGTATCTTTATGCTGTCAGTGACTACATTTTGGACATTTCCCTTAAATTCTTGTTCCCTGTCACTGCAAATAAAATGAAAACTTTCCACCAGGCAGTAATGAAAAGTTAATAAATGTTTCTCATGCCATGCAAAGCTGGAGAAAAAAAGGTTTTGGCTCTAAAGTTGACCTTAAAGCGGACCTTCAGTCATTTTTTCATCTTTCCATCTATTAAATCTTCTGCCCCTGTTGTTTTAACTTTGGATAATAAAACACTTTTTTCTGCCAGTAAATACCTTATACAGCCCACTTCCTGTTTGTCTGGTCATTAGCCTAGACTTATAACATTATGCACAGCTCTCGCTCTCACTCTCATGAGAGTTTGCCAGGAAGGGAGGGGGAATGAGTAATAAGATGGCCAATGAAAGCTGCAGAGCTGGAGGTGTGTCTGTGTAAATCCAGGACGTGAACAGGCAGCAGCTTCAGTTCCCACAGTTAAAATGACTGCAGCCAGACTCAGTGGAGGGACATTTCTGCAGCATATTTGGCAAGTACAGAATCACAGTATATATAAAATAATATGCAAAGTGGTTGGAGGGAAGGTTCAGAATGGCAAAGATGTTTTTATTACAAATTATGTGAGCAGACTGCAGTTCCTCTTTAAGCCCTCATACACACTGGAGGTTATAAAAAAGCCAGTAACATTTGCTGTAGAAAGCTGTAGAGTTTTTCAGCGTTTTTGCACTAGCGTTTTTTTTAGCTGAGCTGTAGTGTTTTTTTAGCAAAACTATACTGTCATAAAAGATTATGGCTGAAAAACACTGATAAATGCTGAATAGCTGCGTTTTTAAGCGTTTTTTGGCGTTTTTACTCTGTTTTAAGCTTTTATCAGAGTTAGAACGTTTTTACAACTGAAAAACTCAAAACCCACTAGTTCTGGGGTTTTTTCCAGCCAGAAAACGCCCCTGCCAAAAACTGCTAAAACTGTGCAAGACACATAGCATAACATGCTGGGGAGTTTATTGACTGTAGAAAAAAACATCTGAAGCCAAAAACAGCAGCTGTAAAAACGTCCAAAAACGTCCAGTGTGCATGAGGCCTTAGGCAGACATAAAAAAACACAATTTGATTCAGCCATGTAACCACCAAAAATACATCCTTAAATGTATTTTCTATATGCAAGTAAATGAAATACTTGAATTTGACCTGCTATTAGCCTCTTGCAGTCTCTGTAGAGCAGAGCTGGAGTGGGAGAAGAAGAAGCAGTACAAGGAGCCAATCAGTTCATGTGCTGACAAGAAGCGTGTTGATATGAAGAAAGAGTAACAGAGAGATGAGCCCATCACTGTCTTCTCTTGATTACAATAAGATGCTTCTAGAATATAGATTACCTTTGCATGGCACAGTTCACAGTAGATGACTTCAATTATCTAGGAGATGACTTTGGTTCTTTTTAGTGGACGCAATAATAACACCTACATTAGTGATCAGGGGTATCAATCCCCCTATTGGTAGCCATTGACCTTCCTGCATTGATGGTCAGTGGCAATGCTTTTTAAAATATCCCTTCCCTTTGGTGGTCAGTGGCAGTGTTAATTAACCTCATCATGCTGCATTAGTGCCCAGCAGAGGTGTTTATTAACCCCTTTGTGCTGCATTAGTGGCCAGTGGCAGTGTTTATTAACCCCTTAATCAATTAACACGTCACTGGTCACTAATACAGCATTATGGGGTTATTTAACTGCCACTGGTCGCTAATGTATTAGTGGCCAGTGGCAGTGGTAATTAATCCAGTCATGCTCCATTAGTGGTCAGTGACAATGTTAATTAACCCTGTAGTGCAGCATGAAGGGGTTAATAAACACTGCCACTGGCCAATAATGCATTAGAGACCAGTGGCGGTTAAATAACCCCTTTCTGCTGCATTACTGGCCTGTGGCAGTTAGTTAATTACCCCTTAACCTCACCCCCCTCCTTTCACATCACAACACCCCCCAAGGAGATAATGATTTTACAGAAAATGTTTATCCTCAGCCTGCTGCCCTCTGCTTTTATTAATTTACTGATTTACCTGTAGCCAATATGCTCCCCACTGTGCCGCTGTCTCTTTTCCCAGCCTCTGAATGATGTGTAGTCCCCTCTTCTTAAACAGGGGCTACTGGCTAAATTTAGCTTTGCTGGGTGGAAAGTAACCTGGATGATTTGTAATTTATTTGATCATCTGGGGCTTTTCCTAAATCCAGTACAGCTGTAGTTCCTTTCTGTCAGTGGTACCTCTGGTATTAGTATGATGAGCTGCAGTAAAACTGCCTTATGACTATTTATGCTACTCTTAGCCAACCAGTAGGGGTTTCCTAGAAACTGGTGCATGCTGGGGGAGAGTATAAATGTTTGGGAAGGACAAGTGATCACTCTCTTGCCTGGGCTGGGTGTACATGTATATACTTTGAATCACGGTTGCTATTGGAGTATGCTGCTGATAAAAAGGTACAGAGAGCTGGGCCAGCCTAAAGGCTATTTTCTATACTGTTGTCCACTGATTTTGTAGAAGTCTGCTAGCTCCTGTTTGCTTGTTCTGGGTGTCTTGAGCCCTTACACCTCTCTTCCTAAAATTTTCTGTGAGTGATAAACATTCTTTTGGTTTGTTCTAAAAGTAACTAGCATCTGTCTTTCAACATCTGTTCACATCTAACCATGCCCAACTACCTACACCCTGAGGTAAAATGTGAGCCTGCCCTGATGCCGCGGGTCGGGGGCGTGCTACATTTTTGGCACCTAACGTAGGGCATGGCATTTTCTGTGTCATGGTTATCCCTATCAACAGACCGCTGAAATTCCCAGAGTTGCTATTTGTCCAGAGGATGTCCGGAATAGTCCATCCTGCCTCGACCAAGTCTGACTGGAGGATCACTGCCGGTATATTCATCTCCAGAGAGACTATCACCAACAGCCAATTGGCTGTTGTTCCGTGGAAAGTTAGCACAAGTCAACATCCATGGCTTTGCGGCAAAGGGGGTTGTTTTTGGCCAGTGGTCAGGGTTTTCCACTTCTATACGCCCCTGGAGCCGGTGCCATAGCTGCAGAGAATTACTACTAGGAGTCGCCCATGCACCACTGCCATCCCAAGCAATGTATGTAGACTGGTTATGCAGTTATGCTACTGTCAAAATAACCAGGTCTACATCACGGCAGTCCTCTCCGAAACCTGGAAAAGCACTGAGATGGACTCATCCAGTCTATTCCTGCATGTACTGTAAGTCATGCTATTGGAGTCTGCTGCTGCTAAAAATATAAAGAACGCTGGGCCAGCCTAAAGACTATTTTCTTTATCACTGGCCGCTGTTTTTATAGGAGTCTGCTAGCTCCTGTTTGCTTGTTCTGGGTGTCCTGAGCCTTTACTCGTCTCTCCCTGAAATTTTCTTCAAGTGTGCAATAAACGTTCTTTTGTTTTGTTCTAAATGTGACTGGCGCCTACCTTTCTTCACCTTTTTACATCTCACTATGCCCAACTACCTACACCCTGAGGTGAAATGTGAGCCAGCCCTGATGTTGGGGGTCAGATGGGATGCTATAGACATCATGTCAGAGGTAAGGACTAGCAGTCATCTGTTGGGTATAGATCACCCCACCTGACAGAGAAGTGCAATATCTGACTTTCTTGTGTCACGTACAGGAGCACAGAAAGTGCTCCAGCACTCAGCACTCCACTGTCAATATGCAAGTGGAAGGTGCTCTGTTCTGGGTACTCTTAGCAACAGCACTGATTTACAGGCTCACTCTATCTGCACCCCCTTCCCTCACTGAATTGTTGCCCCCGGTGCTCTTGACCCTTTTGCCCCCCTCTTGTCCTGGCCTTGGTTTCTACTATAGCAAAATGTAAACATTTGCAGATTGCAAACAGTTCTGCTATTTCTGCTTATACAAATCATTTAAAGCAAAAGACAGGGTTTTGGACCATGTCTGACACTAAACACAACATAATCTGGAAAGTTTTCACAAGCAGGAGATATGCCTTAGGAAAATGAAAGGTAAATGGACAAATATTTCCAGGGACAAAATTCAAAGCCTTGGACTGTCCATCAAAAATCAGTAAAAGATGACAAATATTTTATTGTCTTTGTGTTCATCTAAAGGAGCTGATTTGTTGGTACACAAATATAGAAACGTATCAATCCTTTTTATAGAGTCCCCAATGGTCATGGTACATTATGTGCTGTTAATAAAAAAAAATTGCAGCCACCCTTTACATCATTTTGCTGCAGGTTATTCCTATGTGACTGTTGCTAAAGCCAACTGTGGAAATATATTTTTGCAACAGATGCTGAATTAAACCTGTCACCACAAGATGTCAGTAAATTACTATTTGCTTAATGGGAATCTGACACTAACACTGTAAACACTGTAAACAGGCCATGTATTTGCAAATAGTATCATGTAATAATGTAGATGGTTTATTTTACAACAATGCACTTAAAAGTGAATCTGTGGATAAAACTTATTTTTAAAACTAAGGCAGGAAAATGTATCTTACGTCATTAGCTCTCTGCACATAGCAGTAGACATCTTTAACCACTTCAGCCCCGCAAGATTTGTCTGCTCAATGACCAAGCCATTTTTTGCGATACGGCACTGCGTTGCTTTAACTGACAATTGCGCAGTCGTGTGATGCTGTAACCAAACAAAATTGACATCCTTTTTTTCCCACAAATAGAGATCTCTTTTGATGGTATTTGATCACCTCTGCAGTTTTTATTTTTTGCGCTATAAACAAAAGAAGAGTGGCAATTTTGAAAAAAACACAAGGGGGGTTATTTACGAAAGGCAACTCCATTTTGCATTGCAAGTGCACTTGAAAGTGCAGTCGCTCTAAATCTAAGGGGTAGATCTGAAATGTGTGGAAGCTCTGCTGATTTTATCATCCAATCATGTGCAAGATAAAATGTTGTTTTTTTATTTTCCTTACATGTCCAACCCCTTTCAGTGCACTTTCAAGTGCACTTGCAGTGCAAAGTGGATTTTCCTTTAGTAAATAACCCCCAATATCTTTTATCTTTTGCTATAATAAATATCCCATTTTTTAAAAAAAAAAACAATTGATTTTTCTCAGTTTAGGCCGATATGTATTCTTCTACATATTTTTGGTAAAAAAAAACGCAATAAGCGTATATTGAGTAGTTTGCGCAAAAGTTATAGCATCTACAAAATAGGGGATAGATTTATGGCATTTTTATTATTATTATTTTTTTTTTTTCTACTAGTAATGGTGGCGATCTGCGATTTTTATCAGGACTGCGATATTGCAGCGGACAAATTGGACACTTTTGACACATTTTTTGGGTCCATTGACAATTATACAGCGATCAGTGCTATAAAAATGTACTGATTACTGTATAAATGTCACTGGTAGGGAAGGGTTTAACAATAGGGGGCGATAAAGGGGGTTAACTGTGTTCCCGAGGTGTGTTCTAACTGTAGGAGGGATGGGACTGTCTAGGAGGAGAGAGATCGGTGTTCATACTTAATATGAACACACGATCTGTCTCTACTCCCCTGAAAGAACCAGGATTTGTGTATTTACACACACAGATCCCGGTTCTCGCTCTGTCAAGAGCAATCGCGGCTGCCCGGCGGTCACCTAGTGGCCAAAAGGAAAAGCAACGTAAGGTAACGTCGATTTGCCCAGTCGAGCCAACCTGCCACAGTAAAACTGCTTGTCCGGAAGTGGTTAAAGTGACTGACTGTAAACCTTTTTTTTTTTTTTTAAATAACAAACATGTTATACTTACCTGCTCTATGCAGCGGTTTTGCATAGTGCAGCCCTGATCTTCCTCTTTTTCAGGTTCCTGATGGTGCTCCTGGCTCCTCCTCTTTTTGGTGAGCCACCATAGGAAGCCGCTTTTTATTGTGGCACACCTGTGGACTTGATTCCGAGCCCCGCTGTCTGTGTCCCTTGACACAGACAGCGGGGCTTGGCCCCACCCCCTGCACCCGCATCAGAAGATTTGATTGACAGCAGCAGAAGCCAATGGCTCTGACGAGAGAGAAAGCAGCGCTGCTTCTCTTGGGCATAGCACTGTACTGAGATCTGGCTCAGGTAAATATAAATGGGGTCTGGGGAGGAAAGTTGACACAGAAGGTTTTATACCTTAAAGCGGTATTAAAACCAAAATCAAAAATGTAATATATTGCAGTTTACCAATCTTTAGATGTGGTGGCTTCATCAGTTTTTTTTCTTTGGCTTTTTCCCCTCTGTTTTCACCTGGTGATCTGGGTGGTAACACACCTTCTATGTTAGTGAGACACAACTCTGGAGGAATGAGTAGAGGAGGCACATCAGACAGCAACATTGTCAGTCTGGGGGGTGGGGAGTGTTAAATGTACTAGCAGATTTAGATACACTAACAAATTGAAGCAGTTACAGCAAGCTGTTTTTTTTCCTTTTGGGTTTAAAGGTTTTGTATGGGTAAATAAAGACCGATCATTAGGGTTGTCCCGATATCGATACTAGTATCAGTATCGGTGCCGATACCGAGCATTTGCCCGAGTACTTGTACTCGGGCAAATGCTCCGATGCCTTATCCGATACCTGGACAGTCAGGGATGATGGGGGCGGTGCTGGGGAGGAGTTACAATCACAGATATCCCTGTATAGATTTCAATAAAGCAGCTGACATCCGCTTCTCCTCCTCTCCCTGCTGTGGCTTTCAACTGCTTTATTGAAATCTATACAGGAAGATTGGTGATTGTAACTCCTCCCCAGCGCCGCATCGATCATCCCAACTGTCCCCCATATCCTCCTCCAGTCCCCCTCCTTGCTCCTCCGCTCCCCTCTGTTCTTGATCTGTCAGAATGGAGAGCGGAGGAAGAAGCCAGTAAATATGTTATTTACCGGCTCCTTCCTTTTCCGATTGCACAGAATCAATTACCACTGACTCTGTTCCTTCATTACTGCCACTGAGCAAACTGTGTTTACGATGCTTCGGTTTATGAATGGAGAGGAGCCGCTATCTCCTGCCCATTCATCTTCAGTGGAGCTGAGGCTGCAGAGAAAGGGACTGGGGAATCTGTCCTCAGTCCATTTCCCTGTCTCAAAAAGGAGATGTCAGGAGTCTGTTAAGACCCCTGATATCTCACCAAAGCCCCCCCCCCCCCAACAGGGCTAATAAAAAAAAAGAAAAAAGAATTGTAATAAATAAATATTGAAAAAAGGTTAAATTGTAAAAATAATAAAAGAAGAAAGAAAAAACACACTGACACCATCCACTCCTCCCTCCCCCAACAAAATCAAAACATTGTAAAAAAAAAAAAAACTTGTAAAGAATAATAAAATTGTAAAAAATAAAATTGTAAAAAAAAAAAAAAATGACTGACACAGTCCACATGTCATCAGTGCTGCATATAAGTGTAACTGTCACATGACAAAAAAAAAAGTTTTGGTAATCCGTATCGGTGAGTACTCAAAAAAAGTATTGGTACTTGTACTCGGTCTTAAAAAAGTGGTATCAGGACAACCCTACTGATCATTTTAATCACCCCTAAGAGTGTTAAGTGGTTTGCCTCATCCTTATAAACTGATACATTCTGCTGGAGAGTTTGTTCTGTGAAAAACAACAGACTTACTGGATGGATCACCAGATAAAAATAGAAGAAAGAAAGCGTAAAAAAGGAAACAAATGCAGCCACCACATCTAAGAATTGGTAAGCGCCAATTCAATAAATGTTTGTTTCAGGGGTTTAATATTGTTTTAATGCACAGAATGCATTAAGGTAAAAAAAAATCTACCTCTACATCCACTTTAACTCCAAAGCCACTGGGGCCCTCTCAAAGCAGCTATGCAAAACTACTATTTGCATAATCATGTCCCATTCCCCTCCCTCCCTACAACAATGCCTGAACCAGAGGATAGGCTGCTTACAACAACGACATTGCAATGGGGGCAGCAGGATATTTAGTATCTTTAGGAAGAGAAATTTCTGTCTCTCTTTAGAGAGAGGTAGAGGCATGGAACTAGCGGTCAGGTACATAACCACTGACACTATCCACTGACCAACAATCCACAGGGCAACTGACCACCATACACTGGTGGCCAGTGGGTGCTGTCAATGGTTACTTACCCATGCCGCAGGATCTGGCAATGAAGTCCACGCCAGCACCAGAACTATGCAGTCACCACAGGCTGGTGCATTGATCCACAACCAAAACAGATGGATCTGCCAGCCAATGGATATATAATTCCAGTATGAGAACCATGAAAAAACCATCAGGTTACCAGTCACCGGTTGGGGTATCGCTTCCTAACCCTGGAAGTTCAATCTACCCACCAAATGTAACTGTATTCAAGATGTGCCAGTCTACACCACTCAGACTTGTGGATCTTGTCTGCTAAGCAGCTGACAGTACAACCAGACGGCCCTGTTGTACGGTCGCTGGAGAGCTTGTCATCCAGCTGCTGAACTGGTGGTTGACTATTGGCCTTATTATGTGGCAGCCCGAATGTGGTATATAGGGATGGAGGTCATTACATATATATATTTGGGGACCTTAGCTTACCCCTCACTAAGCCTACATAGCTATTCCTCCTTCAGAATCCCCTTGCTGGGTACCCCCTTTTTTCTTTTTTGCTCCTCTGCTCACGTTTGTGGATCTTTTTACCATTGAATTTTTTGGTGGTACATATTCCAACCTACGTTTTACAATACCAGGACAACTCTTGGCAGTTGATTATTATGGCCTACGGTATTTACTTCAAGCTCCTGAAGAAGCGCGTCAGTTTAGAGCTCCAAGCTATTCCACCCTCTACATCAACCCATACCAGGCCTATCCAAATATAGATGACTGCATTTGTACAAACCCCATGCTAAGTACAGTTTGGCCTTATGAATGGTTATGGTGATGTGTATGTGGTAGCTCTACTAACACTTGGTGCTAGGAATTTTTAACTTCACTTTGTTTGTCATTTTAATTTTTTGTACAAATAAAATATATTTTTAGATGACTATGTGTGTTGTGGTGCCTAAAAAGTCCATTTGGAGCCTATTTGTTTAATTTTATCTAACATTTTCTAACATCTTAAAGTTGCTTTCTTATTTGGCAAACTAACTTTAGGAACTTTGGGGGGGGGGGCGGCCGCCGGACCAGCCGCCACTGATAGAGGAATACTTCACTCATTCCTTACTCCTTCTAAAGCCAGTACTCACCTCCAGTTCTTATATGTAATTGGGGGGGGGGGGGGGGGCTCCTCACCCTCAGGTACAATCCATGACTGCTGGCCCTGCATTACACATGATGACATGACCAGCAAAGAGGAGCAGCTGTGTGGGAGTCGTATGGTGGGGAGAAAACCAGTAGTATGTCTGCTTATCCCTGATCCTCGAGACTAAATGAGCATTTAACCATTAATGGGGGTGGGGGACAAAACTAATGCTATTTTGTGGCTGACTGGCATTCAGCTATTAAATTAAGGCCGTAAGCAGATATAACCTTAATTACATCTCAGGGAACTATTATGGTCATCGAGTGTGCACTGTCATGAATTAGTGTGTTTTCTGAACACTCAACAGAACACCTAAACCTATCATTTTACTTTTGACCCAGAAGCAATAAATAATGATGAGCCTTCTCTTCTGGTTTACTCTTGAAGTTAAAGCACACAAATCACCTCTGTGTATAAAGGGGGACTTTAATGATTTTTTGGTTTATTAAGTTAAATTGTTTTATAAGTTAAATTGATGTTTTTTATCTGGTTTTTTATCTACTATATTTATGTTTTTGCTTTACAAATAAACACCTAATAATGACATAACAAATATCCAGAGTACTATGTTTCTAAAGAGAGTTTGTGATTGAAACCTCAGTTGTACGGGTTTAGGGGTCAATTCTCTGACATTCTTAAATATGTGTAAATTTCAGGTTCAGCTATAGCACTCTGCAAACAACAAGTTTTTTATCAACAGAAGGTGAGGAAAATCTGGAAATCTCAGTAAAAAGACTAAAGCGCCATCTGCTGACAAGATAAATAATATATAATGTCCATATGTAATATTTCTTATTTTAACTGGTTTTAGAAAAATTATTCTAAACACATGTATTTTTAATCCTTACCAACCATGCAGTTGACGTGATTTGGGAAGGGTTTGGTTGGTGCCACATAAGAGTAGTGGCTGTTATTTTCTTTTTTATTTCCCTTTGTTCTTTCCCACTTTCCTCCTCCTCGGTATGTGGTGGTGAACAGCGGATTTCCATTTTATCTTATGTTTTTATTTTTATTTTTAATTTGTAATTTTGTTATTTTTTGTAAATGAATCTTAATTCATTATTGGACCTTATATGAAAGCACAATTTCAGTCCTGAAGAAGCAGGATCACTGCAAAACGTGTAGAATAAACCAGATATATCATATTAGGCCATCTTTAGCCTTCAAATCCATGTTTGTTGTAACTCATGAGAAGATCCTTTTTATCACATATGTTTTCTGGTATTTTAATACTATGTGTACAATACAATGCATTCTTTTAACTGATATTAGTTGTATATACCGTATTTATCGGCGTATAACACGCACAGGCGTATAACACGCACATTCATTTTAAGAGGGAAGTTTCAGGAAAAAAAACTTAAATTTTAAATAAGGAACTTTGAAGCAAAATAAGGGCCCATGCCCATCTGCAGCCTCACCATTGCAATCAATGCAGCCTGATCAATGCCCATCTGCAGCCTCACAAGTGCCATCAATGCAGCCTCATCAATGTAGCCTCACCATTGTCATCAATGCAGCAGCCTCACCATTGCCATCAGTGCAGCCTGATCAATGCCCATCTGCAGCCTAGAGGGGACAGGGAGGGGGCGGGACGAGCGCTGACAGATTACATACAGTGAGAATCTCCTATGATAGACAGAACAGTGGTCCAATGGTGGCCCAGGAGACAGGGCTTCCTATTACAGAGGCCGCCAAGTAAACAGGAGATTCTCACTATGTAATCTGACGGCACTCGTCCCCCCCCTCCCTGTCCCCTCCGAGGCAGCTAAAATTGAAGTATCGGTGTATAACACGCACATGCTATTTGCACCCGATTTTCATTGTGAAAAAGTGAGTGTTATACGCCAATAAATACAGTAATCAATGAATAATTTCTAGGGTGCATATTTAGAGTCCTTCAAATATTTTGTTCTTTACAATTATTCCGATTGGAATGACACCCCCATGGAAATATTTTACTAACATTGAATTGGCTCCACATGTTTTTTGGTAGCCTATAAAAAATGTATGGACTTAAACACTATACAGTTAAAGTGCACCTTTTAGTAACTTTACATGTTATAAGTCTGCATAATGTAAATAATAATGATAATAATAAATACACAGTATAAGTATAATTAAAAAAAATAAAAAAGCCATTTATTTTATCTTAAATGAGTAATCATTGAGCTCCAGTCAAGTGATTTTGCCTAGACTAAGGTGATGCTCTCTCCCATGTGTATTAAGAACATACATGATACTAGGTCCACTTTAAGCTGCCTGCTCATTAATATGAAAGAAGATTTCAATCACTACGCTACAGCTGTATGTTTATAAATGGTAGAATGGTGAACTGCCATTTCCCCAGTGCTTTTTTGCAGCTAAAGAATTTGTCCATGGTAGGCCGTTGCATCCAATAATGACTCCAAATGGAGTCGCTCTCTCAGATAGCTTGGTTCACAGATACCACATACAGAGCTGACCCAAGTGGCTCTGTACCATGCGATTACTGTGATGACCGATCACAGCGATCACAAAGGTAAACGCACTACTATTTACACTTAGGATCCTTCCTGTTGCATCCATTAATGGCTCCAAACAGAGTCGTTCTCAGACGGCTGGGTTCACAGATACCATGTACAGAGCTTATCCAAGTGGCTCTGTAAAATGCAGTTATTGTGATGACCAATCATGGCGATCACAAAGGTAAACACACCACTATTTACATTGTTGACCCCCCCCCCTTTCTCCTACAAAAGAGGAAGGAGAGGAAATAGTAGTAACCAGTAAATTGGAAAGGAACTAATGCATCAGTGGCAGCTGCTGCTAATGCATTTATTCATTGTTACTTATTCTGAAGTTTTAACCCTTTCACATCCCCCCCCCGCCGCACATCTGAACTCCAGCCTGTATCTGTATGTGACCTGTAAATTATCCTGCTCCTCTATTATTTTGCACATCTGTACTTTAACCCCCTCATCTCCATCTTCACACTGTATGTGATTTTACATTAACCCCTTCCCCTGCTCCTATCTCTGTATGCATCTGTACTGCATCTAGTGGACTATTAAGCAGCACTGTGTTTTGTTTTTTTTTTTAAGAATATAGGTTTATTCATTTCAAGTACATGCAGAGAAGAGGTTCAAAAGCACACCGCATGACCACTCTCTCAGGTTTCCTATTTCAGGGTGACTCCTTTCTCTTGCAGCCTCTCCTACATGCAGGGATTAGAGTTAGTATAGCAAGACACCCACCAGCTGCCAGTTGCCCCAGAGCCTAATGAATGTGTGAAGTTTTCCATGAAAAACACCCAATCACATGCAAGGGAAATTTAAAAAAACAGCATTTTGCTTGCACATAATTGGATGATGGAAGTCAACAGAGCTTCACCTCATTCACTAAGCTGTGGGGCAAATTCATTCCAAAGTGACCCGTCTATTTGCCTTTAGTAAATCAATCCCATTATGTCTGGGAATTCATTGTAGAGCCACACTACAATCCAAGTGAGAAAATTTGATTTTAAGATTAAAATTTGATTTCAAGATTAGATTAAAAATCTTACAAATACTTGCAAGTTTTAATTATTTATCACAGCAGCATTAAAACAAAAAGGTTTCCAGATCATCAGGGAAGTATCCCACACAGGATAAACAGCAACAGCTCTGTCCAAGATGAAACTGGCCTGCACTAGGCATCAAATAGCAATACCAGGTTCTAGGAGACAAGGCTACAGATCTGCATTTCACTTCTGAGGACTTCTGAGGCAAGTCTTTGTGTCTGCCTTCTTTCACTAGCACCCTGGCTGTTGCTCTGTTGCTGATCAGGCATCAGCCGAGATGAGATCACTTCTTACTTGAATCCCAACTTGGGTTTCATAGCCGCCCCTCAGCCTCAAAGAAGACAGCTGAACCTTTCTGGATAGACCCCTTTCTGTGCACTGAATTTTCCATGTCTCAAACTCCTTCCAGTCCAGAAATCAAAAGGGCTTTAGAAGAGAGCCCAGAGACTAACACTGACAATGAATCCACGCCACCTCCCATGCCCAGCAATTACCTGATCTTATCGATATTCGCCTGTTTCTGCCCTGCATATCCTGTAAACATTGTTGCATTCGTGTTCTCTATAATGGTAAGTACTAAACATTTACTTTCTTGATAATGGATGCTGCCGCAATTAAAAGCACCGGCCTGTTTGCTAAGGAACGCATAGAGCGGTGATGATGCGCAAAGTGCAGTCACTCCTAGCAACCAATTAGATTCCACCTTCCATCAATTTAGGGCTGAAAAATAATTGCTTAATGGGTGATATGGATTGCTACACTTTGAACATTGCATTCATTTTAAAAATTTATATTTTAAAATAAATATATATAGATATCTCTATATTTAGATATCTATCTATCTATCTATATATATTTGTAGAACATTTTATTTAGACAGATTATACAAACCATGTGATAGATAAGATTTAAAAACCAACACACTTGTAATTTATGATTTATTTCCTGTCCATTGACTCATTTTACAAATATAGAAGGTCCAGTATGTGACAGAAGAGAGTCCAAGTCAAAGCTAGCAGTACCACAGTGGAAATATCAGTGTGCATAAATCACTGACTGGTATCACCATTTATTAGCTGATGTACATACATTTTGTAGCTGCAAAATTTATGTATATGTGATAATGACATTCATGTAGCTTTAATATAATGAAATAATGCTAATATGATAATGCTTTGCTAATGACTTTCATATCCAATTTATGTGAATGGGAGTTAAAGCGATTCTCAATATGCTTTATACTGATTGTAAAAATATTAAGTGGCGGCCATAAAATAAAGGCAAAGTGTCCTTGATATTAAAGTTATTAAGACCATCAATCTCCAGAAGGACATTTGTCCATTAGACAGGGCGTCAGTCTTGGTGGTAAAGTAATGAGTAATCTTGAAGCAATTTACAATTCTACAAATGCTTGTATATTATCTCTTCTCTGAAATACCAATTATACATTAGAAGTACATCATCATGTGAGTAGCAGTTGTCATTAAGAAAATGACTGACCTGCAGCAACAACTGCTGGGTACTTTAATGAAAACTAAAGCAAAGGAAACATAAGATGGTTGCTAATAACAATTAGATGTATCCTTAAAGCCTATTTAAACCCAGAACCAAAATTGTAACATATTGCAGTTTACCAAGCCTTAGATGTGGTGGCTGCATTCGTCTTCTGTTTTTATTTTTTATTTTTCCTTTTAATTTCACGTGGTGTTCCAGCCAGTAAAACACTTCCCGTCTTAAAGCATAGTTCCACCCAAAAATGGAATTCCCGCTTCAAGGGAAGGTGACCCCCTGACATGCCACATTTGGCGTGTCATTTTTTTGGGGGGGGAGCGGAAACCCCATTTTTAGAGGGTTCCAGCTCTCACTTCCTCCTGGGGCACTGCGGCGCCGGAAGTAAGTTCACCTCTCCCCCCTCCTTCTCGGCAATCATCTGGGACACGTCACAGGTCCCAGATGATTGCCAGGCCAGTCACAGCGCGCCCACAGTGACAATGCCGGCGCCGCAGAGAGGAGGGGGAGACGAGCGGGTCTTTGTTCCCCCGCATTGCTGGACCCTGGGACAGGTGAGTGTCCGATTATTAAAAGTCAGCAGCTGCAGTATATGTAGCTGCTGACATTTAATTTTTTTTTTTTTCGGCGGAACTCCGCTTTAAGCTGGCCTTATGCCTATAGACTTTTGTTATAAAATTGTTGTTTTCAGAACATTTGTTTGAGTAACTAATGCCGCATACACACGATCAGAATTTCCGACAACAAATGTTCGATGTGAGATTGTTGTCAAAAGTTCCAACCATGTGTAGGCTCCATCGGACATTTCGAGTCGGAATTTCCGACAACAGATATTTGAGAGCTAGATCTCAAATTTTCCCACAACAAAATCCATTGTCGAAATTTCCAAGCATGTGTAGACAATTCCGACGCAACAAATTCCACGCATGCTCTGAATCAAGTAAGAGACGGAAGTGCTCGGTCTGGTAAAACTAGCGTTCGTAATGGAGATAGCACATTCGTCACACTGCACATTTTTAAAAAAATTTTAATGCAGCGCATTCTCTTCTTCTTTAGAATGCTAGAATAATGAAGTTGTTTTGCTGCTGATATTCACACAGAGTTCTGACAAACTGATTTCTTTATTATTTCTCGTGATCTCCTGAATAATCTTTATTTTTTTTTTTTGCCAGATCTCCAGAATAATGTTTCTATTTTTTTTTATAGTGATCTCCTTTTTTTTATCAAGATCTCCTGATTTTTTTTGTTAATGTTTTTTTTATAGTGATCTCCATAATATTTTTTTTTCGTTTTGTGTGTCAAGTTACCACAACACCATTATTATCTTATATTTTTTAACCTCAAGGAGATTGGTTGGTGTCCCTTGTTAATTTGACATTGTCTTTTTGAAATGTACCTCCCTACTTACAAACAAACTGTCCTTTTTGAACTTAAACACATAGCCAAGTATTTGTGAAAAAAAAACTAGACATTTATTAGGGGTCATAACAAAATAAAGAGGAAGGCAACGCTGGATAAACTGTTGAAATTGGCGAAGCCTTTGTACCCCAGGGCAGACATCAATTATTTGACAGGCAAAATTAGTAGCCTGAGGAGTCCATTTAATAGGGAGCACAATATGGTCCAGGACTCCGAGAGGTCAGGAGCAGCAGCAGATGACATGTATGTCCTGAGCCTGTGTCTTTTGCCAGACCAGACCGAACCCAGGCCTTCACTCTTTTGTCTTCCTTCCACGCTTCCTTCCAGGCTGTGGCTGTAGTGTTGGAGTTGTGGCAGGAGGTGGAGGAGGAGTATGGTCCAACTCACATGCGTGACTTTTTTTGTGAGTTCTCCCATCACCCCCTTATTTAGGGCCTGATACATAACTTCCTCAAAAATGAGGCGTTGGCCCACCTCCATTTCCTGCAATTTACTGGCTGCCATGCAGGCATAGGCCTCTTGAAGTTTGGGGGTGGTTCTGAGGGCCACAGTAGCCTGCCGAATCAAAGAAAGCGCTGACTCTTCCACGTTACTCCCTTTCCTGGGCCTTTTTGGGGGAAGGCGGAGGGGAGGAACCTGTGATTCGGTCAGGCTACTGGGCACGGCCACCTCCTGGCTGCCACTTTTCATGGCCACCTCCTGGCTGCCACTTTCCACGGCCACCTCCTGGCTGAGACTTTCCTGTGTATGAAAATGGGACATAGTTTTAGGTTTTTGGTCATCAGTCACACACAATTTCGAGCTCATGACTGTTGCAAATTGAATATTAACAAATAGAAAAGACTCTACTTCTGACCCCAGCATTTGTCATTCTTGTCCCAATAATTTTTGGCTACTACTGTCTATTGATATGTAAACCACTTTGTTAATTCTGAAATTAGTGATCAATAAAAACATCTAGTTAACATCATTCATTTTTGGCAAGAAATATGTCGAACAATGCTATACCTGGCTCAGGCTGGGCTCCTCCACATCTTCCTGGGTGGAAGGCCCAAGTTGGACTTCTGAAGCCTCTTCTGAGGTGGAAGGAAGAGTGGAAGGAAGGGTTAAGAGTGATGGCCTGATTTCAGTCTTGTCTGACAAAAAACGCAGTCTGTCATAGTACCACAGCCTGGGGACATAAACGTCATCTGCTGCTGCTCCTGATCTCATGGAATCCTGGACCTTCTTGCGCTGCCTATTATATGTGCTCCTCAGGCCACCAATTTTGCACTTCAAATAGGGGATGGTTGCCGTGGGAATCACCGGCTTCACCAATTCCAGCAATTGATCCAGCGCTGCCTTCCTCTTTATTTTATTATTATAAAAAGGGTGTTTCACCTGCCACAGACAGGGCAGCTCCCTATATTTATCAATGAAGCTAGGGAGGAAGTCATGATCTTAATCTTTTCATTTTCTCTGCAAGACACAACACAAGACAAACCCTAATGTCAGGCTAAACTCTCCTAATCTTGTCCCAATATAGGCCTCAATCTATAAGCAGTATAGGCCACTGATGCCCCAAGTTAAAATTGTACCTTCATTAGCATGATCGGCACTTACGCTACTCCGTCCTCCGCTCACAGATCGTACGTACGACGCACGCGTGTTACGCTTTGTATACACTGCGCATGCGTGAAACTCCACCTGCCCTTGACCTTCTTTCTAGTATATTCCCCGCCCCTTCTCTTTTGGCGCAGTGGGAGAGCACATGGCGGAGACAGAGCAGGTGCATGCAGAGGAGAGCAGCAACGATGAAAGTCCGGAGCCACAAACGTCACGATCCAGGAGATTTAAGGCGTCAAATATGTCCTTTGGTGAGATGGTGGAGATGGTGGACATCTTGAAGAGGGCCGACTATGACAGGAAATATGGACTGTACAGTAACCCAAATGTGAGAAAGGCCAAAATCATGACTAAAGTTGTGAAAAGTCTGCAGAAGAATTTTGTGGTACGGCGATCCAAGGATCAACTGAGGAAATGATGGTCAGACCTCAAATTGAGGGAGCAGGATCAGTACAGAAGAATCAAGAGAGTGCTGCAAAAAAGTAAGTATTTTGTCGTGTGTTCCTATTATTATTATTACTTTCAGGCTGCTCCATGTGCTTTTCTTTACTGTTGTACAGTTTAAAATGGCATTTAAAATGGCAAGTTTCAGGTTTGCGGGCACAGTAATCGTTCGTAGTAAACATTGTTCATTCGCTCACTAATAAGATGTTTTTTGCAGGTGCATGTTAACTACATTTGTTCAGGCCTATTTGTATTAAAAGAAGTTTGTTGTCTAGATGGGCTTGTAACTAGAACGAAATGCAAACTTGATTCAGTGTAAGGAGAGGACACTCAGCAGCTGTTTACACATCTGGACGCAGGAGCACTAGTGTGGGACACAAGAACACCCTTTTTGGGGTGTCCCACGCAGGTGCTCCAGTGGATACTAGAGGTGTCTCCATGTGGGAAACTTTACCAAAAAAGGTAAGTATTCCAGCTTGAAAAAAGGCATGTCTTCAGCTTGGAACTCTGCCAAAACAGACAATTGTACGACACCTCAAGCAATGTTTCATATTCCTATTTCTTGCCTCAAATATCTGTGTGCTAAGTATACCTTTTTTTTATTTACATAGGGGAGAAAAGACTCGGGACATCAAGGGACACCAGGGACCCCCAACCTCCTAAAGAACAGGAAGTCACCACACCACAACCTGAGGATGTGGAGGGAGGAGAGGTTCATGACGTGGTTGAAATAGTGACCACAACAGGTGAGTGTATGAGACCACTGCTTCAGGTAATAGATGTATGCCTGCATATTTATAATACATGGTGTGTTTTTTTTATTTTAGGTGATGTGGATGTTGTGGAAGAAGAAACTCATTTCACAAGTGCAAGTGCACACGTCTTCATCGGGGAGATCATGGTGTGCAATCATGATTTAGAAAAGATAAAGAAAAACATCAATGATGTTCAACAAAAAATTAAGAACATCATTAATGTTTTAGGCAGAATCTAAATCACACAAAAATTGTACCATTTTGTCGAGGACTTTTTTATTTTAATTCAAGTTTTAAAGTATTTTAAAAGGCAAATTTTGAAGATGCACACAGTGTGTCAACATGTGCTATCTGCCATCACGGGATATCAAGGTACGCATTTTGGGGGTGCAACCCCTTCCTCACAACTAAAGTAGATGAGGGGAAGGGGTTGCACCCCCGAAACACATCCATTGAACCCCCATGATAGGAGCTAGCACATGTTGACATTATAAATCAAAGGATAGGGAGTGGCGCTGTGTTAGGAGTGTAAATAAAAATTAACAAAAAATGAAAATGTGTGAATAAAAGTGTAAAGACAGAACGTGTGAAATTCTTTGGTGTGATCCAAAAAATTACTTCCAATAAACTTTTTTTATATATATATACCCTTGTGTTAGTGCAAAAACACCTTGATCTAGTGGAAATTAATATTATATGTGCAAAGAATCGCAAATATCAAGCAGCACCTCTAAATACCATAAATACATGAATAAATATAAAGTGATAAAGTGCCAAAAACAATAAATGTCCAAAAACAATAATTGTCCACCAATAATGTAATAATTATAAGTAATAAAAATTCATTGATAATGTGTCCAAACCGCAGCTAAAAAAATTGCAAAACCATATGCTGTTTGGTAAGAGAAAGATTCATAACCAACAATGTATAAACGTGCACTAATTTATAAGCATAAAAAATCGTTAATAATGTGTTCAAATCGCAGCTAAAAATCGCAAAGCCATATGTTGTTTGGTGCAAGGAAAGTTCATAACAATTGTGCAAAAAATCTTCTTAAATGATAAAGTGCCGTGCTGTGACAACCAGTAGTCCCCCCAATGTGGTTGCACTCACCAGAGCGCTCCACCCCTGCAGGGGTACGAGCGTATAATGCTGGTCCTCTCACTCAAGTCCAAAAGATGTCAGTTTCCTTCCACGCATCCCATTCTTAAAACGCAGCTGTATACACTGAGAGGTGGGGACTTCCTGTCCCTTGGTTTTAGAAGACCCCACTCGATATCCGTTGCACTCGCTCTCTCAATGTCAGCTTTGGATTCTATGCTCCATGTTCTGTGTACGCTCCGGCTCCCTTCACAAGTCTCCAGCCTGGAGACTTGTGAAGGGAGCCGGAGCGTACACAGAACATGGAGCATAGAATCCAAAGCTGACATTGAGAGAGCGAGTGCAACGGATATCGAGTGGGGTCTTCTAAAACCAAGGGACAGGAAGTCCCCACCTCTCAGTGTATACAGCTGCGTTTTAAGAATGGGATGCGTGGAAGGAAACTGACATCTTTTGGACTGGAGTGAGAGGACCAGCATTATACGCTCGTACCCCTGCAGGGGTGGAGCGCTCTGGTGAGTGCAACCACATTAGGGGGACTACTGGTTGTCACAGCACGGCACTTTATCATTTAAGAAGATTTTTTGCACAATTGTTATGAACTTTCCTTGCACCAAACAACATATGGCTTTGCGATTTTTAGCTGCGATTTGAACACATTATTAACGATTTTTTATGCTTATAAATTAGTGCACGTTTATACATTGTTGGTTATGAATCTTTCTCTTACCAAACAGCATATGGTTTTGCAATTTTTTTAGCTGCGGTTTGGACACGTTATCAATGAATTTTTATTACTTATAATTATTACATTATTGGTGGACAATTATTGTTTTTGGACATTTATTGTTTTTGGCACTTTATCACTTTATATTTATTCATGTATTTATGGTATTTAGAGGTGCTGCTTGATATTTGCGATTCTTTGCACATATAATATTAATTTCCACTAGATCAAGGTGTTTTTGCACTAACACAAGGGTATATATATATATAAAAAAAGTTTATTGGAAGTAATTTTTTGGATCACACCAAAGAATTTCACACGTTCTGTCTTTATACTTTTATTCACACATTTTCATTTTTTGTTAATTTTTATTTACACTCCTAACACAGCGCCACTCCCTATCCTTTGATTTATATTTCTTGGGGGATCACTTAGGTGTTCCCTTCCTATCTAGGGGGGCTGCAGGTGGGAGTCAGTCCACGAGCGCGGATCCATTGATATATTTACATGTTGACATTAGGCATGGGATCAGGAGGGAAATCCACAATTTCACTCCCAATTTGTGTGCATCTTCAAAATTTGGCTTTTACAGGGGTGACATTACCCCATCTGATGAAGGAAATATCAACACAGTTTTGACATACTAATGTCTGATATTGCCTTCACATTTTCAAAGTTGAACTTTGTAAGTTCATGAGTTGTGTATGTTATGGTTTGAAACATGCCTGTTTAACCAAAAAATTGATATTTCTAATGTCAAACATAAAAACAAAGATTTTGGTTTGTTCAAAAACCCTTTTCTAATGCACATGTGAATGTGCTTTGAGTAAAATGTTTTATACTCAACAACGTGTGGCTTCTTCTTTCAATGCTCAATACCAGTTTTTGGAATAAGTTGGTGTTTACAGTGGCAATGGGGGTTATTTACTAAAGGCAAAGCCACTTTGCACTACAAGTGCACTTTCAGTGCAGTTTCAGTGCACTTTCAAGTGCACTTGCAGTGCAAATGTAGTGCAAAATGGATTTGCTTTTAGTAAATAACCCACACAGTGCTCTAAAATTGGCCCCAATCAGGTCATTTTAGGCACAAAACAATTAATTCATGGTGCTAAAAAGGATTTTAACATTAATGCATTACATACATTAACAACAAAAACAATGTGTGTGTGTAGCAGACCCACAACAGAATAGTTAGCTGAAGAAGAGATTGTCACCTCATGTATCAAATAAATTACGTTTGCACTATTTAAGGAAATTGCCAAAAAGAAAAGCCCATTGGAGAACCTAGGAGACAGCTAAAAGAAACACAAGCATTAAATCAAATGAAATATTATTTCAGTTTAAAATAAAAATGTATTTTAAAAAGGTTTCTCAAAGATTTGCTGGCATATCAATGGCCCCCCTACCCGCAAAGTATTCCAGATATTTTTGATGGACTTCGGGGGCGCTTTGGGGGGGTAAGCCAGGACGGCCAGCTTCAAGTGCCGTCAGGGTTGACTGATCTGGAAATCCGGCCTCAGGCCCAACTGAGGCCACATAGTTCGAAGCACTTCTCCTTATAAAGTTGTGCATAATGCAGCATGCAAGTACTATATGGTTTAGTTTATATTCCGCCATGTGAATTGGCTGGCCATTATGCCGAAAGCATTCTCCACCACTCTTCTGGCTCTGGCCAGCCGGTAGTTAAAGACCCTCTGGTCCTCATGGGGAATGGCCGCATCAGGTGTTCACCAAGCCCAAATGCTTCATCAGCGACAAAGATGAACGGTAGACCAGCCACGTTGTCTTCCGCAGGTGGCAATCCCAAGCCACCACTCTGGAGCCATCTGTAGAACTTGGTCTGGGTGATGACTCCACCATGCGACATCCGGCCATTCTGCCCCACGTCCACATACAAAAACTCATATGTCGCCGACACCACCGCCAACATTACTATACTATTAAACCCCTTGTAATTATAATAGTATGACCTCGAGTTGGGGGGGTGGGATGATGTGGACGTGTTTTCCATCGATTGCCCCTCCGCAGTTGGGAAAGTCCCACCGCTGGGCAAAGTGGGATGCCACAGTCTGACATTCCTGTGGGGTTGAAGGAAACTGTGGAGTCAAACAAGAAAAAAAATTAGTACTTTTGCACATAAACATTGCAAGCAGATTAGACACAAACATTCTTGGCCAACATAAGTATAACATTTATTTTAAGGATTATTTAAAGACAAAAGTATAAGGTACACTTATCAGATTCCTAGCCCCCTCTGATGGCCCAGTGAAAAAAATGTTATGTTGGGGGGAGATGTTTTGGACAGGTAACCGTCTCCACTTCATTAAGAGCTGAATGCATACATAATGTGTGTTACTTTGGCCAGCCCCTCCTTACTTACACAATTGGCAGCCCACTGGACAGGTAAGAAGTGTCATAATACAAAAATATGAATACACACTGTCCAAATTGAAGCACAATTTTACATTCTGCAATTACATATCTAGATAATAGGAGAACAAAACTTTAAACAGTACCATTTGAAAGTAGTATTCAGGCAGGCCCTTGCACTACATGCTTTGGTGAATTCATCCATAAATCTGACCACAAAAGAGGTAGGTATAGTGTGTATGGGTTTGGCAAAGTCAGCAGATAGAGGATTGGTATTGGTTGACTTAGCAGTTGGGGGGGAGGGAGGGTTCCAAATGAGTTTGGGCCCCAAAAAAAAAGCCTCTTGCACTATGCATGAATTTAAGGACAAAAATAACATTTGTACACATTTTAGGGGGTGTTTAGGGTAAAGCACTACAATGGAGCTGACAAAATGCATTGTTAAGTGACTAGGCTAGGTGTGTATGGGCCCAGGATAGCATGCTGGGGAGGTTAGTGAAGGCAAATATGCATGAAGGACATAAAATGATCATTAAAAGCTTCCAGCATGCATGAGGACAAAGAGGACATTTGCAGCATATTACAATCATGGTAATTAGGTTATGATGAAATAAATCCAATAGATTAGCAAACACTAAATACATAGAATGTGATGTTAAAGGATAAAACTTGCCTTAATATAGTCCTTCTGCAGGACCTGAATGATGGCAGGACAGGTCTCTGGAATAATGATCCCCAGAGTCTGAGGGGAGATGCCTGTCGAGAACTTGATGTCCTGCAGACTTCTCCCCGTCGCCAAGTACCACAACGTGGTGACTAGCCTTTGTTCCGGAGTGATGGCTTGCCGCATACAAGTGTCCTGCTTGGTAATATAGGGGGACAGCAAAGCCAACAGACGGTGAAAAACGGGTCCGTCATCCGAAGATAGTTCCTGAAATCATCAGGATTATTCTCCTGGATCTCCCGCAACAAAGGCATGTGCGAGAATTGGTCATGCTGGAGCAACCAATTCTTGGTCCATGAACTCCTCCTCCCCTTGTCCATGGACTGGGCTTGGGTCAAAGTAAGAACCCCAACACCAAGCCCTTGCATAGCACGAACTCTATGATGAGTACGTAACCACAACATGGCTTCAAAGCGGTCGGCTGGTCAGAACGAACTAACAGAACGCACTTAAAATCAGAAAGGCCTGAGAAGAGCGAACTGAAAATCAGAAATGAGCGGACAAGAACGCACTGAAAAAAGAGATACAAACTGACTACACGCACTGAAAAACAAATATAAACCCACAAGCACAAACTGAAGAACAGTAATGAACTGAAAAGCACAAGGCTGAAAAGCTCGAATCGTCTCTACTAACACGAGATTAGCAGAAGGAGTCCAAAGGGTAACGCACTGGCTATTGAACTTCCTTTTTCTAGTTCCGTCGTACGTGTTGTACGTCAGCGCGTTCTTGCCAACCGGAATTTCCAAAAACATTTGTGCGACCGTGTGTATGCAAGACAAATTTCAGCCAACATCCGTCGGAAATAAATGCACGGTTTGGTTGTCGGAAATTCCGATCCTGTGTATGCGGCATAAAAGTTAAAATCTGTTGAAAATCTGTTTCAACCAGAGTGAGTGAAAAAACTGACAGACAAGGATAGAAAATTTTTATCAAATCTACAGTTGCAATAAAAAGTATGTGAACCCTTTTGGAATGATATGGATTTCTACACAAACTGATCATAAAATGTGATCTGATCTTTATCTAAGTCACAACAATAGACAATCACAGTCTGCTTAAACTAATAACACACAAAGAATTAAATGTTACCATGTTTTTATTGAACACACCATGTAAACATTCACAGTGCTGGTGATAAAAGTATGTGAACCCTTGGATTTAATAACTGGTTGAACCTCCTTTGGCAGCAATAACTTCAAAAAAAGTAACAAGTTTTATGAGCATGCACTTGTTAATCTGGAAGTGGATAGTTCATTTTACAAAAATCAAGACAGTGAAATGGTACTTGAATGAAAATTCATTCAAAATCAGTTGAATCCATGAAGGCACTGTTAAATTGGCTGAACTGTTCAAAATTCTGCATCTGTGGGACAACATAGGGTGTCTCCTTTAGCTATGAAATAACACTTTTAGACAGCAGTATTGTCTGGAGAGGGTAGTGTTAAGCCAGCCATAGGTGCGAATCATGGCTGGTTCAGCAGAGACTAGCCGAGATTCGAACCATGTATGGGAAGGCTGATTTTACCCAAGTTGATTGATCGATCAACCAGCCTGTCGGTTATTTCATGCAATGATTGCCAGTGATTATGGCAATAATCACCGTGTGTTCTCCTGGCCAGGACGGGACAAGCTGCTGACTAGGCATGTGCTTTGAATTCACACCAGAAGGAATGCCATTATAGCTCCAATTCACTTCTGTTTTTTTCACTTTGTTGCCGGTCAAGCCCTGATGAAGGGGGCACTTAGACCCCCAAAACACGTTGGATGCTTTTTGAACTGTACCCCTGACCTTTAATGGAATAATGTTGTATCTGGACCTCTTAGTAGCAGTGTGGTGCTTCAATTTCAACTCTTTTTACATCACACTACAAGCCAAAGAGACTGTGGAGATCCTCTGGGGTGTAAAAGCCACTTGCCTAGGAACCAGATAATTTACACCAACAGTAATACCTTAAAGGGGTTGTAAACCCTAGTTTTTTGGGGTTTTTTTAAATAACAAACACGTCATACTTACCTCTACTGTGCAGTTTGTTTTGCACAGAGTGACCCTGATCCCCCTGTTCTGGGGTCCCCCGGCGGCGCTATCAGTTCCTCCCCGCATCGGTAAACCCTCTAGGAGAAGCGCTCTCCCTGGGGGTTTACCGTGTGGGCGCGCTCCCGAGTCCAACATTTGCGTCCATAGACACAGAATGCCGGACTCAGCCCCGCCCCCCGGTGCCCACGTCATTGGATTTGATTGACAGCAGCAGAAGCCAATGGCTGTGCTGTTATCAATCTATCCAATCAAGAGCCAAGACAATGGGCAGAGAGGTAGAGCCCGTCTCCGCCGAGGGAACGAACGAGCTCAGGTGAGTAAAAACGGGGGGGCTGGTCAGTGTCAGAAGTTTTTTCATCTTAATGCATAGAATGCATTAAGGTGAAAAAACACAATGGTTTACAACCCCTTTAAGATAACATTTCCAGTAAAATAAACCTACAGGTCCAGCATCATCTTTACACTTTCCTCATCTTTTTCAGTTTGACCCTAAGTCATCTAGCAGTGCAGAGGTGTGGGTGCATTGGCTTTCTTAATACTGCAGTTACACTAATGATTGGCATATTTTTCTGTATATTGAGGTGTTCATGCATATTACTACATGTCCTGCTGTAAAGTTCTAGAATGGGGTTGAAATTTTACAACTAATTAAATTACTTTTTAGCAAATCGTCTTCTAATCGTCTAGCAAATCAACTGCTTAGATAGGAGAGGGAACTCCAAACCTCATTTATTGATGTGCAATGGTGAAAGGCCATTCTTTATAACCATGTATATTCAAAATGTCTAAAAAAATTCACTTGACATGGTATATAACCCCTATACAATAACCAAATTTGCAACACCACCAGACAACTTTTGTTGGAAGGCATGTGGCATATGTTACTGTACTTTAACACATATGTCCTCATGTATGAAGCTTTTGGAGGGCGGTATTAATACTGCTTTCATCAATTATAGGGCTGATCTTAAAACCTATTCCAGAACTTGCCCTTCTTATTATTGGAGTAGAAAAAATACCTGCTGACCTAAGGCCTATTACCATGCATGTCTCATTTGGTGCTAAACTCTCAATAACTAAACAATGGAAAACTAATGAGACTCCAAGTATCATGGAACTGAAAAGACAAATTAGCTTTGAACTATGAATATGGAGAACATATGGCATATATACTTTTTCAAGTCAATAAGCTTCACAATTCTTGGACCATTTGGGAAACATATTTCAACTAAACATAGCTAATGGGAGTGTTTCAGAGCTCTTGTTAACCTTGCTAAATATACTGTACTTACCTCTATACAGTGTGAGTTACTATTTTTGATGTTTTTCTTTGTTGTTTTTAAGGTTGTTTTTCTATATAGACTCTGTATAAGTCATATTTTATGTCATGGCATAGTACTTGTGTTAGTAGAAATGTGCCAATTGTTGTTAAAAAAGGCGTTTCACCCAAAAGTGGAAGTTCTACTTTAAGCACTCCTCACCCCCTTACATGCCACATTTGGCATGTAATTTTTTTGGGGGAGGGAGTGGGTACCTAGTTTTGACAAGTACTTCCTGTCCCACTTCCTTCTTTTTTTTTTGTTTGCATATTTCTCACACTTAAATGATTCAGATCATCAAACAAATTTTAATTTTACACAAAGATAACCCAGAGTAAATCCAAGATGCAGTTTTTAAATTAATTTTTCATTTATTAAGGGAAAAAAGCTGTTCAAACTTGCCTGGCCCTATGTGAAAAGATAACTGCCCCCTTGTCAGAAACCATGAATCAAGCTGAGACAGAAGTACAGTTAAATCTCACTTGTTTAATAATAATAAAAAAAGGTAAACAGAGTAAACGTAGTCAAAACATAGCCAGAGTTCAGGAATCAGAATGGATAGTCAGACAAGCCAAAATGTCAGGGAGCCAGAGATGAGCGTAGTAGAACAGTGAGCAGGATCTAGAGCCAGAAGGAATGTCAGCCAAGCAAGTCTTTAACAGTAACACAGGAGAGCGTCTCTAGAGATGTGACCAAGACGAAGGCAGAGATCATCTGGGCTGGACGGATTAAGTAGGCAGGACTGACGAGCAGGATATCATCAACAGGTGAGTAACTGTGGAGAGAGAGGAGCTGGAAATTAGCCGACAGCTGAGCGGCCAGCTCAGAGAAGGAAGGGCTGAGCCCAGCCCTGACACCCCTCCCATGCTGAATCATGAATGAACTGTGATTAATCACAATTGTTTGGAAAGCTGAGTTAAATTTCACTTGACACACAACCAGGCCTAATTACTGCCAGACCTGTTGAATCAAGAAATAACATGAATAGAAGCTTTCTGACAAAGTGAAGCACGCTAACAGATCACAAAAAGCCACACATCATGCCACAATCTAAAAAAATTCAAGAACAGATTAGGAACAAAGTAATGTTCATGTATCGGTCTAGGAAGGATTTCAAAGCCATTTCTAAGGCTTTGGAACTGCAGTGAACCATGGGGAGAGCCATTATCCACAAATGGAGATAACTTGGAACAGTGGTGAACCTTCCCAGGAGTGGCCGGCCTACAAAAATTACTCCAAGAGCATGACGATGTCTCATTCAGGAGATCATAAAAGAACCCAGGACAACATCTTAACAACTGCAGGCCTCACTTGCCTCAGGTATGATCAGTGTTTATGATTCAACAATAAGAAAGAGACTGGGCAAAAATGGCATCCATGGGAGAGTTCCAAGGCCAAAGCCACTGCTGACCAAAAAGAACACAAAGGCTCATCTCACATTTACCAAAAACCATCTTGATTATCCCCAAGACTTTTAGGCAAATATTCTGTGGACTGATGAGACAAAAATTTTACTTTTTGGAAGGTGTGCGTCCCGTTACATCTGGCAGAAAACTAATACAGCATTTTATAACAAGAACATCATACCAGCAGTCAGACATGGTGGTGGTTGCGTGATGGCTGGGGCTGCTTTGCAGCTTCAGGACCTGGAAGACTTACTATAATTGATGGAACCATGAATTCTGAGCTCTACCAGAAAATCCTAAAGGAGAATGCCACCAGTTCGTGACCTCAAGCTCAAGTGCACTTGGGTTATGCAGCAGGACAATGGTCCAAAACACAACAGCAAGTCAACTTCCAAATGGTTCAAACAAAGCAAAATGTAGGTTTTGGAGTGGCCTAGTCAAAGCCCGGACTTAAATCCAATTGAGATGCTGTATCATGACCTTACACAGGCCATTCATGCTGGAAAACCTTCCAATGTGGCTGAATTAAAACAATTCACAGTAATGTGAAAGACTTATTGCCAGTTATCTCAAACGCTTGATTGCAGTTGTGGTCACTGTTCTATTGGATAGTGCCCGCTATCGAGAAGTACCCGGGATGAACGGTGCATGCGCCATACAGAATAGCACAACAGCTGATTTTACAATCAGCTGTTGTGACGGAGAGACATTTTTGTGTCAGATTGTGCCTCTAAGATGGGACGGATTTTTAAATGATGGGCAGTGCTGCAAAACACATATTTTTCAGATAGAAAAGACCGCCCTTCAGTTGACTAAACACACATGATGGCACTGGCCATCATTTAAATATCGGCCCCCATTTTAGCAGCACTGCCCATCATTGAATAATCCGCCCCCATCATGTACTAATCCGCCCCTCACCGACATAAACAAGCCTCGCCAGCGCGAGGCACAATCTGACACAAAAAATTCTTCCGTCAGCTATTGTGCGCAGGCGCCGTCTCAACAGCTCATCGTAAAATCAGCTGTTGTGCTGTCCCGTACGGCCCATGCGCCGTTCGTCCTGGGCACTTCTCAATAGCGTGCACTATCCGATAGAACACCGCCAAGGGTGGCACAACCAGTTATTAGGTTTAGGGGGCAATTACTTTTTCAGATAAAGCCAGGCAGGTTTGGGCAGCTTTTTTGCCTTAATAAATTAAACCATCATTTAAAAACTGCATTTTGTATTTACTCGGGTTATCTTTGTGTAATATTAAAATGTGTTTGATGATCTGAGTCATTTAAGTGTGACAAATATGCAAAAAAAATCAGAAAGGGGGCAAATACTTTTTCACAGCATTGTATGGGATCATTACCAAAGAATAGTGGAGGGAAAATATATATCAAGCACAGGTGAAAAAAATAAATTTCCCTATTCCAAAATACTGAAATTTGGCTTTACTTTTATATGGATTTTGGGTTTGTTTTTCAAAGAGTGAAGTTTAGGCCAACTAAGTGATTTTTTGACAAAAGTCCAAAACTATAGAAAATTATATTTCACGTTTAATAAATACTACCAATTCTTCTAACAAGGCCAATTATATATAACAGGGTTTACAGAGTTTAAGCAGACAAGAGCAATTCATATTAGTCCTTTGACTGCCAGGGACAATTTACATCCCAGACTCCTGTCTGTAACCTTTCCATACATCGTATACATCATGGCAGCCAAGGGGTTAAACAAGCTTATGGCTGCAGTGGCAACCATGATCTTGTTTTAATCCATGGCTCTTACACTAAAGTTAGAAGCGATCTGAGCCGTTGATTATTCGACCAACTAGAAGACCTTCACAGACTTTCATGTCTGTAATGTGCATGCAAAAAATAGCAACGTTGGGTTTGTCATTTGGTGTTCAAAACAGGAAGCAGTGCCGAGCAGAACAAGGGTTAAAGTAAACTCTAGTTTAAGCAGTTTTTCATCATATGCTCTGTCTAGTCTTGTAACACGTTTAAAGGTAATATAGCAGATATAAACGACCTAAGTCAATGCAACACATCATAAAATATATTTTTTAAATGTTAGCAGTGTAAGTACCTGAATGATATAATTTATCTGCTGCAATACCTGTACAGCACAACCCATTCTGGGAGAAGAACATACAGAGACAGTTGTGCTGAAATAGTTATATGTTATACAGTGAGGGAAAATAGTATTTGGTCCCCTACTGATTTTGCACGTTTGCCCACTGACAAAGAAATGATCAGTCTATAATTTTAATGGTAGGTTTATTTTATCAGTGAGAGACAGAATAACAACAAAAATGACCAGAAAAACACATTTCAAAAAAGGTATAAATTGATTTGCATTTTAATGAGTAAAATCAGTATTTGATCCCCTATCAATCATCTTCTATACAGGTAACAAACTGAGATTAGGAGCACTCTCTTAAAGGGAGTGCTCCTAATCTCAGCTTGTTACCTGTATAAACAACACCTGTCCAGAGAAGCAATCAATCAGATTCCAATCTCTCCACCATGACCAAGACCAAAGTGCTGTCCAAGGATGTCAGCGACAAGATTGTAGGCCTACACAAGGCTGGAATGGGCTACAAGTCTATCCCCAAGCAGCTTGGTGAGAGGGTGACAACAGTTGGTGCGATTATTTGCGAATGGAAGAAACACAAAATAACTGCAATCTCCCTCGGTCTGGGGCTCCATGAAAGGTCTCACCTGGTGGAGTTTCAATGATCATGAGAACAGTGAGGAATCAGCACAGAACTACACGGGAGAATATTGTCAATGATCTCAAGGCAGATGGGACCATAGTCACCAAGAAAACAATTGATAACACACTACACCGTGAAGGACTGAAATCCTGCCGCGCCCGCAAGGTCCCCCTGCTCAAGAAAGCACATGTACAGGCCCGTCTGAAGTTTGCTAATGAACATCTGAATGATTCAGAGGAGAACTAGGTGAAAGTGTTGTGGTCAGGTGAGACCAAAATTGAGCTCTTTGGCATCAACTCAACTCGCCGTGTTTGGAGGAGAAGGAATGCTGCCTATGACCCCAAGAACACCATCCCCACTGTCAAACATGAAGGTGGAAACATTATGCTTTTGGGGTTCTGCTAAGGGAATAGGACAAGTTCACTGCATCAAAGGGGCGATGGACCAGCATTTGATGGTGGGCCATGTACCGTTAAATGCTGCATATTGAATCTCCTTCCCTCAGCCAGGGCATTGAAAATGGGTCGTGAATGGGAATTCCAGCATGACAGTGACCCAAAACTCACGGCCAAGGCAACAAAGGAGTGGCTCAAGAAGAAGCACATTAAGGTCCTGGAGTGGCCTAGCCAGTCTCCAGGCCTTAATCCCATAGAAAATATGTGGAGGGAGCTGAAGGTTCAAGTTACCAAACGTCAGCCTCGAATCCTTAATGATTTGGAGAGGATCTGCAAAGAGGAGTGGGCCAAAAACCCTCCTGAGATGTGTGCAAACCTGGTGGACAACTATAATTAACATCTGACCTCTGTGATTGCCAACAAGGGTTTTGCCACCAAGTACTAAGTCAAGTTTTGCGAAGGGGTCAAATACTTATTTCCCTCATTAAAATGCAAATCAATTCATAACGTTTTTTAACCACTTCAGCCGTGGAAGATTTTACCCCCTTTCTGACCAGAGCACTTTTTATAATTTACCTCTGCGCCGCTTTAACCGACAATTGTGCAGTTGTTCGACACTGTGTCCTTTTTTTTCACATATAGAGCTTTCTTTTAGGGGGGATTTGATCACCTCTGCAGTTTTTATTTTTTGCGCGATAAACAAAAAAAAAAGCGACAATTTTGAAAAAAAAAACCCAATATTTTTTTACTTTTTGCTATAATAAATATCCCTCCAAATTTTTTTAAAAAACTAATTTCTTCATCAGTTTAGGCAATATATATTCTTCTACATATTTTTGCTAAAAAAAAATCGCAATAAGCGTTTATTGATTGGTTTGCGCAAAAGTTATAGCGTCTGCAAACTATGGGAAAGATTTATGGCATTTTTATGGCATATGGCAGGAGAGCCATTGTGCCACAGTATATCTGCGTGACATGGTCGGGAACCAAAAATTAAATTTGTTTTTCTGGATTTTTTTTATTGTTATTCTGTCTCTCACTGTTAAAATAAACCTACCATTAAAATTATAGACTGGTCATTTTTTTGTCAGTGGGAAAACGTACAAGAACAGCAGGAGATCAAATGCTTTTTTCCCCTCACTGTATGTTAACAAGTTGCATACTGACAGGTAGAGAAAGCAGAGTGACAAAGAGATGAGCTCATCAATGTGCTGCTTTTTCTTTTACTGTCCCGATGAAGGGGCAGGGGGGACCTGTAAGGGTTACTTAACTGCAGCAAAGATAAATCATATCTCCTGCTGGACAGGAATGTGCTGTGTGGCAGAGCTGTGTACATTTCAGGCCCAGACGGACAGAATTATATTACAAATATTTAATTTACAGGTAGATCAGCTTACATATGTGCAGTGTATTTAGCAGTTTCCTACAGTTTAACTTTATTTTCAAAGAAAAACAGCTCTTCTGCCAAATACCAGAAATAAATGGCTGTCAACCTAGGTTTCTGGTGTATAAAAATCTGATAAGACAACTTCCTCTTTATCATACATCTTGTGTCTTCTTCATTTTTTCCACCACTCCTCAGGTTAAATTAAGATTTCCCAGAACTGTAAAATATATATACTGTATAGTACAGTATATATATGTATGTAGTACATACAGTATCTCACAAAAGTGAGTGCACCCCTCACATTTTTGTAACTATTTTATTATATCTTGTGGCAGACCGTTGCCCTGCCTGGGTCTAGAACAGTGGTTCTCAACCTTCCTAGTGCCGTGACCCCTTGATAAAATTTCCCAAGTTGTGGGGACCCCTAACAGTAAAATTATTTTTGCTGGTCGCGTTTGCTGGCACAGTGGCGGCGTTTGCTGGCACAGTGGCAACAATTGATGGGCACAGTGGCTGCACAGTGGGACGTTTGCTGGCACAGTGGCTGCGTTTGGCACAGTGGTAACAATTAAAGGGCACAGTGGCTGCGTTTGATGGCACAGGTGGCAACGTTTGCTGGCACCATGGCGACAATTTATGGGCACAGTGGCTGCGTTTGGCACAGTGGCAACAATTAAAGGGGTCAGTGGCTGCATTTGATGGCACAGTAGCTGCGTTTGATGGCACAGTGGCAACGTTTGCTGGCACAGTGGCAACGTTTGCTGGCACAGTGGCGACAATTGATGGGCACAGTGGCTGCCCTTGGCACAGTGGCAACAATTAAAGGGCACAGTGGCGGCATTTGCTGGCACAGTGGCGACAATTGTTGGGCACAGTGGCTGTGTTTGATGGCACAGTGGCGACAATTGATGGGCACAGTGGCGACGTTTGCTGGCACAGTGGCGACAATTAATGGGCACAGTGGCTGCGTTTGGCACAGTGGCAACAATTAAAGGGCACAGTTCCTGCGTTTGATGGCACAGTGGAAGCGTTTGCTGGCACAGTGGCGACAATTGATGGGCACAGTGGCTGCATTTGATGGCACAGTGGCGGCGTTTGCTGGCACAGTGGCGACAATTGATGGGCACAATGGCTGCATTTGATGGCACAGTGGCGGCGTTTGCTGGCACAGTGGCGACAATTGATGGGCACAGTGGCTGCATTTGATGGCACAGTTGCAGCGTTTTAATGGGGGTTTTTTTCTGATTGTTTCAGTTTGTTTGCGCCCCCACCACTGATTTATATATAAACGTTGCGGTTGATTCCTCAAAAGTGGTTATTCCGTGCCAGTGCTAGATACACAAAGTGTATAGCTTCCAAACATGTATCTAGCACTGGCACGGAATAACTACTTTTGAGGAACCAACTGGGACGTATATATATATATACTACGTATATATATAAGAACACCTGTGACTTCTGGTAAGTCAGACACACAGGAAAAGCTGACAAGACAACATTTTTTTTATTATGGAGATATATATATATATATATATATATATATATATATATATATATATATATATATATATATATATATATCTCCATAATAAAAAAAATTTTGTCTTGTCAGCTTTTCCTGTGTGTCTGACTTACCAGAAGTCACAGGTGTTCTTCTTCTTCAGCAAGTTTCGTTGCCTCCCTCTTGGTACACTCGTCCGCAGCAAGCGGATTTCGGTGGGTGTACAAAGATGTCCGCTTGCCGACTTCTAAGTCTAAGCCTTACTGCGGACGAGAGTACCAAGATGGCGGCGACGGAACGTCACTTCCGTGTAGTCCCTCCTCTCCAGGAAGTGACATCTCGCTGGCCGAGACGGACGGACTCAGGCAGTAACTTCAGGTCTGTCTCGGCCAGCATTCGCGACCCCCTGGAGAATGGGCAATCGACCCCCCAGGGGGTCGCGACCCCCAGGTTGAGAACCGCTGGTCTAGAAGGAGGATGTGACCCAGAATTCTCAACCAGACGGGTTGAGGGGCTCCAGGGAGCTTGTAACATGAAGAGGAAACTGGCTTTTCAGTTTCCTCCTTAGAAAGGTCCACTTTGGGACCTGGAGCCTGGGGATTTATGAGAGATCCGGGTGGGATGAAATCCCCAGTCCTGGGTCCTGATTTTGAAAACAGTCAGCATACTGATTGGTCAGGTGTATACTGGGCTTTTAGTAGTAACCTGACCATAGTTCTGGGCTCCACCTGGCAGATAGGAAGTCTGAGTACCAGGAGTCAGGAGGGCTCCACGTGGAAGCCAGTGCAGCAAGAGGCTGTTAGCTGTGTGCACCAAGGTGGTCGGTGAAACAGTCTGTATGAAACAGACAAGGGCCTGGAGTGTAAGGCCAGAGCTGCAGTGCTGCAAGTGAGAGCCAACTAGGCTGAATGTAGTTTTGTTGATGAAAAGGAATGCTGAAACCCCTGTGAGGGAAACCTATCTTTGTTTGTTGAACTTTCTTTTAATAAAAATGGGCAAACAAACCCCTTAAAAAGAAGAACCAGCAAGTGGCGGTGTCCTTCAAGCTCTACATTTGATGCTAATCCTTTACAAGTGGTGGAGAATGCAGGCACAATCTGAGATCCCTACAATCAAGTAAATTCATCTGTTATATGAACTGTGTTTTAATGCATGAGACTGCATAATCTGTGTGTGCAGGTGAGGAGAACCTGCAAAAGAAAGGTGACTAGCCTTAAAGAGACAGTGCTCCAATTTATTGCTGAACTGTGCAAAGTTTTCTGGAGTGACTGTGAGTATGGGGCGATCAAAGCGCCTAAAAGAAGCAAGGATGGCTGAGATGATAGATAGAGCTCTGTGGCTGGAGAGGTTGTTACCGCCTGAGAGAACCCCATGCATGCCTGAACAGAGTTCGCCAAGGAGAAAGAGGGCTGGTGTTGTCCCTAGCAACACTGGTGCAATGAGTGCACAGGTGACTGCGAGTATGGAGAGTCCACCAAAGTCTGAGTCTGCAGTGGATTGGTGCAAGCGGCACCTGGCAGCACTGAACCAAGTTAAAGAGGAGAGCAACCCAACCCTTAGTGTAAGGAGAGAGCGGCTGGATGCTCATACCTGGGGGAGGGGTGTTGTTGCCCCTGGCAACGCTGGTGCAAGTAGGCCAGCTATCAAGGTGCAGAGGCCTAAGCTTGAAACGAGATGCAGTGTGGGAAGCCCTGACAAGACATGGAACCAAGTGCGCTGTTTGCGGTGCAGTGAGTGGGGGCATCCAGTCTCCAAGTGTCCTTTGTCCCAGGCTCCAGTGCAAAGCTACCTAACAAAGCAAAGGTCTGCATCTGTGTTTGAGAAGCCTGCTCTGAGTGTCAGGAGTGAGCAACAGGCTTACCAGAAGTTTGAAAGAAATGCAGTTGCCCATAGCAATGCCTATGATGTCAGGTCAGAGGACCGAAAGACAAAAATATTGCCTATAGAGGATTGTGGCAAGTTTAAAGCGATACCGCTTCATAGAGAGAGAAGTCTACATGTTTTGGAGAGCCAGAAAAGTGCAGCTGGGAGAGCACTGTTTCCATTAGCAACTAGAGAAAATGTGCTAATGGGAATGAGGAGTTACAGGGAAGAGGGGCCCCACCATCCTCATAGAGATGCCAGTAAGATTCTGCATGTTGGGAGAGTGCCATCTCCCTTAGCAACAGGAGAAAGTCGCCAAGTAACATGCCAGGAATGTGGTCAACTGGGGCATGGGATCTTTTCTTGTCCCAGCTTGTGGAATACAGCTGCTGATATTGTTGCTGGGTTTAACTCTTTGCCTGCAAGCCCGGATTCCTGTGTTAAAATGTTTGCAGTCACCCCTGGCAACAGAGAGGAAATTCCTGTTGTGCCTGCTGTAGTTTCATCCCCTGGCCACCAGGTGGAGTCGGCCAGTAGAAGTGCAGTACAAGAAAGTCGACGTACTCAAATGAACAGGGCAAGGCCAGTTACTCGGATGGGTAATACTGTTGCTGTTGAGGTCATGGGAAAGACTGACTGTGGGATTGCTCACACTGAAGTGGAAGTGATCCCAGAGGGGAGATCCACTATTGGTGCAGAAAAGGACTTGCCTCACTGCAGTGCCCTGTCCAGTGGGGAGGCAAGTGTTAACATTGAATGTGATGATGTGAAACTTACTGAGGAGTATGTTTATACTGGTATTGAGTTAACTAATGCTGATAATGTGATGCTTATTGAGATAGGGGTGATCGCTAAGCAGGATATGCTATTCCCATTAGCAACAGTATATAAGGCTGCAGAGGTGTCCCTAGAAACCTCAAGGGAGCTCTGTGTGTTGGAGCCAAGGGTTGCCCGGGACAACTGTGGTGCCACTCTGATGGGTAAGAGGGTACTTGACCTTGGTGATAATGTGTCAAATGGTAAAACAAAAATGTCTGAAATTACTTATGGTGATAATGGGTTACTGCTGTCTGTCACTGCTGACAGTAAAAGGCTTCATGAGTTTAATGAAGCGGCACCCGAGCAAGGTGATGAAGTTATGGTATTGCAGCCTGCTGTGTTTAAAAATGTTTTGCCACAGGTTAGTTTAAACAAAAGTGATATGTGGAATGTGCCTACTGTGGAGCCACTCTGTCCTGTGTCTCCTTTGGCAGTTGGAGCGGTACTGCGTAGTACCTCTGACGGGAGCCCAGAGAAAATAGACTGGGACAGATGGGCAACAAGTCTGTTGGCTTTATTGAAAGAAGTCTCAATGTGTAACAATGGAGCGGACACCATTTCTGCTGTGCTAAATGGAGGGACTGCAGAGCAGCTTCTGGACCAGGGCTCACTTGCTGCTGTTGCAGAGGATATTCCTCAGGAGGTGAAAGGGCCAAAAGAGATTGAGCACATAGCAGAGGTTGTGTCCACAACCCATAAAGGAGTTATTGGTGTGGTATACCAAACTAATTTTGTCCATAGAGAAGACAAGGAACAGATCATTGACACTGAGCCTGAGAGTTTTGTGGTGATTCCCGCACCTAGCTGCGCACTAGGAGAGCACCAGGTTATTGCATTGGATACCTCCAGTAGGGAGAAAGCCCATTTAAGAAGTGCCACCTCTAAGGCATCAGTAAATGAGTCTTTCCACATCCCTAAAGACATGAAGGACCCCAAGAAGGTCTTAAGTGTGGAATCACACTACCTTTGTATGACAGATATGCTCAGAGCAATATTAGAATGTTGGAGAGTACAGCCGGTTTATATCCTGCCATCTTCTCCTGCGTTTGGAGAACTTGTATGCATGGGTATGCATAAATGGAGCTGGATATTACAGGCTGTACGATGCAGAGATTGCCAAAGTTGGAAGAGTTTAATGCGATTATTGTTAGTGTGGAAAGTTGTCTCACAGTATGCTGGATTGCTTCATACGGAGGTTGTGTATGAGAGCCACTCTGGGGTACTGTTGGACAGGACAGAAGTCTGGGCGGAAGTGCCAGAGGGCACAAGTATATGTGATGTGGTTGGGGTCATCAACCCAAAGCTGAAAATGGATGATGATGATCAGGTATCAGGACAGTTGCTGGGAGAGGATCATGTGGCAGTGGAGTTGAGGGTTAGTGAAGTTGCCATGGTAGACAACAACTCCACTTTGTGCGATTCTCCTCCAGGCACTGCCTTGCAGAACACTGGTGAGATGAGTTCTGATAAATGTGGTGATATTTCGGACAATGAGGAAAAGTGCAACGCACCGGTAAATGCTTCAGTTACCATGGGTAACAACAAAAATAAGGGTAGACTTTATGGTCAAGGTGACATGGTTGCTGTTAATCTTGTAAAATACGGAAAAATGAATAATGGTATGACAGACACAGAAGAGGGAATAGGTGCAGTAGAAATAGGCCCCATACAGGTTCAGGAGTCTAATTTTGGGAAAGATTTCCAGAGGTCCAGGAACCTCCCAAGTTGCATGAGTAAAAGGTCTGAGGACACTGGCCCAAAGCTTAACAAGGCATCATTAAAAGAGTTTAATTCCTAAATAAAAGTGCTCACACTTATGGCTACAAAAGTGTTTAAAAATGTGACAACTTTAGAAGTAAAGAGAAAAAGGTTGAGAAGCAATATCCAAGTCCTTGGTAAGTCCCTTAGTGTTAAAGTGTTTGAAAGTGTGGCCCCAAGGAAAATGGGCAGATGGCGTTTTTGGAAGCTCATCCGTAAAAAGTCACTGGGGTGTCTTTGTAGTACCCAAGTCAGTGTAGCAGGGGGGCATAGGGAAAGTCACCTGATAAGACTAGGTTTGGCCCTTGTTGGTGGTAACTGGCACAGAGGTGCCATTTTGAAGAGGTTTGGCTGGTGTGTACAATGTTACGCCCCCTCCGGGGTCGAAACAGGGGGGGGAGGATATGTGGCAGAGCGTTGCCCTGCCAGGGTCTAGAAGGAGGATGTGACCCAGAATTCTCAACCAGACGGGTTGAGGGGCTCCAGGGAGCTTGTAACATGAAGAGGAAACTGGCTTTTCAGTTTCCTCCTTTCTTAGAAAGGTCCACTTTGGGACCTGGAGCCTGGGGATTTCTAAGAGATCCGGGTGGGATGAAATCCCCAGTCCTAGGTCCTGATTTTGAAAACAGCCAGCATACTGATTGGTCAGGTGTGTGCTGGGCTTTTAGTAGTAACCTGACCATAGTTCTGGGCTCCACCTGGCAGATAGGAAGTCTGAGTACCAGGAGTCAGGAGGGCTCCACGTGGAAGCCAGTGCAGCAAGAGGCTGTTAGCTGTGTGCACCAAGGTGGTCGGTGAAACACTCTGTATGAGACAGACAAGGGCCTGGAGTGTAAGGCCAGAGCTGCAGTGCTGCAAGTGAGAACCAACTAGGCTGAATGTAGTTTTGTTGATGAAAAGGATCGCTGAAACCCCTTCGAGGGAAACCTATCTTTGTTTGTTGAACTTTCTTTTAATAAAAATGGGCAAACAAAGCCCTTAAAAAGAAGAACCAGCGAGTGGCGGTGTCCTTCAAGCTCTACATTTGATGCTAATCCTTTACAATCTTTTCATGTGACAGCACTGAAGAAATGACACTTTGCTACAATGTAAAGTAGTGAGTGTACAGCTTGTATAACAGTGTAAATTTGCTGTCCCCTCAGAATAACTCAACACGCAGCCATTAATGTCTAAACCGCTGGCAACAAAGATGAGTACGCCCCTAAGTGAAAATGTCCAAATTGGGCCCAAAGTGTCCATATTTTGTGTGGCCACCATTATTTTCTAGCACTGTCTTAACCCTCTTGGGCATGGAGTTCACCAGAGCTTCACAAGTTGCCACAGGAGTCCTCTTCCACTCCTCCATGACGACATCACGGAGCTGGTGGATGTTAGAGACCTTGCGCTCCTTCAACTTCCATTTGAGGCTGCCCCACAGATGCTCAATAGAGTTTAGGTCTGAAGACATGCTTGGCCAGTCCATCACCTTTACCCTCAGCTTCTTTAGCAAGGCAGTGGTCGTCTTGGAGGTGTGTTTGGGGTCAATATCATGTTGGAATACTGCCCCGTGGCCCAGTCTCTGAAAGGAGGGGATCATGCTCTGCTTCAGTATGTCACAGTACATTTTGGCATTCATGGTTCCCTCAATGAACTGTAGCTCCCCAGTTCCGGCAGCACTCATGCAGCCCCAGAACATTTAGCACTCATGCAGCCCCAGACACTCCCACCACCATGCTTGACTGTAGGCAAGACACATTTGTCTTTGTACTCCTCACCTGGTTGACACCATCTGAAGCAAATAAGTTTATCTTGGTCTCATCAGACCACAGGACATGGTTCTAGTAATCCATGTCCTTAGTCTGCTTGTCTTCAGCAAACTGTTTGCGGGCTTTCTCGTGCATCATCCTTAGAAGAGGCTTTCTTCTGGGACGACAGCCATGCAGACCAATTTGATACAGTGTGCGGCGTAGGGACTGAGCACTAACAGGCTGACCACCCACCCCTTCAACCTCTACAGCAATGCTGGCAGCACTCATACGTCTATTTCCCAAAGACAACCGCTGGATATGACGCTGCACACGTGCACTTAACTTCTTTGGTCAACCATGGCGAGGCCTGTTCTGAGTGGAACCTGTCCTGTTAAACCACTGTATGGTCTTGGCCACCATGCTGCAGCTCAGTTTCAGGGTCTTGGCAATCTTCTTATAGCCTAGGCCATCTTTATGTAGAGCAACAATTCTTTTTTCAGATCCTCAGAGTTCTTTGCCATGAGGTGCCATGTTGAAATTCCAATGACCAGTATGAGAGAGTGAGAGTGATAACACCAAATTTAACTCCCCATTCACACCTGAGACCTTGTAACACTAATGAGTCACATGACACCGGGGAGGGAAAATGGCTAATTGGGCCCAATTTGGATATTTTCCCTTAGGGGTGTACTCACTTTTGTTGCCAGTGGTTTAGACATTAATGGCCGTGTGTTGAGTTATTATGAGGGGACAGCAAATTTACACTGTTATACAAGCTGTACACTCCCTACTTTACATTGTAGCAAAGTGTCATTTCTTGAATGTTGTCACATGGAAAGATATAATAAAATATTTACAAAAATGTGAGGGGTGTACTCACTTTTATGAGATACTGTATATATAGGGGGCCTAACAGTTATACTGTACAATGTATGACTGCGACTAGCATTGTGAAGTTTACACATTATAATTAATGTAAAGAAATTTACCACTAGAAATATCATTAAGCTACTAAGTAATTAAAAAATTCCTGTGTGGCAGGTCAACAAGATTTCATTTTTAAGATTAATCTCCTAATAATGTGCAATTAAAACTCACACTCATTACCGCAAGTCAGACAGAATTCACCTCTTTTCCTGTTTCAGTGACTATTTTTCTATCGGTGGGCATAGAATGACATTCTATTTAAACTTTAACAAATGGTTCATCCATCAAAATATTATTAATTTAACAGACAAGCAAAAGCTATTTTGTGTAATAGAGAGCCTCTTGTACTGAAAAAAAAATGTGCTGTACCCATATACCATTTCATTTATCTCTGTTACATAATATTGTTCAACCGGAAAACAAACTCCCTTTGCATTCAAACCCAACCAACCAGAATCCTCTCTTATGCCCTGTACACACGATAGGATTTTCCGACAACAAATGTTCGATGGGAGCTTATTGTCGGAAATTCCGTGTGTAGGATCATCGGACATTTTCCGTCGGAATTTCCAACAAACAAAATTTGAGATCTGGATCTCAAATTTTCCGACAAAATCCGTTGTCGGAAATTCCGATCGTGTGTACACAATTCCGACGCACAAAATTGCACGCATGCTTGGAATCAAGCAGAAGAGCCGCACTGGCTATTGAACTTAATTTTTCTTGGCTCGTCGTACGTGTTGTATGTCACCATGTTCTTGACGTTCAGAATTTCCGACAACATTTGTGTGACCGTGTGTATGCAAGACAAGTTTGAGCCAACATCTGTCGGAAAAAAAACATGGATTTTGTTGTCGGAATGTGCGATCGTGTGTACGCGGCATAACAGTGACCTGTTGGAGCGCTTACTGTTAACTTTACTAGAGAGCCTCTTGCTAAACTGCCTTATTGCAATACCCAATAAAAACTACACCTCATTTAATTGTCTTTCCTTCCAAACAACAGAAAATTGTATACTCACCTTTCCGTAATTTTCCTTTCCTGGCGCATCTTCATGGCAGCACACACTAGGTTGTGACTGCGCACCCACAACCTGACAGGATTTGTTAGCTATAAATTTGAAAGAGAGACACCCTGCTTCATTCTCTGTATCTATCACCTAAGAAATGGTGGGATGTTGTGTGCTACCATGAAGATGCGTCAGGAAAGGAAAATTATGGGAAGGTGAGTATACAATTTTCAGTTTTCCTGACGCATCATGGCAGCACACGCTGGGAGATAACTCACCAGTCGCATGGGTGCAAGAAACTTATATTTATTAATATTCAGTTGAAGAGTTGGCTTGAATAATGGTTCTTCCGAATTCCACTGTTGTTAATTGAGCAAAATCCACCTTATAGTGTGACATAAATGTATTTCTGGATGACCAGGTAGCTGCTTTGCATATCGTCTCTGGAGAAACCCTACAATATGCTGCCCATGAGGTTGCCACTACCCTAGTTGAATGAGCCTTAATGCTTTCAGGTACTGGAAGATGTTGAATTGAGTATGCTTTCCTGATGGACTTGACTAGCCATGATGCGATTGTGCATGGTATTGCCATCTGCCCTTTTCTGGTCCCATGGGGAATCACAAAGAGGTTGTCCATCTTTCTAAAGGAGGTTGTAGCTGCCAGATAAACGCTAATAGCAGATTTTACGTCTAAGGCATGTGGTTCACCTTGATCACTAGTAAAAGTCTGGAGACTTATGTCCTGGTTAAAATGGAATGAATAATGGAGAGTAAAATCCCCTCCCTCTTTGAGATGTCAGAATTTCCAGAATCGTGCCCCTTTGTCTTAGTTCCATTACATACTTGAGTGATAATCTTTTTGTCTGGTGACGATGGAAGTCTGGTTGACTGAAAATGGTTTCGGGCAATCTGCCTTTGAATTTCCATTTGTGTCCGAACTTTATTGTAGAAAGCGTCCAGGTATATTGTATGTGTTCTGTCCAAACCTGTACAAACTTTGAGTCTGGCTCCCACCTTCACAGGATGGACGGGCGCACCTTCAAAAAGACTTTGTTGCTCCCCTGTTGGGGTAGCCTTTGATTTCTGAAGTCTCAAAAAAGAAGACTGTGTATTCCTCCAGTTTCTTTTAAACGCTCTTCCTGGTCTATATGCCTTTGCTTCCCTGTATCTCTCAAGGAGGTTGCGCCTGTAGGAAGGCCCTTTCTGTGGCTTTTGTCTTCTGTCGGAGGGAATTAGACCCGACTTACCTCCTGTTACTTTTGAAATGACCGAATCCAGTTTGGATCTGACAAGGTTAGACCCATCATATGGAATCTTGCACCAATTAGTTTTGGATGCTGGGTCTGTTACCCAGGGTTTTAGCCACAAGATTCTCCCTGCCAAAACAGATAACGTTGCTCTGGCAGAGGAGAGGATCTGATAATGTCCACTGATGCCTCAGCAACAAAATCTCCTGCCAGCTTAAGCTCTTGAAGGGAAGTAATGATCTTCTCCTGGTCTGCCCCCTCACATAGAGATTTTTCTATATTGGCAGTCCATCCGGAAATGGCTCTACCAATTGCCGCTGTGACAATTGGTGGTCTGCAAGCCCCGCCCGCCTCAGAGTAAGCCCTTTTCAAATCCAAATCATATTTAACCCGTTGTTCGTCCTAGATGTTAACAGTGACAGTGTATAGTATTATCATGAATCACTGTATTAATGTCACTGGTGATGTCAGTGGCAGTTAGTCAGTTCCCCCCCAGTGTCAGTTAGTGTCAGCAGTATCACAGTCTTGTTATACGTCGCTGATTGCCATTTGTAAACATCTGGAAGATTTCCCTTCACTCACTGTCCCTCAGACAGATCAGAAAGAAGAAATATTTCTATAGTGGGGAAAACTGTTAGATAGACATCACAGGAACAAGTGTTTTAGCTTGAAAGATTTCCTCTCCATTCCTGTTTCAGTGACAATGGTCACAAGGACAAATAGAGAGTGTGAATCTCCATAGCGGGGACACGCAATGCCCATAAAAACGACTGTATACTCTATTTAACATTTTTTTTTCAAAGATGCTTTGGCTTTCAACACACTTTAAGCGTATCTAATCACAAAAACAAAAAAAATAATATATTGCAGCTTACCAGCCCATTTGGGTGAAATACACACCCTACGCCTTAAAGAGTCACAGAGCCCTGTGTGCTTTAATATCATGGTTTTGTTTACACATACTTGTGATGTTATCATGGGCTACGGTGATGGAACAGCCAAACTCTGCTACTAAGGCGAGGTTATGGAAGAAAGTTTCATATCACAGGTCATACACCATGGCAAGACTGAGCACAGCAACAAGAGACACAAGGGAGTTATACTGCATCAGCAAGGTCTCTCCAAGGCAAAGATTTCAAAGGAGACTGGGATTTCAAGATGTCCTGTTCAAGCTCTTTTTAATAAGCACAAAGAGACGTTTAAAACTGTAGTGGCAGTGATCGGCCAAGGAAACTTAATGCAGCAGATGAAAGACACATCATGCTTACTTCTCTTCCACATCAGATGATGTCCAGCAGTGCCATCAGCACAGAACTGGTGGAAACCAATGAGACCCAGTTATACCCATCTGTCAGGAGAAATCTAGTTACTAGTCAGAAGCGGTCTTCATGGAAGTATTGCAGCCAAAAAGCTATACCTCTGACATGGAATAATGCTAAGCACCTCAACTATGCACACAAACCTGGGAACTGGGGTGCAGGACAATTGCAGCAGGTGCTCTAGACTGACGGAGGTTCCTGCAAGTTTTGGGCTGCATTTCTGCAAATGGAGTTGGCGATTTTGGTCAGGATCAATGATGTCCTCAATGTGGAGAAATACAGGTAGTTATTTATCCATCATGCCATACCATCAGGAAGGTGTGTGATTGGCCTCAAATTTATTCTATAGCAGGCCAATGACCCCAAACATACAGCCAATGTCATTAAGAACTATCTTCAGGGGGGCGTGGCTTGAGGTCCATGAGAGCGGCTGCTTAGACCCACGACTCCAGCTCTATACTTCCATCCTACAGGCATCCTGTGTCCAAACTTCTCCCAAAAGGCACCAAATCCTTTCCAAGGAAGGCGGGAACCCAATACAGGCATGATGGTGAACAAATATGGGCCACCCGCGCCCCAGTCCATGGCAGAATAGCTAGCTAAGTACTGCAGACAAGATGGCCCTGATCCCTCAGCCATGCATTGAGCCACCCTGCAGCCTTCCCTTACCTCAGCGCAGCTCTCTACACAAGGGGTGAGTGAATCTTTACTTGCCGCTTTTCACACCCAGACTGAACACCTAGCACCTCTGGACTCCCAAACATGCTTGAAAGAATGCAATTCCCCAGGCCCCTCTCCAGATGAGCCCACTGTTGCTGAAATCATGCTGTCATGCTGGCAATAAAAGACTGTAAGGCCTCCCTCTCAGTTCAAATGGAAAGCATCGATATTGATTTCTCCCTGCTGAAGCAAGATGTGCATAACCTGTTGCAGAGGACGTGGGGGCAGATGAATGCATCAGCTCCCTAGAGGACACAGTGCACCCCTTATCTGCCACTATGCGCACAGCCACTGATGAACTGGTAACCCTCAGAGCCAGGTTAGATGACCTGGAGAATCGCTCTCACGGGAATAACCTCAGTTTTGAACGGTTCCTTCATTCCTAGCTGCATGATGTTTTTGGGATGGAGGTGCTGTCCCATGCCTTTGTTATTGAACGTGCACATCGTACCCCCCCACATTCTCCTCCCTCGGGGCTCCTCCAAGATCCCTGTTTGCAAAGATCCTCAATTTTCAAGACAAAGTCGCTATCCTGCGTCTTGCGAGAGAAAAAGGACCACTCAAATTTAATGGCAATAATATCTCCATATACCCCAACTTCTCGGCTGAAGTCCAACGTCAGCGCATATCTTTTGCAGCGTTCAAAGAGCGTCTACACGCTGAAGGCCTACCATATGCAAGGTTCTTCCCTGCTAAGCTGAAGATCATCCATTAAGGTACAGCTCACTTCTGCTCCTGTCCAAAGGAGGCCGTGGCCTGGTTGGATGCTCGCTTTGGGAAACAAGCAGACAACGCCGCAATAGATGCTGCTTTCTGAAGACCCTTCAACTTTTCCTGTCCTGCTCATTCCACCTTGAGCAACTCAGATTTCATATTGCTTTGATCAGCCCTTAAACCCCTACTACTGTGGATATCCTGTGGAACGCACTTTTCCTACCCTTCCCTACTTGGTGCTATTTACTGCACATGCTGCGGAACTGGTAGATACCTTAGCCGGTTCTACTACCTCATTTCCCTGACGTTCGCTCTTGTTCTGCCCTATATGACTGTTTCCGTTTGTGCCTTATCTTACAGGTGAATACCATATCCTACAGTATGGAAGTCTACACCTCTACCAGGAGCCTTTCTGGGCCCACTACCTTCCCCATACCAGTTGGTGGCGAGGCCACAGGTTTTTATGTTACCTCTTATAACTGTTCGCTTGTTTTTTTTTCTGTTCCGGGAACCAAAGCTCATTATATTTGGGATGGATGAGCAGGGTAGGGGGTGGGAGTTTTCTTGTTTTTTCCTTTGAGCTGTTCTCACGTTTTGGTCGCTGAGAATGACTGGACTTTAAGGTTTTTGTCTGCTGTTTTTTATGTTTCTATTGGTACTCCTTCTTTGCTGATACTGCACATCCATCTTATTTTCTACTACAAGCAGTGTAATCTATATTGTATTGCATTTATTCAAGACCCTTCCTGTGTTTGTTATACTTTATATACTTTATTATGGCTAAAGTGTTAAAACTGATTTCTTGGAATGTCAGGGGTCTGCACTCACCTCAAAAGTGGTCCCTGGTATTCTATTTTCTTAAAAAAATTAAGCCCCATATCATTTGTCTTCAAGAGACCCACCTCACCAAAGCAAAACTGCTGTCCCTTACGCGTCCCTGGCTGACCACCCAGTACAACGCCACCCACACTAACTACTCCCAAGGGGTCTTTATTTTGCTAGCGAAGTCCCTCTCGGCCGAGGTTCTGATGGTTAAGACAGACCCAGACGGGAGATTCGTTATAATTACTATTATTACTATTACTACGAATAGTCTCCACAGTTTTACACTAGTTAACGTGTATGTCCCCCCTCCATTTTCCTTAGACTTACTCTCTTATTTGTCCCTTTTATTATTATCTAGATCCCCTGGTCCCCTACTATACGTTGGAGACTTTAATGCTGTACTTGACCCTGCCATGGACCACTTGGGGGGTGGGGGCAGGTCCTATCCCTTATTTGTTGACTGGACTGAAGTGTATGGTCTTACTGAGATGTAGCGTTGGAAGCACCCAGATGAGCGTCACTTTTCCTGCCACTCTGATTCCTTCCACACCATGTCTCGCATAGATATGGCATTTACCTGTGCTTAAGTACTCCCTATTGTTCAGGCAGTCTGGTGTATCTGATCATGCCCCTCTTTCTGTAGATCTCCTCCTCTTACCTAACTCGGGCCCTCACATTTGGCGTTTAACCACTTGCTTACTGGGCACTTAAACCCCTCTCCTGCCCAGACCAATTTTCAGCTTTCAGTGCTCTAACACTTTGAATGACAATTACTCAGTCATGCAACACTGTACCCAAATGATTTTTGTGTCCTTTTTTTCATACAAATATAGCTTTCATTTGGGGGTATTTGATCACCTGTGGGTTTTTTAATTTTTGCGCTATAAATGAAAAAAGACCGAAAATTTTGAAAAAAAATGCTTTTTTCTTAGTTTCTGTGATAAAATTTTGCAAATTCGCAATTTTTCTTCATAAATGTTGGCCACAATTTATACTGCTACATATCTTTGGCAAAAAATAACCCAAATTAGTAGATATTACGTGGTCTGTGTGAAATTTATAGAGCCTACAAGCTATGGTGCAAATCGTAAAAAAAGGATCACATCTGATTACACCTGATGTACTGAGGCCCATCTCATTTATTGAGACCCTAACAAGCCAGGAAAGTACAAATGCCCCCCAAATGACCCCTTTTTGGAAAGTAGACATTCCAGGGTATTTAGTAAGAGGCATGGTGAGTTATTTGAAGTTGTCATTTTTTTCCCACAATTCTTTGCAAATTAAGGTTTTTTTTTATTTTTTATATTTTTTTCAGAAAATTGTCATTGTAATAGCTTATTTCTCTCACATGGAATGTGCAGACCACAAATGACACCCCAAAATACATTCGGCTACTCCTCCTGAGTATTACAATACCACATGTGTGGGACTTTTTCACTAACTGGCCACATACAGAGGCCCAACATGCAGGGAGCATCATCAGGTGTTCTAGAAGCATAAATTACACATCTCATTCCTCACCCACCTATTACACTTTTGAAGGCCCTGGAGCGCCAGGACAATGGAAACACCCACAAAATGACCCCATTTTGGAAAGCTAACACCCCAACGTATAATCTATGAGGCATCATGAGTCTTTTGAACAGTTCGTTTTTTTCCAGAAGTTTTTGGAAAATGTGGAAAAAAATGAAAATGCATTTTTTTTACACAAAGTTGTCCGTTTATAAGATATTTCCAACATAGCATTTACATAGCAAAAATAACACCCCGAAATACATTCTGCTACTCCTCCTGAGTAAAACGATACCACATGTGTGAGACTTTTACACAGCCTGACCACATACAGAGATCCAACATGCAAGGAACACCATCAGGTGTTCCAGGGACACATAGCATGCACATACCAAGAATTACACCCCAAAATATATTATGCTGAGCAAAGAGAAACAAAAGATTACCTGTGGTTTTAGTAGTACAGTTTTCCACAGGAGGATAGCACTGGTCCAGGCAGCAGGCAGGGACTCAGTCAGCAACAGCCAACACAATTTTTCAGGCAGCAGGCAGAAATACTGTCCATAGTCAGTACAGGCAGCAGGCAGGGATACTGTCCATAGGTCAGTGCAGTGCAGGGTCAGTGCAGGCAGAGATTGTCAGCAGTGCCAAAATATTTATCTTGGTAGTAGGCAGGAACATGGTCCATGTGCTGTGGTCAGTGCGACAAACAGAGGCATGACGGCAGTAAGTCCTACAGGCAGCAGGCAGAAGTAGGGCCTCGTTCAGGACAGGGGTAGAGGCTTCTCTCACCCAAATCTCTTTGAAGCCTCCGAGTCTCCAGACCCTAATCTAGGAATGAGAAAACAAAGAAAATAGTTTTATTCATCCAGAAAAACTATTCTGGAGCCCCTCACATATGTGAGACCCCTGTGTTGAATCCCACTAGTCCAGTTGCAGGGTACAAGATCAGTCCAAGAGGCAGGCAAGAGGCATGGTCAAACAGTCCAGGGTCAGTTCCATATCAGGCAGAGGTATGTACAGAATCGTTGGGCAGAAGCATGGTCGAATAACAGTCCAGGGTCAGTTCCAGATCAGGCAGCAGTATGTACAAAATCGGCAGGCAGGAGCGTGGTCGAATAACAAGCTAGGGTCAGTTACAGAGCAGGCAGTGGCATAAGGGGTGTGAAGGCAGGAACTGAGGATTACGTTTACCATACTTCACTAATAATTTAGTGAAGTATGGTAACGGCGGAAACATTCACCTATACAGAGGCCTGGTTGGGAAGGACATTGTGCACAATAATAAGATGTGTCTCTTCTGACTCCTGCTCTGGTACACACCTTACATCTTTTTTGACGTCTTTGGCCTGTTGGTTTGGGAGGGTGTTTATCTGGAAAGTGGCGTTCGGAGAGTCGACTAACAACATCTGATCGGATGTTTTCTGGTGGGCCGTTCTGGAATATAAGGGCAGTGTAAATTTCCTCCTGGTAGCCAAGGAAGGGTTGGGGGTTTTGTGTGGAGTTGCGGTAAATGATATAGGAGTTGTATATGGCCAATTGAAAAAAATAAATTGCTACTTTTTTGTACCAATGGTATGTCCGTCTTGTGGCAAGGTATGGTTCCAACATTTGATCGTTGAAGTCGACTCCCCCCATAAACGAATTGTATTCATGGATGCATGTGGGTTTCTGGATGGGGCCATTCCTTCTGGGGATTTCCACATAGGTGTTATTGTGGATGGAAGACAACATGTATACATCCCTTCTGTCCCCTCCACTTCACTGCCAGAATCTCTTTGTTACGCAGACTTGCCGTTTCTCCTTTTCTCAACTTCTTATTAACAAGACTTTGAGGAAAGCTCTTCCGATTCTTTTTTACGGTGCCACATGCTGGCGTCTTCTTTCCGATGAAGGTTGTGGAACAGGGGCAGAGAAGTGTAGAAGTTGTCTACATACAGGTGGTATGCTTTGTCGAGTAGGGGGTATATGAGGTCCCAAACAACTTTCCCGCTGGTTCCCAAGTAGTCCGGGTAATTAGGGGGCTGCAGCTGGGTGTCCTTCCCTTCGTACACTATGAAGGAATATGTGTACCCTGTGGCTCGGTCACATAGTTTGTACACCTTCACCCCATAGCGGGCCCTTTTGCTGGGGATAAATTGCTTAATTTTAAGCCTGCCGCTAAATTTCACAAGGGACTCATCCACACATATGTGTTGGCCGGGGGTGAACAGCTGGGGGAATACTTCAGAAAAATAATTTAATATTGGCCAAATTTTGTAAAGCCTGTCATAATTTGGATCATTTCGGGGAGGGCACTGGGTATTGTCGCTGAAATGTAGGAACCTCATTATCATCAGATACCTGGTTCTGGGCATTACCGCGGAGAAGAGCGGCATGTGGTGGAGGGGGTGGGTTGACCAATAGGAACGGAATTTGTTTTTTTTGGTGAGCCCCATATTAAATGTGAAAAAAAAAATATAACCCCTCAGAACATGGTGGGACTTTAAAGGCAACAAAGTAGTAAAAACAATTTTATTGGTACAAATATACAAAAATACACATGAAAAAAAAGGTCTAATGCAATAACATTGAAGAAAACAATGAAATAGTAAAATAAGGAATATACTGATGTAGAAATCGAATGTATTTTCGTGTAATCTTCCACCTGGGCCTACGCGTTTCGAGACTGCCCATAGAGTCCCTTCATCAAGGGCAACTTGTAGGAGGAATTTACACCAAGTATATTCAGGAAAGAAGGCTCACTGTCAGAGTCTCGGGGGTGAGTACGCACAAGGCGCCACAAGAATCCAAAAAGGAAACGGGCGTATATCTGGCCCCGCCTTATCCACACTGGTCCCAATGTGTAGCCCCAGGAGAGCGAGCTCAAGAGGGGCGGCACTATCCCGGAGGGATCCAGAAAAGCAAAAAACCACAAGGGGATTATCCTAGTGCTGGTTCGTGAAAGACTTCATTAATGGATATAAACAGGTGCCCCAAAGTGTCAGCAGGGGAGCGAAGGTCCCTAAAAGCACAAGCAGCTCCAAAAATGCAAAGATAACAGCTTCCTACACAGGCAGGATCGTGTCTATAGTAGGTTGTGCTGCAGTGTGCTCGGGAGCTCCATTCGTCCGGACTGTAACCACCGCCGCCGAGCAGGACAGTGACAATTTTTTTTCTCCTTATACAAGGGATGGCGGCAACCCATATGACCTAATTTGGATGGTATTCCCTTCTTTAATCTCATATTAAATGTGAGGCCCAAAAAAACCTTGAACTCCTCCACTGTCAGGTCTCTCCACTCATAGGGACGGGCATAACATGATGTGGGATTTTGCAAAATAAATTGCTGTGCATACAGGTTGCACGGGGTAACAATTGACGCCAACATGTCCTCCGTAAAAATTAAATAAAAAAATTAATTGGGGTAAAGTTCTCTGTATCCACCTGGACTCCTGTCTGGGCAGTGAAAGGGGGAACGCTATCTTCTCCTGAATTAGGAGGAAGCCACAAGGGGTTCTGGAGGGCATAGGGAAGGCTGGCATGGGAACTAACCCTTTGGGGATGAGGTGACACCCCACTGGTACTTGGCCTTTCTTGCCGAGGTACTGCAGTGCTGGTGGATGCCACTGCGGTGCTGGTGGATCCACTGCCTCCTCACTAGAACGTCTTTGTTTGGCGGGCCAAGTTTCTTCCTCCTCTGAGTCTGTTAGTGTTCCGCTACTGAGGACTGGTTCGTAATTTACGTCAGAATCCGAATTGGAAAGGGAATCCGAAAAAGAGAGCTCCCCGTTGCTCTCGTCAGCCGTGGAAAGAATTTGGTATGCCTCCTCGGCGGAAAAGCTTTTTTTGGATATGGCTGCTGGTGGTTATGAGATTGCACAGGTGTGTGCTAAGCCTGCACTGATGAGGTGGCACTGATTGATGGCACAGATGTGCACTGATGAGGCGGCACAGATGGGCACTGATGAGGCAGCACAAATGGGCACTGATGAGGCGGCACAGATGGGCACTGAGGAAGCAGCACGGATGGGCACTGAGGAAGCAGCACAGATGTGCACTGATTGATTGCACAGATTTACACTAATGAGGCGGTACAGGTGGGCACAGATATGCACTGATGTGGCACTGGTGAGGTGGCACAGATGGGCACTGATGAGGCTGCACAAATGGGCACTGATGAGGCGGCACAAATGGGCATCGATGAGGCGGCACAGATGGGCACTGAGGAAGCAGCACAGATGTGCACTGATTGATTGTACAGATTTACACTAATGAGGCGGCACAGGTGGGCACAGATATGCACTGATGTGGCACTGGTGAGGTGGCACAGATGGGCACTGATGAGGCAGCACAGATGGGAACTGATAAGGCAGCACAGATGGGCACTGATGAGGCGGCACAGATGTGCACTGATTGCACAGATGTGCACTGAGCCGGCACAAATGGGCACTGATTGGCACAGATGGGCACTGATGAGTTGGCATCGATGGGCACTGATGAGGTGGCACAGATGGGCACTGATGAGTTGGCACAGATGCGCACTGATTGCACAGATGCGCACTGATTGCAGATGGGCACTGATGGGCACAGACAGGCACTGATGGGCACAGACGGGCACAGACTGGCACTGATGGCACAGATGATGCACTGATGGCACAAGTGGGCACTGATGCGCACAGGTGGGCACAGATGGCACTAGATGGATGTCACTGTGGGCACTGTTGGGCACTTTTTGGGCACACTTTTACTTTACACTGTCACAAATTTACTCACAGAAGCTCTCTCTCTCCTCACACGCTGTCTCTGTGTGAGGAGAGAGAGCCGGCAATGAGAGATGATCTCAATTGTTTACATTTCAGATCATCTCTCATTGGAGGCAGCGATCGTGCTGTAAACGGCTGCTGTGGTTGGCCGTTTACAGCGATCTGTGACTGGCTGTGTCCAAGGGACACGGCCAACACAGATTTTCCCCGGGAACGAGGAAAGGGGACGACGTCAATAGACGTAGACCCGGTATTTTAGATCCGTGCTGTTGCCGTCATTTGGCAATGGCCCGGATCTGAAGTGGTTAAACGCCCACTGGTTGGAGGATGAGATAGTACAGAATGAGTGTCAGAAGGGTATTGTTAACTAATGGCGTACAAACCAGGGCACTGTTGGGTCCTCCACTGCCTGGGAGGACTCCAAGGCTGTACTGAGAGGAACCTTTATGTCCATTACTGGCGTTTTGCGCAAGAATACCCAGCAGTGCACTGAAGAACTGGAAAATACGATGATAGTGGCAGAGGCAGCTTATGCTAAGAACCCTGATCCAGCTACGCGAACCTCATGGCTGCATAACCGTAAAGAATATGAGCTCCACCTGCTGGACTTTACTAAAAAACGTATGCTGAAAGCGGCCCCAGGGCAGTCCGATCCTGCTGCTCTGTGTTCTCCGGCTGACAGTTTCTTAGCTGAACGCTTTTGGCAGGAGCGGTGCAGGCTTTTTTACAGGACATTAGAGCGACCAGGGGGGGGGCAGGCAACCCCCCTTCCTGCCCTCTCTGATGTCCTGTAAAAAAGCCTGCACCACTTCTGCCAGAAGCGATCAGCCAGGAAACTGTCAGCCTGGTCTGCTCCTGCTCCTCCCTCGCCCTGCACTAAATTCCACTCGCAAAATGCGAGCAGGCGAGTGGAATTTTTGAAGGCTGCCCTATGTTACTCAGTAGGGCCACCTACTTGCCTATCTAACTAGAACCTGACCGCACTCCAATCTCTATTCCTAGGATCCTGACCTCCCAAGATAAGATCAGTGACGTTCCTCAGGACATAACAGACGCCTTCCTATCTTTCTATCATAACCTTTATACTACTAGAGCCCATTACTCTGATATCTAACTTGACGAGTATTTGACTCAAACAGTTCTTCCTCAACTGTCAGACCGGGAGGAGCTAGTCGAACCTCTCTCTGTCTCTCTTCCTTGCAATTTAACAGCTACCGACTCATAAGACGCCAGGCCTAGACGGCTTTTCAGCTGAATGGTATACACACAAATACAGACCAAACAGTGGAAAGATTTGCCCCTGGATCTAATGAGAAGAGCCAATGTCCTTAAGATGATTTATCTACCTAAACCCACTATATGTCATGGCCAATTCCCCTGCAAAATTCCCAAATCCATTTTTAAAAGTATTGACACCATCTGCACTGCGTTCCTGTGGAACGGCCAGCCCCCTTAAAGTAGCACTAGAAATACCATGCCTACCATCACACATGGCGGGACTGGCCTTCCTTTCTACCTATACTATTTGCCATCTCAGTTGGTAAATATTCATGACTGGCTTCATCCTAATTCTAATAATGCCTGTACCTCTACTGAGGGAGTCATAGTCTCCTCATTTGAAGCACTCCATAATATAATCTGTAGAGGAAGTACACCACCTAGACCGGGCATGTCAATTATACATACCTCCCTTTCCCTATTCCAAACTGTGGTCGCAAAGCTTTCAACAGACTCCTGGGTAACCTCTCCCAATTGTCCCTTGTGGGGAAAGCCTGCGCCTCACCCCCCATTTAGGTTGCGGGCTTTCTCCGGGCAGCGGCTTCACACTGGGTCTCCTCCTTGCTCGGCTTCCCCTGAGTCTTCTGCCTCCTCCTCCATGGCGGCCAATAGGATCGCTTCTCCTCTCGGCCAATCAGGTCTCAGGACCCGCTTCCTAAACCAGAAGGAGAATCAGGAAGACATATTAATAATAATAAATTAATTTAAAATAATTAATATTAATTCACCACTGTCACACAACTGGGCGAGCCCACCCTTTTTTTAAGCCAATTAGAGCCTCAGGCTCTAATCACGTGCTTAAAAAAAACTGAAAAAAAAATGGAATCCATGTGTCCACTGCCCTGCATGTAAATTAGGGGCCGGGCGCATGGATAAGGGGAGCCGCGTCCCTGCGCCCAGTATGGACGGACTGCTGCTGCTTCTATGACCAGTTTTCAAACATTACTTAAAAAAACAGATATAGAAAAAATTAAAAGGAGTCCAGAGATAGGCAATAAAAGAGGTGCAAAGTCTAAGGGATAACACATATCAGGAGAGACTGGAGTAACTTAATATGTACTATCTGGAGGAAAGAAAGGGAAAAGGGGCACATGAGTAACCTTTACATAAAATGTGAATCAAGCTATAGAAGGCTATATTTTCAATATGAAGCTCAGCTGGTGAACAGGGGGGCATAACCTTATACTAGCAGAAGGAAAGTTCAAAGGTAATGTTAGAAAGTATTATTTTACTGAAAGAATATTCGATGCTTGGAACAGACTTCTAGCAGATCTAATGAGTCAGTCAACAGTAAGTGAGGTAAACATAGGTTTATATTCGGGAAATGTCTATAAAAAAGGGCAGACTTAATGGACTACATAGGGGCGTATTTATCAGGCTGGGTTAACACCAGGGCCGGACTGGCCTACCAGGATACCAGAAAATTTCCCGGTAGGCCATCTGCCCTGGGGCCGCTTTGAGCGGGGACTGCTGCACTCTCCTCCCTCTGTCCTCCGGCGCTCATATGTCATGGATCTGGGTCTGTGTGTGCAAAGTCCCGCACCCCCTAGACCGGCTCGTGTGATAGTCTTCTAGATGGAACACTGATTGAATCAGTGTTCCGCCTATCACACGAGCCAGTCCAGCTAGGGGGGCGGGACCTTGCACACAGACCCAGCTCCGTGACATAAGAGCACCGGAGGACAGAGGGATGGGAGCGCTGTGTGTTATCCAGAAAATGGTGATGCTGACATTATTGGGCACAGAGGCTGCAATTAGTGGGCACAGAGGCTGCAATTGGTGGGCACACAGAGGCTGCAATTGATGGGCACAGTGAGGCTGCAATGAAGTGAAGCTGCATTGGTGGGCACAGCGAAGCTGCATTGGTGGGCACAGCGAGGTTGCATTGGTGGGTACAGAGAGGCTGCATTGGTGTGCACTGTGAGGCTGCATTGATGGGCACAATGAGCTGCAATGATGGGCACAGAGAGGCTGCAATGGTGGGCACAGAGAGGCTGAATTGATGGGCACCATGAAGCTACAATAATGGGCACAGTGAGGGTGCAATGATGTGCACAGTGAGGGTGCATTGGTGGGCACAGGGAAGCTGCATTGGTGGGCACAGAGAGGCTGGAGTGGTGGGTACAGTGAGACTGCATTCATGGGCACCGTAAAGCTGCATTTGATGGGCACAGTTAGGCTGTAATGATGGGCACAGTGAGGCTGCAATGATGGGCACAGTGAGGCTGCATTGGAGGGCATGTTGAGGCTGCATTGATGGGCATGGCAAGGCTGCAGTTGGTGGGCACACAGAGGCTGCAATTGGTAGACACAGAGAGGTTGCAATTGGTAGGCACAGAGAGGCTGCATTCATGGGCAGAGAGAAGCTGCATTGGTGGGCAAAGCGAAGCTGCATTGGTGGGCACAGCGAAGCTGCATTGATGGGCACAGTGAGGCTGCATTGATGGGCACAGTGAGGCTGCATTGATGGGCACAGCGAGGCTGCAAAGATGGGCACAGCGAGGCTGCAATGATGGGCACAGCGAGGCTGCAAAGATGGGCACAGCGAGGCTGCAATGATGGGCACTGTGAGGCTGCAATGATGGGCACAGAGAGGCTGCAATGATGGGCACAGAGAGGCTGCATTGATTTGATGGGCACCATGAAGCTACAATGATGGGCACAATGAGGCTGCAATGATGGGCACAGTGAGGCTGCAATGATGGGCACAGTGAGGCTGCAATGATGGCCACAGTGAGGCTGCAATGATGGGCACAGAGAGGCTGCAATGATGGGCACAGACTGCATTGATTTGATGGGCACCATGAAGCTGCAATGATGGCCACAGTGAGGCTGCAATGATGGCCACAGTGAGGCTGCATTGATGGGCACAGTGAGGCTGCATTGATGGGTACAGGAAGGCTGCATTGGTGGGCACAGGGAGGCTGCATTGGTGGGCACAGTGAGACTGCATTCATGGGCACCGTAAAGCTGCATTTGATAGGCACAGTGAGGCTGAAATGATGGGCACAGTGAGGCTGCATTGATGGGCACAATGAGACTGCATTGATGGGCACAGTGAGGCTGTATTTGATGGGCACTGATGAGGCTGCATTGATCTCTTGTATCATGTCTGCAGTCTCTGACCATCTTTAGTATAATGTCCTCAGTCTCTAACCATCTCCTGTAACATGCCCGTAGCCTCTGACACCTCCTGTATCATGTCTGCAGCCTCTTACATCTACTGTATCATGCCTGCAGCCTCTGACCATCTCTTGTATCATGTCCGCAGCCTCTGACCATCTCTTGCATCATGTTCTCAGTCTCTACCCATCTCTTGTATCCTGTCCTCAGTCTCTAGCCATCTCTTGTATCATGTCCTCGGTCTCTAGCCATCTCTTGTATCATGTCCTCAGTCTCTAGCCATCTCTTGTATTCTGTCCTCAGTCTCTAAACATCACCTATATCATGTCCTCAGTCTCTAATCATCTCTTGTACCATGTCCACAACCTCTGAACATCTCTTGTCTTATATCATGTCTGCAGTCTATGAGGGGGAGTCTGGAGAGGAGTTAAGAGTGGGAGTGCCGCCAGGATGGGGGTCATGGGGGAAGTCAGATGTGTGTGGACTGTGGAGAGGAGACTATGGGATAATACCAGAGCCACCAACCTGGAGCCGCCTAACTGAGCCCTGCACAGTGCACCTGAGAGGAGGTCAGTGACAGCACCGCCAGCAAGTCTGAGGGGGGTGCACCTTGATGATGGACCAATCTTACCACTTTTAACTGGAATTTGCTTTTATTATATATATATATATATATATATATATATATATATATATACAGTCAGGTCCATAAATATTGGGATATCAACACAATTCTAATCTTTTCGGCTCTATACACCACCACAATGGATTTGAAACGAAATGAACAAGATGTGATATAACTGCAGACTTTCAGCTTTAATTTGAGGATATTTACATCCAAATCAGGTGAACGGTGTAGGAATTACAACAGTTTGTATATGTGCCTCCCACTTTTTAAGGGACCAAAAGTAATGGGACAGATTAACAATCATCCATCAAACTTTCACTTTTTAATACTTGGTTGCAAATCCTTTGCAGTCAATTACAGCCTGAAATCTGGAACGCATAGACATCACCAGACGCTGGTTTTCATCCCTGGTGATGCTCTGCCAGGCCTCTACTGCAACTGTCTTCAGTTCCTGCTTGTTCTTGGGGCATTTTCCCTTCAGTTTTGTCTTCAGCAAGTGAAATGCATGCTCAATTGGATTCAGGTCAGGTGATTGACTTGGCCATTGCATAACATTCCACTTCTTTCCCTTTAAAAACTCTTTGGTTGATTTTGCAGTATGCTTCGGGTCATTGTCCATCTGCACTGTGAAGCACCGTCCAATGAGTTCTGAAACATTTTGCTGAATATGAGCAGATAATATTGCCCGAAACACTTCAGAATTCATCCTGCTGCTTTTGTCAGCAGTCACATCATTAATACATACAACAGAACCAGTTCCATTGGCAGCCATAAATGGCCACGCCATGACACTACCACCACCATGCTTCACTGATGAGGTGGTATGCTTTGGATCATGAGCAGTTCCTTTCCTTCTCCATACTCTTCTGTTTCCATCACTTTGGTACAAGTTGATCTTGGTCTCATCTGTCCATAGGATGTTGTCCCAGAACTGTGAAGGCTTTTTTAGATGTTGTTTGGCAAACTCTAATCTGGCCTTCCTGTTTTTGAGGCTCACCAATGGTTTGCATCTTGGGGTTGAACCCTCTGTATTCACTCTGGTGAAGTCTTCTCTTGATTGTTGACTTGCACACACATACACCTACCTCCTGGAGAGTGTTCTTGATCTGGCCAACTGTTGTGAAGGGTGTTTTCTTCACCAGAGAAAGAATTCTTCGGTCATCCACCACAGTTGTTTTCCGTGGTCTTCCAGGTCTTTTGGTGTTGCTGAGCTCACCGGTGCGTTATTTCTTTTTAAGGATGTTCCAAACAGTTGATTTGGCTACACCTAATGTTTTTGCTATCTCTCTAATGGGTTTGTTTTGTTATTTCAGCCTAATGATGGCTTGCTTCACTGATAGTAACAGCTTTTTGGATCTCATATTAAGAGTTGACAGCAACAGATTCCAAATGCCAATAGCACACTTGAAATAGACCTTGTATCTGCTCCTTGTAAATTGAATAATAAGGGAATAACACACACCTGGCCATGGAACAGCTGAGCGGCCAATTGTCCCATTACTTTTGGTCCCTTAAAAAGTGGGAGGCACATATACAAACTGTTGTAATTCCTACACCGTTCACCTGATTAGGATGTAAATACCCTAAAATTAAAGCTGAAAGTCTGCAGTTAAAGCACATCCTGTTAGTCTCATTTCAAATCCATTGTGGTGGTGTATAGAGCCAAAAAGATTAGAATTGTGTCAATGTCCCAATATTTATGGACCTGACTGTATATATATATATATATATATATATATATATATATATATATATATATATATATATATATATATATATATATATATGTATATGAAGCCCTATGTGCTTTCATATATATATAAATACACTCTTCAATCTCCTTTAAAATGCATGGTTTTCCCTTTCATGAACAAGGTAGTAATGACGTTATGATGGTTATGATGTCGAGCTGGTATAATTTTGTTATAAAATTTTGCAAACAGGTAATTTTTCTCCTTCATTGATGTTTGCTGATGAGGCGGCACTGATGGGCACTGATGGGTGGCAGTGATGGGCACTGATGGGTGGCAATAATGGCAACTGATTGCTTACACTGATGGCAGCACTGCTAGGTGGCACTGATTGGCACTGATTGGCACCACTGGTGGGCATTGATAGGTGGCACTTGTGGGCTTTGATAGGTGGCACTGCTGGGCACTGTGGGCACTGGCAGGTGGCAATGGCAGGTGGCACTGGCAGGAACAGATGAGGCAGATGTGTCTCCTTCCTCTTCGGGATCGATGTCCCTTTAACATAAGCCAGTGATTGGCTTTTTTTTCTCCTCACGCTGTCAGCGTGAGGAGGAAAAAAAAAACGATTACCAAGCTTTTGTTTACATCATGTGATCAGCTGTCATTGGCTGACAGCTGATCACATGGTAAGGGGTCGGATCTGTGATCACCCGAGTCTCTGTGACTTGGTGATCACAGCGCGCGCACCGGGTGCCCTGCAGGGTGCATGCACAGGGGAGGACGTCCTATGACGGCCTCCCGGAAATTGAGGTCCGCGCTGTGGCTGTCATTCGGCTATGGCCCGGACCTCAAGTGGTTAAAACACCTGGACATTTTCAAAAAACATTATTAAAAAATATGGGGATTTGGTCACACCATATTGCTATATGGTGCTAAGCCCACTTACTGCGACAAAGTACCCCAAGATTAGTGGGTCCTACACTATCCATAGATTGGGAGATCCTGCTTCTCTGAACCATGAGAGCAATACACTCTTCTATATGGGAGAACTTGAGGTCTCCACCCATGACACAAGTGTCCCCCCAAATATCTTGTTTGTCTATTGTATGGATTCTGACCAAATCCTTTTGGGTGAGAAGCACCCCTCTCCCTCATTAAATACCTCTCATTAGTGTCCACTTGATCCTGTCAGAGAAGCAGGATCTCCCAATCTATGGTTAGTGTAGGACCCACTAATCATGGGGTACTTTGTTCGCAGTAAGTGGGCTTAGCACTATATAGCAATATGGTGTGACCAAATCCCCATATTTTTTGATAATGTTTTTTGAAAATGTCCAGGTGTTTTAAACTAGCCTTGCTGGAGGTAAATGTCTTTTTTGCATGTGTGCGCGGTAATATTTTGTTCTGTTGTATGGTCTTATGGCTGCACCATCTTTAATGCATCTTTTAGGGTGTGCACCCCAAATATCTTGTTTGTCTATTGTATGGATTCTGACCAAATCCTTTTGGGTGAGGAGCACCCCACTCCCTCATTAAATACCTCTCATTAGTGTCCACTTTTGTCATGGGTGGAGACCTCAAGTTCTCCCATATAGAAGAGTGTTTGGGAGATCCTGCTTCTCTGAACCATGAGAGCAATCTATGGATAGTGTAGGACCCACTAATCATGGGGTACTTTGTCGCAGTAAGTGGGCTTAGCACCATATAGCAATATGGTGTGACCAAATCCCCATATTTTTTGATGAGGGAAACCTGCATCTAATTCGCACTAGTGTGAACCCAGCCTAAAAAAAAAAAAAAAACATGCATAGCAATTTGCCCAGTAAAAATGCATGTACATTCATTCTCTGCAAATTGATCAATAAACAAATGTTTGTGGGCTATTTCCTGTGCTCACTTAGGGGTGTACTCACTTTTGTTTTTATATATATTTTTATATATATACTTTTTATAGATATACAGTACAGTCAGTGTAGAATATATATATATATATATATATATATATATATATATATATATATATATATATATACAGTGCAGGCAGTGTAATATATACATACATGTGTACAGCATATAATACAGTGTACTGAAGTGGTTAAGGGGAACCCTATAACAGAATTAAGAAAAAAACAGCATGGGTTTCCCCCCAGTTCATACCAGGCCCTTTGGGTCTGGTATAGATTTTAAGGGGAACACCCCGTCAAAATAAAAAAATAAAAAACAATGTGGTGTGCCCCCCAAAATCCATACCAGGCCCTTTGGATCTGGCATAGATTTTAAGGGGAACTCCATGCCAAAATGAAAAAAAATAAATTGGCGTGGGGTCCCCCCAAAATCCATACCAGACCCTTATCCGAGCAAGCAGCCTGGCAGGCCAGGAAAGGGATGGATGAGCGAGTGCCCCCCCTCCTGGACCATACCAGGCCACTTGCCCTCAACATGGGGAGGGTGCTTTGGGGCCCCCTTACCAGGTGATCTTACCAGGAAGTGGGAGCAGGTACATGTCAAAACCAGGTACCCGCTCCCCCCCCCCCCCAAAAAAAGTGCCAAATGTGGCAGTGGAGGGGGGGAGGGTGCAAAAAAGCGTAGCTTCCCCTCTTGCCTGTCATTTTTAGGTGAGGTGCCTGCATTGGTTTTCTTTTCCAAGTCTGTTTCCTTTTATTTTCATCTGGTTATCCTGCCAGTAACACACCTACTGCCCTTACTCATTTGTTAATTCGCTCACTCACTGTACTGTATCCATTAAAGTGGTTGTAAACCCTTAATTACCACTTTTACCTACAGGTATACCTATAATAAGGCTTACCTGTGGGTACTGGAAATATCTCCTAAACCAGCACGGTATATGAAATATTTACCATATACGCTTGCACCCACGTCATCAGCGCATGCGCACTAAAGAAAGGGCAGGTGCCATTTCTTTGAGGCCCGCACTGTGACCATCGGCTCCTGCGCGTATATGCGGGAGTGACGTCACGTGACTCCGTCCAGTCACAGAGCTGGAGTCCATGGCCCCTGAAGGAAGAGGGTGAAGGTGGATGCGGCCGCCAGCAGGGACCTTGGGGACATTGCGGGCTTCGTTTGCAGGTAAGTGCGGCATAATGGGCTAGTATGCGATGCATACTAGCCCAGCTCTCAAAAATTCCACTCGCCGGCTCGCATTTTGCAAATGGAATTTGAGGGCTGGCGAGGATGGGCAGGGTTGTATGGGAGCCATTTGCAAAGGGGAAGAGAGGAGGGGAATTGCCGGCTGGATGATCAGAGGAACATCACAGCTTTCATTTCAATTGCAGTGTGTTCCCGGCACTCCCTGTCACATACAGCCGCTCCTCCTTGTCTGGGGACTTTGATAGACAGCTCACCCATCCAATCCCAGGACGTGTGACGTATATAAAAAAAGTTCCCTGGCCAGGAGGAGGGGCTGTATGTGACGGCAAACGGTGGGAACATGGCCGCATTGGCCGCATTGATGGACACGGGCAGGCTGCATTGATGGACACGGACAGGCTGCATTGGTGGACACGGGCAGGCTGCATTGGTGGACACGGACAGGCTGCATTGGTGGACACGGGCAGGCTGCATTGGTGGACACGGGCAGGCTGCATTGGTGGACACGGGCAGGCTGCATTGGTGGACACGGGCAGGCTGCATTGGTGGACACGGGCAGGCTGCATTGGTGGACACGGGCAGGCTGCATTGGTGGACACGGGCAGGCTGCATTGATGGACACGGGCAGGCTGCATTGATGGACAGAACTGAACTGTTTTAAATTAGAAAAGAAGGATATAAGACAAATGTCAAGTGTCTGTGTTATCTACACCTACCAAGCAGATTCAGAAAGTCAACTTTCTGCATACTTACTTTATTTACCTAGATATTTATAGCTTCATTATATTGTGCAGTGCCACTATCTATCTCTATTTTCTAGAATATTGTAAATTTCTATTCAGTAGGTGTTTTTTAACGTGGTTTCTCAGAGCTTGTAACATAGCTCAACATAGGTGCCATATTTTATCCTTGTAGTTTATTATGCATTCACACTCTAATGACACCCCTTCAACTTTTTTTTTTTTTTTTTAATACTCACCTGTTTTTAAACAACTTACAGCATATACTGTAAGTACATTCGTTTGTTTCCCAAGCTCCATCCTTAGCACAAGTGACAGTACAGCAGTAATCTCATTTCCAGCTGGACCCCTCTAATTGAAATTAGTTTGATGACTCATTGGTATTGATTTAGGTTAGGTTCACACTTATGCGGGTTCCCTGCGGCTGTGTTTACGCGGGCACAGCAGCTCATTCATTCGTCAGGAAATGCAGGGAAAAGGTCCCTGAACCATTTCTACAACCGCAATCATATGGTGCTACATGTTTTCACACATGGGAAAATGAGCTGTGATTTCCAAAAATTATAGGCACCCCCGTGTGTCTACTAATCAGCAGTGTGTTTTTTCTCTTCAGCAGCAGAACAGACAGAAGTAAAACTGCTTTGCTTTAGTAAAGTAGGATAAGGCTGAAGCCCTGTAATATTTTTGTTGTTTTCTGTGCCCCTGTTGAATATTTTATCTTCTCATATCTGAAGAAAAAATTTACATTCACTTTAACTACTTGCTTACTGGGCACTTAAACCCCCTTCCTGCCCAGATCAATTTTCAGCTTTCAGCACTCTCACACTTTAAATGACAGTTGCGCGGTCATTCAATGCTGTACCCAAATTACATTTTTTTAATAATTTTTTTTCCACACAAATAGATCTTTCTTTTATGAGTATTTAATCACTTTTTGTTTTTTGTAAAAAAAAAAAAAAAGACCAAAAATTTTGAAAAAAAAAACCAGTTTCATAAGTTTTTATAAAATTTTGAAAACAGGTAATTTTTCTCCTTCACTGATGTGCGCTGATGAGGCTGAACTGATGGGCACTGATGGTTGGCACTAATGGGCGGCACTGAAGGGCACTGATAGGTGGCACTGATGGGCACTGGTAGGTGACACTGATCGGTGGCACTGATGATGAGGCACTGATGGGCATTGATTGGCAGCACTGGTGGGCATTGGTAGGTGGCACTGTTGGGCAAAGGTAGGTGGCACGGTGGGCACTGGTAGGTGGCACTGGTGGGTACTGATAGGTGGCACTGGCAAGTGGCACTGGTGGGCACAGATGAGGAAGCCTTGGCTCTCTGTGTGAGGGGCCCATGTCTGTCTGACAAAATTACCGATCTGTTTACATCACGTGATCAGCTGTCATTGGCTGACAGCTGATCACGTGGTAAGGGGCTGGGATCGGCCCCTTACTCCGATCTGTGATCAGCTGAGTCTCATAGATTCGGTGAACACAGAGCGCGCAGGCAGCTCATGCACGGGGGACGTCATATGACGCCGTCCCGGCAATTAAGGCCCGCGCTGTAGCCGTGATTCGGCTATAGCGCGGGCGGTAGGTGGTTGAAAAGGTGAAGCCCTATTAACTTTGTATACTCACTTAAGTGCAAGGGAAAGTTCAAAACTGTTTTTTTGCTTGCACCTGATTGGATGATTTAAAGAGGAAGTAAACCCTGATGGGTTTTACTTCCTTCCTTTACCCCTGCAAAGTAAAAGCATAACGTGACACTTACCTGCAAATGAAGCCCGCACTGTCCCCGCTGGAGGCCGCATCCATGTTTGCCCATCTTCCTTCAGGGGCCGCAGAGCCATGTGACGTCATTCCCGTGCATGCGTGCAAGAGTCGCCAGTAACGGGACTCATTTGTGAAGAAACAGCACGGAGGGTCCGGTTCTTCAAGGCGCATTCGTCGATGACATCATCAGCGCATAACACAGTAAATATCTCCTAAACGGAGCACGTTTAGGAGATATTTACAGTACCTTTAGGTAAGCTTAATTCTAGGCTTGTTAAAATAAAAGTGCAGTGCAAAAAGTGCAATTCATGTGAATCACACAACACATGCGATGTGCATACACCCAAATATGGTATAATAAAGTGCAATTGTGCCATAATTGATACAGTTTGAAACTGAATAAACCATAACATATGTGCAATGTAATACCACAAGTGCAAACATGGTAAAATAAAGTGAAATTGTGCAATAATTGATACAGTTTGAAATTAAATCAGCCTCAGCAGATACACACTAGGAACTTCACAGCTGATCAGGGTATGGTGTTTTAGAAAAGCCTCAGAGCCGGAGTAAATAGACAAAGGACTCCACATAGTATAATATTTTCTCTTCTTTGCAATTTATTAGCAGCAGTACACATATACAGGATAGCAAAAATTCAAGCTGAGCGCATGTCTCAATCCAAACACTTCCTTTAAACTTCCTTTAAAATCCAGGCAGGTTCCGCAGTGGGTGCAGGGCTCCTGACCCTCTGTCTGGACAGTGCTGATCACATGCACTCTCCCAAGAAAAAAAAAAACTATAGCAATACACACCAAACTGAGCATGTGCAGCCTGACTCCAAAGGCTCTGCCTTATCCAGACTTGTCCAGGGGGACAGTGCAAGGAAGGGAGGATCTTTCATGTGCAAGCAAAAATGCTGTTTTTTCTATTTTCCTTACACATGATTGAATATTCTTAGCAAAGTGAAGCCTTACCTCATTTACTAAACTCTGGAGCAATTGCACCAGACAGTACTTGTAAACCAAAATTAACTGAAGATAGGGCAGCTGGTTCAACACAGTAAAAGGACATAAACGTCTTCATAGAAGACCAGGAAGCCGCCCTGCAAATTACTTTGAGAGCTACATGAAGCAAAGCTGCCCAAGACGTAGACCCACTCCTGGTCATGTGAGCAGACACTACCTTCAAAGGAGTCAAGCCCTTGGCTCTGTGAGCCTGTTGGATGACCTAGGCAATCTGTGTTTGATGTGATGTAAGTAAAAACAGCACAAGCCATTACTGCACAGAAGCCATGTTCATTGAATAATAACCAGCAGGAACAGGAAATACCACACAGGAAGCAAGTACAACAGAGATGCACCATAGAGTTGCATTTAATAGGAACATAACATCCATGACAATCCGTGCCACAATCGTCCTAGATGAGCTACGTTCCTCTCTCCTTTCTGGTAAAAGAATGAACAGGTGTTCTGTTGCCTGAAGGAAACTGTAGCTTGTAGATATGACTTTACAATATCTGAAGGATTCCTAAAATTGAAGGAAGGTACCGCTGGAAGTCATATCAGGATTCCCTGTTTACTAGACATGCGCTTTAACCAACTAAGGCACAGCGCGCTTACTCCCATGAAAGTTAGAACTCTAAGGTTGGCTGAACAATTTCTTGGCTCCCACGAAGACTGATGCACCCTTGGGAATAGAGTCAAGCATAGGTAACAGCACCGCTCGACTGGAAAGAATGTAAGAAAGTTCTCCATGACCAGTTAACCAATCTCTAAGGCCGCGTACACACGAGCGGAATTTCCGACAGAAAGAGTCCGATGGGAGCTTTTCATCGTATATTCCGTCCGTGTTTATGCCCCATCTGAATTTGGAAGAGCAGACTCTGGAAGAGCAGCCGAGGACCTCCAATCTCGAGAACCAAACCGTCAGACGCAACCATGCTAGACATGGATGTAGAATTTTACTCAGTGACAGAAGGCCTGGCCTGAGGAGAAGTTCAACTGGGTTCCAGAAGCTGAACTGTGCTAGCAAGGGGAACTATTACCTAATTGGCCGATAAGGCATCACTGCCACTAACACCACAACCTCTGTTCAGAGTCTTCGTAGAAAACCCGAGGTTGACCAGGACTGGAAGAAATGCACAGGTCCTACTGCATTTCCAATGATCCATCAGGGCATCTGCACCTGAAATCCTCCAAATGTAGAGACCATTCGTTGTGGTTGGCACCAGAACTTCAGAACACCGCAAATGTTCAGGCCCAAATAACGAACCCCATTAAAGTCAATGGGACCCGAATGTCAAAAATTAAAAGTGCCCATTTTGAAGGCTCATATGCAAGTAATTGGGCATACAATGGTTATAGGGGTCTGGGTCCTGCCCTGGGGGACATGTATCAATAAAAAAAAAGTTTGTGAAAAACGTAATTTTTAAATGAGTGATTTTTTGATTTTTAAAGGGAAAGCCTAAAAATGAAAAATTCCTTCCAATATAGTGGCTGGGGGGTCTCCATAGTCTCCTTGTAACGTGGCAGATCTGTACCATGTCTAGAATCTGCTGCAGCAATAATTGCATTTATAAAGCCAAAAATATGACATTTTCCCTGCAAGCTGCCTTTATTTTGCTCAGCAACAGCTGGGGAGCCAGTGTGTATGATGAGGCCACAATGTAGTGCACTGGGAACAAGATTAGAGATTTTTTGGATACATTCTGGTGTCACTTTGACTTTGTATAGAAGTAACGGGTGCGTAAAAATTGGTCTTTGGGTGTCGGTGGCGCCTTCCCCCTGTAACCCTATAGAGGTCATCTTGATGAAAGCAAGAATTGGCCTTGCTGTAAAAAATTGCAATGATATACACCTGTGAAACAGGTGCAGAAAAATTACTCTTTGGGTGTCAAGGGGTGCCTTCCCACCGTAACCCTATAGGAGGTGCTCTTGATGAAGGCAAAAAAATTGCAATGATATGCATATGGTTGGTGTTTTTGCCACGTTTGATGTGCCTGTGATACAGTTTGTAGATGGCAACAGTGCATTCTGCTGCAGATGTGCTGAAAAAGGCCCAGACAGCTGAGCTTTGGGGAGTGGGCCGGGAGATTACAGCTGCAGAATGTGATGGAATAGGGTGGCTGCTCTCTACTCTTTTTTGATGTCGGCCGCTTTCAGTTTCCTCCGCTGCTCTATCTGGCACCCAAGTATCATCCATCATCATCTCCTCTACCAGTGTTCCTCTCTCTAGGCTCATTTTCCTATCATCCTTGACCTCAGAACCAACATCTGAATCCAGTAATGGCTGGGCATCATCAAGGAGCAATTTGTTAAAGGCTGTGGTCAAATAACTCAGCTGACTCCACAATGGCTGATATTGGGGCTATGGCAGGAATAGATGTGGACAAGGAGGCAGGTTTATCCACTCTGGCAACGGCAGGGGACTGTACACTTGTCTCTGCTTGCTTGATAGAAGATGAGGAAGGTTTAGTAAGCCAGTCCACCACCTCCTCTGCATGCTGTGGCTGGAAAGCATGGGCAAACTCACTAAAAAGAGAAAATGATGCCCTGCCTAAGGACTGACCACTACGTCAACCTTTGCCTGTGGACACATTTGTTGCTGGCCCCCTTCAATGCCATGGGAACATCTGCCTCTCCTTGTTGTCCTCCCAGACATTATTGGGAGGGAGGGGGCGGTGCTTATAAGCAAATGTAAAGAAGAAGTTGAAATCTGTACGTGGATGCGCTTTAATCAATGTAAAGAGGTGTTTGGTGCACTTTAATCTGAGTACTCACACTACACAGACACACTCCAAGGATACACTATCATATACTGCAATATAATGCACCAAACGTACAGTGACGCACAGAACTATATGGCGTTAAACTGGCAGTAACGCACACAGAAGTTAATGGCATTAAACTGGCAGTAACACACAAAACTATATGCCGTTAAACTGGCAGCAACGCACACAGAACTATATGGCGTTAAACTGGCAGTAACGCACACATAACTATATGGCGTTAAACTGGCTGTAACGCAATCAAATAGACAGTGTTCAACCGTCACTTCACTGACGCTATCCAAACTGTCCCTACTCAACCTATACACTAATGTAAAGATTACGGACACGGTCTCACTACACTACAGTGAAACTATCTGAGCTGTCCCTACTCTAACTGCACACTATGCAAAGCTGAATGATGGTCCTCCTCACTACACGCACACTATCCCTAGACTGACACTAAACTAATATTCTACACTGACAATTGGAGCAAAATAGCACAGTATAGCACACTAACTAACTAATAGCACTGAACTGAGCCCTGTTCTATCTCTTTTCATGCCGAAATCACACAGATAGTCTGTGTTATGGTAGACACGGTTGCCTGTCTCTGATTGGCCGAGTAGCGGCCATGAGACAAGAGTCACACAGCTGACTACTATTAGATGTATTATTATGGCTATATGTACAGCGTGGTTTCAGATATCCAGCTATATGCCCCTGTAGATGGACAATCGTCCGAAACATGTCGGGTTGCTGACTGCTGTTACTCTGTTACCACGCTAATTTCCAATCCTATTTTTATTCAACTTGTGATCACTTGTTCAACTTTTTTATCTGATGCTTGTGAAATGTCTGCTGTACCGCTGATGATTTCAAATAAACCTGCTTTTATCGGTTCATGCACCATGTGGAGATTCCCTTTTTTTTCCCTATGTGGATGACATTGTGACGTGGTGAGAACTACATCCTTTCGGCCACCAGCGTATTGGGAGAGGTGAATCCATCCATCCATCCATCCATCCATCCGATGACCTACAGTCTACCTTGTCTCTGAAGTCGCTGTGTATGCAATTTCCGGTACTGTCCATTGGCACGCCTCACCAAGTTTCCAGTGAACACTCATAGGATCATCTGGATCCACAAGCCCTTATGACACCCCGCCGTACGATGAGAGTGTCCATCCCTTCTCGTAAGCGCATTCACCTTACTATTTCTATATGAAATCTGTATGCAGGAAGATTGCCCACCAGATGTAACAATCACTACGGGATCTCATCAGTGCCACAGTTTGCACAGCGTTATCGCTAGAGTTTTTTATGTATGGACTTTATTCCTTTATATACCACTATACACTGCTGTGATGTAGGATGATATATATTATTCTAATTAGATGATTCATGTGTGTGGACACTGCACTTATAATTTGTTGTTTATTTTTCACTTATATTTTTTGAATCACCATCACATTTTCTCGGATGAACATCCTTATTATCTATGAAAGGTGATATGTTTGATTATATGTTTGTATAATCACTGAAAACGCATGTTTGATTATACGTTTGTTTAACCACAGAAAAACGCATGGTTAATGACACTTAGCGCTGCATTTATTTATTTATCACATTTTGTATACGGTTATCATACTGGTGATGCTGGCTGCTGATTTACACTTTTAAGAGAAAAAATTTTTAGTAGCGCAACAATACTTTTCTCTCTTTAATGATCCAAGATTATATTGAACTGAGGCCCACAAGAGACTGAGTGGGCTCCAGGTGTCTCCCTGTCAGATTCAGCAGCTAGACGAATTTGGGGAGCATAGAGAAGACCTGAGCTCTGGGCTCCAGCAGCTGCCCTCTGTCTTGGGACAGTAGGACAAGGACATCCACGTAACTAGGCAGGCGTATGCTCCTTGTTTTGATAAAGACTATACCACAACCAATAAGACCCTGAAAACACACAGGGTTATGTTGGAAGCCCGAAAGGCTGGAGCTGGAGATGGTCTTGACCTACAGTGAACCAAAGGAACTTGCAAAAGTCTTCTACAATGGGCACATGAAGGTAAGCATCTTAAGTCTATTGGAAACAAGCCAGTCACCTGGATGGACCCCCTATGAATCAGGGACGATGTTTCCACCTCGAACTTCTCCTTTGCTGAAAATTGACTCAGGTGTGCAAGGTCTAAAACCGGCCTCCGCAAGCTGTTCCTCTTCATGACCATAAGAGGGGCAAGCATCTGCGCTAAAATTTCTTGCATTCAGAGACTGACACAGCAGCACTTTGCAACACCAGCAACTTACATAAAGCATGAGTATATGCTTTCTTTACCTCAGCGTGAGGCAAAAACCACGGAAATTAATCAAAGAAGATGGAGGACTTCTGATGGACCATGCATGTCCCGAAAGTACCACTTTGACGTCCCAATAGTCTGAAGCCCAACTCAGTAGCTTCTTGGAGTTCAAGCTTTTAACATACTTCTGAGGGGATATCAGGTCCCCTCACCAGCTCTTCCTAAAATCCCAACCTGGACTGTAAAAATGTGCGACCCACGCACGCTCTGAACTTTGTTCTCTAGACTGTCTTCTTCTGGCCTAGCCAGTGCTGGTCTTGAGGTAAGACCTCCAACTTGCCAACTGTGGCCTGGGTTATGGTGCTATGCAGCTTGCCAAAGGAAGAAGCTCCCTAAAAGGGAATGCTACACTATGCCTATTAGAGATGGGAACAGCAAGCCCAGGCCCAGCCATAGTACTCACATTGCTGTAACTGACGAGAGCATAACCCGTGCCACTATGCGGCTAATGTCATTTGAAGCCTTATCATGGAAACCGACACCAGCTCTGGCTCCTGAACTACAGAGTTTCCGAAAACGCTCCTGAATACTGCGTCCACATTCTCCATCCACATTTCCATCTTTTCGATATGGCCATAAGAGCCCAGGCGGACTTTCGGCTATTCACTGCATCTTCCAAGGAAGAGCGACATGCTTGCTTGCCTCATCAAGGCCTCAGCCATTTAGAGAGTCAGCCTTTAGATGCTTCACATCCTTATCTCTGAATGGATAGAGCCTGGCCATCTTGCTCAGAAGGGAGGGATGCCTCGCGACCTTGCTCCACTTATCCAAAATGATGTCCCCTAGTTCTGTTAAGAATGAGAATTTAGAACACTCTCTCTACAGCTATGTCTTCAAGTCATGCGATTCAGAGTGCAGCCCCGATCTTTACAGTCTCTGGATCAAAGTTGTATCAAAAGTTTCATCAAATAGCCCAGGAACCCCTCAAAAGTTGCTGCAACTCTAAGTAGCATAGATTGGAACGGGTGCCATTGAACTCAATGGGCTGTGACCCGCCATGCGACTCATGCATCCAAAGTCACATGACAAATTGCACTAGTGGAAACGGAGCCGAAAGGTGCTTACAGAAGTTCCTCTTGCTTTGCAGGAGACTACCTTGGTTGGGACAGTTCCAGTTCTTCCTGGTCATCCTAGTGGGAGAACACACCGCAATTTCTGTTGGACATTGTGTGTGGCTTGTATCCCACTCTTTAAGAGATTCTTGCACCACGCGCCTCACTAGGGATTCCATTTGCTGGAAAACACCAACGCCTGGGCTTAGTATGGCTCACACAGATTACCCACCCTCTCATACCTGCTACACCAGGGCTGGCCACACAGGGAGGGCAGTGATACATCCACAGTGTGAAACTGCATAGAAAGACCGACAACCTGCACAGGTGATCAAATCATAGCAGAATCACACAGAGACAGCATACAAGGGTGTTACTGCAGAGCATACCCTGTGATGATTGCACACACAGCACTTTGGGAAACTGCTGCAAGCTGCCTACTGAGGAATCCCTACATCAACAGTACTGACCGCCAATTGAATTTCTCCACTGCAATGATGCCACCACCGCCCACAGGGCACATGCGCTGGGCCCCTGGACAGGAGCAACCCAGGGACTCCCGGCCAGAAGACAAAGCAGCGGCTTGGAACTTAAATGCGTTCCAGCTGCCATAGACTGGAAGACACTAGAGCCAAAGAACAAACCGACAAACACACAAACTGCTGCCATGGAATATGAAATATAAAAGTATACATCACCGCACACGGCAACTTCAATCCTGCTTCCACGATCAGACTGGGCCAGGTAGGTTGATCACACCGGGCTTGGGGCAGATAGGGCCACCCGCTAATAGCTGGGCTATCTGGCCATTGCGCCACTTGCCTGCCAATGGCCAGGCTTTAATTCTTCCAGCGCCTCCCTTATTTGCTCACTCCATACCCTGCTAACAGCCAAGGCTTATTGGAGTATCTTCCGTTTAGCTCGCTCCATACTCTGCTAATAGGGCTTATCGGAGAATAGCGACCTGTCTTCCCAGCGATCGCCGCCGGTCTTGATCACGTAGAGAGATAAAACCTCAGGTAGACGAATAACCAAACCGGTCCTTAAGAGGAGGACAAAAAGGAACACGGCCGCTGGCTTGAAACAAAGATTTATGGGAGAGGGATCCTTTAGGGGAGGAGTGGAGGTGGGGTTAACCCACACGTATGCTGCCATGGAGTCTCAGGAAAAGGTATTTAGCAGTTTATATTTACTAAAATAATTGCATTTCCATGTTCGGTGTACTGTGGGAGACTAGATATAGTGGATGCAGGGTCCTGGGTTTAGTAACACTTTAAGGAATTCTAGGAAGTAAATGTGTGGTATTCTTCACAAAGTAAGTTACAAACTTCAAGGTAATTTAGAATTTTAGGCGTAGACTAAAAAGAAGTGAAATACAATGTGGAAATTATTATATGATTTTTGATCTTGATCATAGATATACTTTATATTGTTTGAAAGTAGTGCTATCTTTAAATACAGTTATGCAATTAATTGAATGCTTATGTGCAACTGAAATATGCTTTCTATTTTCTTTTCTGTACTAACATGATAAAATGATAACCTAGTTATTAAGAAAGAAAGCACATTCTGATATAAAAAGATAAATTAATTTTGTACTTTTACTACTGCAGGCCTTAAACAGCTATAATGATGGAGATATCGATGGATCGAAGAGGTTGGGACGTAATGCCTTGTATGTAGCGATTGCGTCAATACTTATTGGTCTAGCGGTTATTACTACGTACTGTGTTGTCCATTTTTCAACGGTATGCATTCTTTTTATTGTTACTGTGTATCAAATTACATTCAAATTCGTCTTTCTATTACTTGACGGTGTGAGGATCAAATTAATAAATTTGCTGACTCTGGCTAGGTGAGGACAGTCATGTGTTTCAGAAAATGCTGCCTACTAAGGCTCGATGCACATCTATGCATGTTGCTTTTGAGCGTTTCTGCAGTGTTTTTTGCGGTGCTTGCCGCGTTTTTGGACACGTGTTTTTACCTCGATTTGCATTTTTTTTTACACTGTATATAGCTGGTTGCTAAGGAGGCGGCCGGGAAGCTGGCCGCCGTGTCCTTAATAACCGATGAGTAATCAGTTGTCAGCGGGCGTCCAGCGAAATGTAAATAAAAAAGAATTGCTGGCTAAAAAAAAAAATCGAGAGAAAAAACAGCGTCGGGTCCCCCCCAGGTCCATACCAGGCCCTTTGGTCTAGTATGGATTCGGAGGGGACCCCCATGCCAAAATTTTAAAAAAATGGCGTGGGGGTCCCCCCAAAATCCATACCAGACCCTTATCCGCGCATGCAGCCCGGCAAGTCAGGAAAGGGAGGGGACGAGCGAGCGCGCCCCCCCTCCTGAACCATACCAGGCCGCATGCCCTCAACATGGGGGGATGGGTGCTTTGGGGCAGGGGGGCTCTTCTCAACAACCCTTGCCTGGTGGTTGTTGGGGTCTGTGGGTGGGGGGATTATCAGAATCTGGAAGCCCCCTTTAACAAGAGGGCCCCCAGATCCCAGCCCCCCCCTATGTGAATGAGTATGGGGTACATTGTACCCCTACCCATTCACTAAAAAAAGTAGTGTAGTGTTAAAAAATACAGTAGACAGTTTTAGACAAGTTTTTACTAAAAATCTTCTTCTTCTTCTCCGCTTCTCCCTCCGGTCTTCCTCCATCTTCTCCCACATCTTCATGCTTTGGTCTTCTCCTCTCCCTGCTTCTTCTTCCACTCTTCTTCTGTCTGGTGTTCTTCTTCCTTTGCTGCCGCTCCTTTGCAGACAACCCGTCTCCGATTCTGCATCCCGCTGATCTGTCGGCGCCGATGTCCTGCATTTCTTAAATAATGATGGGGGTGTGGCAATCAGATCATCCGGAGGCCATGCCCCTTTGTGACGTCACGGACCCATCATGCCCCGGGTGGTGACGTCACAAGGGGGCGTGGCCTCTGGGTGAAGTAACCCAATTGCCACGCTCCATCGTTATTTAAGAAACGCAGGACATCGGCGCCGACAGATCAGCAGGACGCAGCATCAGAGAAGGGTCTGCGGCGGCAGAGGAAAAAGAACAACGGACAAAGAAGACAGAAGAAGAGCGGAAGAAGAAGCAGGGGGGAAGGAGAAGACCAGAGGATGAAGATGCGGGAGAAGATGGAGGAAGAAACGGAGAAGAAGAAGAAGATTTTTAATAAAAGACTTGTCAAACTGTCTTCACTACTTTTTTTTTTTGTGAATGGGTAGGGGTACAATATACCCCATACTCATTCACATGGTGGGGGGGCTGGCATCTGGGGGGCTTCCAGATTCTGATAAACCCCCCACTATTTTTTTTTTCACTATTTTTTTTTTTTTTTTTAGGTTGAGCGGGAAGCCAGCTGACAGCTGATGACTCATCGATTGTTAAGGACACGGCGGCTGGTTTCCTGGCCCCTCCTTAGCAACCAGCTATATACAGTGTAAAAAAAAATAATAATAAAAACCGCAAAACGCGGCAAAATTGAAGTAAAAACGCAGTACTTGTGTTTTGGATGCGGGTCCATTGAATTCTATTGCATGCAAAATGCTGCATTTTGCGGGAAAAAAGTCCCCCACCCTTTCCAAAAATGCAGAGGCACAAAAATGCATTGATGTGAACATGTTCCATAGGAACCCATGTTAAAAAATGTCCCTGCATTTCTGCAAAATACAAAATGCATCAAAAAACGCATTAGTGTGAATCGAGCCTAAAACCACAAAGACTAAAAGATAGAATAACTTGCATGAAGAGATAGTGGTAACAATTACAAATATGTGCTTAGGTGCAGGATGTTCTCTCCGTTATAAGCCCTTCATTCTAAAGACTGTTGACTGATTGTGACTTTCAAATTACATTACAATTTGACCCTATATGATCACTGTACATTCGACTTTAGATTTACCAAAACTATGTAATATGATCACCTACTTAAAGTGGTTGTAAACTCTGTTACACCACTTGTACCTACAGGCAAGCCTATAATAAGGCTTACCTGAAGGATATGTGAATATATCCTAAATTTGCACAGTTTAGGAGATATTCAGAGTGCATGCAGCCGATGACATCATCAGCGCATGCAGCTCTGAAGGTCCAGCTTACAGTGCCGGACCTTCAGAGCCCATGCACGGGAATGACGTCATTGCACCCTGGCCACTCATGTAGCTGGAGGCCATGAACCTGGAAGGAAGTCTCTGCGCTGACATCGCGGCGCTGGAGGGCTTCGTTCTAAGGTAAGTTTCGATGCATACTAGCACATTATGAAATTGCCTTGCAGGATTTTTTTTTTTTTTTTTACCCACCATCGGTTTACACCCGCTTTAAACCACCCAATCAATCAGTCATTACCTTTCATTACATTGCTGGTAAATCTAAAGAAGATCATACAATCTGATTGTAACATGTGTGGTGCTATGTGTAAAAAGTCTGCATTCCAAAGAAATACCACTATTATGCCCACACACGGACGGATTTTCCGACGGAAAATGTTCGATAGGAGCTTGTTGTCGGAAATTCCAACCATGTATAGGCTCCATCAGACATTTTCCGACACACAAAATTTGAGATCTGGATCTCAAATTTTCCAACAACAAAATCCATTCTTGTAAATTCCGATCGTGTGTACACAGTTCCGACGCACAAAGTTCATGCTCAGAATCAAGCAGAAGAGCCGCACTGGCTATTGAACTTCATTTTTCTCGGCTTGTCGTACGCCACCGCGTTCTTGGCAATCGGAATTTCCAAAAAGATTTGTGTGACCGTGTGTATGCAAGACAAGTTTGAGCCAACATCCGTCGGAAAAAATCCATGGATTTTATTGTTGGAATGTCCGATCGTGTGTACGCGGCATTAGAGACAACACCAAACCTTTCATAAAACTGCTACATCAACAGCATGGCACATGGTATAATTGTATTGATATTACAAGTTTTAAGAATTTTAATGTGTTTTGTCTGTGCATGAGCACACATCAAATGAACAATCTAAGTACAAAAAATGACACAGCTCCTGCCCCATCCAGTCATACAGCTTAAAGTGATTGTAAAGTCTCGTTTTTTTTTTTCCTATAAAAATAACAAACGTTATACTTACCTGCTCTGTTGCAGTGGATTTGCACAGAGCAGCCTGGATCCTCCTCTTCTCGGGTCCCTCTTCTCCTCTTCTGGCCCCTCTATCATGTTCAGTGTCCCCACAGCAAGCAGCTATATGGGGGCACCCGAGTCACAGCTCCCTGTGTCCATTCAGACACAGAGCCCTGACCCGGGCTCCGTCCCCTCTCTCCCCTGATTGGCTAGCTGACTTTGACAGCAGCAGCCAATGGTGCCGTTGCTGTGTCTCAGCCAATCAGAAGGAAGAATCTCAGACCTTCTGCCTTTACAACTCTTTTAACCACTTCAATACCTGCATGTTGTCATATGACATCCGCAGGTGGGATCCCCCTTCCTGGGCAGGCATCATATGACATCCAGCAGCTTAGGGGGGCGTGCGCAACCGGAGGCGTGTGCGCCCGCCGCGTCACTCGGGAATCGATGCGCGTGCCTGGTGGCCGCAATGTCCGCCGGGCACCCGCAATTGCTGGTGACAGAACAGTACATCCTAAAAAGCCATTATCGGCGACTTAGAGGAAAAAAGAGCAGAATGGTGTGAAGAGAAAGTTTTGGAGCATTTGAGTGTCCCAAAACCCTGTACAAGTCCTGACTTCCCTGCTTACTTTCAACAGTTCCTGGATATTGAGGCCAACTGGAGCCTATGCCACTGTAATTATAGGAATAAAGTCATCATAAGGAAAGCTGGGCGCAGCACACAGGAATGGTCTGCCAACATTTGGGGCCCTAACAGGAAGATGGAACAGGTCCCTGACCCAAATTTTTACAGATGAGCTGTTGCGCTGTTCTTCCCTCATCTGATCTGTTGTGCACTCTACAATTTTATTTTTTTTTTTTCAGTTAGCTGATACTTTAGAAAAAATTGAGACTGGACTGTTGTCCAAACTAGGGGGGGCAACTTCTTCTCTGAGATGCATGTATTCAGATCATGCAAGTCCATTTATGCTGAACATTGCAGAAAGGGCCCTCTGCATTTCTCCAGTTTGCTAAAGCTTAAAAAAACAAACAACCCTAAACCTGAGGGTAAAATGTTTTCTTTTTTTTGCAACGTTGTAAAATTTGTTGTCTCTCAAGTATATTGCTCCTATTGGACTTTGGGCACACAGAGCCAATGTCCAGGATGTAAAGTTAAGTTTATTGTAAACATTCTTGCCCTTGCTCAGGAAGTAGTGCTGTTGTGCAGAAAACATGAACAGTATATGTAGATACTGTAGTTAACTTTTAGATTAGATATCCTTGAAGCTACATGTCACAAGATTACTCTTTTTAGCATTAAAATTGATTGCTCAAAAATGTCTCTCTCTTAACCCTTCCATCTTTATTCAGTGGAAAGAATCCATCAATTCCGTCTTGGAGAGGGAAAAACGTACATACCAGCACAGAAGGTCCTGTCAAAGTTTTGTCTATGACAAAATAGATAACAACACAATTAATGTCTGTAGCAACAAGATTTTCTTTCTAGGTGTCATGACCCTTGGTATTACTGATATGCTAAATGCCTATCATTCTAGGTGATCAATAATGGCTTTTACAGAATGTAAACTGCTTGCTATACAGTTCATTTTCTTTTACTATCTTTTTCTTTTTTTGTCTTTTATATAACCTATGTAAAAACTGAACTGTCTGTTAAAAATAATAGATATCTGATTAAAAAAAAAAAGCCATTACGAGAGCCATACATAAAAAGAAGCAATATTTCTCTTTAGTTTTATGCATAGGTTTATGTATAAGGTGTTTATTTAAAGTTTTCAACTAATACGGATCACAGTCAGTCCACTAAAAACTGATATTTAAAGTTCATCTAAACGTTTTCATGTATTAGTTCTAGATGGAGTATAGAAGTGCAAAGTGTGGAAGGGTTTTTATTGCCACCCGTGTCCCCATTAGGGAGATTCACCCTCTATATTTGTCCAGGGTAAATGCAGTCACCAGGATGGGAAATAAGGGATAATTACACATTTTGAGTTGTCAGAGAGTCTTCTAACCCAATTATGTATTTGCTACATTTATTTTTAATACATTAGTATAAATACACAAAATCTGTTTTTGGATCAGTTTTCAATAAAATAACCCAGAATTGTAGAGGGAAGACAGTACTGTGAGTTTTATATGAGTAGGTAGGTGATCAAGGTTTACTGCTTATCAGTAAAGAAGAAAGATGAGTATACTCACTTAGCTATGCAGCACAGCACTGACTTTGAGAAACATGAGAGTGGTTTAAGAGAATTGCAACTCTTTTTATAACTAAATTGATTAATTTATCTGTATGTCAGCTGTGCGTCAAGCTCTTCTATAAGAGTTAACAAACAAGTATATGTTCACCCATTAAAAAATCCCTCCAGTCCCACTCCTTATCCTTCTCAATACTGCTACTTGTCCCCTCCTTCACACAAGCCTACAATTACCTCACCTGACAGTTGTGGCCACTCGCCAGTACAAGTCTAGTCTTAAGCCTGCCATAGATGATTTTCTTTCCTGTATTCATGGGTTGCAGGAAAGAAAATCACTTGATTATCTTATCAACACAGCCAGTGTTGATGTGGGAATCCCTCCCATGGAGCTATTGTGTTCTCCCAGCAGGGGGGGGGGGGGGTGCGGTATCCCAGTGGTTATTGCTAGCAGCTGGCAATTATTGCATGTAAAAATCCGGCATGCTGGTTGTACTCGATCAGCCTGTCCATAGATGGTTCTAAGTCAGTCAGTCCCTGCTGAACCTTCCGAGATTCAAACCATCTATGACCAAATTTAAGCTGCCCATACTTGTGCACTAATTTCCTAAAACCTGAATACCCATACTAAAATAAGCGACGTCCCCTACAAGGGCTCATTCACCTCTACCGCATGAATAATTGATTGTTTTTGTTTCTAATAGATTTTTCTGTAACTATTCGGGTTGTCAGTAAAAATGTATTTTGTCGCTCAATTTTCCATGTTTTGTAAGTAAAAAATGTTACTGGGGATTGGCAACCCTGGTTCTATTATACGCTTCCTATTAGCATTCACTGTACCCTCTATCAATATTAAAAGAAGATGGTTGAATTCTAGTTAACATTTTTCACTATCAATATATTTACAGCTGTATATTTTAATGTAGCCTACAAGGTAACAAAGCTTTCTGACCTCCGGCCTACAAGTATAAAATAAAATTTTATATTACCAGTACTAAAACTATGTATAGTTAGTTGAAAAGTAAACAAGTGTTCCTGCTGAAATAGGAAATTAACAGTTTGTTCAAACTGTAGCTAAAGTATATGCGTTACTTTCTCCATTTACTAAGTTGTTGTATACTTAAAGTGGAACCACATTGCATCTGAGCACTACAAACCAAAAGCACTCTTTACTTCATTTTTAATATTCAAAGCAAATTTACCAATCCATCCATGTCCCCATGCTTTATTTTGCTGAGAAATCACTTTGAAAGCACACCCTAGTATTTCATGTAGCATTTACTTTCTGGAATCCATGTGCCTTTAGCTTAGGCACATAGGCAGGAGGATGTGCTTAGTTGAGAAAACCCCCTCCTTCCCTCCTGAAGACTCCTGGAGGCTTGGAAATAAGGGACAACATTTTTAAAAAGTTTAAAACAAGTAAATATGACATACTTTACTATCTACTTACTAATGCTAACAGCATAAGGATTAAATAGTCAGTGTTGATTCAGAGAGAGAAGATCCACTTTATTATGACATCACGACTGTCACTGTGTCCTGTAAAAAATATGGGACTCAAAATAGATGTTCCAGATACAGGCTCATTGGATTACACTGCATGCTTAAACAGGAACAGAGCCATAAATAAAATCATTCTATGACTGCAATAATACGTCAGAAACTGTGGTGAATATGAATAATATGTTGTAGTAAAGATCGTTAGGTCTTGTATTTTTTTGTGCTATAACTGTGATTATTTTACCAGACCAGGCATGTTTTGTAATGGGTATCAGATGCTTGATTGCATTTAAAGGAGACACAAAGGCATTTTCTGATTTGCTTTATACCTTGCAACTTGGCCAATGATTAAAACAGTGGTCCCAAAATTATCGTCTACAGGCCAGTTACGGCCTACTGGTTTCCATAGACCGGCCTCTGTAATGAGAAGGCCCAGGATGCAGGGCTTTTCAATTGCATTAACTGACATTCAGCATGCCAGGCACTGAAAAAGAGACCATTTCTGCACCCAGCAATGTAACAGGCTACAGGCATCCGGCGGTGTATTTTCCTTCCAGATGGTGGGTGTATAGTCCGAGCCAGGCCATCACATGAGAAGCACCATGGGATATAGAGCTGGACATGTAGGGGAGAGCCACTGAACATCAATGAAGAAGCATTATTTCCACTGACATGGGGGAACCAGTGTCACAAGTGCACCATTTTCACTATCCAGTGACACTGTTTCTATTGACTAGTGACACAGGAGCGCCGTTTCCTCTGATTACGGAAACATGGGGAACATTTCTATTGACCATTTGTAGGCAGAGTTTATTGCTACCCAAGCCGGGAAAACTAGTGTTAACTATATTCTCAGGTTTTTCTTGGCGTTTTTTTTTTTTGGGGTCTGATCCTCTGATCCTGTGTGTTTTAAAAGAAAACAAGGGCCAAGAGCTAGGGGATGCACACTTACACCAAGAGAGAGAGAGAAATATGTGAGAATTGCTTATTGCCGATGCCGGAGCTCGGATCGCCAGTGCCATGTCAAGTTTGGAGTTCTTGCTATTAAGGGAAAGTGCGAGGAACAGTCCTCCCTGAAGATACCATCCATGGACCCTGCCAAGAATGGACTCTTTCCTATGCAGGTATGCTGGAGCAGCCACAAGCCTGAAGTTAGGGACTAGGGGTGTTAGGAAAAGACTGCACTTGATGTTGAACTGTTATATTATATTATTCTTCAGTAAAAGCTTTGTAACTTTGGTTTTGCCTGGTCTGAAGTTACTTAAGGGGTGTAATGCAAGTAAACGGTACATATAGCCTACAGCTCGAGTCCCTAGACACAGTGGCAAATGAAGAAAACAGTACCATAGATAATAGTGTGGAGATACAGTGGCTACCAAGGGTAACAAAGGTGTCTTTAGCAGCCTGTCGTAATAAATATGGGATGATTTGCTTCCCTGGGTTAAAAGAGCAGTGCCACATCCAAAAATACAAATGTATATAGAAAAAAAAGGGGGTTCCCCTGAATGGACTTTGCACTTGCAAAACGATATTAAAGAGTAAATATGTGTACCAATGTATGAAAAATAAAGAAATTTTTATTTGAACATAACATAGATTAAAAACATTGCGTACATTAAATTCAACGGAATATATTACACAGTTAACAAGTTTAGTGTTGATACCACATGGTAAAATCCTATACGAGGGTTCTTTTCACACCCGACGCGTTTCGGAATAAACAGTGTTTTTGTCCTTCTTCAGGGGTGTAGCAGAAAAGAAAAATTAATCAAAAGTAATTAAAAAGTGAGATTATACGTGAATTACCACAACATGTAGATGTCAATGTATTCATCCACTTGTAGTTAGATAATCAACTACTCACTTACATGATATGTTTCGTTGGTTTACTTTAAAAATCCAAAAATTGGAATAGCATTGGGCATTGTTGCTGGTACAGTTGTTGTCTTTGAAATATCACTAAATGTTATCATTTGACAGTGGTCCCATTAATGGGGCATAGTATCTCACCTACCCCCGTCTCCCCCGGATGCGTGCAGGCAAAAGCGGTATACTGAGGCAAAAAAGGAGAAAACCCCTAAAAGTAAAACAATAATTGAAAGGAGTAAATAATCTTAAATTCGTATTATTGTTTAAAAAAGGGAAAAAAAAAAAAACGTAAGCGTGTACAAGTGACAGGTTGGACAGCTTCTTGCAGGAGGAGTTGCTGTCGAAACTCTCTCCATGAGCAGGTCAATCTCCCATAGCAATTGGAGCAGATCAGCACAGCAGAGGTCCACAGCCTGTAAACAGCTACACAAGAGGAACAGTTAAGTAAAGTGCACGCATGGAGTCGGCCCTAGGTTCATGGTGGGGCGCCATACCATTACTAGGAATGAGGTAGTGGTGATACGCTGGACAGATGGAGAGGAAATGCACAAGTGATCGTGGTGATGTACAGTAACAACAAGAGAGTATATTAGAGTTCAGTCATCGTTTCAAGTTAAGTTACCCCATGTGTGAAGCAGTGACCCTTTCTAACGTGCATAGCGTAGCCCAGAAGAACCCACCCGGGGTAGGCCTATCATGTGACCCTTGCTTGGTGCCCAACGTGGGGCTATGCCTACTGCATACACCTGAAGACCACCTCTAAAGGGACAGTGGCAATAGCTAGCTAGTTAGAACTTGTCCAGGCTTGCCCAGCAATAGTCCATGTAAACTACACATGTCTGCTTCCTGATTGGCTCCTGCATGAGGTTCCAGCACCACTAGGGGCCTCTGGTGAACACCGCTGGCTCCTAGATTATGCGCCCTGGGAAATCTCGTGCTCTAGCTCCCAGTGTCATCCGTGTTGGTACTACAGAGTACCTGCTCTCCTGTATCACCTAGAGCTCCATCCACAGCAGTCAGCCGTAGGGTCCACTACCTTACGGTGCACTCCAGACCCCAACGGGGTGCATCTGTCACCTGGACTGGTGACCTGACAGGAACTCACCATGTGATCGGCCTTGATAGCCTTCCCAAGGCTACCCATGCTGCCAGAGATGTTACCTCAGCCAAACCTCTGACAAAGCTGGACTGCAGCTAGCTCTCTGGGATGGCCTACCCCTGCTGTTCATAGGTCGAGCTGCCATCCTGCAAAACCAGTATGGAATCTATGTCCCTTCGGGAAGAAGTACCACCTCCACCTATGCTGGAATCCCCAACGAAAGACTGTCTGGATTCCACCAGCTCTTCCATTTTGGATTCACCTCCTACCCTGCCCTAGGAGACCAACCTGGATGAGGTTTTGCCACCACCAACACCAGACATCTACATTGTGACCTGGCTGCTCATCTGGGCTTTCCTCCCTATCACCAGACACTTATCAATTTGTCTGTGTGACTCATGGAATGCCGATGATGCCAGTCTCCTCCTGAGCAGCCAGTGTCGACATATGTCTACGAGAATTATGCTCAACTGTCCTCCACAGAAGACCAGAATGATTCTCTGCTGCAAGCCTCTAGGTTCACCTTCACCTTGGAATTTACTGGTCTCCTATGCCAGCAAAATGAGTATAGTGAGTTCCACCCCCTGTATAGGTTTTACAATACAGGAAGACACAACTTCATGGACCAGGCAGAGATGGTTAAGCACTATTATATATAATTCTCTGCACCTTGTTGTTCATGCCTTGTATATGCGAAGTGTTTATTGTGTTATGTAGCCTGGACGGTTTGCATTTTAGGGGTGAGCTGTGTAAGCAGGTGGAGTTTAAAGAAGAACTTCAGCTTTTCCTCCCCAAAACAACAGATGCATTGTGCATATAAATGAATCACAACCCCAATATCAGTGTGTGTGTGCGTATCTTACCTCCTTTAGCTGAATACAGCAGGTTTCTGTGTCTGTGATGTCACTCCTCCTTCTGCCTCAACTTCAGAGTTCTCTGACTTCCTGTTTCCTTCCTTTGCCAGTCCTGATACTACATGTTCCATCATGCTTTGAGCCTCTGTAGTTTCAGGGCGGGCTATGGGTGTCACTTTGAGCAGATGTGGAAGTAGATGTGGACGGGTCTAAGGATTACTGTGGGTGTTTCTGGGCCTTCATGTGGGTAGTGATTGGGGGAGGAATGGAAGTGAAAATGGAACCTTCCCCCACACAGAAGTGAAAGTGAAATTTATTTTCATGAAAAGGCTCACCAAAATCTTCAGCACCAGGTCCATGATGCTCTTAATCTGGCACTGGCCAGTGCCATGCCATGCCGAGTTTGCAGTCTTTTCCTATGTTGAACTGTTATGTTAATTTATTCTTCAGTAAAAGCTTTGAAACATTGCCTTTGCCTGGTCTGAAATTATTAAAGGGAAATAATGCAAGTAACATATAGCCTACAGCTCAGGTCACTACGCAAGGTGGGGTATGAAGACAACAGTACAAATACAGTGTGAAGATACAGTGGTTACTAAGGGTAACCAAGATTTCTCTAGTGCAACAGACGTCCCCAGCCTGTACACAGGCATGGAAGAGATAGAATTATGTAAAGTGCACACACACAGTGTGGCTCCATACTGTTATTGGGAGTGAGGTAGTGGTGATATGCTGGACAGGTAGAGAGGGCAAGGGCTCTGCGTATCCCTCCTAAATGTACAAGTGACCATGGTGATGTACAGTAACAACAAACGAGTGTATTAGAGTTCAGTCCTCTGCTCAAGCAAAGGTACCCTGTGTGTGAAGCAGTGACCCTTTCCAAAGTGCCTAGCGTAGAGGCCGGAATAGGCCTCTCATGTGACCCTTGCTTGGCACACAATGAGGAAGGAAACATGGAGAACGTGACAATAACCCCATCACCCTACCCCCTCTTACACACTGATGAAGGGGCACCATTTCCAGTGACACAGGGGTACCATAATGACCACTGACATAGGGCCATATATGCTGATGCAGGGGTATTTTTACTTCTATGGATGCATGAATTACTCTCACTGACCATACATGCTGGGACATTTATTCCTCCTACTGACCACTGATGCAGAGACATGTACTAGCCATATTGACACAGGGACATACACTTCTAATAACTGTCAATGTGAGGACATTGACTATCCCTACTGACCACTACTAGAGACTGCTAACACAGGGACATTTATTACTTCTACTGACTACTGATGCAGGGACATATATTACTCCCATTGATCACTGATGCAAGGGCATTTTTAGTTTAAAAAAAAAAGCTTTTAAAGCCATTGAACTTGCAGCAAAAATGTCTTATTTATGTGGAGTGTTGTAATTGTATAAGTATTAAAACATCTAACAAAGGAGTAGAAATTTTGTAAATGTTATGACCTTAGTTAATATATTCATGCTGTAAATGTCTCTTAATGATTTCTTTTTAATTGTTTATTTCAGCATACAGTCTGAAGGCCAAACAAGAGATCATGCTTGCATTATTCATGCATTAGGCTATTCAGATCTCCACATGGGAGGAGGCAAGGTCTTGCATTTGAGAGTCTTCACCTTCAAAGCAGCCACAATGGAAGCAGTTGATTTGTATACATCTATAAGTGTGTGTGCATGCATATATTCTGTATGTATATACATAAGTGGCTTTAGACATAAAAACAGGTGACATTTTGCACATGCAGAATTTTTATTTATTTATTTTGTTTATTGTTCCTCATACTGGCATCGCCATGGAAGTTCAGAACACACAAGTGCTAAGAAATCTAAGATTAAATCCTCGTACACATAATCAGATTGTTGGCCAACAAAGCATCAGACTTTTGTCGGAAGGGTGTGTGCCTGGATTTTGTCTTGCATACTAACGGCACACAATTGTCTGCCAACAAATACGAACGTAGTGACGTACTACAAGGAATTTCAGCTCTTGAGCACCACCCTTTGGGCACCTTCTGCTAATGTCGTGTTTGGTGAGCATTGATTCCGAGCATGCGTGTTTGTACTTTGGACTTTTGTGTGACGGACTTGTGTACACACGATGGGAAAATCTGACAGACCGTTGTCCGCCGAAAATTTACTAGCCTGCAATCCAACATTTGTTTGCTGAAAGTTGGCCAACAATTGTCTGATAGAGCGTACTAACGGTCGGATTTTAGGCAAACAGTCTCTCATTACACAATTCCCTGTCAAATCCGATCGTGTGTACGAGGCTTTAGTTACACAACATACCTTCTGATTTCCTGCAATGGAAATATGACACTCACAATGACCCATGGCCAACTTTGCAAAGTGTTCTCTGGACTTCCTGCGCTATAAAATATTTATAAGTGGTATGCCTACCGGCTTCCTAAAACCTAGACTGGTGCTCTCATTAAATCCAAACAAATGGAATGCTCTGAATTTTTGTAATATGAAAACATTTCATGTTTACCTGTAACATTTGTCTAGAATAGCAGTCAGCTACACCATATCAAAATAATATTTTTCATATCACCACTATTTTTCTTCATCATTAATAATCACCAATTTAACCGACCGCCTTAGAAAATACACCTTTTTCCTGCTAACATGAATAACAATAAATCATGAACTAAATACACGCCCAAGAAATGGGATATGTCATGATGGCAAAGTTTGTGTGTGTATATGTGTTGACCTGAAGATTATATTCATTTTGATAACTATTCTATATTTATAAATGTTGGTTTGTAGATTTTCTTAACTTTGTACTTGAGTAAATTAAATGTTTATTCTATATTTTGGCTGTGACACTTGAACTATGTAATATTTAAGAGCAAGCAGGGACTGAAATATCCATATTATTGATAGCCCTTTGTATAAAACGTATTTTCCAAAAATATAAAACATCTTCAATGCATACTGGGATTTCTGTTTATATAAACGCAAGATTTACCATGGCTTCATCCAGAACAATTTTTAGTTCAAACCTATTCAAGGCGGAATGAACATTTAAAACTGAATTTCAGGTGAACAACTAAGTGCACAGGTGAAATACATTAATAAGAGTCGTTTTCCCAGCCAAAAGATATGCATATCTATCCATCAAAATCTGAGATTTACACTTTCTGGCAAGTGAGAGGATGGGATTTTTCTTTGCTGCAGTTTCAACATCACTTACATGTCTCCTCCCCATAACCACTCTGAGACTGGTGACAGCAGAAGCAGAAGACTTATGAGCTTGTATTCTGCTCTACCCACATTCTTCTTGTACTGTTTCATACCTGTTTGGCTCCTTGTGCTGCTTCTCCTTCCCCTTTTCTGAGTTCTACTGTATAGGGACCACAAACGGTTGATATCAAGTAAAATTCATGTATTTACACTGCTTGAATTATATTAATTAGTATTAAAATAATATTATAATTAAATTATAATTAAAATAATATTAGTATTAAAAAAATACCTTTAATGATGTAATAATAATTACACATCTGCCTGGAAGTTTTGCTTTTAGCATCATGTAAGCCCTATAAGGAGTCTTGACAAGTCGTTAGCTGGTCATAAATGAGTTTTTTTTTTTTCAACCAGTGGCGAGATGGATGAGGGTTCTACCCCCCTGAGATATTGTATTTTGACAGTGGGACTCTCCACAAGGCTCTGTACTGGGTCCTGTTCTACTTAATCTCTAATGTAAGCGATACAGTGGGGAAAAAAATTATTTGATATCCTGCAGATTTTGTAAGCTTGCCCACTTACAAAGAAATGAAGGGTTTATTATTTTTTATCATGAGTGTATTTTAAACTATAGAGACAGAATATCAACCAAAAATCCAGAAAAAAACAGATGATACAAATGTTAAAAAAAGAGTTGCAGTTCAGTGAGTAAAATAAGCATCCAATCCCCAAATAAAACATGTCTTAGTACTTCATGGAGAAACCCTTGCTTACGAGGTAAGATGGTTTCTTATAGTTGGTTAGCAGGTTTGCACACATCTCAGGAGGGATTTTGGTCCAATCTTTTTTTTTTTTTTTTTACAGATCTTCTCTAAATCCTTAAGGTTTCTTGGCTGTCACTTGGCAACTCAAAGTTTCAGCTCCCTCCATAAATTTTCTATAGGATTAAGGTCTAGAGACTGGCTAGGCCACTCTGACCTTAATGTGCTTCTTCTTGAGCCAATTCTTTGTTGCCTAGCGGTATGTTTTGTGTCAATGTCATGCTGAAAGACTCATCCACGACCCATCTTCACTGTTCTGGCTGAGGGAAGGAGGTTCTCATCCAAGATTTTACAATACATGCCCCCTCTCATTGGCCCCTCAGTGCTGCAAAGTTGGCCTGTACCTTTAGCAGAGAAACAGTATAATCAGCATTTTTCTTCCTCCAAACACAGCGAGTTGAGTTGATGCCCAAGAGCTCCATTTTGGTCTGATCTGACCACAGCACTTTCTCCCAATAACAATAAATATTGCTGTGAACAGATTCTCTAAAACATAATAATGTGAAAAATTGAATGGTGTATCAAAAACAAATAGTCCATGTGATATAAAAAATAAATGAATAAAACCAAAAGTGAATTCATCAAAAACAGAAAATCCCAAAATGATTTTTCAAAATTTAGGAGATGTAAAAGTCCTTCACTTAATCTCAGAAAGCAGGACACATATTCATTGGAATCATCTGGAATATGGAGCATAAAATGCAAATACAAACTGCTTACCAGATCTGTTGGATCTCAAATGATAGAGATCAGAAGCATTAGTCTGCCGGCAGGTGAACTCACAGTGATTGAAAGCAGAGAGGAATCCACCTATTTATCCAGGAATCAGCAAGGGAAAAACTTCACTCTCCAGGACACTCTCATAAAAGCCAGGATCTGGGTATTCCCATGAAAGGAGGAATACAAGAGGGCTTCATGGTGCAGTATGTTCCAGCAAAAGTATTTATTTAAAAAACAAATCATACAAGGAAAAAGTCCATAAATACAAGCAGGTAAGAAAAGTAGGTTTGAATCAGCCACGGTGTCTACCAGTCAGCTGTTCAGCGTGGTGATGTCTCAGGCTCATGCTCCACCCGACATGTTTCCCCTTAACGGGCATCCACTGGGAAGGGAGATCATCATGCTCCACCCGACATGTTTCCCCTTAACAGGCATCTACTGGGGTCGGAGATCATCGCCACGCTAGACTTTTTCCTTGTGTGATTTGTTTTTTACATGAATACTTTTGCTGGAACATACTGCACCATGAAGCCCTCTTGTATTCCTCCTTTCATGAGAATACCCAGATCCTGGCTTTTATGAGAGTGTCCTGGAGAGTGAAGTTTTTCCCTTGCTGATTCCTGGATAAACAGGTGGATTCCTCTCTGCTTTCAATCACTGCAAGTTCACCTACCGGCAGTCTAATGCACAAGCGCTTCTGATCTCTATCATCTGAGATCCAACAGATCTGGTAAGCAGTTTGTATTTGCATTTTATGCTCCGTATTCCACATGATTCGAATGAATATGTGTCCTGCTTTCTGAGATTAAGTGAAGGACTTTTACATCTCCTAAATTTTGAAGAATCATTTTGGGATTTTCTGTTTTTGATGAATTCACTTTTGGTTTTATTCATTTATTTTTTATATCACATGAACTATTTGTTTTTGATGCACCATTCATTTTTTCACATTATTATGTTTTAGAGAATCTGTTCACAGCAATATTTATCGTTATTTGTAGCGGTTTCTTTGCGCATCTTTTTCTTTCTTAATATTGGTTTTAGGTTTTGGTATTTGACCTATAGAGGTGCAGCATTTAATCACGCTTTATTTAGTTATATCACTTGTGCACATATATATTTTTGTATATATTTATTATTATATAGTGGTTAGCGCAAATATCCCCTTCTTTTTTGTCTTACTTTCTCCCAATCCTTCTCTATCATTTAAAATACACCTATGATTAAAAAAAAATTATAGACCCCTAATTTATTGTTAAGTGGGCAAACTTAGAAGATCTGCAGAGGAACAAATAATTATTTTCCCCATGGTATACCTAAAGGTTTGTTGGGCGAGGTATGTCTTTTTGCTGATGATACAAAGGTGTGTAATAGGGTTGATATCCCTGCAGGTGTCTGTCACATGGAACATGGTTTGGCATTGCTGAAAGATTGGTCAACAAAAGTGGAAACTGCAGTTCAATGTTTCTAAATGTAAAATAATGCCCCTAGGGAAAAGAATCCCCTGAGAGCATTGGGGGTACAGTGTTAGCCAGCACTACTGTTTGCTAAAATTAGCAAACAGTGTGACCAGGCAGTGGGAAAAGCGAATAGAATTCTAGGATGTACCACTAGAGGGATCACCAGCAGGAGGAAGGAGGTCCCCATTCCCCTATATAGATCTTTAGTGAGACCTCGTTTAGAATACTGTGTCCAGTTCTGTAGACCTCACTTATAAAAAGATATTAATAAGATAGAGCGAGTCCAGAGACATGTAACAAAAATTATGAAAGGTCTGGGGATAAAACATATTGAGAGTGACTTAAGGAACTTAATGTGGAGTTCCACCCAAAAGTGGAACTTCCGCTTTAAGCACTCCTCGCCCCCTGACATGCCACATTTGGCATGTAATTTTTTTGATGGGTGAGTGTGTACCCTTTTTTTCGTGGGACTTCCTGTCCCACTTCCTACTTCCTATCTTCGGCCGCCTAGGCGACTCCTCCTCTCGCCCTAGGTGACCCCTCCCTGCCAGCAATCTTCTGGGACACAACTCAGGTTCCAGAAGATCGGCTGGCCAGTAGGAGAGCGCAGCGTGACTCGTGCATGCACAGTGCGCGCCTGGCCGTGAAGCCATAAGCTGTCATGGCTGGGTGCCCACAGTTACCATGACGGCGCCGAGGAGAAGAGGGTGAGAGAAGCTAGCCTCCGGGTGGCCACATCGCTGGACCGTGGGGCAGGTAAGTGTTGGTTTATTAAAAGTCAGCAGCTATGCTTTTTGTAGCTGCTGACTTTTAATAAACTAAAAAAAGGGTGGAACTCCGCTTTAATATGTACAGTCTGGAGGAAAGAAGGGAAAGGGGAGACATGATTGAAACCTTTAAATACAAGGGGGTGAAGAAGGTTCAGGGGAGCAGTTTTTTCTATATGATACCAAAATCGAGAACATGGGTACATGACCACAAACTAACTGGAGGAAAGTTCAAAACCAATCTTAGAAAGTATTATTTTACTGAAAGGGTAATTGATGCTTGGAATAAACTTCCAGCAGAAGGAGTGAGACAGTCAACAGTAAATGGCTTTAAACATGCTTAGGACAAACATAGATCTATACTAAAAAGTATATACAAAAAATTTAAAGAAAAAAAAAACAAAAAAAAAGATAAAGAAAAAATAAAGGAAGACTCGATGGATTTTTTTTTTTCTGCTGTCACTTTTCTATGTACACCCACATTGACTTTTGAGGTGAAGGTCTGCTTTAAATACAGTTTGTGTCACTGACCCAGAACAAGTCTGTTGAATAGGAAAGTCAAAGAAATGTCAGAAGTTCCAATCTGAATTCTTGTTCAAAGTCAATGGCTTAGAGTATTGAAGTATGGGGATCATCATTACAACCAGGAGGCTAGCATTTTCAGAAAGTGTGTTCAGCAATGGCAGGCTCCATATTTCTCCCATGACAAGTTTCCTTTAATGGGTCAAACATAACAGTATGGCTAAAATGTACAAAGATAGTTACAGCTTTGCAAAACTGTTTCTTTCTTTCTTTTTTTTTTTTTATCTCAAAGGTCTATCTGTGTTCTAAGAATTCTAACTTTGTTTTGGTTTTTGTTTTGTTTTTTAACAAGGTTCAGTGCTCAGTGCTCTTCTATGCCTGTAGCACAAAAGTAAAGTACAATATTGGGAAAGCAAAACTGGACACTGAGCTCCGTGATTATCACAAAAGAGCTAATGGTTTCTAATTTCTCATACTAGCTGAATATTGTTATATAATAGTAAAATGTAATATGTTGTTGTAAGATAATATTATTGGCTACCCAGAAGGGACTCTCCAGAACCAGATCTGCAATTGCTTCTTGCCAAGAAAGCCTGCAAATGGAGTTGGGGGGTTATCATTTAATTGTAGCAGATCTGGGAAATTATTATTACACATAATAATTATAATTTTACAAATAAAATATTATAACCTGCATTAAAGTAGTTATAAATCCATTGCCACAAAAGCAACCCCCTGTGATGCTGGCTTTATTCTACATCTGAAAAATGTTTGTTTACAAGCTGGGATTGGTACAGCTCCAGCTGTACTTTCAGCCCAATTAATTGTAAGCCCTGTAGGTCTCATAGATTCAAAGGCTATGTTCATGTCTCTAACTCCTTTTCCTTCTGGCCATTTACAAAACGCTTTACCCCAAGCTTTGTTTTGTGAATGGCCAGGAGGAAAAGGAGACATAGACATGTCTTTGGGTTGCTTTTGTGGCAAAGGAATGTATAACTGCATTAACCTGGGTAAGGTCATAGGTTCTGTTACCCACTTCCAGATCACGGTGGAGTATCCCTCTGGCACTTTGACATGAAATCTCCCATAGCAGTGGAGAACTCCGGCCCAATCATGGCCGAGGGTGTTGTGGATGGGACTTCTTCCTTCATGGCCTCAGCTTGGCTAGAACTTGCTGGAGACATGTCTGATGTGCTTAGCTGAATTAGACGAGACTCAGTCTTGTCAGCCAACTGTACACTGGTTCCTTGGAAACTGTCAGGAAACCCTAGCTTGCACTCTAGTAGTGCATAGGTGCAAGAGGTCTCTTGATCTGGTCTGACATCAATAAACCATGTCCTCTGATCTGGAATCAATGTCTTCACCTCTTGGCTGATCTGTTCTTTAGTCCAGGCCTCCCTTGAGAGCTCAATTACTATGCTTGACTCCAGGCGGACGCTTTCTTCACGACGCTACTGTGTCGCAGAAGCAGGGTCCATCTTAGCACTTGTAGGGGTGGCTGTCTTGAAAAGTTGATTGCAGAGTAGCGGTAAAAATCTCAGATGAGCCCCCACGTATAACGCTACCCCCCGTAGGAGCTGCATAAGTTTGTTCCATCTGTTACTCTGCCTCTCAGTCCCAATAACAGTCTCAGCCTCCTCTGGCACACCTGGCAATAGTGTGAGTGCAAGGACCAATGAGAAACACACACGTTATGATAAAACACAGAAATTGTCTTTACTGTGAGGTTTCTGTGGAAAAGTAATGAACAGTAACAATGCACATATGTCAAGTAAATTAGTTGAACAATAATAACTAAGACCAAGAGCAATATAGCTCAATACTGTATTCAGGCTGCTATCAGGGGATTCCCAGCCTGAGAATAACCCCAAGAGCAGAGAAAAACACTTAGCAATGACAATCCTATAGTAGATTGGTTACCTCTATGTAAATTGGCTTTATGATTCCAGGCAGGAGAAGAGCAGAAGAATGACCCTTTCTTATGTCAGACCTCTCCATTTTGACTCCTGAGACCACAGGCCCAACTACAAACACTGTATTCAAATCAATATTTAATGGCTTAGCTTCCCTAATAAACTGCCCCGCACACCCACTACATATACAGAGCCCTGAGTATGTGTGATGTGTGTGCGTGCCCATATGGCACTAGTAACTTCAGTCCCTTTGAAGAAAGATAAGGTTTTGTATCTTCAGCTAGACATTCTCATTGGTGCACTTAAACTCCTGAATAGCAGGGCCAAACAACACAACTGGCCCGGATTATCAAGTAAAGAATGCAGGATCTTCCTCAGTGAGGTGAAAGGACAATGGCGTCTGTATATAGTGTCTCTGTATCTGAATAGCCCTGTGTTCTGTGGCACTACAGGTGTCAGCAAGGTGACAAGGAGCAATGACGTCTGTATACAGTGTCCATACAACTCTCTCTGTGTGCAGTGTCCTTGTTTCCTGCAATGGGCAAGTGTCCCCTCACCAAAATCCTGTGGTCAGGCCCAAACGAATGTCCTGGAACAGGCAGGCTCTTCTGGTGACCCGACTGGTCACCTCACACTGGAATGCTTCACTACCATCGATGCATGTGCGCCTGGATGTGCACCTGGGATCCCCCTCTTTCAGGCTGGATGTCCCTGAGCAACTGTGGATGCCTGAAATCACGCGGTGGACTGACTTAGGAGGCAGAACCTCTTCCCTAGGTCCAGTCTCTTCTCTTGCCTCGTGGTGTCTGATCATCTCCTCAGATCAGCAAAATGGAGTCTCTAGTTCCTTTGCCCCCAGAGCATGCTGGCTCTTGTAGTTCTGTGTCCATAGAAAGCTATAGGGCCGTTTTAGATGGGGACTACATATCCCAGAATCCTTTGCAGCTGCTGCTGCTTGTTAAAGTACTTCTGATTTGTTCCTGTAACTGCTCCTGTCATTGGCTGTCCTCCTCCTGCCAATAGGGACACAGGAGGGTGCAGAGTGAGCAACTCTGGGTGGGTCAGTGAAGAGGAAAAAAGGGAGGGGGGCAATTCCTCTGCAGAAACTGACAGGCACTTTCTCCCACACAGAAGAACCTTGGCCAGGTTGGCCAGGCCACGGGATATGCAGGGCACCTGCTACATGTACCATGACCCCCTGAAATCAGAGTGCCATTTACTAAGATATTTAGCAACTGACAAGATTCCACATGCTTAAAGCAGTTATTTGCCGTAAAATTCAAAATTAAAATTCAAAGCCAGCTTCTACAAATACTGTAGATGCTGACTTTTAATATAAGGACATTTAACTGTCCAAGGATCCAACACCGTCCTCACCCAAGCCGGTTCTTCACCGGTCTTCATGTCCCAGATGCTGGCATCTTTAGTGTAGGATGCCGGCTGTGATTCCTTGCAGCTTCACAGCCAGCCTCCCACTGCACATGTGCAAACCGTGCTGCACTTTGTGAATCGTCCCGCAGCTTTCTGGGACCTGTGCCATGTCCCAAAAGGCTTCGGGCAAAGGGAGGGGGAGAACCTCTGCTCGGATCGCCTAGGTCAGGGGTGTCCAAATTTTTTTCAAAGAGGGTCAGATTTGATGAAGTGAACATCCGTGAAGGCCGACCATTTTGCCTGACATTCTTTGAACCATTAAAATTCGGGCTAAGTGTGTTCATCCGAGCACTAATACACTGCCCAACAAGAATTCTCTTGCCTTTGTGGCTGTGTGTGGTGAAGAGATGAGCTTGGGCTTGTTATTTGGATATACCGTATTTATCGGCATATAACACGCACAGGCATATAACGTGCACCTTCACTTTAAGAGGAAAGTTTCAGGAAAAAATCTTACATTTTAAATAAAGAACTGTGAAGCAAAATAAGGGTCAGTGCCCATCAATGCAGCCTAATCAGTGCCCATCTGCAGCCTCACCATTGTCATGAATGCAGCCTCACAAGTGCCATGAATGAAGCAAACCCCGTTGACATGAATGCAGCACCCCCGTTGTCCTGAATGCAGCACCCCCATTGCCATGAATGCAGCACCCCCGTTGTCCTGAATGCAGCACCCCCGTTGTCATGAATGCAGCACCCCCATTGCCATGAATGCAGCACCCCCATTGCCATGAATGCAGCACCCCCGTTGTCCTGAATGCAGAGCACCCCCGTTGTCCTGAATGCAGCACCCCTGTTGTCCTGAATGCAGCACCCCCGTTGTCCTGAATGCAGCACCCCCATTGCCATGAATGCAGAGCACCCCCCTTGTCCTGAATTCAACACCGCCATTGTCCCAAATGCAGCACCACCATTGTCCTGAATGCAGCACCCACATTGTCCTGAATGCAGCACCCCCATTGTCCTGAATGCAGCACCCCCATTGTCATGAATGCAGCACCCACATTGTCCTGAATGCAGCACCCCCATTGTCCTGAATGCAGCACCCCCATTGACATGAATGCAGACTTATCATTGCCATCAGTGCAGCCTGATTAGTGGCCATCTGCAGCCTCAGATGATTACAGGGAGGGGGTGGGACGAGTGCCAACAGACATACAGGAGAAACTCCTGTTTTCTCAGCAGCCTCTTTAATCAAAAGTCCCGCCTCCTATGATGGACAGAACAGTCGTATGTATGGCAATCCTCCCGCCCCCTCCCTGTCCCCTCCAAGGCAGTCAGCATGTAAATCTTTTGTGGCCCCTGGCGCTCGGGGATTCGTTGGAGGACACAAAAGATATACATGTCAAAATCACCAAGCGAGCCATCTGAAACCGGAGCGTGGGCCGCAATTGGCCCTCGGGCAGGACTTGCCTGGCCTATTATACTTGGACATGCCTGGCCTAGGTGATCTGAGCGGAAAACCAATAAAAATATATTTTAATCCAAGTTGGTCGCCAATCATACAAGCGGCTGCTATAAAACTGTGATACCAGTCAATCAAAATTTAAACAAAAAAGCAGCGCTAATAACAAATAATTAACCAAAAATAAATATAAAATATTAAAATCAAAACTTTAGAAATCAAGTGAAGTACAAAAGGAAATATAAATCACCCTACAATCAAGTGATCAGATACATACACAAAGAATGTTGATATGTAACAATAGATTGAAAAGTCCATTTAAATGTTAGAAAAAGAAAGAAAAAAAACAATAAAGTCTATCTTAAACACTCATTCTTCCATGTGGAATCCATTCCATAGAAGTTGAATAAAGATAAATTCTCATCAATTAATGTGATATAGTCCACCAACCATAGAAGAGATTCCACCACCCTGTGACACGGTTAAGTAAATGTAAGAACCCTCTTGGAGTGTGACAATCAAGGCACAGGCTCAAAAAAAAACATTACATAGGTAAAAGCAATGAAAAAAATGTATTTATACAAAAATTAATTAAAAGGCCATTGCAATTCATAAACAGCGGATATACATTGACAAATGGAACATCTCACAATGGTGAAAATTCAAATGGGAAACCCAAAACAGCCAAGCGATAGACAACTGACGCTTTTGAGATAGGATTTTAGTTCTCTTCTTCAGAGGTGCCTAATTATAAATTAGAAAATCCAAACTCAATGTTCCCCATGCACACATTCAAGAAAACTGGCTGTTCAGAGATGCTGGGTGCTGTAATGACCATAGGCTGGAAACTGTGGATAATCAAAGTAAAGAAAATGTATCAGCACACCAAGGATTCCTCAAAAGGGTCTAAAGCTTTATTCCGTGGTCACATGATCGATATACAGCAACATTTTGTAGTTACTTGCCTGACGAAGGGGCCCTGCGTGGCCCCGACACGTTGCTGTATATCTATTATGTGACCACAGAATAAAGCATGGGACCCTTTCGAGGAATCCTTGGTGTGCTGATGACATTTTCTTCACTTTATTTATAAATTAGGACAAATTTGTGAGACATTGGTAAAAAAAGAAGAAAAGGAGAGCCGCCCTAGATTAAAAACAAAATTCACACTGTCACCTTTCAGATGTCTCCTCCAACACAGAAAAAGGGGAGGTCGAAATGCCACACAGGTCACGGCTGCTGAGGTCGCCAAGCAAAGCAACAAAGCTGGGATTCATCATGAATCATGCAAGTGTTGCATCACTGAATGACAGTAAACAAGTCAGACATGGCAGAGTTCAGGATAGCTGGCCTTGAAATGCTACGTTGAGGTAGATTGTGGGACAACTAGCAAGATGACCAAACATTATGCATGGTTCTCATGGTGGTTAATGCGATGTGTGCCCATGGCTCGTTCATAACCTCATCATGCATTGGTGTCAGCGTTGGTCTGTGCTGTTTGCCGCTCCGACTTAGCGTTGCATATGCCGGAGCTGTCAGCCTGCTATATGTATGTAATATTTTTTTTGTCAAAAATCTATTTATTGTTGCTTTATACCCATGTAATGTGGATGAGGGAATCACTTTTTTAAAGAAACAAAGGGACAGATTTCTTTTAACATACTTCACGATGGGACAAATCATCCATTTGTGACATCGGCTGTTGAGGGCATCCGTTTGCCATGGTGGAGCCGTCCTTGCATTTTATGTGCTGAGCCTATTAAGACCATTTATCCCCTGACAAAGTCACGTGTTGTATGACGTCACGCGTAGGGACGGGACAGGCACCTTATGCTGATTGAGGCTTACGAGCTCGCCGCTCGTTGGAGATAAGCCATTGTTTCACTGCTGTTATGTGAGTACCCATGATTTATGCTAATAAAATCAAGTTTTAGCCTGACAACATTACGCTATCTGGGACCTTCCTTCTTTCTATTTTGTGCCCCCTGTACCACCTGAGGGATTAATGTTCCGGTATTAGGACCGCAAGGATAGAAGAAAAAAGTATGGTACTCCCAACACTGCTCTTATGCTGTTACCCCATTACCTTAAGGTAAGGGGCCATTACTTACTAGTGTGTGTTTAACACGAAGAGGAACACTATTTTATATTCATCTGAGCACTTCACTGCAATATGTGCATGCCAGGAAGCTGTTTCACTCTGTGAAGGAGGACTTTCATATGTTCACTTACTATTTGATTTATTTGAAGATTACGCATTATTAGTCACGTGGATTTGTTATTGCATGAGTCACTTTGATTTTTATATGCCTGCTGTGTGCATGCTACACACAGGATTATACTGTTCACATTGGACATTTTTGCACTTTATATAGGAAGGTCTATTTCTACAGCATGTTGCACTTTTTGATACTTTCACATTGCAATTTCCTGATATGGATATTCACTGATAGTAATTGTATATATTATGTTTTCACTTTGCACTTTTTTATCTAGCAATTGTTTTTTATGTAGGATTGGTCACATACTATTCAAAACCTTTTATTATTGCTATTTATTTTGATGTACGCCTTAGTATATTTATTTAGCACTGCACTTGATTAGCACTATCACTTCAATATAATTTTTTGTTTAATGCTAGGATTAGCGCAGCACCACCTCAATATTGCATTCATTGGTAAGCAGGGTCTGGTTGTGCAGGCAGCTTTTCCAGGAGCTCCGCTGTAACACATATGATAGCGCAGGAATAATCATATACATATTTATAATATGATGGTCTTAATACATCCAATCTGGTAAGAGGCGCTTTTAGCCGTGTCACAGGATGGTGGAATCTCCTCATTGGTTGGTGGACTATATCCCATTAGTTGAAAATTGATATTTACTCACCCTTTATGAAATCAATTCCACATGGAAGAACAAGTGTTAAAGATAGGCTTTGTTTTTTTTCTTTCTGTTGTTTACATTTAAGTGGACTTTTCAATCTATTGTTACATATCAACATTCTTTGTGTATGTATCTGATCACTTGTAGGGTGATTTATGTTTCCTTTTGTACTTTACTTGCTTTCTGTCATGCTTTCTGACATGTTTTAATTTTCTTATTTTCTATTTATTTTTGGTAAATTGTTTGTTATTAGTGCTGCTTTTTTTGTTTACATTACGATCTAAGCGGAAGTGAGAGCAGGTACTTTGAAAAAACTGTTCAAAGGTGATAGAGGAGATGGAAAAGTGGAACTTCTCCTTTTAACTTCAGATCATGCTGTTGTCTTTTAACATACTGTGTGGATATGGGCATTTCATGACTTATAAATCACTTCCCTTGTTCCTACAAGTCAATGTCAATACAACTGCAGCACAAAACAATTCAGAAATAGCCTAAAGCAAATCATAAGCGCATCAGAAGTCAAAATCAAGTCAAAGCAACTTGACTTGTTTCTGTGCCTAAAGAACATGCACACAAACCCATACTTGTTCTTTGTAGTAGACTATGGGCTTGTGTACATAAGCAAACAAATGTAAATGCAAAAGGTGCTTGAATATGCTCAAAAAGTCTCAGAAGCATGCTGAAGAAAGTCAGAAGCTAATCATTTTACATTTAGTCCATGTAAACAAGGGAAGAAAATAAGTTCTCTCAGCACTCACAGTGTAGAGTCCCAAACACATGCACTATAAATACTGATGAAAATTGACAAAAAATGACCGAACAAGTCTGCTAAATTGGAAAAGGTTAAAAAGTACTTGTTCCAGGGAGTGCTGATCCAGAGTGGATGAAGCCACGCAGGGATATTGCAAGGCAATTACTGCATGAAGAGAGCAGATGTAGAAGATCAGGGATGGATGAATGAATGGAGAGTTGGATCAGACAGATCTACGGCTGAGACACATCAAGAAGAATGGCTAAATAGATGAAGGATGATTGGATGGATGGATGAAGGGATGACTGAGTGGATCACAGGTCCCGCAGCTCATGCAAATCAGATCAGGGAGGATCTTCAGCAGAGTATGAGAAACACAAATAGCCAAAGTGCAGTAGTTAGTGAATCCATCATAACATTTAATAAAAACAATAATAGCACACTTACATAAAAGCAGGAGAAGTGCTGCTGGATCGTTTTTGGGAATCTGATGTCAATGGAGTGAAAGCCAGAGTCTGCAGAGTGGCAGCAGCTGTCCAAGACCTGGTAGCCGGACCGACAAATAAAACATTTCAAATATAGTATTATAATATTATATATTTTATATAATATAAATATGGTATATATTTAGCTGCTGCCTGGCTACAATCCTGAAAGCATACTAATGGTAAATCATACAATCAGTCTCAGCGTAAATGACGATACCTTTAAAAATTATGGCTGAAATCAGACCTGAAACTGTGAACAGGGACACACCGAACCCCTGTTGTGAGCCAATCCGTGCTGCAGTGTGAACCCAGCCATATACTATTTCCCTTATTCTTCATGGTTTACTCTTTTTACATTTGACCAGTGGCGGTGCGTCCATTAAGGGCCCCTCTCTCCGGCCACCACCCTGTATGAATGATGGATAGATGGCTGCCGCCTCCACCCCCTATTCAGGTGTCCAGGCCCCATTCGGATGCCGGGCGCCTGAATTCCAGCAGCAGGGGTGTATTTTTGAAGCACCTGATTAGAGCCATAGGCTCTAATAGGCTTCAAAAAAGGTGAACTGCAAGCGCAAAGCATTGCACTTGCAGTTCACCCAGGTGTGTCAGAAAAGCGAATGAATGAATATTCGCTTTTTTAACACTGAACTGCCTTTCCACCAATCGGGAAGCGCGGGTGTGTTACCCATCACCTGATTGGCTGAAACGACAGGCGCTGTGATTGGACGCCTATAAGGAGGAGAGGGGGGAGGAGACGCATGGAGGACACAGCTGGCCACCGTCACCCGCTGCCCCACCAAGATAGGGTAAGTTCTGGGCAGATGGCGAGCAGGCGGGTGAGTCACAGTGGTGGCATTTGATGGGCACAGTGGGAGTATTTGATGGGCACAGTGGCGGTATTTAATGGGCACAGTGGCAGCACTTGATGGGGCACAGTGGCAGTATTTGATGGGCACAGTGGCTGTGTTTGATGGGCACAGTGACTGCGTTTGATGGCACAGTGGCTGCAATTGATGGGCACAGTGGCTGCATTTGATGGGCACAGTGGCTGCGTTTGATGGGGCACAGTGGCTGGAATTGATGGGCACAGTGGCTGTGTTTGATGGCACAGTGGCTGCGTTTGATGGCACAGTGGCTGCATTTGATGGCACAGTGGCTGCAATTGATGGGCACAGTGAGGCTGCAATTGATGTTCTTTTTTTCAGAATTTTTTAGTTTGTTTGCGCCCCCCCAAAAAAATTGAGCACCAGCCGCCACTGCATTTGACATTTAATTGAAAAAGGGTTTTATGTTGATTTTAAGTAAATTATATTCTTCACAGACTAGCCTTGCATTTGGACACAATTTTAATAGATAATGCATTTTTCACCTTTCCTTCAATTGGCATGTTGAGGTTATTAGTGTGCTAAAATTATGTTCTATACTCTATTTTCCCTTTTACTTAAAATGGAAATCACAGTAATTAACTAACTAAACGCAGACACATGAAAATGCCTGCAGGTGTCTTTTCAGGTGCATTATTGCAGTCTAAAAATAAATGGTACAAGGGGATAGCTATTATGCAATAGAAAAGGCAGTTCTCAGACAGTTAAATGTAAAACAATCTAATATTGCACAACATAAGAAAAAAAAGGTACATCTCATATTTAGTCATTAATATACAATTTGCCATTGATTTGAATGTTTATTAAATTAATAGATTTCGATAATGGTTTAACCAAAATGATGTGTAGTAAAATTAGGAAAGCAGACACAGAAGGTGAGAAATCATATTTGTAATGAATCCCTCATCTGCATCCTGCTATGTGATTCTCTGTAGGTTGGGGCATTGCTTGTGCTTTTACTTTGTTCAAGTCAGAATTTGAATATGTATATTTTAGAGGCTCCAGGTGAGAATTGGTATATGTACTTCAGAGTGGCTCCAGGGCATTCTTGGGGGGCCAACAGTGTATTGAACCATATGATGTGGCAATCTGCGCCACCTTATATTTTAATCTGAAACTGTTCATTTATTTATTTTTGCATACAGGTATATTTTCATCATTTCAGAATCCATGCCTGTCTAAACCAAATAGGATTGATCACAAATAAATCTAAAAAGACTTATTGTTTTCTGCAGCATTCTTGATATAGAAGCAATGGTGGTCCCACTAATACATAGGCTAGTTTCATTCATCGTCTATACAAACTGACTTGCATTTTTAGCCGATTAACCAAAAAAGCTTCAGTCCTACAGTAATAAAATGTAAAAAACGGTCCCCTGACATCAAGTATAAGTTATTGCTTTTTGAATCACATCAAATTCAAGTTCCAGATACGGTGAGATACTACCATTAGTAGCTGGAAGCTAACTGACCCACTTGAGAACATTGGAGTCTCACTTAAGGCTTGTGTTACATGATGTTTAAGAAGGTCATAATGATCCCTCAAGAAAAATGTAGCTCTGACACTTTTCCTATCTCAAAAAGAAACCTTCAGCTGTGGTAGTGCTGCTGATGGCCCTATGTCACTTTACAACTTATGAATGACAAATTGTTCACAGCAGGAAAACACAAAATCTCTTGTGACACAACTAACACCAACGTAAAACAAGAACCCCCGAGAATGTTCCATTTGTATTCCTACAATCTGTAAGTGGAAGTTAGACGATTTTTCATTGTAAAGACCTCTTTCATGTTTTATGGGTATTCATTAAACGCCTTCTAAACTTAGAACATAAAACCATATCTTAAAACAGTATGACATTTTAGAATAAATATAATAATAATATATTCACTAAACTTTAGACATTTGTATTTGCACAAGGAGCCTCTAAACAACAGCAGTATGATGTTTACTAAAGTAATACTAAACATACAATGTTTAATTCAAATTGCCCCTTCTATTTCTGTATGTGGATGATGGCACTTTAATAATTTTTAATTAAAAAATTCTAAGTACCCTTTTCCTAATTGATATACAGCTGTCACATGACCCAGATCTTTCCCAGCCTGTCTGCAGGGAAAAATAAGCAGGAGCTTCTAGTTCTCTGCTGCTGTATAGTAAAAATAAATAAATAATATCAATAAACTGTTTTAAATTGGCATACAAATATATATTTGAAATAAAATCTTTATTATTTTGTGGAAATAACTTACGATGGTTGGGTGGATTTCTGGCAGTCACAGGCTGTATCACACCCCTCCAGCCTGTCTTAGAATAAGAGGGAGATGAAGCCTAAATCGATCTACATGTAATATCCTGTCCCTATTGTGTTTAGCTGGTTAATGGCTATGGAGGAGGAGGGAGGGAGAGGGCTGTTATTTACCAAAGTGTACCACAATTGTGTACCACTGTGTATACAGTATGTCCACATGTGTGACCCTTTAGTCACATGGGCTGCTCAGATGTGATAGGGAGGAAATGTTCAGCATAGAAACTTACTGAAAACTGAGCATGTTCAGAGTTGCCACTAGAGCTGCAAAATCCTTAGCTGAACTGGGGACATGAACAGAAGAGATAGAGAGCAGCAGGATCAACCAGTTTTTTTGCTGAATACAGAAAACGAATCTCATAGTGATTGAGTGATTATGAGCAGCATGTAATACACCATTTATTGATAGTTTTTTTATGATGTTTAATGACACTTTAAAGATAAGTCCTGTTCCCAGCAATACTGTTTAGTTCTGAGTACTTCCTATTATGCACTAAAAAAATGCCCTTCCTTCTCTGAGCTGGCCGCTCAGCTGTTGACTAATTGCCAGCTCCTGTCTCTCCACAGTGACTCACCTCTTGATGAAATCCTGCTCGTCAGTCCTGCCTACTTAAGCCGTCCAGTCCAGATAATCTCTGCCTTCGCCTTGGTCACATCTCTAGAGACAAGCTCCTGTGTTCCCGTTAAAGACTTGCTTGGCTGACATTCCTTCTGGCTCCAGATCCTGCTTGCTGTTCTACTATCCTCCTCTCTGGCTCCCTGACGTTTTGGCTTGTCTGACTATCCGTTCCAGTTCCTGAACTCTGGCTATGTTTTGACTACGTTTACTCTGTTTACCTTTTTTTTATTATTATTAAACAAGTGAGATTTAACTGTACTTCTGTCTGTGTATGGTTTCTGACACATGACTAGGCATGATGGGAATTGTAGCTCCTGAACAACTGGAGGGCCATAGTTTGAAAACCCTGTGCTAGGCCATTATTATGCCTCCAGAATTAGGAGTGTGGCATCTACCCAACTTCTCTCTGCTGGTGGACACAAGAACCTACATCTATAGATCTATAGATATATCTATATATACACACACACTGAAGCAGGAAGCAATATACATTGGCCCGGAAGTGAATCTGTACGCAGGAAGTAGGTGTGTGTTTTGAGGCCAAATCATTTAGACATACACACACGACCCACACAAACACCACCCCATGTAAAAATAAATAAAAAAATATCTTAATTTGCAAATAAGGATCATTTCTTCCTCAGAGAACAGTGAGCGGGGCATGGTGGTGGGAAGAAATTCACAGCAGGACAAGCAGCTTCCTGGAGGGGAGTGACGTCAATCTGCTCTTCTGGAACCAGATATGCGCCATGGGTACATACCTCCACACACACAGCAGTTGCACATCTCACATACACAGCGGTCATGCATCTAGATGCATTTGGAACCCAATTTTTATGGAAATTAATAGTAAAGCAGATGCAGATTTCCAAGACTCGACTAACAAATGTTTCTAGTGAAAGGCAACTGGTGCTTTCTATTAAACAAGGTCTAAATGGGCCATTGACATGCACCTCAGTTGAACTTAGGAATGTGTCTTTGCAAAGTTAAACTAAATGAAATCCTTTCTTATTTTTGCTTGGGGATAGAGTGAAGAGGGATTAGAGGTCTTGTCAGTTTTTGGGGCTGTCTGCTCCCAAATTTTGCAAGTTTCTCCTTCAAATGTATTCACTTCCTGTTACATAGCCAAACAGGAAGTGAGGGTAAAACCCTACCAATGTCTTTGCTTGAGGACACACAGGTCAATCTAAATAATTTCCCCATTAGGTAAATTGCACTCTAGCATTTTGCTGTGTACAGCCCAAATTATTAGATATCTTGGACTTTGGGGTTTATTTACTAAAGGCAAATCCACTTTGCACTACAAGTGCACTTGGAAGTGCAGTTGCTGGAGATCCGAGGGGCACATGAAAGGAAAATAAAAAACAGCATTTGGGGTGTACACGACAAAGTGCTAGAGTGCAATTTGCCTAATGGGGACATTAGTTAGATTGACCAGTATGTCCCCAAGGAAAGACATTGGTAGGGTTTTACCCTCACTTCCTGTTTGGCTATGTGAAAGAAAGCAAAGCCGATTTTTAGAAAAGAGACACAAAGCCCAACCTAAAAATAACAAGCAGGGGTTCTAACACTCACTTGGTTTCCCTCAAATGGCCACAATTAGAATAGGATTGTCTTGAGCTAGATTTTAGCTCAGTGCTCTAAATCAGTGGTTCTCAACCCTGTCTTCAAGTACCCCCAACAGGCCATGTTTGCAAGTTTTCCTTCATCTTGCACAGGTGCTTTAAATCACAGTCAATGGCTTGGTATTTTGGACAGCTATTTAAGCTAAGATAAATTCCTAAAACATGTCCTGTCGGGGGTACTTGAGGACTGAGGCTGAGAACCACTGCGCTAAAATGGAAAATTGAATACATACCTCTCCGTAATTTTCCTTTCCATGTGCCTATCCATGGCAGCATATGCACAATCCATGCGTATGCTGCCATGAAGGCACCAGGAAAGTAGCTTTTAGACAAATCACACCTTTTTTTGTTTTGCCATGACAATCAGCCTAGATCTGTTCCATGAAAATTGTTTTTGGGGGCGGGGGAGTGTAAAATCCATTACTTGGATTGAGTATGCATCTGCAAAACAAATTATTAACAAAACACAAAAAACATAAAAAATTGCTACAAATTTTATTGGTCTACCAAACAGGACTTGGAAAAGAACAAGGAATGCAAAAAACACATGTATGTTAATTTGAGACACTAACAGAATATGGTTTTGAGGTCTGACCCTTTTGCAGAGGAAATTAACAGGAGTTAAAAGGACTGTGCCCACAAACGGACAGTCTCTTAAGAATTTAAACATTTAATAGTCACAACATCTTGAAGAAGATTTTGCAAAATAATGCAGCACAGACAATAAATCAAAGTGAAACTAACAACCTACAAACCACACATTGACAACATCAAAAATATTTCAGGGAAATATATCCCCCCCCTCAAAAAAAACAAGATAAACAAAAGTAAAAAATACTTGCTCTAAAAAACATCTGTTTTGCAAAGACATAACAAACAAAATACAAAGAGAAAATACATGACACACACACACGCACGTGCACATGAACATGCACGCACACACACACACCTCTTTTCAGGGCAAGGTAAAGAATGCTATCTGCAAGCTTTATACAACATAGGTTTGTGTGCTAATGAGGCAAATGAAAACACATACACAGTCCATGAAGCACACAAAATGCAAGTTCACCCAGTGTAGAGACATTTCTTCTGTTACGGATGTAGTTAAATTAGTAACCCTAAAAACACACTCTCTGAGCATGCCCAGAAAAATCTAAGTGCTGTTCACACACAAACCAACACAGACCAACCCAAATGCAGATAGCACAAAATAAGCCACCCCCTGTCCAAAATGAAGCACATCATCCCGCATGCTACAAAATTACAGATGGGACAAACACCCCCCGATCCGGGGGGAGCAAACAAAGAGCCTAACATGGGCAAAAGTTATACAACAAATACCATTGCAGTCTATGGGAACTGACTTGTTCATTTTGCTAGTCCCCACTTGGCTGGCTTATAGTCTAGTAATTGTCCTTAAAATGGGTATGGGGGCCCAGGTCCCACCCTGAGGGACATATATCAATCCAAGGAGTTAGAGAGGGAGACAAGAGCATTGGAGAATGGAGTGTGGAGTTCCCCTTTAAAAACAAAAGCTAGCCCAAGGAAATCATATGCATTAGAGGGGGAAGGTTAAATGCCCTTTTAGGAGGAGCTAGAGGAGCAAGAGTCTTTTTACCCATAATTTTAACAAGGTGCATGTCACATATTGGCAACGTAACATGCTAACATGACCTGTGTGCAAATCTGCTTAAAAAAATACATAAAAGTGAACCAGCGTAAAAAATAATAGTCAAGATTAGAGGTGCGCCCGTTCAACCCATGCAATTGCATGTATGTTGCTTAACATTTACTAAGATTTTGGCCGCGCAATAAACAAACTCATGTGTACGAGCGCAAAAGCTGCTTGCACATGTGCACTGCTTACATTGATCTCACCCAGTTCTAAATGTACTTGCAGGCACAGCAGGCTTTCTCTGAAAAAGTTACTTTCTCATTCTATTTTAGGCATATTTGTTACTTGGGCAGTTGTTACTAAACTTCCTCACATCACCCCCCATAATATTGGCACCTCCATCTTCTGTTAATATTGAATTGCAGATGCTGTGTCCATAGTGGCGCACAGATTGCATTCCCCCGTGCGCCGAGATCGCTATAGTAAATGGGGGATTCAAGCTCTGTTACCGGAGCACGTGTCGTAAATATGGAAATGTGCATTGCGCCTCGCCGTACGCCTCTACTGATGGCGCACGGCTTACGTAAATCACCCCCTATGTTTTTCTACTGCACACAATGTACGGCTCATCTATAAGGCCTGGTTCACACCTATGCATTTTTTAGTGTGTTTTTAGTTTTGCAGAAACACACTACAGTCCATTTAACATGGTTTCCTATGGATGTAGTTCACATCTGTGCATTGTTATGAAAAGGGCCAGGGACTTTTTTTTGGTTTTTGGTTCCATAGACTTCAATGGATGAAAAGCATGTATTGAAAAACGCAAAATGTACCTGCAATATGCAAACTGCAACCTGTATTAGGCTCGATTCACATCTATGCGTGTTGCTTTTGAGTGTTTCTGCAGTGCTTTTTGTGGTGCTTGCCGCGTTTTTGGACACGTGTTTTTTTTTTTTTTACACTGTACATAGCTGGTTGCTAAGGAGGGGGCTGGGAAGTCGGCTGCCACGTCCTTAACAAACGATGAGTCATCAGCTGTCAGAGGGCTTCCGCGCTGAATGTAAAAAAAAAAAATCATGAGAAAAAACAGCGTGGGGTCCCCCCCAGGCCCTTGGGTCTAGTATAGATTCAGAGGGGACCCCCCACTCCAAAATTTTTAAAAAAATGGCAAGGTGTCCCCCCAAAATCCATACCAGACTCTTATCTGAGCATGCAGCCCGGCAGGTCAGGAAAGGGAGGGGACGAGCGAGCGCCCCCCCCCTGAACCATACCAGGCCACATGCCCTCAATATGGGGGGGTGGGTGCTTTGGGGCAGGGGGGCTCTGCGCTCCCCCACCCCAAAGCACCTTGCCCCCATGTTGATGGGGACAAGGGCCTCTTCCTGACAACCCTTGCTCTGTGGTTGTCGGGGTCTGCGGGCTTACCAGAATCTGGAAGCCCCCTTTAACAAGGGGGCCCCCAGATCCCGGCCTCCCCCCCTAAATGAGTGGGTACCCCTACCCATTTCCTTAAAAAAAGTAGTGTAGTGTGAAAAAATACAGTAGACAATTTTTGACAAGTCTTTTATTAAAAATATGTTCTTCTTCCCCGCTTCTTCCTCTGGTCTTCATCCATCTTCTCCTGTATCCTTCTCCTCCGGGCTTCTTCTTCTCCCACTGCTTCTTCTTCCGCTCCTCTTCTTTCTCCTGTCTTCTTGTCTGGTGTTCTTCTTCCTCTGCCGCCGATGACCCTCCTCCGATGCTGCTTCCCACTCATCTGTCCGCGCCGATGTCAAACATGTCTTAGATAACGATAGAGGCGTGGCCATCGGATTATGTCTTCTGGTGACCCCGCCCCCTTGTGACATGATGGGTCTGTGACGTCACAAGGGGGTGGGGCCTCCGGAAGATGTCATCCGACAAAGAAGAAGAGCGGAAGAAGAAGCGGGAGAAGGAGAAGATCGGAGGAGGAAGATGCAGGAGAAGATGGAGGAAGACGGAAGGAAGAAGCAGGGAAGAAGAAGATATTTTTAATAAAAGACTTGTCAAAAACTCATCATAAAGACAAGGTGCTTTGGGGCAGGGGGGGCAGAGCCACACAACATGCAACCTGTAGAATTTTTTAAATGTCGCCTATGGAGATTTTTAAGGGTAAAAGTTTGTCGCCATTTCACGAGCGGGCGCAATTTTGAAGCGTGACATGTTGGGTATCAATTTACTCAGCGTAACATTATCTTTCACACTATAAAAAACAATTGGACTAACTTTACTGTTGTCTTATTTTTTAGTTCCAAAAAGTGTATTTTTTCCAAAAAAAGTGCGCTTTTTTTGTGCAAATGCGGTGCGACAGAAAGTATTGCAACGACCACCATTTTATTCTCTAGGGTGTTGGAAAAAAATGTATAATGTTTGGGGGTTCTAAGTAATTTTCTAGCAAAAAAAAAAAAGTTTTTAACATGTAAACAACAAATCTCAGAAAGAGGCTTGGTCCTTAAGTGGTTAATTTGGCGTGGAGTGTCCGCTCTGAACCTATACTAGACCCAATGGCCTGGTATGGACCTGGGGGGGGGACCCCATGCTATTTTTTTTTTACTCTTATTTTTTTAGGCGGCAACTCTTTTTTTTACATTCAGCGATGAAGCCCGCTGACAGCTGATGGCTCATTGGTTGTTAAGGACGCGGCGGCCGCAAATCGCGGCAAAATTGCGGTAAGAGGCCTGTACTTGTGTTTTGGATGCGGGTCCATTGAAGTCTATTATATGCAAAACGCTGCATTTTGCTGGAAAAAAGTCCTTGACCATTTCCAAAAATGTAGAGGCACAAAAATGAATTGATGTGAACGTGTTCCATTGGAACTCATGTTAAAAACATTCCCTGCAATTCTGCAAAATGCAAAATGCATAAAAAAACACGTTAGTGTGAATGGAGCCTTAATGTGAATCAGGCCTTAGTCAGGGAACCAACATAACGTTTGGCTTTCCTCATGAACACAGCCCCGCCTGGTCCCAGGCACTGGTGTGCACGAAAGATAGGCAAGTATAGTTGCCAACAGTCCCGACCAGCATCTTCACTAAGGGAAACCAGCAGTGAAGCCTTCTGGCTTCACAGCCAGTTTCCTACTGCGCATGCGCGAGTCCCACTGCGCTTTCTGAATGGTCCTGTGTGTGTCCCAGAAGGCAGTGGGGAAAGGAGGAGAGGCTGTAAATACTTGGAGATTGCCATGGCAATTTTACCCGGAAGTGGGAGCGGGTACCTGTCAAAACCAGGTTCCTGCCCCCCAAAAAGTGCCAAATGTGGTAGAGAAGGGGGGGAGGGTGCAAACAAGCCAAGATTCCCCTTTTGGGTGGAGCTCTGCTTTAAGGTGCAGCTGTCAAGCATCAAAAGTGATCATTTCCCATGTTTTCCTTGGAAATATTAAAAAAAAAAAAATCTCACAGGGCCTTTGCGGAGTGTCGCCTGAAGGGACACCTATGCAGCATCCCATACTCTCATTAAGGCTGCCCGTACACATTCAATTTTTTTGTACAATTTTCCTTTAGATTTACCAAAAACCATATAATAAGGTCAAAACTAAACAACTTTCATATATATATATCTAAATAGGCAGGCCCTTGCACTACATTGTTTAACCACTTGCCAACCAGCCGCAGTCATTATACTGCGGCAGGTTGGCTCGGCTGCGCAAATTGATGTAGCTGTACGTCGGACCCTTTAACAGCCATAGGGGGCATGCACGTGGCCGGCAGCCACGATATCCGCCGGGCCACCCGCGATCGCTCCACAGACAGCCAGAACGGGGATCTGTCAATGTAAACAAACAGATCCCCGTTCTGACAGGGGAGTAGAGAGAGATCGTCTGTTCCTAGTGATCAGGAACAGCGATCTCTCTCCTGCTCCAGTCAGTCCACTCCCCCCACAGTTAGAAACACCTCCTAGGGAACACATTTAACCCCTCGATCGCTCCCCTAATGTTAACCCCTTCCCTGCCAGTGCCATTTATACAGTGATCAGTGTCTATTTTTAGCTCTGATCACTGTAATATTGTCACTGGTCCCAAAAAAGTGTCAAAAGTGTCCGATCTGTCTGCCGCAATGTTGCAGTCCCGCTAAAAATCGCTGATTGTCCAATATAGGCTGCTTAAGAATTCAAAACCTGTGTGAAAGAGCCCCAAATTCCGCAGCAGCTTTTTGCTTCTCTACAATACAAGGCAATGGTTTCACACTAATCCATTTTTATGCCTTTTGGGGTAAAAAAAGCTAATGAAAAATGCATGAAAAGTGTATGCCCTTTAATCCTATGGAATTCTTCACACCAGTGCACTGCGGGTGCCATTTATTTTTAAAAGTTGCATGCTGCATCCCTGGTGTGCTTTTCAAAAGAATACCAAAAAATGCATCTCTCATTGATTTTTATAGAAAATGCACCAAAAACGCACCCACGTTGTGTTTTTATGAGACACATGGTGCATAATTGGAATCAGGAGTCCATAAAATGCGACAAAAACGCATATTCTTTTTTACCATGTATTTTTTCAACGAAGCAGTGTGAATGCACCCCAAGGCCTGGTTCACACCTACATACCTCCCAACATTTTGAGATGGGAATGAGGGACACCTACTAACAAACGTATGTAGGCATAGGACACGCCCCCTGCCACACCCCCTTAAAGGAAAATTAACCAAAAAGAAGGTTAATTAAATCCACAAGGGCTTTATTTTTACCACTACTATTACTTTATATTGGCTTTTAAAATGTACAAATGCAGCAATTTAGACATTGGGTGAAAGATTTAGCACTGGGAAACACTTTTTGAAAGATAAAAGGTGCATTTTATATACAACTATATAGATCAGACTAAAACAAGGGACAAATGTGGAGGAAAGAGGGACAGAGGGACATTGCTCCAAATCAGGGACAGTTGGGAGCTATGCACACCTATGTATTTTTAGACCTTTTTGCATTTTGCAGATTTGCACTACAGAACTTGTTCCATAGGAAACCATGTTAAATGGACTGTAGGGCAAATCTACAAAATGCAAAAAGCACTAAAAATGTATAGGTGTGCATCGGGCCTAAATCTGTTGTGTACACCTCCATCTGCTCCCTGTTTAACCGCTTGCCGACCAGCTGCCGCAGTTGCACTGCGGCAACGCGGCTCGGCTGGGCGAATCGCCGTTATGTTTTGTCACTCCCTCTGGCAGCCACTAGGGGCGCGCGCTCGGCTGCAGCTCGCCCCCGGAGCCGACGCGAGTGCCTTGCGGTCTCGATGACCGCCAGGCTTCCGCGATCGCTCGTAAGGCTGGATTCACACCTATGCATTTTTGGTGCTTTTTGCAGATTTGCACTACAGTCCATTTAAAATGGTTTCCTATGGAACACGTTCTGTAGTGCAAATCTGCAAAATGCAAAAAGCACTAAAAATGTATAGGTGTGAATCAGGCCTAACACGGCGAGAACCGGGATCTCTGTGTGTAAACTCTGAGGGGAGAGGTGACAGATCGTCCGTTCATACAAAGTATGAACAGCGATCTGTCATCTCCCCTGCACAGTCCCCTCCCCCCTTCAGTTAGAACATACACTAGGGAACACAATTATCCCCTTGATCGCCCCCTAGTGTTAACCCCTTCACTGCCAGTGACCTTTTTACAGTAATCAATGCATTTTTTATAGCATTGATCTCTGTATTATTGCCAATGGTCCCAAAAATGTGTCAAAATTGTCCGATGTGTCCGCAATAATGTCGCAGTCACGATAAAAATCGCAGATTGCCGCCATTACTAGTAAAAAAAAATAATAATAAAAATGCTATAAATCTATCCCCTATTTTGTAGACGCTATAACTTTTGCGCAAACCAATCAATATACGCTTATTGCTATTTTTTTACCAAAAATATGTAGAAGAATACATAACGGACTAAGCTGAGGAAAAAAATAGTTTTTTTACATATTTTTGGGGGGTTTTTATTATAGTAAAAAATAATGCGTTTTTTTTCAAAATTGACGCTCTTTTTTTGTTTATAGCGCAAAAAATAAAAACCGCAGAAGTGATCAAATACCACCAAAAGAAAGCTCTATTTGTGGGGGAAAAAAAAGGACATTAATTTTGTTTGGGTGCAACATCGCACGACCGCGCAATTGTCAGTTAAAGTGACGCAGTGCCGTATCGCAAAAAGTGCTCTGGTCAAAAAGGGGGTAAAATCTTTCGGGGCTGAAGCCGTTAAACAAATGAGAGGTTAAAAAAGCACCTATTTTCAACAGCTGTGTGAACGAGGCTTAATTCAGGTTTACAAGTCGTTAATGTTAGAAAAGTATGATATTTACTGGGTTGTAGATCACATACGTTTCCCATGAAAAGATCTTAATCCATCAAATGGTGCAGATTTCAGTTTTCATACAAGCTACTAGTGTAGGCTTTAGAGAAACACGCTCTCATATGTTCTCCTGCTTGTTATAAACGTGGACAGATGGTCAGGTTAAAGTGCTGGCCTCAGCTCCTGTACTTAGATTAGCACCTGCCACTTCGTGTAGGACAGCTGCATTTTGCAAGACTGCAGTGTATCTGTATTCTGATATGTAACTCTAGAGCGGGGACTTCTAAATATATTTTTTTCAATTTTCACTTGTAAAAATGTTTTCACGTAAATAATATGCGGGGTTCATGCAGAAAGCTTCAATATGTGCTGCTATTTATTTCCCATTTGACGCAATCGCCAACACCTTGTATACATTGGATTATGGAATACTATACAACAAAGGCAGGGGATTTGTTCATCTGACTTTTCTCCCTGCTGGTTCTCTGAAATTTCCTTGCTATGTACAGAAATCTCCTGCTCACACAAAGGATTCCTGTAGAAGGAGCCGCTGGTCCAGATCTGAATAACACAACCCCACTGTGTATATTATCTCATTCTAATTACGTGTCTGATATAATCAAATACATACAGTAAATGAAGGCAAGCTGGGATTTAAAGATGTTGGTGTTAAAGGGCACAGAGGAACAAAGATTAAAAAAAAAACATACACTGATTCAATGTGCTAATCATTTAGCTAGAGAAAAAAATATTGTGCTTGGTGCATTAACCACTTGCTTACTGGACACCTAAACCCCCCTCCTGCCCAGACTGATTTCCAGCTTTCAGCGCTGTCACTCTTTGAACGACAATTGCGCGGGCATACAACACTGTACCCAAATTCAATTTTTGTCATTTTTTTCCCACAAACAGAGCTTTCTTTTGGTGGTATATGAACACCTCTGGGTTTTTTATTTTTTGTTAAAGAAATTAAAAAAGGCCAAAATGAAAAAAAAATACAAAACCATTTTATATTTTGTTAATACATTTTGCAAACAGGTAATTTTTCCCCTTCATTAATGTATGCTGATGAGGATGCACTGATGGGCATCAATAGGCTGCATTGATGGGCACTGATAAGGTGGTACTGATGGGCACTAATAGGCAGCACTGATTGGCACTAATAGGCGGCATTGGTGGGCACAGATGAGGTGGCACTGGTGGGCACTGATGAGGTGCACTGGTGGGCACTGATAGGTGGCATTGGTGGGCACTGAGAGATAGCACAGATGGGTAGCACTGATGGGCGGCACTGAAGGGCATTGATAGATGGCACTGAAGGGCACTAATAGGTGGCACTGATAGGTGACACTGATGGGCACTGATAGGTGGCAGTGAGGGGCACTGATGGGTGGCAGTGATGGGCACTGATCGGCACTGGTAGCTGACACTGATAGGCAGCACTGCTAGGTGGCACTGATTGGCACAACTGGTGGGCATTGATAGGTGGCACTCACAGGCATTGATAGGTGGCACTGATTGCTGGCACTGTTATGCACTGATTCATTGCACTGTGGGCACTGGCAGGTGGTACTGGTACTGGCAGGAGGTACTGGTTGGCACAGATAAGGCAGCTTCACCTCTTCCTCTTGGGGACCGATGTCCCTTGCACAGAAGCCGGTGATCACCTTTTTTTTCTCCTCACACTGTCAACATGAGGGGAAAAAAAATACTATTACCAATCTTCTGTTTATATCACGTGATCAGTTGTCATTGGCTGACAGCTGATCACGTGGTAAGGAGCGGGATCGACCCCTTACTCTGATCAGTGATCACCCGAGTCTCTATTGACGGCCTTCCATCAAAGTAGATCTGCCCTGTAGCCGTCATTCGGCTATAGCGGAGTTAAAGATCGGCAAACTGTAGGGTACTTGGAGCGATTGCACTGATTACTATTTGATTCTAAAGCCGGCCATACATTACACAATTTTCTTACAAATTGAAAGTGTTTAGATTTAAGATCATATTATATAGTTTTCATAAATCTAAAGGCAAGTTCACAAGATAATTATGTATGGCCAGCCTTAAGCCCCATACACACTATTAGATTTTCTGCAGATTTTTGTCTTCAGATTTACCAAAACTACGTAGTGCAAGGGCCTGCTTGATTGCATACAAATTGAAACTCCTAAAGCGTCGTACACACGGTACGATTGTTGGTCAACCGAGTGTCTGATTTTTGTCAAAAGGGCGTGTGCCAGGATCTTGTCTTGCATACCTACGGTACACAATTGTCGTGCAACAAACATGAACGTAGTGACGTACTACAAGGAATTTCAGCTCTTGAGGTCCACCCTTTGGGCCCCTTCTGCTAATTTCGTGTTTGGTAAACATTGATTGATCGGCATGCGTGTTTGTACTTTCGTTTTTTTGTGACGGATTTGTGTACTGTCCATACGAAAATCTGACGTCAAACCGTTGTCCGCCGAAAATTTACTAGCCTGTCCAACATTTGTTGGCCGAAAGTTGGACAACAATTGTCAAAAGGAGCGTAGTAACGGTCAGATTTTAGGACAACAGTCTATCAACAGACAATCCCCTACCGTGTGTACAAGGCTTTAAGGTTTGACCTCATATTATATGGTTTAAATCTTAAGACAAAAATCTGCAGAAAATCTAATAGTGTGTATAGGGTCTAAAACCTCGTACGCACTATAAGAAAATCGGGCGAACATTTTTGTCCAAAGAATTTTTGTATAGTGTGTAAACAACTTTCGACAGCCGATTCCGAATAGCGTTAGTGTCTTGATCACCAGTATTTAATCACTACTGGGGTTTTTATTTTTTGCTAAAAAAACAAAAAAAGCCGAAAATGTAAAAAAAAAAAAAATCGGTTTTCATAGTTAATTTTGCAAACAGGTCATTTTTCTCCTTCATTGATGGGCACTGATGAGGCTGCACTGATGGGCACTGATAGGCTGCACTGATAAGCACTGATCAGGAGGTACTGATGAGGCTTCACTGATAGGTGGCACTGGTGGGCACTGATAGGTGGCACTGATGGGCACTGATAGGCACTGGTAGGTGACACTGATAGGTGGCACTGATGATGAAGCACTGATTGGCAGCACTGATGGGCACTGATAGGTGGCACTGGTGGGCATTAATAGGTGGCACTGGTAGGTGGCAATGGTGGGCACTGCTTAGCAGCAGTGGATGTCTTTGTGCAGGACCGATGTCCCATCTACAGAAGCCGGTAATGCTGTTAGCGTGAGGGAAAAAATAAATATATATATACAGTATCTCACAAACGTGAGTACACCCCTCACATTTTTGTAAATATTTTATATCTTTTTATGTGACAACACTGAAGAAATGGCACTTTGCTACAATGTAAAGTAGTGAGTGTACAGCTTGTATAACAGTGTAAATTTGCTGTCCCCTCAAAATAACTCAACACACAGCCATTAATGTCTAAACCGCTGGCAACAAAAGTGAGTACACCCCTAAATGAAAATGTTCAAATTGGGCCCAAAGTGTCAATATTTTGTGTGGCCACCATTATTTTCCAGCACTGCCTTAACCCTCTTGGGCATGAAGTTCACCAGAGCTTCACAGGTTGCCACTGGAGTCCTCTTCCACTCCTCCATGACGACGTCATGGAGCTAGTGGATGTTAGAGACCTTGTGCTTTTCCACCTTCTATTTGAGGATGCCCCACACATGCTCAATAGGGTTTAGGTCTGGAGACATGCTTGGCCAGTGCATTACCTTTACCCTTAGTTTCTTTAGCAAGGAAGTGGTCATCTTGGAGGTGTGTTTGGGGTCATTATAATGTTGGAATAATGTTGGAATACTGCCCAGTTTCCAAAGGTAGGTGATCATGCTCTGCTTCAGTATGTCACAGTACATGTTGGAATTCATGGTTTCCTCAATGATCTGTAGCTCCCCAGCACTAATGCAGCCCCAGACCATGACACTCCCACCACCATGCTTGACTGTAGGCAAGACACACTTGTCTTTGTACTCCTCACCTGGTTGCCGCCACATACGCTTGACAGCATCTGAACCAAATAAATTTAGCTTGGTCTCATCAGACCACAGGACATGGTTCCAGTAATCCATGTCCTCAGTCTGCTTGTCTTCAGCAAACTGGTTGCGGGTCTTGTGCATCATCTTTAGAAGAGGCTTCCTTCAGAGACGACAGTCATGCAGACCAATTTGATGCAGCGTGCGACCATGGTCTGAGCATTGACAGGCTGGCCCCCCACCCCTTCAACCTCTGCAGCAATGCTGGCAGCACTCATATGTCTATTTCCCAAAGACAACCTCTGGATATGACGCTAAGCACGTGCACTCAACTTCTTTGGTCTGTTAAACTGCTGTATGGTCTTGGCCATCGTGCTGCAGCTCAGTTTCAGGGTCTTGGCAATCTACTTATAGCCTAGACCATCTTTATGTAGAGCAACAATTCTTTTTTTCAGATCCTCAGAAAGTTCTTTGCCATGATGTGCCATTTTGAACTTCCAGTGACCAGTATGAGAGAGTGAGAGCGATAACACCAAATTTAACACACCTGCTCCCCGTTCACACCTGAGACCTTGTAACAAGTCACATGACACCGGGGAGGGAAAATTGCTAATTGGGCCCAATTTGGACATTTTCACTTAGGGGTGTACTCACTTTTGTTGCCAGCGGTTTAGACATTAATGGCTGTGTGTTGAGTTATTTTGAGGGAACAGCAAATTTACACTGTTATACAAGCTGTACACTCACTAATTTACATGGTAGCGAAGTATCATTTCTTTAGTGTTGTCACATGAAAAGATAGAATAAAATATTTACAAAAATGTGAGGGGTGTATATATATATACACACACACACACACTTCAAGCGTTATTAAAGCCAAAACCAAAAATGTATTATATCGCAGCTTACCAATCATTAGATGTGGTGGCTGCATCAGTTTACTTTTCTTTGGCTTTTTCACTTTTTCACTTTGTTTTTACCTAATGATCTGGCCAGTAAGACACCTTTTGTATTAGTGAAAGACATCTCAGGAATAATGAGCACAGGAGGCACAGCAGACAGCAGCATTGTCAGTCTGCGGAGGAGGCTAGTGTTAAAGTGTCACTAAAAAACTATGAATAATGTTGTATTACATGCTATTTGTACTCACTTATTTTCTGTATTCTGCAGAAAACCTGGTTGATCCCGCTGTTCTCTATCCCCCCCTTCAGTCCATGTCCCCAATGCAGTTGGGGATTTTGCAGAGCAGTGTTTGCAGTTACTGCACATGCTCAGTTTTCAGTGAGTTTCTATGCTGAGCATTTCTTCCCTCTCACATATGAGCAGCCCATGTGACTACAGAGTCACACATGTGGGCATATACACAGTGGTAAATGACAGCCCACTCCCTCCCTCCTCCTCCATGGCCACTAACCAGCTAAACACAATAGGGGTATGATATTACATATAGATTGATGGAGACTTCACCTCCCTCCCATTCCAAGACACAGACACCAGGGGCCTTTGACTGGTAGAAATCCGTCCACACCATGTTATTGCTAAAAATAATAGATTGATAAAAAATAGGATTTGATTTCTAATATATATTTGTATGATTATTTAAAAACAGTTTATTGATAATCATATTTTTTTTTTACTCTGTATTCCAAAGGGTGTTTTCTTGTATTTTGAACAGAGGACTAGAAGCTCCTCCCACCACTGTTTCCCTAGAGACAGGCTGGGAAAGATCTGGGTCATGTGACAGCTGTATATCGATTAGGAAAAAGGTACTTCAACTTTTCATCCACATTCACTTCATCATCCACGTACAGAAAGAGAAGGGACCATGTAAATTAAACAGTGTGTGTTTACTATAACTTTAAATGTATTAGTATATTTAAATACAAATTGAAGCCAAACTCCAGCTCACACTTTATAATCAGTTACAGCAAACACTTTCTTTCACTTTGAGATAAAAGTTTTACATGAATAAATAAAAGCTGATAATTTTAAGCACCCCTGCCAGTGTTAAATAGTTTGTCTTAGCCATGTAACTGATACATTCTATTTGAAAGCCTGTGCTTTTGAAAAACAACGGACCTGCTGGCTGGACCACCAGATGAAAAAAGAAGAAAGAAAACCTAAACAAATGAAATGAATACAGCCATCACATCTAAGAATTGGTAAGCTGCAATATAATAAATGTTTGCTTTTGGGTTTAATACTGTTTTCAGTTCAGATGCTCAATGGGGCATGTATAATTAAACTAATAATGTAGCAAAAAAAAAAAAAAAAAAAAAAAAAAGATAAATTGACTAAAAGTATTTTACTCTCCATTTAATAAGACAAATACTTACAAAGCCATTCTTTCTTAATAACTGCACATGTTATTACTGATAGAAATGAACACTATTATTATTTATTTATTTCACAGTTTTTAATTTACTGCTGTTTGTGCTACTCTAGGATAATGACCAGCCACTTGCTGAACGTTAAAAAAAAAAAAGTGAGATTACAAATAAATTATGTCTAGTATGACAGAACTTCTCTTAATTATTGATGCCAAGTATGCACTTCAGGGGAAGTGACATGGTGTCATTCACATGCTACAGAGACTTAAACCACCGTTACAGCACAGCAGTGCCAGTATAATATGATACTAATCTCATGATTTGAAAGCACTGTGATAACAATTTAAAAAGAACAAGTATGTAAGCAATAAACAATTTCCACAATGATTATGGGCTCCATTCACAGAATGAACATGCATGAGATATTTAGGTGTCAGAACACATTTTGCCACATCATGCGATCGTGAAGCTGTCAATTCACTAGAACATTTGTGCAGAACGCTGAAAACGCTTGGTAAATAACACATGAACAGGCAATAAAATCTATTCACAGAAGGAAATAAATAGTTAAATGAATGCGGAAATTAAGTAGTGGTCCAGGCATGTGGTATTTGTGGAATGTGTACCGGCCAGCAGCCGCCCGCTCCTTTACAACCAGTAAATATCATGGTTGTTAAGAAGCGGATGGCTACCATGTTCTTAAAGTGATATTATTATTTTCTACCCGCAATGTAAAGGCATAATGTGATGGTATGCATCACATACTAGCATATTATGTTAAACTTACCCTAAAACAAAGCTCTTCCAGCGCCGAGATGTCAATGCTGCAGGCGCTCTCATCTTCACCCATCTTGCTTCCGGGTTTGCGAAATCTGTCTCTGTGACTGGCCAGAGCCGCTATAACGTCACATGCGCGTGGGAGCCGCTGTTTAACCACTTCCCGCCCGCCCTATAGCGGATTGACGTCCGGGAAGTGGTTCTGTTATCCTGACTGGACGTCACATGACGTCCAGCAGGATAACATGCCGCAGCGCGCCCCCGGGGGCGCACATCGCGGCGATCGGTGGAGCGGTGTGTCAGTCTGACACACCGCTACACTGATCTTGGTAAAAAGCCTCCGGCGGAGGCTCTTTACCACGTGATCAGCCGTGTCCAATCACGGCTGATCACGCTGTCAATAGGAAGAGCCGTTGATCGGCTCTTCCTCACTCGCGTCTGACAGACGCGAGTAGAGGAGAGCCGATCGGCGGCTCTCCTGGCAGGGGGGGTCTGCGCTGATTGTTTATCAGCGCAGCCCCCCCGCAGATCACCACACTGGACCACCAGGGATCGTCACTAGGACCACCAGGGAAGGGGCAACATGTGGATGGCTAGGTATGTACCCCATGGCCATCCACATGTGCCCAGTGTGCCAAATCTGTGCCAATCAGTGCCCACAAATGGGCACTGATTGGCACCATTATGTTGCAGTGATGCCCAGCAATGCCACCCTTAGGGGCATCACTGCAAACAAGCAATGTCATCAGTGCCACCCATCAGTGTCCATTCATGCCACCTGTCAGTGCCCATCCGTGCCCATCAGTGCCCATCTATCAGTGCCCATCCGTGCCCATCTGTGCCAACTATCAGTGCCACCCATAAGTGCCCATCAATGCCACCTACGAGTGCCCATCAATGCCACCTATGAGTGCCCATCAGTGCCGCCTATAAGTGCCCATCCGTGCCACCTGTGAGTGCCCATCAGTGCCGCATACCAGTGCCACCTATCAGTGCCCATCGTCAGTGCCACCTCATCAGTGCCACCTCATTGGTGCCACCTCATCGGTGCCCATCAGTGCCGCCGTATCAGTGCCAGTCAGTGCAGCCATATCAGTGCCCGTCATTGAAGAAGAAAACGTACTTATTTACAAAAAGTTTTAACAGAAACAAAGAAAAACTTGTTTTTTTTTCAAAATTTTCAGTCTTTTTTTATTTGTTGCGCAAAAAATAAAAACCGCAGAGGTGATCAAATACCACCAAAATAAAGCTCTATTTGTGGGAACAAAATGATAAAAAATTTGTTTGGGTACAGTGTAGCATGACCACGCAATTGTCATTCAAATTGCGACAGCGCTGAAAGCTGAAAATTAGTCTGGGCGGGAAGGTGTCTAAGTGCCTGGTATTGAAGTGGTTAAGACACAGGACTCTGAAGAAACAGCACAGGTGTCCGTTCCTTCAGAGCGCATGCGCCAGTGATGTCACTGCCTGCATGTACAGTAAATATCTCCTAAACCGTGCACGTTTAGGAGATATTTACACTACCTATAGGTAAGCTTTATTATAGGCTTATCTATAAGTAAAAGAAAAAAGATGGAAGTTTACTTCCACTTCAACAGTCACGCGACGCACATATGAGCACACATGGGCGGAGATGTTTCTGTGCTGAGAGTGCGCTCCCTGCGTGCTCTCAGGACAGAGACCAAGCTGTCAAAGATGCTGTAGCTCTCAGTTTAGACTAACTATTGGTAGCAGGTGGGACTAGTGTTCGATCATGTGACCATTGTGACATCCAGTCACAGTGCTTATATGATTGCTGATCCAGAATTTTTAAAAGGGATGATGGAGCAGGCGGGAAGGGCTTAAGATATGTAGCTTTTATTGGCCAATTTAAAGTGTTACTAAAGAGGAACTTCAGTCCTCTGTCTATGTACTTCATTACTCTATCTGCGCAAATGTGCTGAAGGGCTCTATCTAGTCCTGGCTAGAGATGTACAATTTACAGAAATTTTGAAGCTATGGGAAAAAATGTTTTTCCCCTGTTTTTTCCGGAAAAAAATGGAAATTTACAGAATTGTTTTTTAAAAAATTCAGTATTGGGTAGTTTTACAAATTGAAAGTCATTTTGTTACACTGGGAAGGTGAAATGCAGTGTATATAAAGTATTATTCTTGAAATAAGAGTACAGCTTATTCAGTAAATAAACTAAACTTGCTTTTACAAGTTTATTTTTAATAACAAATAGAATAACAATGACTGTACAGTATATAATAAGAACATTTTAACTATTCATAAGAACAAGTAACCACCCCCCTTTCCCTCGTAATAGTGTACAAGCTTCCTGCCAATATGTATTTTTAGTTATTGACCATGCTGATCCACAAGCATACAGTGTCTTGAAAAAGTATTTATACCCCTTGAAATGTTCCACATTTTATTATGTTACAATCAAAAACATAAATGTATTTTATTGGGATTTTATGTGATAGACCAACATAAAGTGGCATATAATTGTGAAGTTAAAGGAAAATGATAAATTTTTGTACAAATAAATATCTGAAAAGTGTGGCGTGTATTTGTATTTAGCCCACTTTACTCTGATACCCCTTACTAAAATCTAGTGGAACCAATTGCCTTCAGAAGTCACCTATTTAGTAAATAGAGTCCACTCTGTGTGTAATTTAATCTCAGTATAAATACAGCTGTTCTATGACGCCCTCAGAAATTTGTTAGAGAACCTTAGTGAACAAACAGCACCATGAAAGCCAAGGAACACACCATACAGGCCAGGGATAAAGTTGTGGAGAAGTTTAAAGCAGGGTTAGATTATTAAAAAATATCCCAAGCTTTGAACAGCACTGTTCAATCCATCATTTGAAAATGGAAAGAATATGGCACAACTGCAAACCTACCAAGACATGGCCGTCCACCTAAACTAACAGGCTGGCCAAGGAGAGCATTAATCAGAGAAACAGCCAAAAGGCCCACGGTAACTCTGGAGGAGCTGCAGAGATCCACAGCGCAGGTGGGAGAATCTGTCCACAGGACAACTATTAGTTGTGCACTCCACAAATATGGCCTTTATGGAGGAGTGGAAAGAAGAAAGCCATTGTTGAAAGAAATCCATAAGAAGTCCTCTTTGCAGTTTGTGAGAAGCCATGTGGGGGACACAGCAAATATGTGGAAGATGGTGCTCTGGTCAGATGAGACCAAAATTGAGATTTTTGGCCTAAAAGCAAAACGCTATTTGTGGCGGAAAACAAACACTACACATCACCCTGAACACACCATCCTCATCGTGAAACACGGTGGTGGCAGCATCATGTTGTGTGGATGCTTTTCTTCAGCAGGGACAGGGAAGCTGGTCGGAGTTGATGGGAAGATGGATGGAGCCAAATACAGGGCAATCTTAGAAAACCTTTTAATGTCTGCAAAAGACTTCAGACTGGGACGAAGGTTCACCTTCCAGCAGGACAATGACCCTAAACATACAGCCAGAGCTACAATGGAATGGTTTAGATCATAGTATATTCATGTGTTAGAATGGCCCAGCCAAAGTTCAGACCTAAATCCAATTGGGAATCTGTGGCAAGACTTGAAAATTGCTGTTCACAGACTCTCTGTATCCAATCTGACAGAGCTTGAGCTATTTTGAAAAGAAGAATGGGCAAAAATGTCACTCTCTAAATGTGCAAAGCTGGTAGAGACATACGCAAAAAGACTTGCAGCTGTAATTGCAGCGAATGGTGGTTCTACAAAGCATTGACTCAGGGGGGCTGAATACAAATGCAATTTTTGAAAACCTTTTATCATTTTCCTTCCCCTTCACAATTATGTGCCACTTTGTCTTGGTCTATCACATAAAATCCCAATAAAATACATTTACGTTTTGGTTGTAACATGACAAAATGTGGAAAATTTCAAGCGGTATGAATACTTTTTCAAGGCACTGTATATTCCTCATATTCCAAAGTTTTCTGATTTTCAGGTGTCTTTTTATCTTTAAATGAAGGGATTTTGTTTTTTTGTAAAGCAGTGGTTTGCTACACTTTCTTACTTGAAGATACGGCTGGTGAAGAAGCACTTTGTGATGATCTAGAAGCAGCAGAAAGAGTATTTCTGGAATGAGAAAAGCTACTAGCACTTTCATTATGATCCTTTTAATTTAATTCCATAAAGTATTTTTTGTGTCTTTAGGGCACCTCTGGTATGCCAGGATGTGTTTGTCATCCTTGTAGCATTTGGAAAAGAATATTTCTTCTCATAATCTTTGCAAATTGCAGCTTTGCAACAGAAATTGCACCATGGAACTGTTTTCAAACTTGATGTTGGTCTCACCATTTTACCGAAAGTAGGAAAAGAAAAAACAATTTACTGACCAGACTATATGTCAGGGACGTACTGCCCGCTCCAGAAGGCGTGCGCCCACGCGCACTCGCGATCACGGACTTTGAGCACGAATGTGCGCATGTGTGCGCGTTAGACGCGCTTTGGCGCCCAACGGCCTATGAAAGACACTCCAGGAATGTTCCCCCTTGCGGTTTGATCTGCTTTTGTTCCCTGTGTTCCTGATTCTGGGCCTGTATCCTGTTCCTGTGTTTTGATCCGGCTTCCTGACCTTGCTTCTGTCTTCAGTCCTGACCTCGGCTTGTTTGATCCTGCTTAGTTACCTGCCTGATTGCCTGTTGCCAAGACCCAGCCTGGACTCTGACTACTCTCTGCCTGCCGTTTATGCTGTTTACCCTGATGTGTATGACCCGGCTAGTCTGACTTCGCTTCTGTCTGCTGACCTGCATCTGCTGCTCTGCAAACCTGCGCCTGCTGACCTGCATCTGCTGCTCTGCAAACCTGCACCTGCTGACTTGCATCTGCTGCTCTGCAAACCTGCACCTGCTGACCTGCATCCGCTACACCTGCTGACCTGCATCCGCTGCTCCCTGTACCAGCTGTTCCAGCTTCCACTTGGCTACACTCTTCCAAGCAGTGAGGACCGAACAGCCACCCTTACCTCACTATGCTCTTACCACCACTGTCCACACTCCAGTGGTCTCCAAGCCGGGGTTGTACAGCAGGTCTCCCTCTGCACGTCAGGCTCACACCTAAGGTACGTTACAGTATCGAACCGCCATGTCTGAGCCTGCAGGAGGGACCTCGCCTGTGGACGACGTCTGTCAACACCTCATAGCCTTCACTCAGGTCGTGAAGTCTCTGCAGGGCAGCCACGTCCGAGTGGATAAGCAGACACAAACCCAGGCCATCTCTGCAGACCCACCTTCGATCCCAACTTCCTCCTCTGGAATGATACCACCTCCTGAGCCTAGGGTGCCTGTTCCTGAGAAGTTCTCTGGGAATCGAAGCGAATTCCGGGCGTTCCTCAATGCATGTGAACTGTACTTTTCGTTGCTACCTCAGACTTTTTCATCTGAAGTCACCAAAATGGGCTTCGTTATTGCTCTCAGGCCTGGGTCCACCATCTACTTGAAGTCTGCCATGTAGTTCTGGACTCTCTGTCATCCTTCCTTGATGCCATGGCCCAACTCTATGATGACCCTCAGCAGACCTCCACCGCCGAGGCTGGCCTCCACATGCTCCAGCAAGGCCGCCGAGCGGTCAAGGACTGATTTCAGATGCTGGAGCGCAGATACCCAGTGGAACGAGGCGGCCCTTCAGCACCAGTTCTGTCTCAGTCTTTCTGAAAGTCTGAAGGATGAGTTCGCCTGGGTCGGTGTTCCTGATGCTCTAGAGACTTTAATTACTTAGTCTATCCAGATAGACCGACGTCTCTGAGAGCGCAGAATAGAAAGGACTACTCAGCAGCTTCGCCCAGCTTGGATGCTACCCCGGATGCCAGCTCTTGTGTACCCTGCCAGTGCCAGTCCAGTTCCAGCTAAATCCTCACCTCTTAACCAGACTTTCGTTACCGTCAAGCCGACGCAGCTTGGACTGATGAAGCATTCCCTGTCTACCAAAGAACGAGTTCATCGGCAGCAGAATTACCTATGCCTGTATTGCAGAGAAGCTGGTCATTATGTCTCTTCTTGTCCTGCTAAGCTGCGCAAGGTCCTGGCTACCTCTTCTCCCAACTACTCACCTCCCTCTACCAATGCCACTCACCTGGCCCTATCTATGTCGTTCCAATTGCCAGGAAGGATAATACCAGTTACTGCGATAATAGACTCAGGGGCATGTAGTTGTTTTATTGATTTAGACCAGGGATCTTCAAACTATGGCCCTCCAGTTGTTCAGGAACTACAATTCCCATCATGCCTAGTCATGTCTGTGAATGTCCGAGTTTTACAATGCCTCATGGGATGTGTAATTCCGCAACAGCTGGAGGGCCGTAGTTTGAGGATCCCTGATTTAGACTTTGCAGCACAACAACACATCCCACTCCAACCCAAGACTCAGGGACTTTCCATCTTCCTGGCAGATGGGTCTCGCATCAAGTCCGGAGTAGTGACCCAGTAAACCCCTCCTTTGCCTGTAATCACCTCTATGGATCATAAGGAACTATTAAGCTTGGATGCTATCGCATCTCCTCTGTTTCCAGTCATCTTGGGCCTACCCTGGCTTCAGACACACAATCCACAGATCGATTGGGGAACCGGAAGTATTAAGTTCCAGTCACCTTACTGCCTGCATCACTGCATGCCTTTATGTCCCAGCACCTCTGGTCCCCTGTTATGCCTGGAACCAGATCCAGAGATACGCGCTTCTGTGCCCAAACAATACCATGAGTTCTTGGACGTCTTCAGCAAACGAGGGGCTGAAGTCCTCCCACCGCATCGTCCATACAACTGTCCAATCGAGCTTCTTCCCAGTGCTGAAATTCCTTTGGGAGGGATCTTTCCCTTATCTGAACGGGAGCTAGGGGTACTGAAAGAGTATGTCGATGAGAACCTCAAGAGGGGATTCATCCGTCCATCCACTTCTCCAGCAGGGGCAGAAATCTTTTTTGTGCAGAAAAAGGACCACTCTCTTCGGCCCTGTGTGGACTACTGGGAATTAAATAAAATCACGGTCAAGAACCGCTACCCTCTGCCCCTGGTACCTGAACTTTTTCAAAGACTCAGGACTTCCTCTGTGTTTACCAAGTTAGACCTGCGGGGGGCGTACAACACCTGGTCCGCATCCGTGCAGGGGATGAATGGAAGACTGCTTTTCGTACCAGGTTCGGCCATTACGAATATCTAGTAATGCCCTTTGGACTATGCAACGCCCCTGCCACCTTTCAGCATTTAGTCAATGACATTTTCAGAGACTGTCTGGACATTTATGTAGTTGTGTATCTAGATGATATTTAGATTTTTTCCACTTCACTTGAGCAGCATATCGGAATATGTCAAGAATGTACTCTGTCGTCTCTGCCAACATGGACTGTACGTACGCAAAACCAGGAAAGTGCGAATTCGAGCGACAGAGTATCCAGTTCCTTGGCCTAGTGATCTCAACAGAGGGATTCAAGATGGACCAACAGAAGGTTTCAGCTATTCTGGATTGGCGTACACTTTCAGACAAGAAGGGGTGCAGCGCTTTGTTTGGAGCTTCTGGCCATTAAGTCTGCCCTTGAGGAGTGGAGGTACCTGTTGGAGGGAGCAGCGCACCCTATACTCATTTACACAGACCACAAGAACCTGGAGTATTTGAGAGCTGCCAAACGTCTGAAACCACGCCAGGCACAATGGGCATTATTTTTCACTAGGTTTTCGTTCCGCATAACTTACCAGCCAAGCTCCAAAAACACCAAACCGGCTCCAGATACCATCCTATCGGAAGGTAACTTCTTACTTTTGCAAACCAGCCTAATGACTGACTTGAAGCAAGCTTTTACAGGTGTGTCTGGTCTCCCCAGAGTTACTCTGTAACTAAAGGATGGGTTACTTTGTAAAAATAACAAAACTTTGTGCCATGATCATCCCCTGGCAGGCCATTTCGGAATGCATAAGACTCTGGAACTGGGTCAATGCACGTTTTGGTGGCCGGATCTTGAAAAAAACTGCAGGGAATATATAAGTTCATGTGCCACCTGTATCCGTAGCAAGACCACTAGAAGCAAGGTCCCTGACCATCCCTGGAAAATGATTGCCATGGATTTCATAGTGGAACTTCCCCCGTCAGAAGGTTGCTCAGCCATTTTTGTAGTGGTTGACCGTTTATCTAAAATGGCCCAGTTCGTGCCACTGAAGAGCACGCCCTCTGCCATGGAAACTGCCCAGGTCTTCATTAAGGAGGTAGTAAGGCTACATGGGGTTCCTGCGGACATTGTTTCGGATAGAGGGGTGCAGTTCACCACTCGCTTCTGGAAGGACTTTCTGAAAGGTCCTGAAGATTGAACTGTCCATGTCGTCGGCCTATCACCCCAAAACTAATGGACAGACCCAGAGGACGAATCAAACACTCGAACAATACCTCCGATGCTTCACCACCTTCCTTCAAGACGACTGGGTAGCATTACTACCCCTGGCAGAATTTGCCTTCAATAACGCTAGTCATTCGGCTACAGGTCAGTCTCCGTTTTTCGCTAACTACGGGTTCCACCCGACCTTCCTACCTGATCTCATCCCTGATTCAACAGTCCCGACGGTTCAGAGTACCGTTGATTTTCTGACCCGTAACAGCAAGATATTGCAGGAAGCCATGACCAGGGCACAAGCAGCCAGTAAAAGGATGTTTGAGAGGAAGAGGAAAGGGGAATTATGCCTGCAACAAGGTGACCAAGTATGGTTATCTACCACCAACCTTAAGATGACTTGCCCCGCAAGGAAACTGGCACCCAAATTCATTGGTCCCTTCCCAGTAAAACGAAAATTAAATTAAGTCTCCTATGAACCTGCCTTACCAGAGTCGTTGAAGATCCACCCGGTATTTCATGTGTCGTTATTGAAACCTGCAGTGCTTGATCCTTTCCCAGACAGGGGATTGGGACCGCCTGAACCTGTGATCATTGACGGAGATGAGGAGTTTGAAGTGAAGGCCGTCTTGGACTGCCGAAAAAGAGGGAACCAGCTTTAATTCTTGATCAAGTGGAAGGGGTACGGTCTGGAGGAGAACTCTTGGGAACCCCAACAGAACATTCATGCCCAATAATTAATTCAGGCCATTTTTCGCAGTCACCCCCAGAAAAGAGTTCTCTTGGGCACTCAGAGGTTGCCCTTAAGGGGGAGGCACTGTCAGGGACGTACTGCCCTCTCCAGAAGGCGTGTGCCTACGCGCACGCGCGAATCACTGACTTTGATCATAAATGTGCGCATGTGTGCACGTTAGGCACGCTTTGGCGCCCAACGGCCTATAAAAGACGCTCCAAGAATGTTGCCCCTTGCGGTTTGATCTGCTTCTGTTCCCTGTGTTCCTGATTCTGTGCCTGTATCCTGTTCCTGTGTTTTGATCCGGCTTCCTGACCTTGCTTCTGTCTCCAGTCCTGACCTCGGCTTGTTTGACCCTGCTTAGTTACCTGCCTGATTGCCTGTTGCCAAGACCCAGCCTGGACTCTGACTACTCTCTGCCTGCCGTTTATGCTGTTTACCCTGTTTACCCTGATGTGTATGACCCAGCTAGTCTGACTTCGCTTCTGTCTGCTGACCTGCATCCGCTGCTCTGCAAACCTGCACCTGCTGACCTGTATCCGCTGCTCTGTAAACCTGCACCTGCTGACCTGCATCCGCTGCTCTGCAAACCTGCACCTGCTGACCTGCATCCGCTGTTCTGCAAACCTGCACCTGCTGACCTGCATCCGCTACACCTGCTGACCTGCATCCGCTGCTCCCTGTACAAGCTGTTCCAGCTTCCACTTGGCTACATTACTCCAAGCAGTGAGGACCGAACAGGCACCCTTACCTCACCGTTACCACCACTGTCCCCACTCCAGTGGTCTCCGAGCCAGGGTTGTACGGGAGGTCTCCCTCCGCACATCAGGCTCACACATAAGGTACGTTACACTATAGGTAAACATTATGCTGTGATGGTGGAGAACATTATTAGGAATTATTTAAAGGTTAAATATGATAAGCAAATTTGTCAGACAAATTTACCATCTTACCTGTCCTCTCCTGTCAGCCGGAGAGGACAGAAACTATTATCAACTGTATTTCAACAATTACCCAACTGTATGGAGCCCACAAGAAAACTAAACCTGTCGCCTGCAGTGCCTCCTAGTGGCAAAATGCATATTTCTCTTGTTTGAGAACTGCATTGAAAAGTACATTGTTACTTGACTCATATTCCAGGATTTGCTTGTCTTCAGCTGAGAGAACTTGCAATAATGTAATGCCCAGTACACATGATGAGACTATCGGACGAATGATCGTCCGTTTTCTTTTTTGCATGCAAATCTCAGATCGAATCTGATGAGTTTAGTAAAGTCACGAAAATTCTCGTATGACAGAATAAAAATTCGGAAGTGATGTCATGTGTTGTAATGCGTTTGTATTGCATTTTTGAACGACAGCTGTACTGATTAAATGAAAATCGTACGATCGGGCATCGTATGAAAAAAAATATTGTGCACGTCCGATTAAATAATATCGGATAAACTGTGCTGATCGGCTCTCGAAAGCTCTGTACTAACAATCCGATTATCGTACGATCGTTTCGAAAGCGGTATTTTTTGTACAATTTTCTGATTGTGTGTACCGGGCTTAAGACTTTACATGTTATATAGTTTGAATACCATGTCACTACTTATCATTGTAAAAGAACATTCCATACTTATTTTTTTTCCAATTTTTCCCAAAAAATACAAAAAATGGCTTTGAAAAAAACGTGAAAAAAATTTTTTTTTTTCCAATTTTTCAGTTTTTTTTTTCCCAGGCCTTCCCATTTCTAATTCTGGCAGAGCCCCACAGCACATCTGCATATGTGCAGGAGATTTCCTGTGCTTGCACAAACACAGCAAGATTTAGCACCTTAAAGTGGAGTTCCACCCATAGAAAAGTCAGCAGCTACAAAAAGTGTAGCTGCTGACTTTTATTAATCTTTTATTAATCGGACACTCACCTGTCCCCTCCTCTCTGCAGCGCCGCCATTATCACTGTGGATGCCCGGCTGTGGCTTCACAGCCGGGCACGCACTGCGCACAGTAACTGGCTGGGCAATCATCTGGGACCGGTGACGTGTCCCAGATGATTGTCGAGAGGGAAGGGGGAGAGGTGAACTTGCTTCCGGCGCCGCGGTGCCACGGGGGGGAAGTGGGAGCTGGATCCCTCTAAAAATAGGGTATCTGCTCCCCCCTAAAAAATGACATGCCAAATGTGGCATATGAGGGGTCACCTGCACTTAAAGCGGAAGTTTCATTTTTGGGTGGAACTCCGCTTTAATAACTACCATTTGGTAACGTGAAGGGAAAACCTGCTCAAATAGAGATATTCGGGGAACCCACACATGTGCAGATGTGCCGCAGGGTTCACTCAGGACCTGATGCCCTGCAGCACATCTGCACACATGCAGGGGGCAGGACAAACAACAAATGCCATTCTTGTCTAGGTGAGAAATAAGGTAATTTTTGTTGGAATCTTAGAAAAAAGAACACTTACAACACTGCAGACCTCAGAATTTACTATGTTAGCATTACCACTGGTAAAAACATACATCCTGTAGCAGTCTTTCTCAGTGCAAAGCACAAAAACTCGTATTAAGCCATCTTCCCTTTTAGGAAGCACAACAGAGATGGGAGAGCTACTTAATAGTTCCTGAACCCTAGACATTACAACAAAAATTCACAGGGCCCACAGCTAAGGGTCAGGGGTGACAAAGTCCCTCCATTAGCATACTTACAGGCAAGTGCAGTCTACTTTCTCCACAACAGGTAGCACTCTCCTGCAGCAGCACTGTTAGAGGAGCATGTCAAGAGGAGCTGGGTTCCTCTGTGGTTTCCTTGGGTCACTGGGGAAGCTATCCTATTGGATGCTGCAACCCCATGTGACTCTAGCAGCCATCTTGGGTCAGGCTCCTGGGTTTTGCATGCTTTATGTATGGGTAGCGTAGGGAGAGTTACCCTGCTTGTGAGGGGCATTACTAGCAGGAGGGAAAACATAGCATCAGTGATTCCTCTGGACATCTTTCCGATAGGGTACAGGACGGCCAGGCCGCATTCTGCTCTCTTCACAGATGCCACGAGTATACCCAGCTGGGCAGACCCCCCCCCCCCCCAGTTCTGTTGTGAACCATTACTGCATTCTTCAATACCAGTTCTTTACTGCACCTGTCTGTGTGAATTACTGCCGCCACACCCCACTGTCCTCCACCTACATACTGCCCAACTGGGCACCCTTTCTGATGATACTTGCTCCCAGGGTGCCTGCTCCCACACACATAAGAGAACTCTTGCTTAAGCCCTGAGGCCATATGCACCAAGCTACAGGACCTGCAGCTGTCAGTTCCCCAAGTGCTCTTAATCACTCTCCCTGGGAATTCAGTCCTGCATGGGGCTCTTGTGATGGGTTCAGTTCAAGATACATCTTGACAGATCAGGGTTGTACTAGTCTCATGTCCCTGTACTCCCTGGGCCCCTCCCACCCACAGCTGGTATTATATGGGCACTAGCTCCACCCATGACATCACTATGTGAACAGCAGAACTTAAAGTGGTTGTAACCTCAGACGTGAAATATGAATGAAGCATATCCATCTATAGTGTGTACTGGTCTCAATCCAGAGCACTAAGTGCCATTTCTGTCTGCTGCTTCGTTCCTCTGCTATCAGCATGAATACTGACACCAAAAGAAAAAAGGTGACAGGGGCGGGAACTCCAGCTGATTGACAGCCTCATCTCTGTCCATGTGTGCGGTGTGAAGGGGGTGTGTCCCTTTCCTCCAATCAGCCCTCAGAGCTCTCCACACTGAGCTCTGCAGAGTATAACTTCAGGTCTCCTCCCCCTGTTTTCTAACAGCTCAGGCAAGCTGTATAAATTCTGGACTTTGAATGGATGCAGAGAAGGGAAGACTATGGATAAACAGTTACAATATATGTGGGAGGATTTGTTTCATCTTCAGTGTATCATCTCTGGCCAGTCACTTCACTGGTTTACAACCACTTTTAGGGGAACCAAAACCTGCCAACATATTGTTACAGCCAAGGCAGCTGCCATCTTAGTCTCTGTTTGATCTGCAGTTGCCATGGTGCTGCACATGTAATCAGCTATAAAAAAAAAAAGTAAAGCCCTCCCATGCTAGTGCGCAAAAGCATAATTCGGTCCAGCATGCACGTAGTGATAGTCCCACACATGTGAGGTATCGTCACGAACGTCAGATCATGGGCAGTAATTCTAGAACCAGACCTCCTCTGTAGATATTAAGTGGTAACCTGTAAGGCCCCTTTCACATGGGCCTTCCCATAAGGTCCACCTGTCAGTTTTTCAGGCGGACCTGATCGGACACTCTATTCACCTCTATGGAGCGACGGATGTCAGCGGTGACATATTCGCTGACATCCACCGCTATCCGATCTGATGCTCTCTGCCAAAACCAAACGGATGATGACCCTATTTTCCATCGGATGGGATCAGATGGGATCGGGTGGGATCCCCCATAGAGGAGAGCGGGACTCTGTCCATCTCTGCTCTGCTTAGTGAGCAGAGACGGACCTGTCATCCACCTGCTCAGCGGGGATCAGTGGATCGATCCCCCGCTGAGTAAGCGGATCCTGCAGAACGGAGGCGCCCGTGTGAAAGGGGCCTTAAAGGCTTTTAAAGCGATGGATAGTAAAATTGACGTTGTTTGTCGCTGCTGCGCGGGTGTGCGCAATTTTAAAGCGTGACATGTTTGGTATCTATTTACTCAGCATGACGTCATCTTTCATGTTTTGCAAAAAAAAAGCGTTATGTATTGTGTTTTTTTTTTTTTGCAATAAAATTTAAAAAAAAAAATTTTCCCCAAAAATTGTGTTTGCAAAACTGCTGCCCAAATACCGTGTAACATAAAAAATTGCAAAACCCACCAATTTATTCTCTTTTTTTTTGCTTTAAAAAAATGTATAATGTTTCTAGCAAAAAAAACCCTGATTGTTACATGTGAGCAAAAAAGTGCCAGAAAATGGCTGGTCTTTAAGTGGTTAAAAGCAAAACTACTAATATACTTTTTTTTATTCATAATAACAGTGGCCAGTTATAGATTCCTAAACCTAAACTGCTTCACCTGATTTCAAAAAGCCCGCAACTGCTTTCTAGCTGTTGATTTTCCGAAAGACAACATGGACGGGGCGACACACGCCAATCTCAGCGCCATGAGTTCGGTATCGAGGCGTGGAACGCAAAAGTGCGTGCCAGCCCTACCGGAAACAGGAGGCGGAAGTGGAGGAGACATAAATAAAGTCCTTTAGGTTGTACGCTCGCCGGTTTTGTTGTGCTTCGAATATGGGGAATACGAGCAGCGAGAGGCCCGGACCCCTGAAGGGGCGAAGGGACAGCGGCGGCGGAGCCGCCAAAGGAGAAGACCGGGCTAAAATATTAATGGACAGCCCAGAGGACGCTGACATGTACCCAGCTGAGGAGAGCAAGGTGAGGCGGAGTGCTGGGCACTGGTCGGCTCTGTCATTGGCAGGTCCTGAGGTGTGCTAGGCCGCAGGGAGCCAGGCCATGTGAGTGAGGTGATGACAGACACAGACATGTGGGGACTCCATACACAGGAGATGGCTCACACCTGCTGCTCTATCCACAATGTAGGGGGGAGCTCCACACTTCTAACAGGAAGCATTACCTTACTAGGAAATCTCAACTCCTGCATGTTAATAGTCCCACTTTCATTGTCTTTCTCCTAATGTTGTTCCCAAACTTCTTCTATAGAGGGGACAGCTGCTGTATTCATGTCCCTGAACGTCCCATTGGGGAGCAGAACATCTCCCATGGAAAGGCTCTTGACTGGGAAATCAGCTGGCACTCTAAGGCCCCATTCACACCTGAGCGTTCTTCCAGCATTTTGACACGTGTTTTTTCGGGCATATTTGCGCATTTCCATGCAGCGTTGTCTGGCGTTTTTGAGCTTTGGTGTGTTTTTTATTAGCCAATAGGAAAAATGATCATCTGTTTCATCATTTTGTTGCTATGTTGTTAGATTTTTGTCATCTGCTTCCTGCTCCAAAAAACGCCAAAATCTGCCCGATTCGCGCGACAAAAAAGGGTCCAGCACTTGTTTGAGCTTCAGGCGACTTGGAGTGGAGATGTGAACCATCTCCATAGAGACTGTCTTTTTTTTTCCCCCTCAAGCGTTTTGTAGCTACAAAACGCTCAGGTGTGAATGGAGCCTTAGGGCCAGTTCATACCACGTGCAGTCCAGTGTGGGTTTTTTTCTGCATCAAAAATGGAAAGTAGGTTGTATGGTTTTTAATGGCATAGTTCACACCAGTGCTTGCAGTTCCAGAAAAAAAGTAGACATGCTGCTTTTTTTTTTTTTTTCTGTACTGGAACGCTGTAAAACGCATAAAAAATGCACCGGAACGCACCTAAATGCACTGCAACCCACTTGTCCTTATTTAAGGTAAAGAAAAAAGAGGGGGGGGGGGGGGAGCACTGGACTGCATCAAAACCGCACATGCAGAAAAGCACCCGGAACGCATCCGGACTGCGTTTTCTATGGTGTGAACTGGCCCTAAAAGCAGTAAAAGCAGGTCATGTCCTAGTGGAGTTTTGCTTCTATTTAGAACATTCGTTGGATTCTCTAATCGTTAGTTGAGACAACATTTTTGTTTTGTTAAAGTTTGGTGGAGCAGTAAGGAAATTTCTAACAGGGATTTGTGGTTTTCGTTGAAGAAAGTCTGTTCTTTCCAAAAGCAAATAAAGTACTTTTGAATGGCATTGATCAAGTCGTCACATGTACTGGTCAGAAGTTTTTGTATGAATGTTTGTTCAAAAATATATAACTAGTATGGCTAGTTTAAAGCGGAGTTCCAGTCACTTATGTGTTTATTAAGTCAGCAGCTACAAAAAAGTGTAGCTGCTGACTTTTAATAAAGACACACTCACATGCCCCACGATCCAGCAGGGCACTCACCCCAGCAGTTTTCTCCCTCTCTCCTCCATCGGCTGCGCCAGCATCTCAACTATGGGCACCCGGCTGTGACAGCTTGCTCTGTGACTGGTCCCAAAGTCTTCTAGGACCTATCGTGTCCCAGAAGACTTCAGGAGGGGGAACGAGAGTGGCAGCAGGTACCTGTCAAAAAAGGGTACCTGCCCCCCCCCCCCCCCGAGGGGAGTGTTAGATATACTAGCAGATTTAGATACACTAACAAATTGAAGCCAAGCTTCCAGATCACACTGCAGTTACAGCGACTGTTTTTCTTTTTTTTTTTTTTTTTTTTTTTTTTTTTTTTTTTTTTTGTCTTTTGCCTTTTTGGGATAAAGATTTTACATAAAAGCTGATCATTGTAAGTATCCCTGTCAATGGTAATTGGTTTGTTTCAACACACATTTTGCTTTGAATCTAGGAGCCAGCTAAAAATTGGAAGCCATTTTTTTTTTTTTTTTTTTTAACTAACAAAGCTTTGTTTTCAGTGACAAAACATTGTCCCCTGTCACACTTGCCAGTTACTGGCTCTCATCTCCTCACACTGTGACCATAGGTGAGGAAAGGAATGTGATAATAAGCAAGTTTGTTTACATTTGATCAACTGTGATTGGACACAGCTGATCACATGGTAAAGGGCTGCTGTGATTGTCCCTTTATTGCAATCATAGAGCGTGCCCTGGTGACGTGCGGGGGCATGGTCCCGGAATGCTCTCCCAGAACGAGAGCCCCGCTGTAGCAGTCTTGCGGCTATAGCGTGGGCATGAAGTGGTTATAAAGCAAAAAAATGTTTTTAACTTAAAGCTGAAGTACAAAAATTCAGTAACTATGTAAAAAAGTGCAGGCACACCATGAGTTAAGTCCTAATAGCTGCCTGCCAGGTCTAGGCTTATCTCCTTTTATTTTTATCAGACAGGTTTATGGCCCTGCTGGGGGATAGACTCCACATTGGTGTCTGAGAGAAAGGAGAAAAGCACAGAGCAGCTATGCCCACCCTTCCCATCTGCTGCCCACTCTCAGAAACTTTTGTATTGTGTGAATAATTTCACACAATTCAAAGGCTTTTGTGATTGGGTAGGAGGATGGGAGGGGCAGGCATAGTCGCCGCACCAACTCTACACTTGAAGGGGCTGAGTCCAGCATCAGAGCTCCAGAAGCTATGCTACTGGAGCACAATAAACCTGTCCGATATAAATAATAGATATAAGGGGGAGGTGGCATGCACCTCTTTGGACTTAACTCATAGAGTGCCTTCACTTTTTACAAATTTGCTGTATTCCTGCAATTCATCTTTAAGGCATTCCCTGCAAGTGGAACTAAACCCATCGATTTAACAGTTTCAGGAAAAGTTACAATCCTTGTCCGTGCCGAGAATGTAATGCCGCGTACACATGATCGGACTTTACGGCATACTTGGTCCGGCGTACCGGATTTCGTCGGACAATTCGATCGTGTGTGGGCTCCAGCAGACTTTGTTTTCTCAAAAGTTTGACGGACTTAGATTTGAAACATGTTTCAAATCTTTCCGACGGACTTGGGTCCGGTCGAAAAGTCCGCTCGTCTGTATGCTAGTCCAACGGACAAAAACCAACGCTAGGGCAGCTACTGGCTATGAACTTCCTTGTTTTAGTCCGGTCATACGCCATCACGTACGAATCCGTCGGACTTTGGTTGATCGTGTGTAGGCAAGTCTGTTCATTTGGAAAGTCCGCCGGGCAAAGTATGCCGTAAAGTCTGGTCGTGTGTACGCGGCATGACACTCCCATTGGTTGTTCTCTCAACCAAACTGTCAAACCATCAAATGGCTGGTGTCATACCTGATCACATGTGCAACATCATGGCAGTTGAAGATCAAACAGAGGCCAAGATGGCAGCTTCCTTGGCTGAGAACAGTAGGAGGGTTTGGTTCCGCTTTTAAGGTAAAAAACATTTCACATCTTGCTGACCTCCCTCAATACTTGAGTCCTGAATTGATTCAGCACTGTGCACAGCTGGATCTCTTCTCTACTCTCGTCCTCTTCACGTAGAGTAGTCAGGCAGCAGCAAGAGCCATTGGCTCCTGCTGCTGTCAGTCAAATGATGTGAGGATAGGGTGGGGCCGAACGCCGCTGTGTGTTTCTATGGAGAATGGCACCATAGGCACACAGCTCTGAAAATAAAAACCGCAGAGGTGATCAAATGCTACCAAAAGAAAGCTCTATTTGTGGGGGGGGGGATTGTTTGAGTACAGCGTCACATGACCCCGCAATTGTCAGTTAAAGCCACGCAGTGCTGTATCTCAAAAAATGGCCTGGGCTACGGAAAGTGGAAGACGTAAACAACTTAGAAGACATTATACTGACAGCTCAAGATAGACAAGTAGTCTATAAGAAAACTTGGACGCTCTGGAATATGTTTAAATATTCAGACGAAGGTAAAACCCTTATGGGGAACCCCACTTAATAACAACTTGTAACTTTTTTGTTAAAAGAAATCCGGCCTACTCAAAGCTTCCGCCGACACCTCACCATTATATTTTATTGGGATTTTATGTGATGAACCAGCACAAAATGGCACATAATTGTGAAGGGGAAGGAATATGATAAAAGGTTTTCAAAAATTTTCACAAATAAATATGTGAAAAGTGTGGCGTGCATTTGTATTCAGCCCCCCTCAGTCAATGCTTTGTATATTTTCAGGCCACAACGTTCGATTTTGGTCTTATCTGACCAGAGCACCTTTTTCCATATATCTGCTGTGTCCCCACATGGCGTCTCACAAATTGCAAACGGGACTTCTTATGGATTTCTTTCAACAATAGCTTTCTTCTTGCCACTCTTCCATAAAGGCCAGATTTGTGGAGTGCACGACTAATAGTTGTCCTGTGGACAGATTCTCTCACCTGAGCTGTGGATCTCTGCAGCTCCTCCAGAGTTACCATGGGCCTCTTGGCTGCTTCTCTGATTAATGCTCTTCTTGCCCAGGCCTGTCAGTTTAGGTGGACGGCCATGTCTTGGTAGGTTTGCAGCTGTGCCATACGCTTTACATTTTTGGATAATTGATTGAACAGTGTTCCGTGAGATGTTACAAGGCTTGGGATATTTTTTTTAATAACCTAACCCTGCTTTAAACTTTTCCACGACTTTATCCCTGACCTTTCTGGTGTGTTCCTTGGTCTTCATGATGCTGTTTGTTCACTAAATGTTCTCTAACAAACCTCTGGGGGCTTCACAGAACAGCAATATTTATACTGAGATTAAATTACACACAGTTGGACTCTATTTACTAATTAGGTGACTTCTGAAGGCTATTGGTTCCACTAGATTTTAGTTAGGGGTATTGGAGAAAAGGGGGCTGAATACACATGCACGCCACACTTTTCAGATATTTATTTGTAAAAAATGTTGAAAACCATTTATCATTTTCCTTCCACTTCACAATTATGTGCCACTTTGTGTTGGTCTTTCACGGGGGTCCGCAACCAGTAGATCCCGGTCTGAGCTTGCTGACCCACCATTCCAGCTCATCTTTACAAGTAGTTCACTTTGTTGAAGTTGTAGTAGGGAGCAAGAGCTGCGTAAGCCTATGCCTCTTCTGTAGTGCCAGCTCCTATCCCATTTAGAGTGATACCAACTGCACTCCACCTCTTGTCCTGGCTAGTGGTCTCCAAGGTGGTGCTAGCAACAGCAAAGAAGAGATCAGGTCAGTGTGAAGTAATACACTGGGCATATTTAGTATAGGGCTGCTTTCACATTGAACTGTCACTCAACTGCAGGGTTTTACGACCCCCTCATCTTTACGTGTAAATGAGTCCTAATGATGCCACTGCCGAATGCAATTAAGAGCTCATTCACAAGTGCAGCAAGCACTGCTGTTCCTCTAAAAACCTCTCAATATATTACCTCCTCACCTCTTGATTTAAACCCATGATTGCTGTGCAATGCACGCAATTGCGACACAGTAGTATAGCAGTTAGACGTTTAAAACAAGTGTGGGAAGGCGACACTATGCTTGGGATCTTTGACTTCTCCCATGTTGTTCAGGTAACATAAAATACATTTATGTTTTTGGTTGTAACATGACAAAATGTGGAAAGTTTTTCGAAGCACTGTAGGTACACACTGTGTGTGTATGTATATAAACAGTATCTCACAAAAGTGAGTATACCCCTTACATTTGTAGTGAGTGTAGAGCTTGTATAACAGTGTAAATTTGCTGTCCCCTCAAAATAACTCAACACACAGCCATTAATGTCTGAACCGCTGGCAACAAAAGTGAGTACACCCCTAAGTGAAAATGTCCAAATTGGGCCCAATTGGCTATTTGCCCTTCCCGGTGTCATGTGACTCCTTAGTGTTACAAGGTCTAAGGTGTGAATGGGGAGAGGGTATGGTAAATCCTAGCGTTAACTCTCACTCACTCTCATACTGGTCACTGGAAGTTCAACATGGCAAAGAACTCTCTGAGGTTTTTAAAAAAAGAATTGTTGCTTTACATAAAGATGGCCTAGGCTATAAGAAGGTTGCCAAGACCCCGAAACTGAGCTGCAGCATGGTGGCCAAGACCATACAGCTTTTTAACAGGACAGGTTCTACTCAGAACAGGCCTCGCTATGGTCGACCAAAGAAGTTGAGTGCACATGCTCAGCATCCTAGTCAGAGGTTGTCTTTGGGAAATAGACATACGAGTGCTGCCAGCATTGCTGCAGAGGTTGAAAGGGGGGGGGGGGGGGGTCAGCCTGTCAGTGCTCAGACCATACACCTCACACTGCATCAAATTGGTCTGCATGACTGTCATCCCAGAAGGAAGCCTCTTCTAAAGATGATGCACAAGACCCACAAACAGTTTGCTGAAGGCAAGTAGACTAAGGACATAGATTACTGGAATCATGTCCTATGGTCTAATGAGACCAAGATAAACTTATTTGGTTCAGATGGTGTCAAGTATGTGTGATGGCAACCAGGTGAGGAGTACAAAGACAAGTGTGTCTTGCCTTCCGTCAAGCATGGTATTGGGAGTGTCATGGTCTGGGGCTGCATGAGTGCTGCCGGAACTGAGGAGCTACAGTTCTTTGAGGGAACCATGAATGCCAACATGTACTGTGACCTACTGAAGCAGAGCATGATACCCTCTCTTCGGAGACTGGGCCGCAGGGCAGTATTCCAACATAACTACCCCAAACACACCTCCAAGATGACCACTGCCTTGGTAAAAGTGATGGACTGGCCAAGCATGTTTTTAGACCTAAACCCTATTGAGCATCTTTGGAGCATCCTCAAATGCAAGGTGGAAGAGCACAAGGTCTCTAACATCCACCAGCTCTGTGATGTCGTCATGGAGGAGTGGAAGAGGACTCCAGTCCCCAGCCCAAGAGGGTTAAGGCAGTGCTGGAAAATAAAAACATTTGGACCTTTTCACTTAGGGGTGTACTCACTTTTGTTGTCAGCAGTTTAGATGTTAATGGCTGTGTGTTTGAGTTTAAACAAAATTGACACTTCTACAAGCTGTACACTCACTACTTTACATTGTAGCAAAGTGTAATTTTTGTTAGTGTTGTCACATGAAAAGATATATAATAAAATCGATATAAATAATATCTAATAGATATATTGGATACAAAAAAGGTCTACAAACCCCTGTTAAAATGTCAAGTTTCTGTGATGTAAAAAAATGAGACTAAGCTAAATCATTTCAGAGCCTTTTTCCACCTTTTTAGGCCCCATGCACAGTGGACATTTTTGGACATTTTTACAGTTGCTGTTTTTGGCTTCAGACATTTTTTTTTTTTTTCTACAGTCAATAAACTCCTCATCATGTTATCCTATGTCCATGCACACATAAGCTGTTAACAGTTTTTTGCTGTAAAAAAAAAAACCAAAATTAGTGGGTTCTGATAGGAACCTTTCAGCTGTAAAAACCCTCTGTCAAAACACTGATTTACGCCGATAAACGCTCAAACGCGAGTCATCAGCGTTAATGTGACCTATAGGCTATACAACTCAATTAGAAACAAACTGAAATCTTTTGGGGGGGTTACTAAAAATAAACTAAAATAATGTGGTTGCATAAGTGTGCAAACCCTCTTATAACTGGGGATGTAGTGTTTAGAATTAGGCAATCCCTTTCAAATTCTTGTTAAATAGTGCCTCTGATTAATCCCAAATAAAGTTCAGCTGTTCTAGTAGGTCATTCCTGACATTTTCTTAGTCTCATCCTACAGCAAAAGCCATGGTCTGCAGAGAGCTTCCAAAGCATCAGAGAAATCTCATTGTTAAAAGGTATCATTCAGTAGAAGGGTACAAAAGAATTTCCAAGGCATTAGATATACCATGGAACACCGTGAGGGCAGTCATCAAGTGGAGAAAATATGGCACAACAGTGACATTACCAAGAACTGGACGTCCCTCCAAAATTGATGAAAAGACTGGCTGTGTGGTACATGTGACAACAATTTCCCGTATTCTTCCTATGTATGGGTTATGAGGTAGAGTGCATGATGGAAGCCTTTTCTTACGGAAGCCAAACATCCAAGCCTGGCTAAATTTTGCAAAAACACATCTGAAGTCTCCCAAATGTATGTGAAAAAATGTGTTTGGCCTCTGTACAATGCTGCTGGTAAACAGACATTTAGGAGCAGTTGGGAGTTTTCTCAACTGCTCCTGAACTCTCCTCTGTTATCTTATCAGTACATGTACACAGGGTCGTTTCTAGGCAGTTGAGTTTAGAGGCATTTTTTTTGGAACGCAAAAAAAAAAAAAAAAAGCGTTCAGAAGTTGAGTTTACAGGCATTTCAAGCGCTAAACGTGGTAATTCGCATTTAGCCGCGTTTCGTTCACAGGCGTTTTTCATTTTATATTTTTTAAATGCTTCTAGACGCTAAACGTGGGTTACTATCGGTCACGTTAAATCGTTCAGGAGAGCTTGTAAAAAAACGTCCCGTGTACATGAAGCCTTATGCAACCATATTTTATTTTTACTTCCCTCCACCTAAAAGATTTCAGTTTGTTGTTCAACTGAGTTGTACAGTTTATAGGTCTCATTAAAGGTGGAAAAAGTTCTGAAATGATTTATCTTTGTCTCATTTTTTTTTTTTTCTTACATCACAGAAACCTGACACTTTAACAGGGGTGTATAGACTTTTTATACTGTGTGCATATATATTCACGTCTCTGACTTTTTTAAAGCGAGGGCTTGTTTTGGGCCTAAGTGTAGCAGCAGTGCTCACATCGCATTAGAATTTTTTTTCCTTTTTTACAGGTAGATCTGGGTCTGTTTAAACCAGTGCATGCCTGTCTTAATTGCGTACCGTAATTAGATTTTTATTAGCAAAATATTTTTACCTACTCTGTTTTAAGTGATAATGGCTATGTTGACCTTTACAGGCCCCCATGGAAAAAGATGAATTTTTGGCATGGCAGCATGATTTAGAAGTAAATGACAAAGCTCCGACTCAGGCTCGACCAACAGTTTTTCGGTGGACTGGAGGAGGGAAAGAAATTTACTTAGCTGGGTCATTTAACAACTGGGGGAAAATCCCTCTAACAAGAAGGTATGCCTCCTTTTTCTATTCTGATTTTACTTTGCACATGTTTACATTTTTTCTGTACACACTACTCCCTCCCTCTAGTTCATATCTAATCAAAATGCCCTAATATGACCTAAATATGATGTTCATGTAACATGACTGGTCCTCAACCTTGTGTCTTACCCAGGGCTGCTGATAGAAATCATGGGGCCCCATACAGCCTACTTGACGAGGCCCCCCTCAACTTTGCCCCTGGCACCACCCATGACCATGCCCCTGGCCCCTCCCCAGACCCCACCTGTGTCCGCCTTCCTTTTTTTTTCTTTGCGCTATAAAACATAAATTTAATTTCTTCATAAATTTAGACCAATATGTATTTTGCTACATATTTTTGATATAAAAGAAAATTCCCAATAAGTGTATTGATTGTTATCGCATTTACAAACTATGGGATATATTTATGAAATTATTTATTTTTATTTATTTTTACTAGTAATGGCGACAATCAACGACTTATAGCGAAACTTTGATATTGTGGCAGACTAATCAGACACTGACACTTTTGACACTTTGTGGGAACCAGTGACACTAATACAGTGATCAGTGCTAAAGATATGTAAAGACACTGTACTATTGAAACTGGCTGGGAAGGGGCTAACAGGGGCAATCAAAAGGTTAAATATGTGCCTAACAAGTGTTTTCTTACTGTGTGGAAAGTGCTTTTACTAATGGAAGGCATAGATCTCTGTCCCTGCTTTTTCATTTCAGGGGCATGCTTTTCAGGAACATGGGATCAAGGTTTTCCATACTGACAGAACAGCGGCCTGCCTTGTTTACATAGGCAGACTGCCATTCTGCCTGTGTACGGCGGATACAGGTGGACATCGAGTGCGCCAGAAATGCAAGATCACGAACATATACGTGATCCTGTGTGGCCGCCCTGTAGCAGTAAATCTGCTATGGAGCGGTCAGCAACTGGTTAAGATCCTCAATAATTTAACTCACAGGCAGCAGGCACTCTTGTCATGGCTTTGGCTGGCACTGTCAGTGTGTCACATAACATGGGTGCTGATTTTGTTAACTTATGACCAATAAGTTATCAAAATCAGCAGCCATGTTATGTGACACACTGTGACAGAGCACTGCCAACTAGAGCCGTGATAGAGTGCCTTCTGTCTGTGAGTTATGATACCATCCATGATGACAGACAGTGCAATGTAGTCTATTCAGACCCCCAAATCACACCTGTGTTGAAGGCACTGGCAGTCCCACGATCCACTTCCTCTCTGTTCCTGCTTGACACTGTCAGCTGAGCTACCTCTGCCTGTCACCGCTGCCCGCCTCACAGACTGTCAAGTCTCGCTCTCCAGGCCCCGGCTACTACTGGGTGGGGAGCAGAGCTGAGCGGAGGAAGATCATTCTGCCTTGGAAGGCAATAAGATAGGCAGGCAGCTGGGCAGGACTTGAGCCAAGCCAGAAGAACATGTGGAGAGGGAGCGGAATGGGCATGCGCCCAAAACTGAAGAAATTGTATCTTGGCTCCGACCAGCACATCAGAAAGGGGCACAGAAAATGTACACCCCTAATTCTGCACTCTTTCTTTGCCTGGACCCACCCACAGGGCCGGCTGTACTGGCTTATCAGTGGCCCTTGTCTTACCCACTGCGTATGGGAACACTTTCCTTTTTCAATGTGCAGTAGTGAAGTTCTTGCACATACTGAAGAATCCATCAGGGGTAAGGTGGGTGAGAAAAAGTTTTGTGTTGTGTCCAGATCCCAGAGCTGCTTACTGCTGCCCTCTATGACTGACTTTACTCCACAGATCACACTACTATTCACTTCTTTATCATTGTCACAGGGAAAATAAAATGTGAGTCTAGTTAATGGTAGCTGTGGTTTCTATATAGAAATCAAGAGTTCAATGCACATGTCCAGCATTTTAATAGTTTGCCTTCACAATGTTGATGATTGGTTTGACAGAGTAGACCTAAAGGTTTAGATAAAATTGTTATTCACCCAGGCTAAACTTTAGGAAAAAAGGGCTCTTGTATAGTGACAGCATACACTGACAGATTAAGCCATAACATGATCAAGTGTGCCTTTACAGCTGTTAGATGTGCAAGGAATGGATAAAAGGCCTACTTTGCCACAATAAGTGGCTTCTGTATTGGCACCCATATGCTGATTACTTATCAGTAGGTATAAAAGGTTACCTCTTATAAGCTATATCATTCTAGCGATAGGTGCTTGGAAGAAGATTTTGCAAATATCAAATGTAAATTCCTGAAAGAACCTGAAGTAGAATTAATCCTCATGCAAACCAGCAAATATAAAATATTTTTGAGAAGGCTTGTTTGGTGTGTGGTTTTTTTTTTTTTTTTTTTTTTTTTTTTTTTTTGACGCACCTCTCATACTACACAACCCCAGTAAGATGAACCCCCCCCCCCCCAACGCACGCACTTCCTCATTCAACTTTGCAGATTCCTAATACTTCTCTGCCTTCATCCTGCTTAAAGGGCAACTTGGCATCATCACACTTCTAATTTATTGTTTGATAGAGCAGATGACTAAGCATGCAAATAGCTGAGTTATCGTTCAGGGTATGCATTGTGACATGGGTGTGGGGAATTATAGGGCTAGTTTAACAGAGTTTTAAATCATTTTGAAGATACAATGGGTCACATATATTTTGCAACTGTGTATCATTTTCTTTAAAGTCCAGCTTATTAACCTGCACTAGTAAATATTAAGATCTGGCTGCAAAAATCACACTATCTTCTATGCTGTACCCTGCAGACTCACTGCTCTGCGCTCCAGAGCTGATCATTGTCTGGATTGATAGACTCCCAGCGTCCTTTAACTCTCTTCCTGTGAGCTTATATCGTCAAGGTCTTGTCCCCTAGGGGGTATGTCAGCAAGCCACCCTGTGCTCAGGATACTGCTGAGATTGACACCACTTCATTAGATAGGCTGAACCTGGAGTTGGACTGTAGTGTTCCTTCACAATTAATACATTTTCCTAACCGTCTACTTTCATCTCAGTTTGACATTTGTGCTTCATTCATTTGAGATTTAATATTTGGCATGTTCTATAGTCTGTTAAATGTGTTTTCTTTATGTTACAGCCACAACAACTTTGTAGCAATATTGGATCTTCCAGAAGGGGAGCACCAGTACAAATTTTTTGTTGACGGCCAGTGGACTCACGATCCTGCTGAGGTAATCTTTAGTTTTTTTTTTTTTTTTTTTTTTTTTTTTTATGAAAAATGATTGTTTATTCGTATTTATTGTGGAGTCATTTCACAAACTAGGTTTGGGTTGCTCATGCTTACCCTCTGCCCTGCATACAATATCAGGCTACTGATTGTGTTATAATTTTTTGTTTTTGTACAGCCTGTAGTAACTAGCCAGCTTGGGACAATAAACAATATCCTTAATGTGAAGAAAACTGATTTTGAAGTCTTTGATGCCTTAATGGTCGACTCACAGAAAGGCTCTGATGTGTCAGGTATGAAAAGTCCAGCCATAAATACTTCATATTGCAGTGCACATTGAGATTTTTATAGCCCAGTCATAAAACTATAACACTGTAAATGTATAACACAAGAAGCTATTATCCACTTGCTGATTTCAGCCATTTCTTTGTCAAAGTACAACATAGTAGATTTTAAATGGGGCGTGTTCATGGAGGACCGAGGCAGTGTAGATTTTTTTTTTTCTGCCCATATAGAAAATTAAATATCTGAGCTGAGGAGGAGTTTAAGGGTTCGTTCACACCATACATGCATGAAAACTGCACAGATTTCACTTGCAGAGACACAAGCTTATTTCAGTTTTCATGCATGTTTCAGTCAATTTCTTTGCACGTTGACATCAGTTTTCATGTACGTCAGTTTTGTGCCCTATTCACACCAGTGTTGATGTTGTGTCCCTTTTTTTTTTTTTCCATGCAGAAAACTGCGTACACTTTGCAGATTCCTGCGCAGAAAAAAATCTGCATGTGATACCAGTGTTGTGGTGTGAGGGCACATGGAGCACAATTGTTTTTATTTTGTGCCCTTGCAGAACGCGTGCAGAAAAACTGACGTCTCTGCACCATGGTGTGAACAAGGACTAAACTGAAGTTTATTTTCCCTGCATTTCATCCTACCTGGTTCCTCACAACTGGCATTTTTCCTAACAACTGCACTTGTTTGTATATGTGTCACCCAAGGCAAGTGCTGTTTAGAGGAAATGATAAAAAAAAAAAAAAAAAAAGTTTCAAGCAAACTGAACAACAAAAAAATGTACTGCAGAGCTTTTCTTTCACAACTGTAATCTTCCAGCGCTTTCTTCTGTAACTATTTGCCCTGCGGAAGATTTACCCCCCCCCCCCCCCCCCCATGACCAGGCCATTTTATGCGATACAGCACTGCGTTACTTTAACTGACCATGTCGCGGTCCCAGAAATCTTGGTTTGTGCAAAAGTTTTATAGTGTCTACAAACTATAGGATTATTTTTATTTTAAACTAGTAATGGCGGCAATCAGTGACTTATAAAGGGGCTGCGATATTGCGGTGAACAGTCGGACACTAACTGACATTTGACACTTTTTGGGGACCAGTGACACTAATACAGTGATCAGCAACCAAGCTGCTCCTAACAAAGAAAACAGAATATTGGCATGCATTTAAAAAGGGGATTAACTCCAGGGATAAAGTGATAATTCTCGCACTCTACAAGACTCTGGTCCAGCCTCACCTGGAGTATGCTGTCCAGTTCTGGACACCAGTCCTCAGGAAGGGTGTGTTGGAAATGAAGCGAGTACAGAGAAGGGCAACAAAACTAATAAATGGACTGGAGGATGTTGGTTATGAGGAAAGGTTACGAGCACTGAACTTATTCTCTCTGGAGAAGAGACACTTGAGAGGCGATATGATTTCAATTTACAAATACCGGACTGGTGACCCCACAATAGGGATAAAACTTTTTAGCGGAAGGGAATTTAATAAGACGTGTGGCCACTCGTTAAAATTAGAAGAAAAGAGGTTTAACCTTAAACTACGTAGAGGGTTCTTTACTGTAATGCCATGTACACACGATCGCACATTTCGACACCAAAATCCATGGTTTTTTTTTTTTTGTTTTTTTTCCGACGGATGTTGGCTCAAACTTGTCTTGCATACACACGGTCACACAAATGTTGTATGAATTTCTGAACGTCAAGAACGCGGTGACGTACAACGCGTATGACGAGCCGAGAAAAATTAAGTTCAATAGCCAGTGCGGCTCTTCTGCTTGATTCCGAGCATGCGTGGAATTATGTGCGTCGGAATTGTGTACACACGATTGGAATTTCCGACAACGGATTTTGTTGTCGGAAAATTTGAGATCCAGATCTCAAATTTTGTTTGTCGGAAATTCCGACAGAAAATGTCCGATGGAGCCTACACATGGTTGGAATTTCCAATAACAAGCTCCCATTGAACATTTTGTTGTCGGACATTCCGACCGTGTGTACGCGGCATAAGAGTGGCAAGGATGTCGCATTCCCTTCCACAGGCTGTGGTTTCAGCGGGGGGGCATCGATAGTTTTTGGAAACTATGAGATAAACACCCGAACAATCACAACATACAATGTAATACTGACACACAATCGCACACACAGGTTGGACTTGTGGTTTTTTTTTTTTTTTTTTTTTTTCAACCTCTCCTACTATGCAAGTGCTGAAAATATGCATGGTCACTGTACTAATGACACTGTTGGAAAGGGGTTAACGGGCGATCAAAGGGTTAACTATGTGCCTAGCCTGTGTTTCTGTGTATTATGGGAGGTGCTTTCACTAGGGGGAGACACAGATCCTTGTCCCTGCTTTGCAGGAACACAGGATCCATGCCTTCTGTACTGACAGAACGGCGATCTGCTTTGTTTACGTAGGCAGACCACCATTCTCCCTCACTACCGAAGGAACCAATCCTTAGGTTCACATTTGTGTGTTGCCTGAACGTATGCAAAATCACACTCTTTCCCACAATGTACAAAAATGCACAGCCCTTTTGCTGTTTTTTTTTTTTGAAAGGGAGAATGCAGTCACCACATGTAAGAATTGGTTAGGTGGAATTTAATACATTTTTGTTTTTGGGTTTAATACCAGGTCAGTGCATTACAGAAAACGCCTATTGAATAATAAACTTAGAAGAAGGGGACCCAGTAGGATAAATCTGTCTTGGCTCGAAAATTTCACAGAACATTCAATGGTTGAGATTATATATATATTTCTTTGTGGTTACATTTGGTTGATTTTGGGGGGGGGGGTCAGAAATCTGCACAGATGCTGGGTATACACGAATGGAATTTTGAGCGAAGATTTTTAGGAAAATTTTGGTATGAAAATTCTCAGTACATTCGAATGTTGTTTGAAAATAGCTCAAGATTTAGTTTTGCCTTTTGACGTTCAATTTTGGAACGAATGGACTTTATGGAACGAAAACCACATACATTGTTAGAAATTCATAAATTTTCTCATCACTGCAGTAAAAAACTGTCAAATTGACCAACTAATGATTAGAAGAACGAACCAAAGTTCTTACAACAAAAAAGGTCAAACAAAATTCTATTAGTTTATACCCAGCATGGACTCTACAAGGCTCCCAGTAGACCTGTACTTAGTAAAGCTAGCCATATATGGATAGATTCCTTCATCCACACTAAACAGTGTGAATAGCTGAATCTCCACTGCCAACTGTTGTAGTCACATCTGTGGTTGCTTGAACAGCAACTACATTTAATGGGATGCAGTCACTGTTCAACCGGCAAATTTCCACCTGGCACCTTTGATTTTTCAGTCGATGTTTGTCAAGACAAGTGGTGCCAGCAAGGTCACTCCTGGCTCAAATTTTGGCTAATTCAGCAGAATGTGGCCCACACTTTTGCATATGGCCAACTTATAAACAAGTAACTCTTTCATGGCTGCTACTCTGCAGGGTTAAATTATCTTCTCAAAAGCAATCCTTCATGTGTCAGGTTCAGTTACTTCCACAATGGGGTGACTCTCTGAAGTGATTGGCTCACTGAGCCCATTTGCAATTGGTGATGTAGGTGGTGATGCACACAACACCGGGATATTTTGATGGTGGTGCAGCAATTGCAAGGCAAATCCAAACAATGGTGTTTCTGTCCTCTGCATAGGACTCCTAAGCATGCCTTGATACTTGAGCTTTAAAAGTTGTACTCCTCTGATTGGGAGGGTGTGACCAGTGCCTAAAGTACTTCAGTCAATTTGCTCCAAATTGTGGCCATTGTGGAATAGTTGTTTATGCCCAGTGCTGAATATTCTTCTAAAAGCATAGATCACAATGAATGGCCTTTGAATCTATTTTAATTGAATTCACTACACCTGGACTTTAACATGGCGCATTCTGTGTATGTCTGCTTTGTTTTGCCAGAGCTTTCCAGCTCCCCTCCTGGTCCTTACCAGCAAGATGCATATAATTGTAAGCTGGAAGAACGTTTCAAATCTCCCCCTATCCTCCCACCCCATCTGCTTCAAGTTATTCTTAATAAAGACACAGGCATTTCAGTAAGTATGCAAAAATTCAGCAGATGTCAAATCAGTTTACTTTATTGGACTGTGATAATTCTGAATGCATGACCTGCATGATAAAATAACCTAACAATGTATTTAATTTTATTACTGTTATACAGGATTTATATAGCACCAACAGTTTTTGCAGCACTTTACAACATGAGGGCAAGACATTTAAAATACAATTTAATACAGGAGGCATCAGAGTCCTTCTCATTAGAGTTTACAATCTAAAAGGGAGGGTCAAGTGGATACAAAAGGTATAAACGGGGGGGGGGGAATAAACTGATGGCATACAGTTGTTAAGTAGGGGCCAGATAGGCTTCTCTGAAGAAAGGGGTTTTCAGGGATCGCCTAAAAGTGGATAGAATAGGGGATTGTCAGACAGATTGGGGTAGGGAGTTCCAGAGTTTGGGTGATGCTCTGGAGAAGCCTACACCTGGAGGCGAGCATGGGATGTGGTGACAAGGGCTATGGAGAGCAGGAGCTCTTGGGAGGAATGAAGAGAACGATTTGGTTGGTGTTTTGAGACTAGGTTAGTGATGTAGCTGGGGGCCGAGTTGTGGATGGCTTTGTAAGTGGTTAGTAGTTTGCATTTAATTAGTTGGGTTAGCGGAAGCAAGTCGAGGATGGGTTGATGTGCCATTGATCTTGACAGAGAAGTCATAGGAAGGGGCAGGTGGTGGGATATTATGAGATCGGTTTTGGATAGATTGAGTTTGAGGAAGTGGTGTGACATCCAGATTGATATGTCTGTTGGTAAATTTGTGATACCTGAGGAGACTGATGGAGTAAGCTGAGGGATAGAGATACATCTGGGTTTCATTGGCATAGAAATGGTATTGAAATCCATGTGAGGCTATCAACTGATCCAGAGAGGAAGTGTAGATAGAGATTAGGAGTGGTCCAAAAACGGAACCTCAGAACAGGACCCCAATGGAAAAGAGGAGGAAGTAGAATTTGAAAGTGATGCTGAAGGTGCAGATATGTAGGATGAGAACCGATAAAGAGTACAGTCATTGAGACCAAAGGTGTTTTGAGTGTTTTTTGTGTGTGTGTGTGTGTGTGTGTGGTGTTTGTGTTTTTTTTTTTTTTTTTTTTTTTTGAGGAGGAGGAAGTGATCAAGAGTATCAAAGGCAGCAGTGCGTTCCAGGAGTAGGAGTACACAATAGTGACCATTGGTTTTTAGCCATTAGTAAACCATTTGTGAGTTTTAGGAGAGCAGTTGCTGTGGCGTGTTGAGATTGAAATCCAAACTGAAGGGAATCCAAGAGGGTTATTCTCAGTGAGGTTGTAGCTCAGTTGGTTGTAGACCAGGCATTCAAGGACTTTATTGGAAAAGAGGAGCAAGGATATGGGACGTAGGTTAGGATTGGTGGGATACAATTGGGGCTTTTTAAGTAAGTGGGGAGACTAGTGCATGTTTTAGAGAGTTGGGGAATATGCCAGAAAAGAGGGAGAGATTGAAAATGTTAGAGAGTGTTAAAGTGGAAGTGATGCATTAAAGTGGTATGGCTCCTGGCCAGCGTTGGTCCAATACTAATAACTGATAGATATCTATCTAATATATATATTTTTTTTTTATATTAACAGTGTGATCCAGCTTTGCTTCCGGAGCCCAATCATGTCATGCTGAATCACCTTTACGCACTGTCCATCAAGGTACATATTTTTCTGCTGTTCTCTTGCAGTTATTCCCTCCAGCTACATCATTCACAGTTGTTGCATCTTTGTATTCTTCTTTTAGGATGGTGTGATGGTGTTAAGTGCTACTCATCGTTACAAGAAGAAGTATGTCACCACACTGCTGTACAAACCCATATGAGCTGCCTCCATAGACTGTACTCATTGAAATTTTACGCCTTTTTTCACTTTTTTATATATTAAATGCATTAAATATTTGCGGAATAAGCTATAGCTGTCAGTAATGCATTGAGCATTATATTGGTTCACAATTCACTGTTCGATCTATATTGACAATGCTGCAGTTGTTCTAGATCTGTCTCAGTTGCACATTTATTTGGGCAAAGTAGGGGTAGCAACTCATTTAAATTAGGCTTGCACTTTCCTGGCCCAGAAGAGTGCCCTGCTGGGTTGGGCAAGGGACGGCACTAGTGAATGGAATCGATTTTCCTGCAGCAGTTTTTCAGCAATATTAGATTACTGTAGATGTTTGGCTCAGGTTGTGTGAAGCTCAAGAATGGGCTGTAATGCAGATCCCCCCCGCTACTGTGTTCTGCAGTGAGCTGATTGTGAGTGTGGACATCGCAGTTGTACTGTTAGTTTTACATGGGGTTTAAGGCAACCCTACCAGTCACTTTATTTATTCTGTTCCTTGGTAACATCTTTTCTCTCAACTGAAATAAAAATTTAAAAACCGTGCTAGACTGGTAAATTAAAAAAAAAAAATTAGGACAAACGCAGCAACTTGGTTGTGGGATACACAAATATTGGATAGGATGGAAAAGAGCTGCGCTCAAAACATAAATCATAAATGATGAAATCAGTTCAAAATGAGTAAATCAATAGTCCCTGGATTCAATTCAGGTGACTGCACACAAAATAGAAGTGCCCGACCACCATATATATTGCCTGCTTACCAGATAGCCGGCAACAAGAAGCGATCTGCTGTAACCCAGCCACGGCCTTTATCTTGCAAGGACCACTGCTGGACCCAGACAGGAATACCCCTGGTTATGGACCTGGTATAGTAACCCCCTAGGCGTCCTGCTGTTTTTGCAAGCCACCTGTGGATTGCAGTGCTTCCTGGAGTTCATCTCAAGCATAGCCATGATCCAGCGGGACGCCTAGGGGGTTTACTATACCAGGTCTATAACCAGGGTTATTCCTGTGTGGGTCCAGCAGTGGTCCTTGCAAGATAAAGGCCGTGGCTGGGTTACAGCTGATCGCTTCTTGTTGCCTGCTATCTGGTAAGCAGGCAATTTATATGGTGGTCGGGCACTAATTCTATTTTGTGTGCAGTCACTGTGGTGGTACCTGAATTTAATCCAGGGACTATTGATTTACTTATTTTGGACTGATTTCATCATTTATGATTTATGTTTTGAGCGCAGCTCTTTTCCATCCTCTCAACTGAAATGAGTTCTATAAGGTATATCTAGGGGAATCTTAAGTCATACATATGTGTTTCTTAATTACAAAGCCCTCTGCACATAGGATAAAACATAAGCCACTGAGGTAGTGGCTATGTTGAAGCCTTATAAACCCATATGTGTGACCTTAGGAAGGGGCATTAGTGTAAGGATCGAATGTTCTCCTCCTTTGTTTAAAGTGGAACTAAACTCTCCTGTCCTTTACAGCCAAGAAAGCTGCCATCTTAGTCTGTTTTGGTTTGCAGCTGCCATGGTGCTGCACATGTGATCTGATGTAACACCAGCTATTTAATGGCTTGATAGTTCGGCTGAGAGCACAAGCAACTCTGACAGTTAAAATTCATGGCATGTCTTGAATGTAACTGTTTTGCCATTAAAGTGGAAGTAAACCCAATGTCATCCTTTCTAAACTACCGCCATAGGGGTTATCTATAAGGATATACATGCCTCCTGCATGTAACTTTACCTGTCAAATGTCTCTCCTCTGTCTGTTATTAGACCCGAAAAACTGCAGATTCTGTGGGTGGGTCTGTTGTCTGGAACTTGGTGGGTGGAGTCGTGATGTCAGTAGTCTCCCCGCCCACCTCTACACTCCCCTTGTCAATATGCATTTTCTCCTGTGTATTTCTTACACTGAACTATGATCTCTAACATCCAGTGAAAAGACAGGAAAGTAACCACATGACTTTAGCATGCCAAATCATGCTGAGGTGTGGAACAGCCAATCCTCGCAGAGCTGCTGAAGAAAGGAGTGGGGGTGGGAATTAAAAAATAATGCATGTCTTAGGCTAGTGCACGAGATATGTAACTCACCTGTCACTCACAGCAAGGGGGAGGATTTGACAAAGTTTTTCTCAGTTTGTCAAGTTTTATCTCACTGAACAATAAAAGAGGATTGCTCAGAGCTGGATTAACTTTGTGGCAAGACTGGGCTCAAATGATAGGAAGTCGTATATTCTACTACATTATGACATCAAAAAAAAAAAAAAAAATTCGGTTTTACATGCACTTTTTTTTCTACAAAAAGTATCTAAACCTGTTTAAACAAAAAAAGAAAAAAAAAGTGTCTTTGTTTTCATGTGTTATGCATGCAGGTTTTTGTGGAGACCTAGGCTAGCCATACATGCTTTGATTTCTCTCATTCTGTCCAGTGTACTGAATGAGAGCAATCAGTAGATTTCTCTAGCCATGCAAAATGGCGTGTATGCACAAATCTTACCTGCTGGCTATTGTATTCTGACAGCTGCGGCTGTCAGAATACCCAAATATTGACTGCATCTGATAGGTTGAAGTCACATTTCGGCAGACCTTTTCCCACCTGGCTTCTTTTTAGGGAGATAATACAAGTTTTCTCTGTTTGGCTAACATCACTGGATGGATTATTTGAAAGCAAAGATTATCCTACCTTTTTTACTTATTTTTGTGTTTGGAACATAAAAAGCAAAGTCAAATCTAATTGGCTGATAGACTGTCTTGCTTCAGGCCTTAAATGTGCATCTGATTATGCAGCTTTTCCATTAAGTTCATATTTGAAAGTGGTGTGTTAGTTTTATTAAAAAAAAAAAAAATTTGCTTACTAGGCACTTATACCCCCTTCCTGCCCAGGCCAATTTTCAGCACTGTCACACTTTGAATGACAATTGCACGCAACACTATACCCAAATATTTTTTTTTTTTTTTTTAGAATTACTTTTAATTGTGAAAAGTGAAAAATTAGTTTTTTTTTCACACAAATAGAGCTTTCTTTTGGTGGTATTTAATCACCACTGGGGTTTTTATTTGTTGCTAACCAAAGACCAATTTTGAAGAAAAAAGAAAATTTTTTTATATTCTGTTTTAAAATTTTGCAAACAGATAATTTTTCTCCTTTTGCTGATGGGCGACACAGAGAGGTGGCACTGGTGGGTACTGATTGGCAGCACTGGTGATCACTAAGGGGAGCAATGTCCCTCTAACACAGTGGTTCTCAACCTCTCTACTGCTGTGACCCCTTTCCCAAGTTGTGGGGACCCCTAACAGGAAAAATTATTTTCGTAATGTGGGTTGTCAGCACCCAAGGCAAGAAAAGAAATTTGTACCCCTAACCCACCGATATTTAGCACTCCGAGTCCCTTCCACTCGTACAGTATTAAAACCCCTTGTGGTACAATTTAAGATGTACAACTCTTTCTCTTTGTTCTACTTTCTTTCCTTTTTATCCCGCTCTATCCTAATTTCTTGTTTTTTTTTTTTTTTTTTTTTTTTTTTTCCCATCCCCCTCTAGCCGTATTTCTTGTTTCTTATTCTTTCTCCCCCTCTTTTCCTCTCCCTTCCATTTATTCTCAATTTTTATTCCTTCTTACTCCTTGGTGGGGGGGAGACTGTAGTGGGGATTTTTAAATGCAACTATAATCACAGGTAGTGTTACTTACTGTGTCTCCGACTTTGTGGTGTCTCTCAGCAGTGACACCTATGCCGACATCAGGAGACAGGGTCTCCTCCAGCCCCTCCTACTTCACATTCCTCACCAGTCAGCTGACATCTAGTGTCTGCCCCCCAGCCATGCCGTGAACTGAATGGGCGGCTGCGAAGAGGCTGAGCGGGCGGCCTCCAGGAACAGCTCAGCTGGACGGCCACATGCTCCAGGGACAGCCCTGCTGGGTGGCTGCGAAAAGGCTGAGAGAGCGGCGCGGGCTTCAGGAACAGCCCAGGATTCAGTGACCTCTGGCAAACTGTCATTCGACCCCCAGGTTGGGAACCACTGCGCTAGCGGAAGCCAGTTAAGGGCTTTCTTCTTTTCTTCACGATGACAGCGTGAAGAGAAAAAAAAAAACGTAAATGGCTTCTGTTTACTTCCGTGACCAGCTGTCATTGGCTGACAGCTGATCACGTGGTAAAGGGCCCTCTGTGATTTTTTTTTTTTTTAAGTCATACTTACCTAGGTGGATGCAACATGGGTCCGATGCTGCATCTGTCCCCTGTCGCCTCTACACTGAGAACCGAGCGATTGAACATTGGTGATTACTCACTTGGTTCTGACAGCTCCCCGAGCAGTCAGCCACAGCTCAGTGTCAGAGCCTTATAAACTCTATGGGATTTATTTACTAAAGCTGGAGAGTGCAAAATCAGGCTCACAATCCGCTTCCAGGTTTTATTTGTCAAAGCTTAATTGAACAAGCTGAGGTTAGAAGCTGATTGGCTACCATGCACAGTTGCAGCAGATGCTGATTGCACTAGTTTTAGTAAATCTACCCGTATGTGGCATCAGCTACATTGAGTATGCAGTGCTGTGTTCTGGCACAGCTGATACTACATACAGTTTATACAACTCTGACAGCAGGTGGACCTATTGGTAAAGAAAAAATATTTGGCTTGGGCCAGCTTGGCCCAAACCAACTATTTTTAAAATGAAAGTAAACCTTGAGTTAGGTTTTACTGCAGGTGCTGAAAGATGTGCTACTATAGTTTAGAAAAGTTGATTGATGTGGCATAGAATTCTGTCTTTTTGTTGTGTTGTGTTTTTTTTTTTTTTTTTTTTAAAGTGGAACTAAACCCACCAGTTTACTTGTCTACACCTTCCAGCCATGCAGGGGTTACATGCCTTGCTGTCTGCTGTCATCTCCAGAGTGCTGTTATTTCGGCCTCTTGCTTGGCCAGTAGGGGATGACATTTTGTGCATGCACACTGGAATCAGTAATGCCAGTACAGCTGAAGTGTGCCAGGAATGCATTCTGAGTTGCACATGCTAAGCTCCGCGTCCATTCAATAGAAAACTGCAAGCAGACAGGTAAGTGTTTTTTTTTTTTGGGGGGGTTTTGTTTTTGTTTTTACAAAACTTAGGTTTAGTTCTACTTTAAAGCCAAGATAACTACTGAAGTCAGCTAAGATAAACGCATAGAGACCTAACAAACAAAATATGTACAACTGGTTTTATACGTTTCACTTTTTTTTTCGTATGAACTAAACTACAGTGCATCTGGAAAGTATTCACTGTGCTTTTTCCACATTTTATGTTACAGGCTTAGGCCCGGTTCACACTGGGGCGACATGTGCTCTGACTTTGGGAGCACATGTCGCATGACATGTATAAATCAATGTTTCCCTATGAGAGCTGGTCCGACTTTGAAAAAGGTTCCTGGATTGCTTTGGTCCGACTTGGAAATGACTTCAGCCCATTGATTTGAATGTAAGTCACATCCAAGTCGGATCATCCGTCTTAACTGATCTGACTTGTGCTCCGAGGATCTTGAGAGGGGAAACCTCATGCCAAAATTTTAAAAAAAGCCACGGGGTCCCCCCACAATCCATACCAGACCCTTAGCCGAGCATGCAGCCCGGAAGGTTAGGAAAGTGGGGAGGGAGAGACGAGCGAGTACCCCCCAAAATACCAGGCACCATGCCCTCTTCCCGAAACCGGTGGGCGGTGGTTGTGGGGGTCTGCGGACAGGGTACTTGTCAGAATCCTCAAGCCCCCTTTAACAAGGTGGTCCCCAGATCCCAGCCCCTCAACCTAGGTCAGTGATGGCAAACCTTGACACCCCAGATGTTTTGGAACTACATTTCCCATGATGCTCATGCACTCTGCGGTGTAGTTGAGCATCATGGGAAATGTAGTTCCAAAACATCTGGGGTGCCAAGGTTCGCCATCACTGACCTAGGTGAATGAGTAGGGGCACAATCACCCAAAAAAGTATAAATAATAATAAATCCTGTACACAGGTTTTTGACAGTCCTCCTTTCTTTCTTCTTTTTTCTTTTTCATCAAAGTAGCTCCAATGCATCTTCTTCCTCTGGGTCTTCTCCCTCCGCTGTCTTTTTCCTCTGGTTCTTTTCTTTCCTGATGTCTTCTCCCAATGCTAGCTTTCCCTGTTGTGTAAGCCATTTTACTTTCTGCAGCTCTACACCAATCAGAACTGTATGGTAGAGTGGCCAGATGGAAGCCACTCCTCAATAAAAGGCACATGACAGCCCGTCTGGAGTTTGCCTAAAGGCACCTAAGACCATGAAAAACAAAATTCTCTGGTCTGATGAAATTCTTTGGCCTGAATGACAAGCATCATGTCTGGAGGGGGCGAAGGTTCATCTTCCAACAGGACAATGACCCTAAGCAGACAGCCCAGATAACAAAGGAGTGGCTATGGACAACTCTGAATGTTCTTGAGTGGCCCAACCAGAGCAAAGACTTGAACCCGATTGAACATCTCTGGAGAGATCTGAACATGGCTGCGCACCAACGCTCCTCATTCAACCTGATGGAGCTTGAGAGGTCCTGCAAAGGAGAATGGGAGAAACTGCCCAAAAATAGGTGGCCAAAGCTTGTAGCATCATACTCAAAAAGATTTGAGGCTGTAATTGGTGCCAAAGGTTCTTCAACAAAGCATTGCGCAAAGGCTGTGAATACTTATGAACATGGGATTATTTTTTTTCCATTTATTTATTTATTATTTATTTTTAATTTTCAAAGATTTCAAACAAACTTCTTTCACGTTGTCATTATGGGGTATTGTTTGTAGAATTTTGAGGAAAATAATGAATTTAATCCATTTTGGAATAAGGCTGTAACCTAACAAAATGTGGAAAAAGTGAAGTGTTGTAAATACTTTCCGGATGCACCGTAAATGCAGAAATGTAATGACAAAGTCCTTGTAGTTGCAGAGGAGCTATGAGGTCATCTTTCCTAAGTACTATGTTCTCGATTAGAATTTCAATATGGTGTGTATGTAATTGGTTCCAATAAAGTTAAAATATTGTCGTGAACCTGGAAAATTAAAGCCAAACATTATTGTAGCCAATATTGACATTCACGGGTAAATTTTTAGATTTGCATATAACTTTAGCTGTCTGCATCTCCGGATGGACTTATTTTTCCATGCAATTTTCACTTGGGTTAACCAAGTTATGCATTGTTTCATCCTATGCTGCTCGCATTGCATCACCCAGGTTTACATTTAACATACCTATTTAAACCCAAGAACACCAGTCCTTAGGCTAAAAAAAGAAAAATAATTCAGCCACCATATCTATGTACATTTTCTGTAGAATGTAGAAAAATACTCTCTGATCTTTCCAGAATTCCTGTGTCCGTGTAACTTCCTTCCTCCCTTCAAATAATATGACCTTTCCCAGCTATCTTCTGTGAACTTTAAGACCCCTCCCCTCCTACTGATGGGTTTGAGAGGAGTAGGGGTTTGCAGTCAAAATTGGGAAAGCAGTGCAGAGGGACAATGCAGCATCTTTGTAGATGCTGTACAGTGAAAGTTGTCACCTTAGGACAGGGAGTATGGTACCACCGGCAGGATCACTAGATTGGAAAAAAGTATTTTAATGCAGACCTTACATCTAAGCATTGATAAGCTGCAAAAAAATTAAGTGTATCTGAATGGAACTTAAAGTCTTCCTAGTAAGCTATCCTTGTGTGGCTGAGCTCCGAAGCAGAATGCCCTAATAAATCTGCTCTTTGTAACGCCACTAAAATCAGCACATGATACTTCAGAAGAGATAAAAGCATGCCTGCTAAAGCTGGCTTTAAATGGATCAAAATGTAGCCAGTTCAGCAGGACCCACAAAATTTAGATTTATGTATGGGCAGGCTGGTTGTACAGAAGTCAGTGTACCAATCGACTTCTGTACAACCACCCTGTTGGTTTTTTTTCCAATTCATCAGTGCTGCTGACTGTAGCATCACTGATAGGAAGGCTATCCGCTGTCAGAATCCAATAACTCCACGGGATGGATTCCCCCATTCACATACTCAATGTGGATGAGGACATCTATCGGGTCATTTTGTCAGTCAGCTCGCTGGTTGAACGAAAAAAATGACTGATGTATGGGCTGCCACTGTATTTCTGCATGTAAGCCCTGCTTATATGTTTTGACTGTATTCTTCATTTGCATCTTTAAGGTATGAGATGGGCTTCTTTATCACCATGTAGACTAATCACATTTTCGTATGCGTTTTATTTATTTGCATATTAGTTACTACATTAGGACTTTAAATTGAGTCTTAAAGTGGTTGTTAACCCACTAATATAAAGTCATCCCAGCCATGCTGTAATATACCAATAAGTGTTATGTAAAAAATATGCTTATATGTATCTATATCAGCGCAGCTCCCAGTGCTCAGCTGACTTTCCCGCTCACAGTTCCAGGGGGTGGGGCCAAGCACTCCTGCTGACGTTAGCCAGAGAGGAGCTAGAGAGCCGAGCGTCAGCTGAGCGCCGCGCTGATATGGATACAGATAAGCATATTTTTTTTTATATAGCACAGGGACACTTATGGGTATGTTACAGAGTGGATATTTTTCCCCAATAATATGTAGAAGAATACATATTGGCCTAAACTGATGAAGAATTTTTTTATTATTTTTTTTTATATTTATAATCGCAAAAAGAGTCAATTTTCTTTGGGTACAGTGTCGCACGACTGCGCAAATACCAGTTTAAAGCAACGCAGTGCTGTATCACAAAAAATGACCTGGCCATTAAGGTGGAAAATCTTCCGGGGCTGAAGTGGTTAAAGGAACAGAATCTGTTTAACCCAAAAGAAAAACCGCTTTAAGCGGGATACACACTATACAACTTTTGTTGTTCGATTTCCTTTAGATTTACCTTCAACTAAGTAGTGCAAGGACCTGCCTGATTGCATACAATTTGAAAGTGTTTAGATTGGACCTCATGTTATATGGTTTTGGTAAATCTAAAGGAAAATTGTATAAAAGTTGTATAGTGTGTAGCCAGCTTTAAGCAGTTGTGGTAACACACATTATGTTTATTGGTGCGCTGTGTTGCCATTTATTCTGAATGGCACACCAATGTACCTGAGTTGCAGTGTACTACAATGCATAGTAACCCACTGCTGTGGCAGACTGTGAACCTAAAACAGTGTTTTTGTGTTTTGTTTTTTTGGCGTGTTGGATTGCTTTTTAAATTAATGCGCTGCCTTAAATTAGTTGTAAGCCTGACATGAAAAATTAACTAAGCACATTGTGTGTGTGTTTGCCTTAATCCAAAGCACGAAGTGTGATTTCTCTATGCTAGTTCTTCAACTATCTGCATGACTCGCTGCTGAAAGGTTTTCCTGACTCCAAAAGCTAAAAGGGAATGGGAAGGAGAGCTTCAGCTCACAGCCTGTGATTAATATCCTCAGCTGTGCATGTTTAACTGTGTGTAGGGCGGGATGTACTTTCACTCCCCTCAGGGCTCAGGTTATAGTTATCTCCCTGCTATTACTATGTGCTCTGCAGTGTGTGTGAAATCAGATCTCTGCCACCTGCTTTCAATGCTGTTTAACCCTTTGCTGCCAGATCCGTTTTTGCGTTTGTTTTTTTTACAAACATGTTTAACAGCTTCCCGTCCACGCTATAGCCGAATGACGGCTACAGAGCGGACCTTAATTGCTGGGAGGCCGTCAATATACGCCCTGCCGTGCCTGCGCGCCCCGCTCTGTGATCACTGAGTCAGTGAGACTTGGCTGATCCCGGCCCCTTACCATGTGACCAGCTGTCAGCCAATGACAGCTGATCACGTGATGTAAACAAAAGATCGGTAATTGCTTTTTTTTTTTTTTTTCTGCTTGCGCAGATGGCGTGAGCAGAAAAAAAAAGCAGATCACCGGCTTTTGTCAAAGGGACAGCGGTCCCGAAGCGGGTGTGACATCACCCAAGTATCTGTACCCACCAGTGCCACCTATCAATACTACCAATCAGTGCCTCATCAGTGTCGCCTAGCAGTGCCCATTAGTGCAGCCTATCAGTGCACATCAACAAAGGAGAAAAATTACGTTTTCAAAATTTTATAACAAACTATAAAACAGTTTTGTTTTTTCAAAATTTTTGGTCTCTTTTTTTTTTTTTTTTTTTTTTTTGCAAATAATAAAAAACCTAGCAGTGATTAAATACCACCAAAAGAAAGCTCTATTTGTGGGAAAAACAATGGTGTACAGTGTTGGATCTGTCCAGATGCTGTGTCCCAGTACACATCTCAGGTGCATGGTATGGTATGCCCTGTGTGAACAAGGTCTAAAAGAGGCAATGGCGGAAATATATCCAGACAATGGAGAGAATCTCCTTGAGGTGAACCACCGCTGGACATAGGAAAGGCAACACAATAACTTTAGTAACGTAAAATACAACCCAATAACTTCAGTAAGGTAAAATGCAGAAACAGCTGGGTAAAAGTGAGGTTTTTAGTTTTAAAATAGTGTTGCACCGATTCCATTTTTTAAGACCGAGTACAAGTACCGACACTTTTTTTTTCCAAGTACTCGCCGATACCGATATGTTGTTTTTTTGTTTTTTTTTTAAAGTCATGTGACAGTGGCACTAATACGCAGCACTGATGAGGTGTGGATGGTGTTGGTGGTTTGTTTTGTTTTTTTGAGAGGGGGATTGGACTGTGTCAGTAGTTTTTATTATTTTTACAATTTAACCTTTTAATTATTACAATTCCTTTCTTTTTTTTTTTTTTTTTTCCATTTTTAATTTTTTTTTATCAGGCCTGTTGGGGGGGGGTGGGCTTTGGTGAGATCTCAGGGGGGTCTAAACAGAGCCCTGCCATCTCCCTTTTGAAACCGGGAAAGGGACTGAGGACACAGATTTCCCAGTCCCTTTCTATGCAGCCTCAGCTTCACTGAAGATGAATGGACTGGAGACAGAGGCTCCTGTTCATTCATAAACTGAATGCATAGAGTCAGTAATCACTGACTGCATTAAGAAAAGGAAGGAGCCGGCTACTTCCTCCGCTCTCCATCTGGACAGATCCAAGAAGACGGGGGCCCAGAGGAGGACCTGGGGAGCCAGAGGAGGACACGGACAGTCGGGGATGATCGGTGCAAGTAAATTTTATTGCAAAACTGTGAACCAAATAACTTATTCTTCTACCAATACCATAAGGTATTGTTTGGAGGACTTTACTTAATCATAAATTGGATGATTTATTGTGCATGAATTTTCACACTCAAGAATAATTAATATTTTTGTATCAGTGCTGTAGATAATATTGTGTTTTTCTGCTCAAACGCTCCTCTTCTGAACCTCTAAATGCTTCTCTTCTAATATACCTTTACCACTTGCCTACCAGGCCAATTCTGACATTTCTCTCCTATGTAAAAATCATAATTTTTTTTTTGCTAGAAAATTACATAGAAACCCCAAACATATGTTTTTTTTTTTTATTAGCAAAGACCCTAGAGAATAAAATGGCAGTCATTGGAACTTTTCATCTCGCACGGTATTTGCGCAGCAATTTTTTAAACACGTTTTGTTTCATGCTTTTAAAAAAAAAAAAAAACAGTAAAGTTAGCCTAATTTTTTTGCATGATGTTACGCCGAGTAAATGGATACATAACATGTCACGTTTCAAAATTGCACACGCTCGTGGAATGTCGCCAAAATTTAGTACTTAAAAATCCCCATAGGCAACGCTTTACATTTTTTTTACTGGTTACATGTTTTGAGTTACAGAAGAGGTCTGGGGCTAGAATTATTGCTCTCGCTCTAATGTTCTTGGCGATGCCTCATATGTGCTGCCTGAACTAAAAAAAAACTAAAACAATCTCGGCTCCCCAGCCAAGGCGGCGCCATTTGTTTGAATAACATCGTGCCTGGCCTCCGAAATGATCATAGAGACTCCAGGGACCATCTGGTCCACCAGAAATATATATGATCAGCATCCAGGGCTGGCGGTTCCCTTCTCCGACTCGCCGATGGCAGGGGTGAGTCGGTAGAAGCTCCGGAGGGTGGTCGGAGGGGGAACGTCCCCTTTCGCTACCCATATGAACGATCAATCGGCTGAACAGCCGCTATGATCATTCCAATGGTGTAGGGAATCGATGGCTGAAAGAGAAGATATCTGAATGATGTCTAGCTGCAGGCATCATTCAAATATCACTGCTCAAACCCGACAACATCAAAGGACGTGCGGGAAGCGGTTAAACACCTATATGTGCCTAGCTACGTTGGCTAACATAGAGGGGCATTTAGAGGCTGATATAAAACGTCAAAAATCTTTTTTTTTTTTCTTTTAATGCCCATTGTGCATGAGGCCTAACCAGTACAACCCCAATTCCAAAAAAGTTGGGATGCTGTGTAAACTCTATATTGGATGCCAGTGATCTTTGGACCCTCAGACGACACTACAATAAAATTTGGCATACTTACAAAAAGCATTGCCTGTGAACATAGTTTGCCATGCCACCCAAAAATGCAAGCTAAAGGTCTATCATGAAAAGAAGAAACCATATTTTAACATGATACAGAAGTGCTGCCATCTTCTCTGGGCCAAAGCTCAGTTAAAAGGATCTGTTGCAAACTGGAAAACTGTACTGTGGTCAGACAAATCAAAATTTGACATTCTTGGGTGCCATGTCCTCTGGACTAAAGAGGAGAGGGACCTTCCAGCTTGTTATCATTGCTAAGTTCAAAAGTCTGCATCTCTGATAGTATGGGGGTGCATTAGTGTGTATGGGATAAGCAGCTTGAACATCTGGAAAGGCACCATCAATGCTGAAAGATATATCTATATATGTGGGGTTGTATTTATGATGGCAACTTTACACCCTCAAAAGCCCATCTCAGTCGGTTGGCTTACAATCCATCCTAGTAGTGAGGTTTGTTCTTTTCATCTTAATATCAAAATCCAAAAAAGAATTCCCTGAATACTGCATAAACTTCAAAACTCCAAATACCACTCCAGATTGTTCAATTGACTTAGGAAAAGTTTCAAATCTTCCTCTGGGCCCCTTCACACAGCTATACAGTCATCCACTGTATATAACGCCACCAAAATATTGCTTTCTTGATCTTGCAGCTTGCTCTTTACATAGGTTCATGAACAGGTTTGCTTACCCCAGTGCAAATATGCACCCTATTGCTGAAACTCCCCTCTGTATATAGAATCTTCCAAAAATAATATTCAAAAATTCCACACACTTCAGAATATTCTTTTTTTCCCATCCATATTAGTGTCTTGTATAAGTTTGTGTTCCAGAGCTTCCAATAGTTTATGATGTTGGAATAACGGTATATAAGGACTTAAAGGATAAGTTCACCTTTAAAAAAAAAAAAAAAAAAGTTAAAAAATAATTTGCATTTAGTATTTTTTTTTTATAGGGAGCCTGTAAAGTATTGCAGCTGGGATCAGCAGATCACAATTGCAATGCAGCGCTCTTGCAGACTCTGTGTGAAATCTGTCTGCTCGTACCTCATACGAGTAGTCAGTTACACGCTGACAGGAAGCCTCAATGAACTACCTAGAGCAGGGATCTCCAAACTACGGCCCTCCAGCTGTTGCGGAACTACACGTCCCATGAGGCATTGAAGGACTCTGACATTTAAAGATATGACTAGGCATGATGGGAATTGTAGTTCTCGAACAACTGGAGGGCTGTAGTTTGAAGACCCCTGACCTAGAGTGCTCAACAAGGTAGGTAATTGATAACTACAAGCCAACAGCTGCAAAAGATGTCGGTACTTGTATTTTCCCATTCATAGAGCACTGTGAATGAATGACGCAGCCAGATGGGCGGAGCCCTGCACAGCCACGTCTTTTTCAAATTGCTGTGACAGCAAGCCGGGGATCTTCCCCCCCACACCTGCTGTCACAGAGACATGTGGGGCGGCGGTTGGTGCTGCAACAGTAACATGTTAAGAAAGGTGAACTTATCCTTTAACCACTTCCCATCCCAGCCATCATCAAATGACGTCCACAGGAGAGGTCTCCCATAAACACACAGATCCACGTCCTGTCAGGTGAGAGGAGACCGATCGCGTGTTCCCAGTACAGAGGAACACCGATCGGTCTCCTCCCCCCTCCCCCTACAGTTAAAATCACTCCCTAGGTAAAACATTTAACCCCTTGATTACCCCCTAGTGTTAACCCTATCCCTGCCAGTGACATTTATACAGTAATCTGTGCATTTTTATAGCACTGATCGCTATATAAATGTGAATGGTCCCAAAATAGTGTCAAAAGTGTTTTATATATGTCCGCTGCAATGTTGCAGTCACGATAAAAATCGCAGATCGCCCCTATTACTAGTAAAAAATAAAAATGCCATTAATCTATCCCCTATTTTGTAGACGCTATAACTTTTGCGCAAACCAATCAATATATGCTTATTGTGATTTTTTTTTTTTTTTTTTTAACCAAAAATATGTAGAAAAATACATAGCCTAAACTGAGGAAAAAATTTGTTTTAAAAAAAAATTGGGATATTTATTATAGCAAAAAGTAAAAAAAAATATTGTTTTTTTTTCAAACATGTCACTCTTCTTTTGTTTATAACGCAAGGAATAAAAACCACAGAGGTGATCAAATACCACCAAAAGAAAGCTCTATTTGTGGGGAAAAAAATGATAAAAATTTCATATGGGTACAGTGTTGCATGACTGCGAAATTTGAAAGTGTTACAGCGATGAAAATTGAAAAATATATAAATACGCTGCGCTATCCAAAATATATATTCCAGCATAAAGTGCTAATTGTGCAATACATGCAATATTATATAAAGTGATATTGTGCCTATATGTGAACAACTCTGTGATAACATATAAATATATATAATATATATTGCACATAATCAAAAATCCTGGAAAAAAATTGCAGAAAAATACATAACAGTGAAATGCACTAAATAAAATATGCCGTACTATGTATTATTGTGCAATAATTAAAATAGTCCATAAGTGCTCAAAAAATCCATGCGATTCAGTGAGATGCCAAAAGTAAGATGCTGTGTCCACACACAAGTGCTCCCCCCTAGGTGATATCTGCTCACCTTAGGGTGTATGACCTTGCTGCTAGGCTTGGTCAAAACACGCCTTTGAACCACTGTTATATGGTGCATCCGGGATCCTGAGTTGATCATATGTCACTGTGCCTCAAAGGAATGCAACTTTTAACCTCGGTATATCAATAGAGAGATGGCTTCATGGTGTAGTATGAAAACACTTTTATTAAACACAGTAAAATCCCATACAGGGTACTCACATTTGCACAATAATACATAGTACGGCATATTTTATTTCGTGCATTTCACTGTTATGTATTTTTCATTTGTATTTTTCTGCAATTTTTTTTTCAAGGATTTTTGATTATATGCAATATATATTATTTATATGTTATCACAGAGTTGTTCACGTATAGGCACAATATCACTTTATATAACATTGCATATTTAGCACTTCATTTAATATTGCATGTATTGCACAATTAGCACTTTATGCTGGAATATATATTTTGGATAGCGCAGCGTATTTATATATTTTTTGTTGACCTTGTGCATGATTTATGAGACGTGTAACGCTAGCGGCTAATTCAATATAGAGGCATTGGTTTTGAGACCCGCATGGCCTATTAAGTAGTGGTGGCTCACAGAACGTAGTATTACATTTGAGCGATGAAAATTGGCCTGGACAGGAAGGGGGTGAAAATGCCATGTATTGAAGTGGTTAACATCACTTGTGACTATAAAGTCACCAGGTTGCCACTCTGTTTTATTTAATTCACTAATTATATGGCTTGTGTCCTTTATATATAATGGAAATCTTATTAGATCTTTCTATTCAATTTTATTAACATTATCCGTAAAACCTTCTTTTAGCATTGTTTTCATTTTATTTGTTGGATCTCCAGGACAAGCTTCATAATACTCCCTATGCATCCTTACCAGAGCTCCCCCTTTGTCTGCAGGCTTAGGTTACATTCACACCAGATGCGCTGCCATGCAGGGATCCCTACTCTCTCAGAAAAGGAATGAGAAGTTGTGGCAGCCCAGTATACTAGGCTCATGATCTTCATCAAGGACAAATTTATCTAACTAAATTTTTTACGTATAACTTATTATACACCCCAGCAGTTGCATCGCATTAATCCAACGCTCTCCCCACTTTGAAAAAAAAAAGGCTGGAATGCTACTGCTACCTTTTATCATATGGTGTGGATCTTCCCCCTAATTATTGTTTTTTGGGGTCAAGTCACCACTAGAATGTCCAAAGCCCTTCATCTGCCCGTATTACTTGATCCCCTTGTTCTACTGCTGGACTTTTATGATGTCCTTCCTATTTAAAAACATGATAAATTACTGCTCTTATATGTATCTTACTACTTTAGAAGAGATATCCTCTCTCCCCCCCGCCATCCTATATAACGATTGATGCTTGGCGATTAACTACCGTATGTGCTTCCTATGTATTAGTTGACATATGAGTAAAGGCTGCCATTCTAAATATGACCAAATTTGGTCAACATGGACAGGTTCTGCTAGACTCCACCCCCCCCCCCTTTTTCCTTCTTTCTCAGGGGTTTTATTTAGACTGCTGTTATATAGTAAATTAAGACCCCTTTCACACAGACGTTTTTCAGGCACTTTTCGTCTAAAAATAGCGCCTGTAAAGCGCCTGAAATACAGCTCCCCTGCAGTCCGGAGGGCTTTCACACTGAAGCGATGCGCTGGCAGGACGTTAAAAAACTCTTACCCATTGAACTGCATAGGCTCCGCTGCCGAACTGTCAGCAAAGCGCCGCTGCAGGTTGTTTTAACCCTTTTTCGGCTGCTAGCGGGGGTTAAAAGCATCCCGCTAGTGGCCGAAAACCCTTGCAAAAACGACGGTAAATCGCCGCTAAAAAAAGTGGCGCTTTACCGTCGACTGTGTGAAAGGGGCTTAACTTAAACCTGTGTAATTTCTATAACCTCTCTCTCTCTCTCTGAGGCTTTTTCAGGTAATATATCTCTTTGATATTCTTTGTACACTGTATGTGAGTTTTTTAATGATATGAGTGTAGCACCCCTCCTAGTGTTGCTAGAGTTTTTACGTTAGTGTAGGTAAATTTTTAGGCTTGGCTGGCAGCCAAGCCTGTGTGTTTTCCTGGGTTGGGCAGAGATTCAGGGAGAGCTGGATGACTCACAGGTAGCATCACTGAGTGCCCCCCATACTTCTAGAATGTACTGAAACCTTCAAGAAGCATGGGAGGGTAAGGAAGGTGGAGCTGTCTGGAGTATTCTGAGGACCCTGACCAATCCCCAACAGAAGGTTGGCAGGGGCCAGGCCCCCTCAAATACTCTGGGTCAACCCAGCTGGGGGAGTGTGGAGTTTGGTTGGGAGATATAGTGTTAGGCTGTCGGGGCCTTTGAGAGTAGCTCCCCAGTCGGGGCCCGGGCTCGGGTGCGGAAGGAACCCCTCTTCATGACACACAGGGGGATCTTGACCAGGAGGCATGGGAGCAAGGAGAGGACAGCCGGAGAACACGCCCGGGCAAATCTCCAGACAGGAAGACAGCCATGTGGGCTGGTGAGTGATACAGTCAGAGGACTGAGAGGCATGCCTGAAGGGACTTGGTGCAGAGTCAGTCAGGGAGGACTGTGGAGAAGTAGCCAGGAGGGCTAGAGAAAGGGGCAGCTGCAGCCAAGCAGGCTGGCAGTGCCTGAAGAGGTGGTACTGGGAGCAGTAGCCACAGCGAAGGACAGATAGCACCAAAGACTTCATTTTTGTTACACCAAAGGGGTCTGCGGTTCCTCCCTGTAAAGAGTATTTTCTATAGTCTGAATACGCTCTTGTCAGATCATCCACAAAGTGCTAGCTGGTCCTGGGATTAGTAGTTCTACAAGTACGTTTGTGCCAGAGGCAGAAGAAAGGAGTGTGTATATACCAGATGTATATAGGTTGAGTCCCTGAAGAGTTCTGCTGATCAAGTGGACATTCCATATTAACCATTTCCCATTCAAGTTCAAATCCCCATAATAATAAAAAAAAAAGCTGCAAGGACTGTTTCTTGACTACAGAGTGTATGGAAAATGTATGTGCCTGGCTGTGCAGGGTGGGAGATAACATTCCCCAGTGGCGCAACATGTCTTTTCTGTTACATTGTAGCTTCAAAACTTTCAATAAATATTTTCTACTGTTAAAAAAAACACATGTGAGAGCACCGCAATGTAAATAAATGCAGGAGTCAAAGCAGTGAGTTTTCATTTCCCTTACAAATAAAGCTTAGTGACATAAAAGAAAAAAAATCTTAAAACACATTGAGACTGGAATGGACCCTAAATCACCATGAATGTGTCTTGTTCTAAACATTTTTTAAGACTTCCTTTCCCCTTTTGATATATTGTGATATTCTGTTTGTTTTTTTTTATCTCCAGTGTCTAAAATTCTTAAGTCCTCGTTCACATTGGAGCGACTTGTCATGCGATTTGACAGGTCAAATCACATGACAAGTTGCACCCTATTGTCAGCAATGCCCATGTTCAAATCAGTGCGACGCTGACTTTGCAATGCCACATTGATTTGAAATAAGTAGTTCCTGCACTACTTGTGGAGATTTCAGATGCGACTTGTATAGACATCTGTGCATGAAGCTGCACAGATGTCTCCAAAATCGAATTGACATGATACATTCACTGTTGACCTGGGTGGGGTTAGATGGGATACGTAAGCTGCTAAATAGACTCATCCTGGAATTTACCTATGACGTGGATAGTCTGTATGTTTTTTTTTCTTTAGAGCAAGGCCTTGTTCACACAGGGCTTACTAAAGTGTATGCCTGTAGAGGGCCATGTCTACCTACACGCTGAGATGTACAGGTGTTTCTGTGCATCCCCATACAGGCAGTCCCATTAAAGTCAATTGAGATGCGGCAGCTGCATGGACACAGGCGCTGCTTCCAATTCGACAGCTGTGTGGGTACAGGTGCGTGACCCTGAACTTATATAGTGTGCATTCAGGGACACACACCCACACAGATGTAAACATGATCTCGCATGGGAAAACACATTGATACACCCTATGTAAACAAGGCCTCCTGAGAAACCATTGCATATCTACAAATATGTGGAATTATAGTTATGGTGGGAACAAACGTATTGTCTTTTTTTAATACCCTTTTTGCTATTTCCAGCACCTTCCTACTCAAGTTATAATCTATTGTTGGTTTATTCTATTCCTCCTTATTACATTTTTGATCGTCTTTCCTTTTCCCCAGTTTTTTTCTTAAATATAAAAATAGGGAGTGGCGCTGTGCATAAAGGATGTGTAGGTATATAATGATTATCTAATAATGATGATAGATGTGTCTATGTGACATACTATAGGGAACGGCAATAAACAATATCGCTTTGGATGCAATGGTATGTATCCCACATAAAAATGCTGATTAATAAAATAAAAAATTGTTGATATAAGTGAATATTAAGTGCAGCCGTAATCCCATATGCAAAAATAAACACTAATAATCCCTAGTGGTGTGGTGTAATGTGAATGATAAGTGGTAAGTGCAAAAGTGTCAGGTGCAATCCAATTGGCAGTGTTCCAGCACCTGCTGAATGGTGAAAGTAAACTGCAAGTAATATATAAGGTAGAGGGTATCCACAACCCTCTATGGTGAAAAACTAAAGATGCAAAGAGATGTGTGTGAAAAATATATATATAAGAGGTATATATATATATATATATATATATATGAGAAATTATATAAGGTAGAGGGTGTTCACAACCCTCTATAGTGAAGTGCTGAAGATACAAAAGGATGTGTGTGAAAAATATATATATAAGGTATATATATATATATATATATAAGAGTGAAGTTTAATACAAAATATAGAAATAAAAACTAGTTGTATATGAGTGTATCTCTAATAGACTGGTGGTGATACAATTAATAACAGCAATAAGTCTCATGTGAAATAACAAAAAGTTCATATGATGTCTTCCACCCGACTTCTTCCAGATATTTTAAAAACAACTCCCCCTGATGTGATTCCACTCACCGGAAGGCTATACCCCTGCAGGGGTATAAGCATAAGATGTTTATATACCAGGTGCCAATCAGATCCGGGTGCCGATCGAATCCCTGTATGTTGATATCCCCTCCAATTCAGTTCCTCGATCCAGATCAGCCACTCGTGCAAAGGAAGGAGATGGGGGAAGATGATAGTCCCCTGTTGTGATCCTATTTCCAGCCGGACATCCGCTCCAAAGTGTTATATGTAATAAAAGAATTGATCCACATAGCGTAACTCCATTAAAATGCGTTCATTTATAGATGCTCATACAGTCCAAGGAGCGTAGCTAATTCCAAGGAATGAAATGTAGGTATTAAAAAAGAGAGGAGGGAGCGTACAAGCTCTCTGTCTCCCCTTGCTGTCCCGGGACACAGCGTTGTTCGCAACTACCGCTTGCGTTCCACCGGTCAGTTAGCAAAAACCACGATAACAGGAAGTGACGTTGTGCGTGCCAAGATAGTCCCGCCTTACGCGTTTCGTCACACGGACGTTGTTGCTGGTGCTTTCCTGCCTTGTGCAGATATGTAGTCAATTTATTTCTTCATTCTGTAGTTTAACCACCTCAATACTGATGTACGTATGTATATGGCCTTCTATTGATGCGGTTATAACAGGACCATGGTTGTAGCTACAACCATGATCATGTTTTTTTTTCTTTTTTTCTCAGCTACGGATTCTCTTCTTGCTTTATTTGGTATAGAGCCACTCGTTCACTTTTCCAGACGGTGGAAGGGGGTCCCCCCCTCTTCCCACCACTGCCTTTATTGCGCTCTCTTGTTCGATCAGGGAGCTCGATAATGATGCAGCCAGTTTGCGTGCCCTGAGAAGAGTGACAGGAACAGAAGTTCCTGCCTCTCTTCTATGACATCAGAAACTGAAAGCAATGAGGATTTAGGCACTTCGGGTTTATTTATTGACAAGCCGTTACCGGCTTGTATAGCATCCGATTAAACCAGTCTGTTTGGTCAGATGCTTTGGGGGCCAGAGGAGAGATATAGGGTATAATTGACCCCAGATCTCTCCATAAAGAGGACCTGTCATGGCCCAAGCTATCACAAGGGATGTTGTTCATCCTTTGTGATAGCAATAAAGTTGTAGTGTAGGTTAAAGTGTAAAAAAAATACATTAAATTTAAATAAAATATTTTTTTTTAAATTCCCCCCCCATTCCCCCTGTCCTCATGTGCAAAGATGAACGCAGAAGTAGGTCCCACACATATGTAAAAGGTGATTGCACCACACATGTGAGGTATTGCTGGGGATGTCAAAGTGAGAGCAATAACTCTAGCACCAGACTTCCTGTGTAACTCTAAACTGGTAACCAAAGAATTTTAAAGCTTCACCCATGGATGTATCGTACTTTGTCGCCATTCCACAAATATGTGTAATTTTAAAGTGTGACAAGTTTATTTTTTCCAAAAAATTTGCATTTGAATACCTGCTGCAGAAATATTACGTGTCCTAAAAAATCTATACTATAAAAATATATAATGTTTGGGGATTATAAGTAATTTTATAGCAAAAAAATGCAAATTTTTGTATATGATAAATGTCAGAATTGGCCTGGGGAATAAAGCAGTTGAGAAAATGAAGGTGCATTACTTAAATCACAGGGTTCATTACTTTTTTTTTTGTTTACGCCGTCTACCAACCCCACCCCAACCACTGGTCTTGTCACTTCCCCACTGTACTTCTTTATACAGCGAGCGGCAGTGGCTGCTGGTGCTGTATATTTTATTTTTTTGGTGGGGGGGGCAGCAAACAAGACTGGATCCTCCACAGCACCTTAAATAAGGGGCCTGGACAGGGGATGGTGGCAGTAGGACTTCCAGGACGGCAGCATGGAGGAAGCAGGGGCCATGGAAGTAGGGGCCATGGAAGCAGGTCTTGAGGCGCCATCACTAGAATTTGGCCCTAAAATACAGGACTCAGAAGCTCCTGTTTCTTTTCTTACCCCTCTGTGGTGGGGACACAGGTTTTTTTTCCAGGCGCCTGTTTTTTTTTTTTTTTTTTCTTAGTGGACAGGTGTCTTGCATTACAGCATAGACTACGGTGGTGGGTACTTAAAAATTCTTGGACTAGAATTGTGTTATCCACCAAGTGTTTGCATATATGGTACATGCTTCAGTGGAAGGAATATGGGGTGGGTCTGTCCTCTGATTTATTTTAGGACAAAGCCTGTGAGCCCAAAGTCAGTAAGGCAGAGGCAGCCAGAAAAAGATGCCCAGTGTGCACCAAGAAAATGCCTTCCGGTTGGAAGAATGCATGCCAAGATTGTATCGATAATCTCATGAAAGGGGAAACAGGGCCCGTTCTTAAAGGTTTTCTGGATTCAATGAAAAAAGAGAAATGAAACAGACTTTACAGTCTTTCAAACCCTGGGCATGAGAATCGGGTGCGAAACCCATCCGGCTCCAGCCACCAGTGCTAAGCCAACAGCCCCTTTTCACGCATGGGTAACCTAGGATCAGGGGGTACTGGATGAATTGGAAGAGAGCTCAGAATCAGCCTTAGATTCCGAGGAAGGGGAGCTCAAGGAGGATAAATCAAGCAAAACCTAGAGATTTCTGTTTCCTTCAGAGGAGACAGAGGAATTAATGAAAGCTATATACGATACCCTGGAGCTAGAAGAGCCAGAAAACAAAGAATTGTTGGTTCACGACCTTTTATAAGCAGGCCTTCAATTCAAACAGACTAGAACCTTTCCAGTTCATGCGTCTTTAAAAGAAACAGTGCTCCAAGAATGGAAAGATCCAGGAAAAAAAGCCCTCTTTCCTAAAAACCTCAAAAGACAATTCCCCTCCAAGGAAGAAGATACGAATCTGTGGGAAAAGTGCCCCAGGTTAGATGCTTCCCTTTCAAAAGTCTCAAAGAGATCAGAGCTCTCATTCGAAGATACAGGTTCCCTAAAAGAGCCGATGGATAGGGAGGCTGAGGGATACTTAAAGAAAGCGTGGGAAGCCTGCTCTGCTAACTTTAAACCGGCCCTAGCCACTACTTGCGTGGCTCATACCCTTAATTTGTGGCTGAAGCAGCTCCACGCTCTGCTGGAGTCGGACACTCCCAAAGAAGAAATTCTAGAGGTACTACCAACTCTAAATAAAGCGGTGGCCTATATAGCTGATGCTTCCACAGAATTGTAAGCTTCTCCGCCTTAATGAGGCCAGGGGGGCTATCTGGCTAAAGGCCTGGGTTGGAGATACACAGTGTCAAAAACCAAGCTCTCTTCGGTAAAGAGCTGGAGTCTGTACTGGAAAGATTGGCCGATAGGAAAAAGGGGTTTCCTTGCCCCAAGAAACAACAAAAAGGGAATTTTTGTCCCTTTTAAAGGGCTGGTGGGGGCAGAGGGGACAGAAATCAGCATAACACAGATTTTGCAATTAAACAATACCAAAGAAAAGGGTGGCAGTATAGGAGGGGAAAGAGTAGAGGTGGTTTCCTTCTCAAACCCTCCCAGCCAAAGGACCCTTCTCAGTGACTCAGCCAGCCACGTGGGACGAACATTCCTCCCACGATGGCAGGCTATTTCCAGCAACAACTTTATCCTGGATCCAATCAAGTGTGGGTACAGGGTAGAGTTAGTGGGCTGTCCCCCTCAGAAATTTCACCCAACTATCCTACCTAGAGACAAAGAGAAAGCGACAGCAATGTCCTCCCTCCTGCAAAGTGTGCTGGAGGAGAATGTGATAAGTTACACCCCCCCAAATCAGAGAAGGGGTGGATTTTATTCTCACATTTTTCTCAGAAAAAAGACATCAGGGAACCTTAAGCAGGTAAACACATTTGTAAAATACAAACGGTTCAAGATGGAGTCCATCTACACCACCAGAGAGTTGTTAACCCCTGGAGTCTTCATGGCCTCATTAGATTTAAGGGACGCCTATCTTCACATCCCCATTCAGGTGGAGTCCAGGAAATAGCTCAGGTTTGTGGTAAAGAAAGGGTTCAATATTTCCAGTTCAGATCTCTGCTGTTCGGACTAGCATCAGCGGCACCGCGCATCTTCACGAAAGTTCTGGTAGAAGCTCTTCAAATCCTGAGGTCGGAGGGGATTCAGATAATCTCTTACCTAGACAACCTGCTGATATTTGCAAACTCAGCAAAAGAAATGGAACAGAACCTGAGACCAAGACTATCGAACACCTTCAACAGCTGGGGTGGCTGGTAAATCAGGAAAAGTCACAACTCGTCCCTACTCAAAATAAAGTATTTTTGGGATACTTGATAAACTCGACTATGTCCAAAATTTTTCTGACGGAAGAAAGAATTGCAACACTAATGCCAGAGGTGAGCAACCTATGTGCAAGCTCGGAGACCTCAATTCAGAGCATGAGGGTCCTCAGATTGATGACGGCAGCCATCCCAGGGGTTCAGTGGGCCCAATTTCATACGAGAGCACTACAAGCATTCATGCTGTCGATCTGGGATGGAAAGAAGGAGTCTCTTCAAAGCCGGGCAGAGATCCCGCAGGAAATAAAACTCTCAATCAGGTGGTGGTTGAACCCGGCAAATCGCTTAGCGGAACGACTTTGGTCTCAACACCACCCAGTGACAGTCACCATGGACGCCAGTGGTCAGGGGGTGGGTAGCCCACTCGGGCATACAAATGGCCCAGGGAGTCTGGAACTATCAGGTAGCCTGCCTCTCCTCCAGTGCGAGAGAGCTGAAAGCAATTCAAAAGGCCCTAATATCCTGTGGTCCGGCTCTGAGGGGAAGACATGTACAAGTCCTTTTGGACAATGTTACCACTGTAAGCTACATCAACAAACAGGGAGGTACGAAAGTGGCAGGCCTTCTGAGTATAGCAGAAGAAATCCTACAGTGGGCAGAAGCAAATTTGCTATCCCTAGCTTTGATTTACTCTTGCTATTGGCAAAAGTAATCGACACTATTCTTAGTAGCTAGAAACCGTCCACTAATGCTATATACAATAAAATCTTTAAGAAGTTCAGGGCCTGGCTCATGCTCAACAACAGAGTGTCAGGAGCTATGATCCTGGCGGTCCTAGATTTCCTCCAAGCTGGAGCAGACCTAAATCTAGCAGTCAGTACCTTCAAGGTACAGGTATCGGGCACTATCTAGCTTTCTAAATCAGAGGCTAGTAGAAGCCCTTAATGAAGAGATTTCTTACAGCCATAAGACGTAGAAGGACCCCCAAGTCAAGGAGGTCCCCTTCCTGGGACTTAGTCACAGTGTTGTAAAGTCTTTGGAAAGTACCATTCGAGCCACTAGATGGCACTGGTCTCTGCTAGAAGGGTTAGCGAAATCCAGGCCCTCTCAATGGCTGAACCCTTCTGCATCATTTCGTAAGACAAAATTACCCTCTCTCTTTACCCTGCTTTTCTCCCCAAAGTACCTTCTAAATTCCATAGATTGGCAGAAATTGTAATCCCTTAATTTTGAAGAGACCCTAAACACGTTAAAGAGGCTGGATTCAATAAAATAGACGTTAGGAGATGCTTGATCGCTTACATTGAGCGCAGGAATGGCGATCCAGCTCTAGCCTGTCTGTGTTGTTTGCAGGTCCAAACAAAGGTAAAAAGGCATGTAAAAATACCATCGCAAGGTGGATGAAATCAGCCATCACGCAAGCATACAAAACAGCATCCTTGACACCACCTTCAAAAGTAAATGCTTATTCCACAAGAGCAGTAAACACATCTTGGGCTGAAAGGGCCAGAGTGTCTCCCCTCCAGATATGCAAGGCTGCAAGTTGGTCCAGGTTCCAGACGTTTCTTTAAACATGGATCTGTTTGCCAGTCAAGACTAGTCCTTTGGCAAGAAAGTGCTGCAGGCTGTGGTCCCGTCCTGACCAGGTAGTCCTATTTTGTCCTCTCTGTAAGCTGTCCTGGAAGATGACTTGGAAAAACAGTGTTATTACCTGTTAACTCACTTTTTCCAGGAATCTTCCAGGACGGCGTCAGTTCCCTCACTATTTTTTTGTGGACTAAGTGGAGGCAAGTTCGGCCCTTTGCTGACCAGACCTCATACCCTTTTTTTTTTTATTATGGCTGAGATCTCCATCTTTTCTATTAATGTGAGGAGTATCAAGGATACATCTAGAAGGCAAGCGGTGTCTACATGCTTCAGGAGTGCGCTCTTCCTCCCTTGAGGAGGTACACTCATCTGTCCTCCCAGCGGACCCTTGGTCCCTCCTACTGGTCTGGGGGTGGTGATTGTAAATCCGCAGAGGTACCCATTCTTGTCAGGAGTGGGAGCTTCACGGTTGACGCTATCTATGAGCTAGTCTGTGGCCGTCTTTTAGTCATAGACGGTTCGTGGGTGGGAGAGCCAGTTAGACTCATCAATGTGTATGCCCCCCCAGATAACAATGCGCGACTGGAACTTTTCCAGACCCTGCGGACCCAACTCATCACCACCAGAACAGTAGTTATCGGCGGTGATTTTAACTGTACGATCGAGGATGACGGGCGCAGCTCCAGCATGTATGCAAAACTTGATGCCACTTCTAGGCTGCTCAGGGAGATGATCTCAGAGGCTTCCTTGCTGGATGCCGTGGGATCCATAGGGAAAAGTTCAGTGAACTATTCATGGTGCCGACCCGATGGATCTGTGCATTCCAGAATTGACTTCATGCTCACTTCAAGGGCAGTCAGGCATCGTGAGTTCTCCATGGTCCCCTGCTTATTCTCTGACCACAGGGTCATTCACTTTCGGGGTGACCTGGGTGAGGGCGTTGTCTGCGGCCCGGGTTCCTGGAAGCTGAATAATACCCTCCTGGAAAATGAGGAACTGATGGGGGAACTTAGGGAGGCCTATGCCACCTGGAAGGAGGAAAAGAGATTCTTCGGAAGGGTAAGTAAGTGGTGGGAGTTTGTGAAAGTCAAGCTGCGCAGCTTCTTTCAGGCAAGGGGACACCAGCTAGTGTGTACCTGGAAGAGGGAACTCAGGAGACTGCAACATCAGTTGCAGTGCCTGCAGGACCTTCACCACTGCGGCTGGGATGTTAGGCAGGACCTGGAGGACACCAAGAAGAGCCTGAAAGGGCACTTCGTGGAAGAATCCAAGCACATTGTCTTCCGTGCCAAGGTGGAGAATCTTGAGAAAGGTGAGAAATGTAATTTTTTTTTTTCAGGAAACTTCATTCAGGACACACACCCTTGTCAGAGCTGCGTGAGGAGACCGGAACACTTCAGAAGGGGAAGGAGGCTGTGATGCAAGTGGTCAGCAACTACTACACCAACCTCTACTCCCCGAAAGCAACAGACACAAAGGCGGCCGACAGGTTCCTGTCAGGTATCTCTAACACAATTGATCCTGCAGGTTCATCGGCCACCAACGCTGCCTTGGCATTGGAGGAGCTGCACTCTCCCGCTAAATCCTTTAGGCGGGGCAGGACCCCGGGCTGTGATGGTTTCCTAGTAAAGCTCTATGTAGCGATGTGGGATCTCGTGGGCCTGCTCAAGCTGTATGAGCAGATGGTGGTGGAGGGCAGAATGCCTCCGTCGCTGAGGGAAGGGATGATCATGATTTTGTATAAGCGGAAGGGGGAGAGATCGGATGTGAAAAATTGGCGTCTGATCTCTCTCTTGAACGTGGACTACAAAATCCTTGCCAAGGTTTTAGCCAACAGGTTGAAGTCTGTCATCAAACAGATCATCCACCCGGATCAGACTTGTGGCATTCCTGGTCACAGGATTGCGGACAGCCTTGCGCTTGTCTGGGACACGGTCCAGTACATTCATGACCGCCGTGTGCATACGGCCCTGGTCAGTCTTGACCAGGAGAAGGCCTTTGACTGTGTCTCCCATGAGTTTATGTGAGTTTATGTGCAGAGCTCTGCCGCAGGTTTGGTCTTGGAAAAATGTTTTGTTCGTATGTGAATGTAATGTATAATGACATCTGTAGTTTGGTGTTGGTGAATGGCTGGAAAACTGACCCCTTTCCAGTTCTATCTGGGGTCAGACAAGGCTGCCCTCTGTCACCTCTTTTTGTTTGCTGTATAGAGCTCTTAGCCAAAGCATCAGACGGAATGCAGAGGGATCACCACACTAGGACCGGACAAATGGGAGGTCCTGAGTGCTCACTCTACATGGACGACGTGACGGTGTTCTGTGCCGATTGGCGCTCCATCGACACACTCGCCCAGACCTGTGAGGACTTTGGCAAAGCTTCAGAGGCAAAGGTCAACTGCGGGAAGTCAGAAGTCATGCTCTTCGGAAAGTAGTTTCTGTCTTCTTCTGCACCTATTCCTTTCAGCGTCAAAACGGACTTCATCAAAATTCTTGGGGTCTGGCTTGGAGCGGAGGGCGCAGCCCTGAAGTCCTGGGAGGAGAGACTGGCCAAAATGTGTCAGAAGTTTGGACTTTGGAGCCTCAGAGAACTCACCATCGAAGGTAAAACACTGGTACTCCGCAGCGAGATTCTCCCTGTGTTGCAGTACCTCGCCCAGGCCTAGCCCCCCTGGGTTAACACCTGCAAGGCCATCACCAGGGCGGTGTTTCACTTCATCTGGAGCTCCAAAATGGAGAGTGAAGCAGGCATTGTTATGTTTAAGGAACCTCTCAAGGGCGTGCCTGACATCGCCACTCTACTGAGGGTGTTCTTTGCTTGTAACTGCATCTGCAAGACTTTGGTTGACAGAACTTTGGACTCTGGCGGTAACTCCATATCCGTTCTTTCCTCCTGCCTCTTTGGAGGTCCCTTGGATGGGACAAATGGGACAGTTCCATCCCCTACAACTGGGACACTCCTTGGTACTACCTGGATACTTTTAAGTTTATCAAGGAGCTGGGGCTGCATGGAGTTAAACCCGACTTGTGGAAGCCAAAAACTATCCATAAGTTGATTAGGGCATCAGACATTGTTGAGACTGTTCCAGGCCCCCCTTCAGCTACTTGCAAAGTGGTCTAGAGCAGTGTTTCTCAACTCCAGTCCTCAAGGCGCCCCAACAGGTCATGTTTTCAGGATTTCCCTCAGATGAAATGGCTGTGGTAATTACTAAGGCAGTGAAACTGATCAAATCACCTGTGCAAAATAATGGAAAGCCTAAAAACATGACCTGTTGGGGCGCCTTGAGGACTGGAGTTGAGAAACACTGGTCTAGAGGAAAGTTTCTTCAAAGAGAATCACCAACAGGCACAAAGATCTGGCATGGATGGCAATCCAAGGGGGGGTTGCCGCTCAGGACATTCATGCATGCCAAGCAACCTGTCCAGATACAGGCACTGCTCTTTTTGTATCATCGAGGAAGAAACTTCTTTGCAGGTTTTGTGGGAGTGCCCCTTTGCACGGGGCCTGTTGAGGGCCTTGGAACCAGAACTTAAAGACTTTGTACCACAGACTGCAATCACACACTTCGGTGTGTTGAACAGACTCTTCTGTAGAACTCATTCACAAGAGGACATTGACAGTGCTTGGCAGGTGCTGTGTAGCTTTAAGGATGCTGTATGGTGCGCCAGAAAGCACCTCATCCACCAGCGGGAGAGGATGTCCATTGAGGACTGTCGCAGACTGGTTCACAGTCTGCTCAGAGACTATAACTTGATGGACTTTAAGGAGGAAGAGGTCTGAAGATTTCCTCTCGCCCCCTGTGTATACTTTGGCAGTTCAATAAAGCTTCTGGCCTGTGAACTCATTTTCCCCCTCCCCTATCCCCCCCACCTCCAACACACCCGTTGCCTATTGAAATGCAATTTGTCTGAAAAGTTATATGACTTGCTAGGTACATGTTTTTAGTTAATGCTTTCAGGGTAATGCGGCGTCATGATGTGATGTTTCGGGGTATTATTACGCTACACAACACATTAGGCATCATACCGCAGGATGAATGTAATTTATTTGTATGCTTGGAACTGTATTGTCATGTAGTGTATTTATGCGCTGCGTCACAGTACAGAGTGGAATGTATCCTGTTGAAGTATTTGTTTTTTGTATATTTTTATGCAAAATAAAGTATACATTTTCAATCAAAATTTTTTTTTGTGTGGACTATGTAGACATAAATGAGGCTACGCTAATGAAAGTATTTAATTTTGCTTGTTCTGTGGCTTCCATTATTTGTTAATACTGAGGGGCTACTGGCTATGGTTGCACTTTTATAATGTGTTTCCTGTGCTAGGTGGGAGAAGCCTATCTCTGTAAGGCTGGGTTCACACTGGTCCGACAAACGCTCCGACATTGGGAGCTCATGTCGCATGACGTGTGAAATTTAATGTTTCCCTATGGGAGCCGTCCTAACTGGTCCGACACAAGTCGTTCCGACTTTAGAAATGCTCCCTGTACTACTTTGGTCCGACTTTGATCCTACTTCAGCCTATTGACTATCATTGAAGTCGGATCAAAGTCGGATTGCCGTCTCGCATGATCCGACTTCGGCACGCGACTTGTGCTCAGATCATCTTGAGGGGGAACTCCGCGCCAAATTTTAGATAAAAATCCGGCATGGGTTCCCCCTTCAAGAGCATACCAGGCCCTTGGGTCTGGTATGGAACTTGAGGGGAACCCCCTACGCCGAAAAAGCGGCGTGGGGGGTCGCCCCCAATCCATACCAGACCCTTATCCGAGCACGCAGCCCGGCCGGACAGGAATGGGGGTGGGGACGAGCGAGCGCCCCCCCCTCCTGAACCGTACCAGGCCGCATGCCCTCAACATGGGGGGGTGGTTGCCTTGGGGGAGGGGGGCGCGCTGCGGCCCCCCCACCCCAAAGCACCTTGTCCCCATGTTGATGAGGACAAGGGCCTCTTCCCGACAACCCTGGCCGTTGGTTGTCGGGGTCTGCGGGCGGGGGGCTTATCGGAATCCGGGAGCCCCCTTTAATAAGGGAGCCCCCAGATCCCGGCCCCCCACCCTATGTGAATGAGTATGGGGTACAGCGTACCCCTACCCATTCACCTAGGAAAAAAGTGTCAATTTAAAAAAAAACACTACACAGATTTTTAAAGCATTTTATTAGACAGCTCCGGGGGTCTTCTTCCGACTTCGGGGGTCTCTCCGGTTCTTCTCCACGCTCTCCGGATCTTCTGCCGGGCTCCTCCGCTCTCTTCTGCTCTTTTGCCGCTCTTTTGCTAAAGCGGAGGAGCCTGGTCTTCAATCTTCTGCCTTCTGCCCTCTTCTCCTGATGTTGACACGACGCTCTCTGGGGCTAGAATGCTCTCTGTGCGCTCTGCTCTGACTTATATAGGCGGTGACCCCGCCCCCTTATGCCGTCACAGTCCCTGGGCATGCTGGGACTGTGACGTTTTAGGGGGCGTGGTCATCACCCGATGACCACGCCCCCTTATGCCGTCACAGTCCCAGCATGCCCAGGGACTGTGACGGCATAAGGGGGCGGGGTCACCGCCTATATAAGTCAGAGCAGAGCGCACAGAGAGCATTCTAGCCCCAGAGAGCGTCGTGTCAACATCAGGAGAAGAGGGCAGAAGGCAGAAGGCAGAAGATTGAAGACCAGGCTCCTCCGCTTTAGCAAAAGAGCGGCAAAAGAGCAGAAGAGAGCGGAGGAGCCCGGCAGAAGATCCGGAGAGCGTGGAGAAGAACCGGAGAGACCCCCGAAGTCGGAAGAAGACCCCCGGAGCTGTCTAATAAAATGCTTTAAAAATCTGTGTAGTGTTTTTTTTTAAATTGACACTTTTTTCCTAGGTGAATGGGTAGGGGTACGCTGTACCCCATACTCATTCACATAGGGTGGGGGGCCGGGATCTGGGGGCTCCCTTATTAAAGGGGGCTCCCGGATTCCGATAAGCCCCCCGCCCGCAGACCCCGACAACCAACGGCCAGGGTTGTCGGGAAGAGGCCCTTGTCCTCATCGACATGGGGACAAGGTGCTTTGGGGTGGGGGGGCCGCAGCGCGCCCCCCTCCCCCAAGGCACCACCCCCCATGTTGAGGGCATGCGGCCTGGTACGGTTCAGGAGGGGGGGGGCGCTCGCTCGTCCCCACCCCCATTCCTGTCCGGCCGGGCTGCGTGCTCGGATAAGGGTCTGGTATGGATTGGGGGCGACCCCCCACGCCGTCCTTTCGGCGTAGGGGGTTCCCCTCAAGGTCCATACCAGACCCAAGGGCCTGGTATGCCTCTGGAGGGGGAACCCATGCCGGTTTTTTATTTAAAATTTGGCGCGGAGTTCCCCCCTAAAGATTCATACCAAACACAGTGCCGGCATTGGCGGGGATCCAAGTCGGATCCCCGTTCATTGAAAGTCGGACACATGCCGGCTTCATGTCGCAGGGCAAAGTCGGATCCAAAGTAGGACGGCTGTCGTGTCGCACCAGTGTGAACCCAGCCTAAGCGGTCCTGGAAAAAGTGAGTTAACAGGTAATAATACTGTTTTCTCATAACTGAGTGGGCTGCATTTGACACGATCCCCGGATTTTCACCTCCTTCTAGGGCCAGCAGAAGCTGCTATTTACTAAATTGCAGTGATGACATCATGAATACTGCATTGGATTTGTCCTAAACATTGAGGTTTATAAATTTACTAACAGTTTATTGTATTTTATAGGTCAGTGTGCTGATTTAAATTTTTTTTTTTTTACATCCCGAAATTCTTCATTAAGCACTTTCAGCATTGATTTAATCATTTACGGAGTATACAGCTTCTCTGTCTTTCAATCCTTGCCTATGTTCCAGTTTCAGCTGCTGGCATCACTGCTGACTCAGGTTTCCTGTTTCAGGGTGGCTTCTTTCTCTTGCAGTATCCAGCAATTTACTAAGTAATGTTTATTGTGATCAGGGTATTAAACCAGGGATGCCCAACCTTTTGACTTTCCTGTGCCACACTGGAAGAAGAGGCATTGTCTTGGTCCATGCATAAAATACACTAACAATAAGAATAGCTGATGAGCAGAAAAAGTCAGGAGATCACAGGTTAACAATCACCAATATAGATAATGTACTGATCTGAGTAATGTTTTCTATTATATAAGTAAAAGGGGGCAACATAAAAAGAGTATGATATTTGACACTGTTTTCTATAAACAAACGCATTAATATCTGGTTCGATGAATGAAGTAGCAATTCTCAAAGGCGCTCATAAGAAATTTTGGTTCTAATTTTGCGCTTCATGTGCTTCATCCTTGAAAATAGTTGCTCACAAACATAGGTGCTGCTGAAAACTGATGACATGAATAAGGCGTGATTGTGAAGAATGGGAAATTTTTCTCTGGGAGATAAAACTTTAAAAAATCCAGTAAAGAGACACTGTCATTTTTTTTTTCAGCTGCATGTGTTAAAGAAAATTCAAAATTTTTAAGTTGAAGATTTTGTGTTGCGTCGCAGGTTGGACACCCCTGTGTTAAACTAAAAAAAAAAAAAAATGCTGAGGGTTTGGTATGGTGCTCCTTTCTGTATTTCTATGGTTTAGGCCAGAAATCAAAATTTTCACTCGCCTGTTCACATTTGGTGAGTGGAAGCCGCCCGGATCATCACACAGAGTGGGGATCGCCTGCTGTGACAGCTTTGATTTGGATTGCCTTACGGCCAGTCACACAAAGTCCCACCTCCTTTGATAGCCAGAACACTGGTCCAATGCCTATCATAGGAGCCGAGACTTTGTGTGACTGCAGGCGCATGGCAAATTCAAATCAAAGCTGTCACAGTGAGTGATCCCTGCTCTGTGTGATGATGCAGCTGGCTCTCCTCTGCCTTTCCCATCTCTGATCCTCGTGCACTTGTCAGGCTACGCTGATGGTTACTGGTGAGACTGCATTGATAGGCACTGATCGGGCTGCATAAATGGGCACTGGTGAGGCGGCACTGATAAAGTTGTTAATTTTTTATTTTTAATTCTGCATAAAACATTTTACAGTGTAATTTCATTAAATCATTTATGATGGCGTGTTTCGGGGGCAGGGTAGGGGTTGGGTGGGGCAACTAGTGGCGAGTGACCCTTAAGGCCTGGCTAGTAGCTCAGGACTTGACATTTTGAGCCCTGGTTTAGGTTACTGTGTGGCAGACTGGATACAGCATCTCCCCTGCTGTGCTTTTTTTGTTCTGACAGGGTGACCACCCCCTCACCAGAACACACCGGTTAGCGCTCGCAGCCATTGGCTCCAAGAGCTGACCAGATGCCAATCGGCTGCTTGTTTTAAAGCATGCTCATTCGTCAGAAGCCAGTTTGACTGTAACGGCTGATTTCGGCCAACATTCAGCCTATGTAACAAAGGTGCAATCACTGATTTCGGCCAACATTCATGTTATTGTATAGTTTGTTTCATCACCTGACTTGAAAAAATCCTATATTTTTTTTTTTTATTGGTCATACTTACCTGTAAAATCCTTTTCTTTGAGTAAATCATGGGACACAGAGTTAGGCTAATATTCATTACCTACTGTGTTATACTTCATCTCCAGGTGAATGGACACTGGTAGACCAAAAGGTCTTTAGACTGGAAGTGATCCCCTATATAACCCCTCCCATACAGGAAGTACTTCAGTTTTGTAGCAAGCACTGAATCCTAAAAAAAGAGGGGAGGGACCTCTGTGTCCCATGATGTACTCAAAGAAAAGGATTTTACAGGTAAGTATGACGAAAAAATCCTATTTTCTTTTTCATACATCATGGGACACAGAGTTAGGCTAATATTCATTACCTACTAGAGTAGAGAAATCTTCCCTCCGAAGAGATATATTTGTCCAAATGATCACCAAATAAACGTTCCCCGTGAAAAGGGAAACATGCCAATAACTTTTTACAAGGAAGCTCGGCTGACCAGTTCTTAAGCCAGTAGAGTCTGCGCATATGTACAGACGAGAGAGCCAAACGAGAAACCTGCTGTATTGAATCCTTTAAGGCGTCAATAGCAAAACACAGTGCTCAAGAAATATCTGTCTTACTTTCAGGCAGATCATCCTCCTGGTTAGGCCTATCAGGCCGTTTGGCCTGATCCTTTACGGACTGGCAGATACCAATTGCTGCAACAGCTGTCTGAATAGCTGAACTGGCCAAAGAAAGGGAAGCCTTTAAAAATTACTCCAATTTCTTGTCAACAGGGTCTTTCAAGCCCTGTGCGTTATCTATCGGACAAGTTAAGTTCTTGTTTAAGGAAGAGACTGCTGCATCTACTGCTGGCATGTCCATTTAAAAAAAAAACTTTTCATCCATGGGATATAAAAGGGAAAACCTCTTAGGAGGAACAAAAATCCTGTCTGGATGTTCCCAATCAGCATACACCGCCTGTTCCAACAAGGGTTTTACGGGGAAAGCCTTTGCGGCCTAGAGGCCTCAGGGATCCCAAAGAGGACCAAGGGGGCTCAGTCACCTCTGCAAGAGTCAACTTAAAGGCAGAACGAAGCATTTCGGTCAGAGTCAGGATTAAAAGCCTCTGCGACTGAGAGGCAGACATCAACTGGATAACTTCTTGTCCAGATTGCTGGGAAGCAGACTCCTCTGCCAGGCCCTCCACAGAGTCCTGAGCTTTAAGCTTTTCCCCATCCTCAACCCATTCCTGCTCCAAACTAGGAGTCTACACGGAGGGGGATCTGTCACGCTTCCTGCTACCCTGCGGAATGGAGGCAATGATGCCAGCAATCCTGTGCTCTAACCCAGCTAGGGCCGAGGACAGTTCATCCTTAGTGACAAAGGATGAGGCAGCAGCGTTGACTGTAGGCACAATACCAGATAAGAGCATCGGCTCAGATGGCCCGGGAACCTCCGGTCTTTCTGGTCAGGAACTACTGACGACATTTGTGTGCCCTTCCCTGTAGCGTTAGTCCCGCTCCTCTTTTTTGAAGACATTTACTATCCACAAAAAGAGAGTACTTGGGCGTAGTATTAAAATACCTCAGAAAGGAGACCCTTTAATAGGGCTCGCCGAGCCCCTATAACAATCCTGCTAAGCACCTTTAGCCTGCCAAGCAACATTTGGTGACTCACGTGACCCGGGTAAGAAAAAAATGAACCGCTGTGTCTGTTCAGAGCCTGCCCTGTGTCCTACAGCTGCCTTCTGGAAGCACCACATGCTTGGCCTATACAGCTTAAATAAGCTGGGTGTGCGTGCGCACTCCTGATGAACGGGTATGGCTGTATTCACGTATGACGCGAATCCTCGTGCGCCCAGATAAAAGGCTACTGCGCATGTGCGGCGAAGCTGCGTGCGTCATGGCCGCCAAACAAACTGCTAACTGAGCATAGCGGCACTCTTGCGAATGCACGTGCGCCCTAGTGAACTAAGGCAAAATGGCGCACAGTTGTGTGTCATCATACAGGTTAAAAACAGCCAGACCCAAGCAAAAAGAGTACACTTTGCAAACACCCACAGCTAGCCCCACATGTATGGTCACCACACACAGGTGTCCAGCCTCTAGCTAGCTTGACTGATTGTTACAATTACTGGGATACCCCACAATAATAAGTAAAGGGGTTTCACTTACCCGTCCAGGCACAGGGCAGCTTAGAAACTAAGAGCCCAATCTTCACCCTTCACAGCAGGTTCCTGTCACTTGAGAACCTTCAAGGACTGGGTACCCTTTTCATGTTTAGGGTCCACTCCCTTGGACCTGTACAGCACCCTGCAGGAATGCCTTAGCGCCGTAGTGTCCAGAATTCCACTTTGCAGGGTCCAGCGCCCGGAGGCCACATTACAGGCAAAACCTTGCAGGATCTTGAGTCTTCTTTACGAGGCTCAGGTACCATTTATCTAAGCATATAAGCCTGTGTAAAATAGATCCGATCGGTCAATCCTCTGATTAATTTAAGAACCGTTTGTGGGACTAAAGACCTGGAGCTCAGAGATCTCAAACAAATCGTGCCATCTACCTTGCAGACACTGGTAAAAAACGGAAGTGCTTCCTGTGTGGGAGGGGTTATATAGGGGATCACATCCAGTCTGAAGACCTTTGGTCTACCAGTGTCCATTCACTTGATGATGGAGTATAACCCAGAAGGTAATGAATATTAGCCTGATTCTGTGTCCCATGATGTATAAAAAAGAAAATTAGAAGTAAATTCCGGCTGAGGAAGGAACCCTTGAAGGAGAATGAAAATCTGGAAGCCGATTCTGATCCATAGCCAGTTTGTCCCATGACAGAATTTGTAGAAGTAAGGCAGTCACCTGTCCTGGGCTTTAGATCTCCCATTTCTCTTGGTTCAAATCCACACCATGCCAGCTGTACCTCAGAAGAGGTGAGCTACTTACAAAAAAGGATACAGTGCAGAGGGGTGCCCTCTCAGTATCCCTTGAGGGCCCAGAGACTCCAGGTTGCACTGTGGCTTGTACTGCACAATCTGCAGGAACTAAAAGGGATTCGTATAGTGGGGTCAGTGTCCTAGATCCAGGTAGGTGAATACAAGAAGTGCCTGCACATGCATCGTTAAGCTCAGTGGGCTGCGTCTGTGCAGTAGCTTGGGTGGAAACCACCCGAGGCCTACTAGGCAGGACAATGGCCACAATGGACTACACACCTCTGCTCCCACAACCCTGGGAGTGCCCCCCCCAAATGGCATGCCCTAGAGAGGCCAAAGGTGGGACCCTAAACCAAGGTCAACCACGTGCACTAAAAATGCTGCAGAGCTGTGGAATGGCACACCCTGCAGGGTCTTTAGGGACTGAGCTCCACTGCAGCAGATAATGTCCCTGAATCTGTATAGCTCTCAGCAAGCTACCTCATGAGATGCAACTGCCTGCCAAGGTGAGTGTTTTCTGCAGTCTCCACAGCACGTAGCAGCTTACAGGCCTTTCCTATTCTCCCCCAGGGCTGAACGAAAAAAAAAAAAAGACAGCTCAGGAGGAGCAGCTATACCCAGCCATTGGTTGAGAGTGTAGACCTTTTTCAGGCATGCCCCTTTGACAGACTATTTGCTATAGGGGCACTGACGTGGACTTGACTTTGAGCCATACTGTGTGTCTATAGACACACAGAACGTGTCTTTGCCCTGCCCCCCACTCTCTCCTCACAGGCTGTGATTGACAGCAGCAGGATTAAGCAGTGCTGCTGCTCCTGGGCACAGCACTGGATCGAGCTCAAGTACGTACTTAGGGGGGCTGGGTGAGATCCTGTACGCAGGGAATGCATTACGGTAAAAACCTTCTACCTTTACAACCACTTTAAAGTTTTCAATTTACCAGTAATTAACTGGAAGTGGAGCATAACTTAGTTGTTTAAGAATCACCAATGTGATGTACGCTAAAGAAATGTATTGATTTATGCAGAATTATTCATGATTTTTCTATGAACACGTTTACTACCTGGTGTTTTGTAATCTAGCGGAAAAACGATGGTTGTTAGTATTCCTAACAAAAAGAAACATACCATAGTGCAACTAATGAGAGACCACAGTCCTATTTAAACAGATCAATTATTTAAATTATGGTGTTATCAGAGTCTATAGAAAGTCATAGAAGGTCTATAAAATGTCTATAAATGTCCCCATTGACCAGTGCTGGCTCCAGCATGCCAGTACTGGCTTAAGATTTGACAGGTTGCCAGCTCGAAAATCTGGACTGCCACAGCACTCTACTTTCTCTATGGAGATTGGAAGAAACTATCTACATCATATGTGAGTGGATATTGTTGTTTATTAAAAATGTTCTGTGCCCTGTGCTTGTGCTCTTATCTTTGCATTAGTACTCATGTTGGTCAATATGGCTCTCATGGATCAGCTTTATGCATGGTAAAATGTAGACTGATGCTCCTTAACCAATCTCCTTCGCTTCTATTGTATGTCTGGTCATTGTTTGGCATTCTTTAGGGTTACTAATCTGGCTACTTTTCTTCAAACTGTTTCAGGTTGTACACTTAATGTGTAACTGTTTTTTACATTTCTCTTACACAATAATAAATATGTAGTTTAAAAAATCCAAAACCAGGAATGGCCAAACTTTCAAATATGACTGCATGTCAGTTGTTAAATGAACACAGTATGATATATGATAGTGGATAACTTCTTATAGTGCAATTTCTACCTAAATGTAATGCATAAAAAGTCATTTGACATCTTGTATATTTTACTTCAGGCCATATGTTTAAGAAGGTTTTAGGTGCATTTATTTTGTTTTCTACAATATTAGCAAAGCATAGTAAATCAAGCATTCCACACTGAACAAGCACCTCCTTAGCTCATATACCAATGATCTAAGATCAGTGTGCTTGTCTGCTTGTGCCCTCCACGCATTTCACAAAAGGCAAAATTCAAAAATGCACAGTTTACCTTAAAAAAGTAGAAACATATTCAATTTTATGAATATAAACTTTCTGATAAAGTATATACAATCCTCATGTATAGTTAAGGAAGCATTGGAAGGGACACTTAACATACATCTCCAGCAGATTGGGACTGGGCATAGTTAGTTAGCATTACCGAATTAAACAGATTAAATGTGACATTTACGTAAATCAGGAATGTTCTGAGGCTTCCTGGGTGACAGATCCTTCATGCATTATGCATAACTGAGCAACAGAAATATATACTTTTATATATACATAGTCAAAGTCCAGCTTACCACATATACACATTTTTATCAGAATTAGGGGGACTACAAACTTTCTCAAAGTGAAAATTGAAAAATGAGGATCCAATATTAGTTCTTACTCAGTGAACCTATAAAAGATTTAGCACCTTTTCAGACATATTACCCCGGAACATAAACGTGATGGTTTATAAAGCAAAAATCTTGACTGAGGTAGCAGAAGCATTAAGAAGTAATTCAGCGGAGCATAGAGACTATAGTAACTGTCACATAACTTTTTGCACTTTCTGTATAGTGTAGTGTGCTCGTTAGTGTGAAAACTCTCAGACAGCTGTGCCTTTACCAGTGATGCTAGAGTTAATGCAAAGCTATATAAATTATACTTAGCATCATGTAATGAAAATGCATGTGTTGTTAAAAATATTCCATATACTAGTAATAGCTAGTAACTATAACCAGAGCCATTGACCTATTACTGTAACAGAAGTTCAAAAACAAAAAAGATAAAAAAAAAAAAAAAAAAAAAAGAAGATGTAGAGCTGAGGGTTGCTTTGTGATAGCACAAAAAAAGTTAAGGTGGTCCGCTACAATCTGAATATAAAAAGCATTTGCCTGTATAAATCAGACATTAAAACATTCCTTCGTGTTGGCTTCAGTTGTTTGTAGACACAGGTCCTTTATGGTTATACAGAAGACTGGTCCCAAACCTGAAGAAGAAAGAGGAAATGTGTATTAACAAACACAATATAGTACATCAAATAAACGTGGGTTAAGAAAGTTTAGCTGATTAATGAACATAAAATAAGAATATTTTAACTTGTTAAAAAACTAAATTTAGGAATCATAAAAATGTATTAATCTATACCCAGTGACCCAATGGCAACCGTCTACATGCAAGTTTTTTTCTTCTTTTGTGCAGGTAGGCATTTGTATTGCTAGTGTTCCCGGTGTAATGAAAATACTACTGTACCTTGCAGTATTAAACTCTACCTTCTGCGCTATATACTGTATAATACAGCTAAGGGCTCTTTCACACGGGGCGGATCAGTGATGATCCGCCCTGTGAACACCCGCTTGCTCAGCGGGGATCGCTCCGCCGATCCCCCCTGAGCAGAAAGATGACAGGTCCATCGCTGCACGCTGTGCAGCTACGGACCTGTCAGAGCGCCGCTCTCCCCTATGGGGGATCGGATGATGACGGACCGTAGTGTCCGTCGTCACCCCATCCGATAACGGATGGAAAAGTAGGTTTTTCCTCCGTTACACTTTTCGAATCGGAGCGGAGCGGGTCGGATGTCAGCGGACATGTCACCGCTGACATCCGACGCTCCATAGGGATACATGTATGTCCGTTTTTCATCCGAAAACGGAAGGATGAAAAACGGACATACGGATCCCTCATGTGAAAGAGGCCTTACCAATCCTTGGAGGTTTCTTGTGCCTGCATTTTGTTTTTTTGTTTTTTCAGGCTTATTTTCTGTGCAATGCTACCAGTAACACACTTTTCTGTCCTAAGGTGGCTATGGAGGAGCTGCATTGTGACCTTAGGTTGCTGACTCCTTACACTGTAGTACACTTTTACTCATTCCTATAACATAGGGGAAGGTGTTCTGTAGTTACAAGTTTACTGGATTTTTGGCAGGTGCAACAGGCTTTTTTTTTTGTACTTAGCATTTTTAAAGAGACAAAACATTATGGAAATGTTCATGTATTGCAAAAGATGTTCGACATATGTTTAAAGGCTCAGCCCACCAAAACAGATATTTTAGTTATAGGCAGTCCTTTCCAAAACCTCCTTTTTTCAGTGTGTGCTGTGTATCTAATATTTGCCCACTTTTCCCTGTAGGTTATACCAAGAAACGTTTGAAGTTGTCTGCTGATGACTTGTTATATTGTTTTGTCTGTGAACATTACTACAGGCAGTCCCCGAGTTACGAACGGGTTAGGGACTGCCTGTTTGTTCTTAAGTCGGATTTGTTCGTAAGTCGGAAGCGCATGCGTAGAACAGCAGAGATGTCGTTTACCGATGTTTTCAGACATTGTTTTCCGCTGTGCCCGCCACCTCCCGTTCGTAAGTAGGAGTCGTTCGCAAGTCGGAGGTTTTAAGTCGGAGGTTCGTAACTCGGGGACCTCCTATACTACCCCAATGGAAATATATTTTATTTCTGTAATGATGTATTGGTAAAGTAACAGAAACAATAATATAAAAAAAAAATCCCTCTTGCATAAAATAGTAGGTAAGTCAAGAGAGCAGATAGTACTACAGATGCCCTCTAGATGCATAGGAAAGCAATGTGATTTACATTGGCAACAAAACCAACAGTATCAGTTTTGGGTGAAGAAACCTATGCAAATAACATGTCTAAATGTATGCAACAATATCATCATCACCTTCACATTCTCTATTCTTATACTGTAGGTTTGTGTATAACTACAAAACATGGAAATTTATCCTACCTTATTAACTTGTGAGAGTGGAGTCCTCGCTCCCCCTGTAGGTACTCGGCCTCTACCACCGTCCTCAAACAATCGTCCAGGTGACCTTTCCCTTCTAGTGCTCAAAAGTCTTCCAGGAGACTTCTCCCTTTCCAAAGGCCTCCCAGGAGACTTGTCCCTGCGCATTTCAGTCCTTCCTTCTCGATATCGGTGTGGTGTACTAGGCTCCCGGACTAACCCTTGGACCTCACCTGGCACAGGGCTAGCTGCTATTCTTTTTGTTATGTGGTCATTATAGGAAGGTGGACCTCTCTTGTTTGGACTGCAATACAGAAAATGTAAAGTCTTTTTTTCAGGTATGCAGCTGAGCATGCATTCTATTGTAATCTTTTCAGTTATATTTCCTATTTCAATGGATGTGAAATTTGTAGGTACAAATGAACATTTATTCTGGAAAATGATTCATAAAAGACAGGAGGGAAGTGCCGATGGTTGCTAAAGAAAAGTTTAATTATGTAACCTACATTGGATAAATATAGCTGTAATCTTACTGGTTGCAACAGACAACATTTTAGACTTCTTTTATCTTAATCTGTTCCCCGATGCCTCAAAGGTACTGCAAACTATTGAAATTGCTGGCTGGTCTACATGTGATCTCAGCAAATACAATTAATATTTCTAGTGTATCTGTGTATTTCCGTCTCACTAATTGTGTGTTCTGAGAACAAATGGGCAAAAGATATTAACTGGTCTTTAAAATACAAAAGGGAGGATTTTCCGATACCTGCAGATCAACAATTTTCTATTTTGCTTATTATATTCTTGGCTTTTCAGTGTACTGGGCCAAGCATTATAAATGAACTAATGAAATACTACTTATGCTTTGAATTATCACAATGAAATCACAGCCGCTGGAGAAGTCCTGGGACCCCGTGGGTATAGGGCACTAGTGATGTCAGCTTGGTGGTGGATCACCTCTACATCTCCTTCAGCCCTGTGAGCACTGCTAGCGGCCATGATTTGCTATCATTGGCAGGGCTGGGACAGCTATGTAGATTTTGCATTTGTCCAGATATGTACTTTAAGTCCTAACATTTTTAATAAACTGTCCACTAGATGGTGCTTTTCCCTTTCTATACACACAAACAAGAAATCACATGCGATTCAGACAGGAATCACATCGCATTCCTGTTCAAAACGCATATGATTCTTTGCATTACAATTTGCCCCATTCATTTTCTATTGACCCAAATCACACCTCGAAGTGTCAGTTCGGGTATCTGGAGCATTTGCGCAAGTACCGATACTCGCGCAAATGCTTGGTATCGGAACCGATATCGGTGCATCCCTATATTAAACCCTTACCTCCCTTATCCTACACATCAACTCCATCTTTATCCTCCCACTGTATGTGGCCTGTAGATAAACCCCTTCACCACCTTCATCCCTCTGGGGTTTATTTACTAAAGTTGGAGAGTGCAAAATCACGCTCACAAGCTGAGGTTAGAAGTCATGCATAGCTGCATCAGATTCTGAGTGCACCAGCTTGATTAAATCTACAACCCATATGTGCTGTACAGTATCTAGCGCACCATAACAAGCTCCGGGTTTTAATTCCTCAATACCTGCATGATTTTTAATTTCCAAAAAATATGGCAAAAACAAGATCGCATTGAGCAGTCTACTATTCTAAAAAAAGCAGTCATTTTGGGGGTGTTCATGGCTTTTTAAAGTTAAAGGGACCATTTTGTTTTCATTTCTGTTTTTTATTCATAAGTCACAGAAAAATACAAAAATTAACTGGATACAGTGTTACATGACTGAGCAATTGTCAGTCAAAATATCACAGCACTGGAATCTGAAAAATGGCCTGCTAATGAAGAGGTTAAGACAGACTGGTAATCAAGTGGTTATAATGCCCAAACGTGTTCATTTTAACAGGTAGTACACTTAGAAATGCTAAGGGTGTGTAATGGTCAGCAAAATTACTATTGTAATATCCTCTGGGAAAAAAAAAATCTATATACACATACCTCCTTGTTGTTGATGGTGCACGATGAAGATCATTTACATTGTCTTTTACCAGATTGCCCTTGCAGCAGATCACTCTCAGTTTATCCTGGTAAACAGATGCCAAGTAAATGGCACTAGAGGAGATTGCTGGTCCCAGATATCGTGGATTTGGAATATCCAAATGGGCTCTGGCCGGAGCACTGCAATGATAAACTGTTTTAATTTCCCACTTTATTGTTTATTGAGCTTAATGTATTTGTTTTACCAAGACGACTTACCCTAGAGCAGCACGCCCCTGAATCTCAATTACTTCCAAGGAGTTAAAGTGTGTAACAAATAAGTATGGTTCTCTATACGCTAAACAACAAAGAAAAAGAAAGGCTTCGCCATTAAAATAGAGAAGAGGCAGCTTCCTACAGTTTAATTGTAATGAATCTCTAAGAAAACAATATTTCATAGGGGTATGCTATATCCAGCTGCTGGTTTGATGCCCACTGCACTGTTTTCTGCCAACCTTTTTAGTTTACAATAGCTAAAGCCAAGCATGGCAGAACGTACCTCAATCTAAATGGTTTGAATGCATCCAGAAATGATGCTGACAAATGTGAAAGAAAACAGGATTTTTGTATTTGCCATAAAATCCTTTGCTTGGAGTTCTTTAGGGCAGTGGTTCTCAACCCTGTTCTCAAGTACCCCCAACAGGCCATGTTTGCAGGTTTTCCTTTATCTTGCACAGGTGCTTTAAATCAGAGTCAATGGCTTGGTATTTTGGACAGCTATTTTGTCTAAGAGAAATTTCCAAAACATGGCCCGTTGGGGGTACTTGAGGACATGGTTGGGAACCACTGCTTTAGGGAACATGGTTACATACATACAAGAGTGTTATGCTACAGAAGTTTGGACAGTAGCAACAAAGTCAGCCAGATATAACCATTCCCACTCCCATTAGGCTCCAGTTTTGTGGAAAAAGCAGTAGTAAGAGTGAATCATAAAGAGGGGTGGGACAGTTTTCCCCTAGTGAAGCCCAAGAAAAAGATTTAAATTAGGTACAAAAATCCTGTTTTCCTTAATATTCATTAGAGAACACAGTTGATTCTGAGACACGAGGGAGATCCAAAAGCAGTCCAACTGATTGGTGAACAACACAGCAAGTGAAATACTAACAAGTACTCCTAGACAACAGTGTACAACTGGTGTAGCTTGCAGCACAATGCTCCTTGAAAGACCGTAGTTAGTTGGCTTTTAATCTGCCTCAGTAGCCTTCTCTGCCTTTTGGCTAAGATCAAGTGTAGTATCTGTTCTTATCAGTTACCTATTATAAGTGGTGGCGCTGTGTTACTGTCCCTGATCCACGACGGTGGGTTAGGGGTGGTGGTGGCTATGCAAATCCACTTGGCGTAATGGTAACCTGGAAGGTTAGTCACAGGGAAAGCCGAAAGCGGACTGCTCGACATAACTGAGGGCCGTTAATAGGTCTCCTTTAGAGAAAGCCGGAAGAGAAGCCTCCTGATGGGGATGGAGAACCACTGGGTCTGGCTGAAGGGTAGGGTCCCCAGCCTTCTGGCCTAGATTGGTGTAGTTCCTGTTCCTGTCAGTTTTCAGGAAAGAACACTTGGGCCGGCCATTGTATTGCACAATGGCCACTTTCACTTCCTCTTCTCACTTCATTCTTTTATTTATTTACCCTGTGTTGTCACTGTGTGACTGGTAGGGTGTGGATCCTTGGGCCTACCCTGAAAGTCTTGGGAGGGGGTGGACATGGCCTCCAAGTACTGGGGTGGGTCTGTTCCGGCAGACCCTCCAGAGAACGGGGTCCGCCTGGTTTCGGCCAGACGAGCCATAGTGTGTACCTCAGTCCCTGTCTGGAGCCTAACATGGGAGGACCATAGTACACACGTTGCACGTTTTGTGTTTAACGATTTATGTGTGCGCACTTTGTTTGGCACCGGGTGGAGTTACTGGGTGTGTTTCACACGCCACTGGCTTTTAAAAAAAAAAAAATCTGCCTCAGTCGCCTAGAAATACTGGAGAGAGAAACGGGTTGTCCCTTTGGGGAACCCTTGGGAATAATAAATAAGGAGTAAATCTCTTAAATGGAATCCACAGCTGAGAGATAAACTTGAACAGTTTGTACCGCATCCAAACAATAAAGAGGTAGCTCTTTGGGATGTACAGATGCAAGAAGGTAGGGTTGTAAGTATAATGTGAGGGTTATGGTAAAAGGAATAAAGTACCTTGGGAAGAAAGGAGGCATTAGGCCTCAAGACAACCTTGTCCCGGTAGCACCACCATAGGTGATGGCAACAATGGAAGGTACCTAGTATGTGGGAGCAGACAGAGAAATCTCTCTGGTGGGTTCAAAAGTGTTTGTGTTTTTTTTTTTATAAGAACCAACAGAACCAGGCTGAGATCCCACCGAGTCCCAGGTAGACTTACAGGGGAAATTATGTAAGCAATGCCCTGTACAAAGGCTTTCATCAGTGAATGTGTGACAAGCTGCCTTTGAAAAAGAATAGCAAGAGCCGAGAGCTGATCTTTCGTGGTACTCAAAAGCCAAATACTAGCACAGACTGACTGGAAGCATCCCACAAATTACTTTCTGAAACCAAAATGTATTGCCTTGCAACATGTGATGTACATCTTTCAGGTTGTAGGACCTACACACACAATGTTTTCCTACATTATAGGGCACACAGCAGGGCATATTAAATGGGTGCAGGGCTCAGTACATTGCAACACTGTACCCAAACAAAATTGTTATAATTTTTTCCCACAAATAGAGCTCTCTTTTGGTGGTATTTGATTACCACTGGGTTTTTTATTTTTTGCTCTACAAATAAAAAAAGACCGAAAATTTAGAAAAGAAAAACAGGATTTTTAAAACAGCTTACCTGTAAAATCCTTTTCTTGGAGTACATCATAGGACACAGAGCCTCAAGTAATTACTTGGTGGGTTATGGGCCTACCTTCAGGTGTTGACACTGGTATAACCAATACAGGAAGTTGACTCCCCTATATAACCCCTCCTCCTTCCAGGAGTCTTCAGTTTTTGTAGCCAAGCAATATAAGCAATATACTTTCACCCCATAAAACAGAGGGGCGGGAGCGCTGTGTCCTATGATGTACTCCAAGAAAAGGATCTTACAGGTAGCTGTTTTAAAAATCCTATTTTCTTTATCGTACATCATAGGACACAGAGCCTCAAGTAATTACTTGGTGGGATGTCCCATAGCAATGCTACTTGAGGGGAGGGAGACACAACTCGTAGGGCACCCCCAGACCTTGAGGAATTATACTGCTGCTTGCAGCACACTGCGCCCGAAGGCGATATCCTCATTCCATTTTACATCTACTTGATAAAATTTTGTAAATGTATGCACTGAAGACCAAGTCGCGGCCTTGCAGATCTGAGACATGGAGGCCTTATGACTGCCCAAGAAGCAACAACCGCTCTGGTAGAGTGCGCCTTAACTTGAAAAGGGGGAATCTTTCCCTTTAAATCATAAGTTCGAATTATAATTTGCCGAATCCTCTTAGCCACAGTGGATTTTGACTGCCTGTCCTTTTTTAGGACCCTCTGGCAGAATAAATAAGACATCAGTCTTACGAATCTGAGCAGTTTTCTTTAACTAGATCATCACTGCTCTCACCACATCAAGACAATGTAGTGACTTCTCTACCTTGGAACATGGTTTTGGAAAAAATGATGGCAGAACAATATCTTCATTCAGATGAAAGCCTGAAATCACTTTTGGCAAAAAGCCTGGACGAGGGCGTAACACCACTCTGTACTCATGAATAATCAAATAAGGCTCTTTACAGGAAAGAGTAGCCAATTCTGAAACCCTCCTTGCTGAGGATACAGCAACCAAAAATATCAGCTTCCTAGTCAGAAGGACTAAGGGAACATGCTGTAATGGTTCGAATGGCGTTTTTTGTAACACTGACAAAACTAAATTCAAGTCCCAAGGGCTTAAGGGTGATTTAACTGGCGGATAAATCCGCATCACTCCTTGCATGAAACCCTGGACTAAAGAATGCGTAGCAAGTGGTCTTTGAAATAAAATTGATAAGGCTGAGACTTGGCCCTTAATAGTACTCAGGGCCAAATTCATCTCTATGCCTACTTGTAGAAAGGCAAGAATTCTGCCTCTAATATATCTCCGAGGGTGCCAACCCTTGGATTCACACCAGGAAACATAAGCTTTCCAGACTCTACAATATATAGCTCTAGAAGCTGGCTTCCTAGTGTTAGTTAAAGTAGAAATAACTGCCCTGGAAAGCCCACGTCTTTTCAGAATGTGGTTCTCAATAGCCAGGCCGTTAAATTTAGCATTCGTAAAGTAGGATGGAATATCGGCCCCTGTGAGAGCAGGTCTGGCCTTAGTGGAAGGGACCACAGATCCTCCACTGCCATCTTTACGACCTCTGCATACCATGACCTTCTGGGCCATGCTGGTGCTGCCAGAATTACCGGTTTTCTTTCCAGCTTGATCCTGCAAAGAAGTTGAGGCAGCAACTGAATAGGGGGAAATGCATAGATCAGTAAAAGCTGATCCCATAGTATCACCAACGCATCTGTTCTGCATGCGAATGGATCCTTTGTTGTGGACACAAAGTTGACTAACTTTATGTTGCACTGGATGCTAGAAGATCTACATCCGGAGTCCCCCATCCTTGACAAACAGCCTGAAACATGTCGGGGTGAATAGACCATTCCCCTGGGAATAATCTGCTGGCGGCACATGTAGTGCGCGTGCCAATTCTCTATTCCCGGAATAAAGACTGCCGATGGGCATGGAATATTTTTCTTTCTGCCCAAGTTAGAATATGGTTCACTTCTCTCTGCACTGAGAGATTCTTGGTGCCCCTTTTGGTGAATGATATAGGTCACAGCCGTGGCATTGACGATTGGATCCTGTTGGGACAATCCCTTAACCTGGAAGTCCAGGCTTTTAGAGCCAGACGCACTGCGAATCACACCTAATCTCTAGGATGTTGCTGGGCAAGGCTCTTTCGGTACTTGGACAGTTGTCTTCTGTCATTACCACTTACCAGATAAGTGGTCTGAAGGATTTACCCTTTAGGACATTCTTTAGTAACCACCAATTGAGGCTTTGGGACAACCTTGGGGACAGCCGCATTGGCAAGTCCAAAGCTTGGATCGTTTTGTTCCAAGCAAATAGAATACTGTTTTGCAACATTCTCGAATGGAACTGGGCAAAGGGAACTGCTTCGAATGAAGCCACCATCCTTTCTAACAACCTCATGCAAAGGCGAATGGAGGGACCTCCTTTTGACCTGACCATCTGCACCAACTCTTTTATGGAGTTGTGTGTTTTTTTTTTTTTTTTCTTTCTGGGCAAGAAGACCCTTTTTCTGGGCTGTATCTATGATCAGACCCAAATACTGCAGCCCTTTTTTAGCGATTTTAATGGAGACTTTACTAGGTTGAGAACGCAACCCAGACCTTTCCAGGTAACTGGTTGTAATGCGTACACCTTACTCCGAACAGCGATCGGTCTATTAGCAATAGATCGTCTAGGTATGCCAAGACTGTTTAAGCCCTGTGCCCTTGACCTGGCTACAGGTGGGGCTAGCACCTTTGTGAACACTCGAGGTGCTGTAGCTAGCCCGAAGGGCAAGGCTATAAACTGAAATGCTGCTGTTCTACTTCGAACCGCAGAAACCTTTGGTGAGCGGGAAATATATGGACATGCATCCCTGATGCCGATAAGCGCCAGAAGTTTTCCTCCTTGCAGGATAAAAAATACTGACTTGATCGACTCCATAGAAACAGCGGCTCTTCAGGAACTGATTTAGATTCTTTTAGATCTAGAATGGATCTGTTGAATTTCTGCGTGGCTCTGTACATGTACAGGAAACGCATGAAAAAGGCAGTGAAGGTTCCAAGGAACCTAAGAAAAAACAGAACTATCAGCTGACTCTAATAGAAGTAGCTTGAAAGAGGCACAAATCATCTCTGCAAGAGGTTTGTACCAGCAATTTCTCAGACTGCGAGGCTGAAAAAAAGTTCAACTCTAGTTGTCTCCTCTGCAGAGGAGTACTCGGTTTGCCTCTCTTCCCGATTACCTGAGGGTAATCCTTCATCCTCTACCCACTGTTCCCTTGATAAGGGATCTCAAGTGGGGGATCTAACACGCTTCCCATCCTTGGATAGCGGATGCGATTAAAGTCGCTAATTTTCCTTCTAGGCCCTGCAGGGCAGAGGAAAAACGCATCTTCAGTCATGTATACAGGGGCTGAATATTTTCTCCTCTTAGGCTCAGTTTCCACTATTGCAACCCCAAAGTTGCGGGATTTTACCGTGATCTTTTGCTGCCGAGAATACGTCGGGGCGCGATTTTGATGCGACAGGAAACAATGCCTGTGTATTCTAGAGTTTTAAGTTGCATCAAAGTGGTAAATAGTGCAGGGACTACCTTGAAGTTGCACAGATTTGAACAGTATTTCTTGGAAATCATGCCCTAGAGTCTGACGGTGGAGGCCGTCACCGCTGCCTAGAGGCAGCTGCCCCTGCGCAGGGGAAGGAATCCCTTTAAGTGACTATCCAAGGTCACAAGGAGCCAACGTGAGGACGAGGTCCCACGTCTTTCAGGAAGCCTCCCATGGCTATGCTGGCCGTCAGAGTAGTTAACCTGTGAGGAGTGGCTCCTTCACTAGTGAACGCCGACATGTGGATCTGAACCCATGTCTGTCAGGAAGTCTCCCATGGCTGCACTGGCCGTCAGAGTACTTAACCTGTGAGCTGTTGTAGCTTCACTTTAAATAAAAGGACCGTTACACCTTCTACTGGACAAAAGAGCTTTACTGCTAGAAATCATTTGGATGTATTTAATCAAACCTTCCCCAATGAAAAAGGAAACTAGTCAGACACCCTTTTTTGCAAGATGCTTCAGCTGACCAACCCTTTTAACCACAGGGTCTTAAGCATGCGTTTTAGCACAAGCGCAAGGCGAGCAGCCTGGTGGATAGGGTCTTTTATGGCATCTATGGCGAAACATAGCGCCATTGGTAGGAGGATTTTAACAAAAAAATTCCAACTCCTTATCTATTAGATGCTTAAGCAATTATGCATCTTTATTGATGCTGGAAATCGCAGCGTCTACTACTGGTACTTTCCAACCTTTGTGAATTTTTCCTCCATGATAGAGAACTGAGAATCTCTTTGGAGGGAAAAAATGCTTATCCAGATGATCCCATTCAGCATAAATAAGCGCAGTAAAAGGTTGAGGTTTTTGTTTTTTATTTTTTAAAAAAACAAAGAAGGGACCTGGACTTTCAGCTTACTCTGTTAGGAGTAGTATAAAAAGTGGAATGAACCATCTCTGTAAGAGTTTGTACCATCAATCTGTCAGATTGTGAGGTTGCATAAGGTTCATCAACTGTTGTTTCCTCCGCAGAGGAAAATCTGGCTTGTTTTTCCCCCGTGATCACCTGAGGATAACACCTCATCCTGTGCCCACTGTTCCCTTGGAAAAAGGGGTTTGAGGTGGGGGAGGGGGATCTAGCATGCTTCCTATCCTCTTGGATGGAGAATGCGATTAAATCCGCTAATCTTCCTTCTAAGCCCAACAGGGTAGAGGAGAATGCATCTTCAGTCACATACACAGGGGCTGAAGTGTGAGAAGCAGTTGCACCACCAATTGCTTCCAATGATTCACCCTGGCTTGCCATGTCAGGTATCTCCGGAGAGGATGACAGTGTGGAGGCATGACTGGAGTTCCCAGCGCCTGGGGGTGGAATCCTTAGTACCTTTGTGGTGCACTGGAAATCAAATGTGCTAAGCACAACAGCAGAGGCACTTTAACAAATTATAGTATTTGCTGAACAATAGTTTTAGCAAAAGAAAGCAATGTCACCATAAGGATCAGCCTTTGATGCTGAGTACCATAATATTTCCTGTGCTGGAAATGCCTGTTTACACACCTTTACATGCCCAGCGCTCCTGTGTCTCTTAGTGTGACAGACTTCTGTCTTCAGCATATGAACTGAGAGCGTCTGTGTTAAGCCTCAGGTGAGAACCTGATTACACATAAGTGTCAGTGGTTACCGCACCTCTCCAGGAGGAGAGGGGAGGGGAATTTTTATCAGCAGTGTTTGTTAAGCTCCTAGTTTTAAAGGAAGACTTTATACAAAAAAATGCAAATGGCTGGTTTTGTATGTTCATAAACTACTGCTGTAACCCCTTTAAATCCCTCAGAAGAGGAACATCATCTGTTCAATTAAGAACTCCCCTCTGGCTGCAGGGACCACACCCGCTGCTATAACCAGACACAGAGCTGCTGAAAAAGCATCGTACTAGGTAAGTGTAATATACTCCCTCTAGAGGAGACATTTTAAGGCATACAGTTATACATATTTTTTGGAGAAAAAGGCACAGGTGGACTTTTTACAGTTCCTAGGCTTCTCCCCTTACCTTACCCTCGCTGCAGGATACTGCTGATTTAACAGACAGATCCAACTTTCACCCATCACGGTGGGCAGCGTAGTTAAACCTTCAAAGACTGGGGCCCTTTTAATAGGGGCTCCGCTCCTTTGGACCTGTATAGCACCCCTCAGGAACAACTTTAGGTAACATGAAAAACCAAAAAAAGAGTCCTGGTTCCTAGGGTCCAGCTCTCAAAGAGAAGCTTACAGGCAAAACCTAGTTCTTCAATGCGAGACCCAGGTACCATCCTATGGCCACAGTGGCGAGGATGGATACGGTTGTGGAGGTTTTTTAAATCCAGCATGGATCCCTCCCTGGAGCCCCTCAGAGCACATCTTCACTCGTGACCAACACCTTAGACACTGGTAAAAAAACTGAGGACTCCTGGAAAGAGGAGGAGTTATATAGAGTAGTCAACTTCCTGTATTGGTTATACCAGTGTCAACACCTGAAGGTAGGCCCATAACCCACCAAGTAATTACTTGAGGCTCTGTGTCCTATGATGTACGATAAACAAAAAAGTTTTGCTTTGTTTCTGTTATAAAACCTTGTAAATAAGTATGTTTTCTCTTTCACTGATGAGCAATGATGAGGCGACACTGATGATGAGGCACTCATAGGCGGCACTGATAGGCAGCACTCACAGGCATTACTGGTAGGCACAGATTGGCATTTCTTATGGGCACTGATTGGCATCCTAGGTGGGATCTAGTGGGCACCCTCCATGGGTCTGCACTGATAATGCGCTGATTATCAGCGCAGACCCCCCCTGTCAGGAAAGCAGCAGATCGGCTCTCCTCTACTCATGCCTTGTCAGCACAAGTAGAGGAAAAGCCGATAAAGGGCACTTCCTGGTTACCATTTGATCAGCTGTGATTGGACACAGCTGGTCACATGGTAAAGAGCCTACATCATAGGCTCTTTACCAGGATCAGAGATGCAGTGTGTCAGACCGACACACCACCGATCACCGCGCTGGGCTCTCCCGGGGGCACGTGCTAGAGGCTTATCCTGCTGGACAGCATATGACGCAGAGTCAGGATAATATAACCACTTTCCAGCCGTCATTCTGCTATATGGTGGGGGGGAAGTGGTTAAGAAGGGAAAAAAGAAATAGGTTCACTTTCATATTGCTTAACAAGCAACATATATTTACCTTTTCTTTACTGCCCTGTTGCACTGCTCAGCTGCCCAAAATGAAAAATAAATAAATAACAATTCTCCAACACCCACGTGACAGTGCATGGGGAAAAGCCATGCACCTTTAATTTCCCATGGAGTAACAATCTCCTTCATACCTGGGCTAGAAGCAATAAATACCTTTTCAGCCTTGGCAGCTGAAGGTAGTGGTGGATAAGCAAAGCAAAAAGGAAGTACATGCTACTGGAGAGGAGGGCATTAAGGCAAATCACAGGTCAGCTTTATGCAAGTTACATTAAAGTTATACATTAATAGAACATCGTTAAAAAAAAAAAACAACTTACACACTTACCGAATGCAAGAGGCAGCCGACTCCATTTCAGATCATCTGTTCGGCTTCGCCTTCCATAAGAATCAACAAAAACACCAAACTCTGCAGAGAAAAAAATGGAGAGAATCATCACAGAATACTAGTAAAAAAAATATATATAAAAGAAAATATTTCTTAAAATAAACAAATATTGTTACCATGGAAACAGAGGAGGTATTCTTCCCTCTGTCCTGTGCTGTTCACCTGCATTATAGCAATGGGAAAACTATTCGATGAAGAAGCAAATACCGCTGAGGCCAAAGAGTGGTCATTTTTATCCAGGAATTCTAGAGAAAACAGTGATGGGTTTAATATGTATAACAACCAAAACTTACTATAAACATAGTTGTGTTCAAACAAAGTTTATTTGATTTCCATGACCATCATTCCATGGTAACAGGCTGGCCATACACCAGTAAAAGTTTAGGTTTGATGTTAGATCAGCACAATGTAATAGCTACACCCATGGAGGAACTAGAACTATTACTCAGCTTGAGTCAGAGAATGGCAGCTTCTTTCAGAGACTTCTGAGAAAGGCATTTTCCTGATGCCAGACATGTCAGCATATATATGATATAGCTCCACCCCTATATCCACCCACAGGACCTGTTTAGCTCTATAAAAGTCTGACTGAGAGCTACCTCCCCCATTGGATCATTTTGTCCCAAAAGTGGCATCGATATTTCATCTCTCCAGTGAATGGGTGCTTCCAGCCTTCCCAGCGGAATCAGATGCTGATCTGCATGAGTCGGACATTCCAAAAGTCCTCAAAGCCTATCTCCAGGTTACTTCTACATTCAGAAGTTCTGACAGACTTTTTCATCATGAAAATTTAAAGAGAAAGAGGCCTCGGCCAGAACCACCTCGGCCTGGATAGTAAAAAATATTCACCTGGCATATAGAGCCGGGAAGGATCCTCCAGAAGTAATTAGAGCTCATCACTCAACCAGGGTGATGTCATCTTCTTGGGCGGTACGGGCAGGATTGTCTCTGCAGACAGTCTGCAAAGAGGCTAGCTGGTCATCACATCATACGTTCTTAAAACACTACAGGGTAGATCCAACAGCTCTTTCTACGGTAGAGTTTGGGAGGAAAACCATCCCAGCTTTTATGTCCATTGTCAAATAAAGACTAAGTTTGTAGCATTAAACACTCCCTCTCAAAAGCTCATTATGTATCATATGTATGCTGCCATGTCTGGCGTCAGGAAAATGGAAAATTGTATCAAATACTTACCGTAATTTTCCTTTCCTGACACCAAGACATGGCAACATACAAACCCTCCCTCTGATCTTTTTGTTTTATACACAGAATGGGGGAGGTTGCTCTCAGACTTTTTTTTAGAACTAAACAGGTCCTGAGGGTGGATATAGGGGCGGAGCTATATATATGTATGCTGCCATGTCTTGGCGTCAGGAAAGGAAAATTACGGTATTTGATACAATTTTCCATTTTGCTTACTATTAAGATTCTCTTCAAGTAATCTGTGCACAAAATATTTTGGATCCTGCCCATCAAACATCAATCCAGGAACTAACCCTTCAAAAACTTACTGTAAAACTTCTTGAACACTTTTGTGAAGCTTGCTATATCAGGTTATAAAACATCTCTGATGATGGAAAATTGTTTCAAAAATATATTTTTTCAATTTCTAGGTTTCAAGATTGCTAAATACTTCTGTCTGTGACATTCATTTGACAAAAATAACATAGGAACACAAGTCAGTTCATTTATAACACGGAATCCTTACAATTGTTCCTTAAAAGGAACAAATCATGTCCTTAAAGTGTCTCCTTGCCTCAATCCAAAGCACCTGGTGTAAATCTTGTCTGCTCTCTCCTTTCTCTCCTGTCACTTCTGACAGTTAAACTCCACACTAAGCAATCCTGGAAGAGGGCCTGCCCATCCTGCAGCACACAGCATGTGATTGACAGCCTCAGCTGTGCATATTTTCAATAATAAGATTGTGTAGAGGAGGGATGTAATTTCCATCCCAATCAGGTCTCAGACTATACTTAGCTCCCTGCTGTGCAGTGTGTGACATCAGATCCCCCACACCCTGCCTTAGTTATACTATAACTGAATGAGTGGTTTTTGAGTCTGTAAACAAACCTGTCATATAAATGACTGTGTTATGAATGCCATATCATTAAAGCGTTTGTTAAAGGGGTTGTAAAGGTAAAAATTTTTTCACCTTAATGCATTCTATGCATTAAGGTGAAAAAACTACTGACAATACCGCCGCCCCCAGCCCCCCCGTTTTACTTACCTGACCCCTCGAAAGTCGGCTGCTTGTTCCCAACATCCATTCCGCTGCTCAGCCTGGCCGCTGATTGGCTACAGTGGATGGATTGGAAGCAGCGCAGCCATTGGCTCGCGCTGCTGTCAATCACATCCAATGACGCGGCGCGCTGGGGGGCGGGGCCGAGTGATACAGCGAGCGGCTATAGCCGCCGGCTGTATCACGGGAGCGCGCCCGCAACAACTAACCACCATGCGAGGGAGCTCGCATTGAGGTGGTTAGTTCTTGCGGGGAGGAGCTGAAACAGCCGCCGAGGGACCCCAGAAAAGCAGGTTCGGGGCCACTCTGTGCAGAACGAGCTGCACAGTTAAGGTAAGTATAACATGTTTGTTATTTTTAAAAAATAAAAAAATTACCTTTACAACCCCTTTAACACACAAAAAAAATGGACCCTGTTCCCTTAAAGCATGAATAACAGCACAGTGCTTGTGCTGTGTATTTTGGTCCCCTGCATCACCTGAAATACTTGTCTGATCCTGCCAGTTTCTACCGTCCCCTCTGTACGCTGACCATGATATATCAGGGCTGCTGAGCCCTGACACCGTGGTCAGTGTGCATGCTTCCGTCATACACTGCTATCTGCAGCTCTCCTCTGTCTCCCTCTGTCTTCCTCCCCTTTCTCCCCCTGCCTGTCAGCTCTCACTAGCGCCGCTCTGCTCCTCTCCCCGCTGCTTCAAAACGAACTAATCATTATATCATCCCCTCACATAAAAACCTGTATCCTAATGCCTGTGCTTTATATAAAAAAAAAGCAAAAAGGCAGATTTCTACCTGTTTTAACAGGATTTTCAAGCAATCGCATAACTCCAGACTCTCTGCTCCTCCCCTCTCTGCCTCCCTGTCTGACGTCAGCAGGGGAATCTTGGCCCTGCCCGCTGGAGATATCAGACGGGGAGAGCTGAGAGCCTGGAGTCATGTGATCAATGGAAGACACTATTAAAACAGGTAGAAATCTGCTTTTTATCAGGCACAATGATACAGGTTTTTATGTGACAATGGGATGATATAATGATCAGTTAGTGGCTTAACAACCACTTTAATAGAGATTAGAGTTGTTGGGCACGGCACAATCTGACAGCTTGCAGCAGGCTCCTGTGCACACTGTTATCAAACAGGGTATCATTAACCGGTTCCCGACCAGCCTGCGGCAGAATGGCTCTCCTGGGCGAAACCCTGTACGGGTACGTCCTTCCCCTTTTCGGCCACCAGAGGGCGCGCCCGCTGCACGAGCGCCAGCATAGGGATTTGTGTGTGTAAACACACAAATCCCTGTGCTGTCAGAGGAGAGGAGACATGTCCTTTGTTCCTAGTAAGTAGGAACAGCGATATGTCTCCTCTCTTACTCAGTCCTATCCCCATACAGTTAGAACACACTGAGGGAACACACATTTAACCCCTTGATCGCCCCCCTAGTGTTAACCCTTTTCCTGCCAGTGACATTTACACAGTATCAGTGCATTTTTATAGCTCCGTTTGCTGTAGAATTGTCAATGGTCATAAAAATGTGTCAAAAGTGTCTGATCTGTCCATTGCAATGTCGCAATGCCACTAAAAATTGCAGATCACCATTACTAGTAAAAAAATAATAATAATAAAAATGCCATAAATCTTTTCCAAAGTTTGTAACTTTTGCACAAACCAATCAATATAAACTTATTGCGATTTTTTTTTACCAAAAATATGTAGAAGAATACATATTGGCCTAAACTGATGAAGAAAGCTGTTTTTTAAAAGAAATTTGGGGGATATTTATTATCGCTTTTTTTTGTTAATAGCGCAAAAACTTAAAACCGCAGAGGTGATCAAATACCACCAAAAGAAAGCTCTATTTGTGGAAAAAAAAAAAGGACGCAAATTTCATTTGGGTATAGCATTGCATAACCACGCAATTGTCAGTTAAAGCAACGCAGTGCCAAATTGTAAAAAGTGCTCTGTTCAGGAAGGGGGTAAAATCTTCCGGGGCTGAAGTGGTTAAGAAACTTTAATCCACAGATTACCGTCAGGAAGGGTTTTCTGCTGGCACCATGTAACAGGTACCTTCAGGTTCTCTGTTTCAATATCCAGGGTTCACAATACCCTGGACATCCTGGTATGCAAATATTGACCATGTTTTCTGGTTCCACTTCTTCTGCCTTCCAAGCCTTAATAGTGGCCAGTGGGACCTTCCTCCCCACTGACCTATATACTTCTCTTATCAAAAATGTCTTAAAATTGTCAGACCGGCGTTAGTTTAATGTAAAATATTAAATTTACTGCCTTTTAATGCAACAGAAAAGCCAGAGACCACAACTCTGGGTCTGAAATCCTCATTGACCATCCAACAGAGTTCAGCTGCAGAGTAAAGGTAACTAGAAGGCCACCTGTCTTTAGGTTACCTCAATGCAAACATCCACATCTCACCTTCAAGAGTGTATTGCTTCATCTCAATCTCATAGAATTTATTGGTTCCAATGATGATGCTGTAGCCAGTAAAATAAATACAGCTGCATGGTTCGGATGTCTCAATTTCCTATAAAACATGAATCCACACCAGAGATTTACTAATCGTTTTGGCAAAAAGTATATGGAAAATCTAATACAAAATGTAAAAATCACAATCTTTGAAGCTTTCCATTTTGGTTCCCAGTGTCAAAGTATATGGCCCCATGCGCACAGGGCATTTGCCCAGCTCTCCTAGACACCTTTCTTCCTTGCAGCAGCGTTTTGGCATAAAAAAAGCTTGACAAATGTAAACGCATCTGGAACCCGTAAAGCGTTTGGACGTTCATTCATTTCACTGGCCAGTTTTTTTTTTCTGGCCAGTGAGATCAATTAACGCTCAAGCACTTGATGGGCCTAGTGTTAATGTGTTTAGACACATCAAGCGTCTTTTCTGCCAAAACGCTGCTGCTCCTGGACACACTGGCAGTGGTTTATTTTTTTTTTTCTGCTTCCATATGCCTATGTGTGCATGGGCACATAGGCTAATAACATTGAGGGGCATTTAGAGGCAGGAAAAAAAACACAAAAATGCAAGATGCCCCTAAAAGCAGGGTTTATAACGCTCAGTGTGCAGGCCTTTAAGCAGTGATATTTTCTTTTAACCAGATTATGTGTGGTACGTGTCCCAGAATTTATCATGATTTACACTCTTAAAAGTAAGCTTATATTGGGATTATTTAGATAAAGGCTATAAAAGTTTACCAATATTCCCAATTTTAATACATGCACTGTGCACACATTAGGAAAAAAAAAAGCATTTCTACTCAAATTTAGAACAGAAGACGACTTTTGAACAGAAGGGAAACACTTGAGCAATTCCACAAAATAGGTTGGAAAGAGTTATTTAATGTGATTCTCATTATTGTACACAATTATTGTGCGAAATGTGTGGTATAAATAATGTATCTGGATCAGCTCGTCTCTAGAGGCTATAACTTTATCCAAATACTTTTTAGGACCCCCCTCCTCCAATTATTTCTCTGAAGACAGCAGAGAAGAATCTCACTTCCATTTGACCCAAATCTTAATTGTGTTAGATGATTAAGATTCTATGAATAAAGATTAAATATAAGTAATGTAGTATTCGGGTCAATAAACACCTTTTCAGTGAGTATTTGTTAAAGCCGTATTAAACCAAAATAAAAAAATGTAATATTGGTTGAAACAGATGGACTTTTTTCAACCTATGTAATATATTGCAGGTTACCAATCCTTAAATGTGGTAGATGCATTATTTTTCTTTATTTTCACCTGGAGATAAAGCCAGTAAGTCTTTTCAACTTCCTTTAACAGACCAAGTGTGTGTACTTTACAAGCCGACTACTGGCTTTCTCTTAGAGGTGGGTTCACTTCCACAGGCATGGCAGCACACTGCCTTCCCCCATCATGTATTCCACGGCTCCACCGTCCTTGCTGCAGTCCAAGGACCAGCATTGACTGGTGTTGTTGGTAGGATGGAAGGAGCTCACTGAACATCCATTCGCTAAACCTCCCACTGGTGAATGAACCGTGAAGTGACATGTATTACAATACTAACTGGTTCAGAGATGAAATTTTCCGTGATCTCTGGCTGGAGGAGCAGCTAATGGAGCATGACCTGTGCTCCATTAGCTTCAGTAGACTATGGGGGAGACATGGGAGGTCTAAGACTCCTGATGTCTCAGTAAAGAGAACCTGTCAAGTTATTTAAGATCATGTTGCCATTGTTCCCCCATGCAATACGAATGCAATTTTCCGCAAACATTCCGACAACAATTGTCCGAGAGTACAAACGGTTGGATTTTAGGCCGACAGTCTGTCAACACACAATTCACGTCGGAAAATCCGATGAGGTGTATGAGGCTTAAAGGATCACTAAAGTAATTTTTTTTTTAAATAACAAACATGTTATTCTTACCTCCACTGTGCAGCTCTTTTTGCACAGAGTGGCCCCGAACCTGGTCTTCTGGGGTCCCTCGGCGGCTGTCTCGGCTCCACCCCCGCAAGGACTCAACACTTTCGTGCTCCCTCGCATGGTGTTGAGTGCTTGCGGGCGTTCTCCCGTGATACAGCCGGCGGCCATAGCCGCTCACTGTATCACTCGGCCCCGCCCCCCGGTGCGCCGCGTCATTGCATATGATTGACAGCAGCGCAAGCCAATGGCTGCGCTGCTTTCAATCCATCCACTCTAGCCAATCAACGGCCAGGCTGAGCAGCGAAGAGGATGTCGGGGGCGAGCGCAGGACTTTCAAGGGGTCAGGTAAGTAAAACGGGGGGCTGGGAGGGCCGGTATTGTCAGATGTTTTTTCACCTTAATGCATATAATTCATTAAGGTGAAAAAACTTTTACCTTTACAACCCCTTTAAGTCTTGACTGCAGGGACGTCCCAAAGCAGTGCCTCATTGAGGGGTGAGCAACTAGAGAAAGAATGTGCAAAAACAACTAAGAACCCGTCAAAATCTTGGGGCCAAAACATGCATCCAAAGATGCCCAAACATCAACTTTGTAAAACTTGGTAAAGGTTTGCACAGATGACCAGGTCTGTGTATGAAATCTGCAGCCTCGCACCATGAAATGTAAGCCTTCCAAGTACAATGCTAAATCTTTTGAGAGGTGGATTTACGTGCCTTTAACATGGTAAGAATAACAAAGCCTGACAACCCCGTATCTCAGAATCTGTCTTTCAAGAGCCAAGCCATCAAAGCCAGCAACAGTAAGACATGGTGGAATATTGGACCTTGATCTACCCATAGAAGCCACCAGAGGCTTCCATGACCAGTCGCTCCACATTGTCGTATCAGGGCCGGCAAGGCCAATCCAAAGCCACTGGAATGACCAGGATCCCTTCGGTCTCTATCCTGCGCAGCAGACGAGGGAGGAGCTTCAGAGGAGGAAAGGCATAAATGAGATGATAATGGCTCCACGGGGCCTGTTGCATCCACCAAGGGAATCCCTTGCTCGTGCCATGAATCTCAACACCTTCCTGTATAGATGGGATGCCTGATGATCCACATCTGGGGTGCCCTACTGCAGAAAGAGAAGATGAAAAACATCTGGGTGCAGTGACGACTCTTCTTCTTCCAGGTCTGACAACTGAGGTAATCCACCTGCCAGTTTTCTAGGCCAGGAATGTAAACGGCGAAGAGAGCTGGGAAGTGAAGTTTTGCTCACTGAAGAGTGTGTTAGGCCTCAAACTCCAATGCCAAGCTCCTTCTCCCACCCTGTTGAATGCCATAGGCCTGTGTTTTGGCATTGTCCGACTGGATCCTGACCAGGCGCCTACAAAGACACTCCATTCAATGGGTGGTAGCTCCAGGACATTGGTAGGTAGCTGAGACTCCTCTGGTATCCAGCAACCCTGGGCCAACCGTGGACCCAGAACTCCCCTCAACTGGACAAGCTGGCGTCTATCATGATCTCTGTCCAGTGGAGAGGTAGAAATTACTTATTGGCCTGAAGAGACGGAAATCAAAGCCACCAAAGGAAGAAGGCCGTGACTGATCATCCCATGTGGATCTGGTTGTCCAAAGACATAGGTGACATGTCCCATTTGGATAAGATTTCCTTCTGCGGGACCCTCATATGGGACTGCACACACAGGATCCCCTTGAAGGTGGACACGACGCCAAGATAAACACACAGGCAGTGGAGGCTAAACCAAAAGTGAGCACTGCATATTGTTTGCAAAGCGCAAAAAAGCACTGGTGCCTGGCACAGATGGAAACATGTAAGTATGCGTCCTTGATATCTATGGAGGCCAGGAAATCCCTCTGATGGAGAGTTCACCATCGAAGGGATGGGTTCCATCTTAAACTTCTGCACTTTCAAGCAATTCAGGGCCTTGAGCTCCAGGATCGGACGGACTCCTTCCATCTTTGGGACCGTAAGCAGGTTGGAGGAAAACTCCTGAAACCTCTCGGGAACTGGGTTATAATACCCTGGAGAAGGAGATAATGCACCGCCCAGTAAAGCATATCAAGACGAGATGGGGAAGCATGAAGATTGGAAGGAAAGAACATGTCTGACCGAGAGAGGAAAGAATTTCTATTTTGTAGAACAAAATCAGTTTGCGGACCTGCTTTGGCCCACGCATAGGAGCCTTGAAGGGCTTGTATCCCTTGTCCGAAGGGCCTGACGAATTAATAAGCTGCTTGTGTGCAGAGAGGGATGGACCCTGCTTGCAACGCAGCTCCTTTTCTTTCTCGGATTGCAGGAGAAAAGTAAGATTCCTGATGATGTAGTCCAGGGTAGCACCAAAGAGCTGCTCTACCTTGAAGAGTAAATTGGCAAAGGCTTTCTTAGATGTCTGGTCCACAGACCAACACTTAAGCCAGAGAACTCCAGCACCACAGCCGAGACTCAGAATGCAGAAAGCAATGGAGCCGTATCCAAGGACGCATCACACACATACTTGAGGCCCTAGACCAGTTGTTTGCCAGTTCCACATAGACTGGGGCCATGGCCAAAACCAGGCAAAAGTGCCGATTAGCGACTGTAAACAAAGAGCAGGCGTTGGATTCCACCTTCCTCTCTGCAGGATCCTTAAAAGGAAGGAGACTCTTCGACCAGTATCATAGTTGCCTTGTTCATCCTAGAGATGGGAGGGTCCATGACAGGAGGAGAGAACCACTTCTTCAGAAGGGCTTCCTCAAAGGGGTAACGCACTGAAAAACTTTTTGGGACTATAAAAAGGATGCTTCGGGCGTTTACAATCTTTGTGATTAAATTTAACAAAATAGGCAGGATATGGGAAAACTTTAGCAGAATGAACTGGTTTGTGAGTACAAAAAGGGACAGCCACCTTTTTGGCAGCCCCAGAAGTATTCATTTTTAAAGTTTCCCACACAGAGGTTATGAGTGCGACCACCAGCGCCTTTTCTCAAGAAGCATCGGTGGCAGAAAAATTGGGGACCTCATACTCTGGGTCTGCAGAAAGAGGGGGACCTGCTGTGGCCGAACCAGACTCTAGCTTGGAATCATCTGAGGGGAAAGGGGTGAATGGGGGCATTTCTTCCTCCCCATATGCCTGACCACCACTTCCACCCCTGATGACCCTACCAAATCCATAAGGGGGTCTGGAGGACATGCATGCTCTTAAGACGTCATGCACAAGAACACCCCCCCCCCAACCCAGGCACTGCTGTAAATCAAGCCCATAGAGAATATGAGAAAACACCCCCAATGGGCTACAGCAGAGAGATGGGGGCCCCAGCAGGACTCGCCACCAAACTAGGGCCACCTAGGGCCACCTAGGATGCAATGCTGTGAGCCGCATACACTTCACAGATGTGGCCCTGTATCTAGAGGCTATGGGTGTGGCCACGCAGCTACACAAACATGGCCACCAGCAATAAAATGATTGCCCTCCAGAGATAACCAGGCCAGACTTGCACAGGGAAAGGTACTCCCCAAAATGGCTGCCGAGCCACTCCCCATCAAAATGGCCACCAAAATAGGCCCAGGTAAAGGGTCTGCTGCATACACATGCAAGGCCCACCAAAATGGCCACCGTGGCTACACCAAGATGGCTTCCGGCAACGAAACAGGAGAGCAGTCCCAGAGCCCACCCAGGATGAAGCCTCACACGCCCAGGCCAGGACACCCACAGGTGGAAAGGAGGAGGACACCCTGCTGAGCCAACCACCTTGGGGAGCGCCTGCAGCATGCCACTGCACCCGAGGGAAAAGGGGGACATCCTATTAAGTCCTGCGGAGGAAGTGAGTAACACACCCAAGAGACTGTCTCCCACCTAGGTGGGGGAGCGGTCGGTCAGGGAAACACTGTGACAAGGACATCTGGTGCCCGGTCATATGTGTCCCCATGAGACATTTAACTCGCTGGTTTACCCGGACCAGGATGAGGCTGCTTCAGCCGTGTATTGCGTTTGATAAACAATATATATTTTATATATATATTTATTTTTATTAGGTAAGGTTGAAAAAAGAAGTCCAACCTATGTGTGTGATAATAGGTCAGTATTACATACAGTAGTTACATAGTAGGTGAGGTTGAAAAAGGAATATGATATTTAATTTTTTTTAATCAGACTTAACATTACATGGGACAATCTGTTTAGTAGTTGGTCACAGAAATAAGGTTGTGTTTGAGTGGATGATTCTCAAACGAATGCCTTGGTAACAAGTATATAGGCTGTCCTCAAACAATGGGAACTTAGATACCATTGTTGCATTTCAGTTGGCAGGCTATAGCTTGGCTTTTATATATCATATGGCATGTAGGGTACTAGCGTGCCATCTTGAGGGAGAATTTGAGAATACCTCTAATTGAAAACTACAGTTGACCAGTTGGTTGTTAAGATAAACAAGTTTGTAACCGTTGTCAACAAAAGCCCAAATAAAAGCTAGCATCAGAGACCGATAGATGGGGACTTCACCATGCATTAACACCATAGCAGGTAGGTTTGTAACCAGCCAGCCTAAGATGCTTTTGCCTGATTTCCAGCAACTGCTTAAGAAGCCCGAGTCCTCATTGTCAAGGGAGATCACGAACACAGTGTAACCTGAGTTAAGTAACTTTTAAGCGTATTTCTACTGTTGCAGACCATAGTTTCTGCTTATTTGCTAGGCATCTTGCTTGATACATCTGTCAGCCTTGTACTGTATTCATAATATTGTAAATGTTTTGTAATGTACAGCATATTTGTATAGTAAAAGCACATCTATACACTGCTCAGGTCTGAGCCTCCTTGCTTATAATGCAAAATAACCTTGCTAGATAGACGCAAGTAAAACAAAACAAGCCAACCCACATGTAGCTAGCAGTTGTCATGCGTTTGCGCTGGCCAGGCTGGGGTGACTACTGAATTTGATTTTCCAGCCTGTGGCCCAACCTGGCTGTTGCTTGAGGATCTTCACAGAAAAAATCCCCCACCCCCCCAAAAAAGAGGGGGGGGGGGGGGGACTATGAAACCAAAGCAGGGAGCTAGGTCCTTACTACTTACACTAGGCAGAGAAAAAAAAGGACCTGCTTATAGTAGAGAGGGGGTTGTCTACCAGTTAGGACTGCACATAGGCGGTGCTGTGTCTTTTCTGCCTAGTGTCCAACTCCTGAAGGGGGCATTATAACCCTATGTTCAAGACTAAGGAAGAGCTGTGTCCTTCAATGAACGTATAAGAAATCACTCTGGCAGCAAAAGGGTTAAAGGAAATAGAAAAAAAGCATACATACCTTTCTAATGCAGAACTTGCTAAGGCTTTCATTATATCTCAATATGACAACTTTATTTACCATGGCTGCACAAATGCACAAGCCATTCTCAATCTAGAAAATAAAACAAAAAATACTCGAATAACGTGCAATATAAGCAAAATATCAGGCAATAATTTTAACATATATGTAAAATGCAGCACAATTATGATCTATTTTATATATATATTGGCCCTGCATTGTTGTTTAGTTTCAGTAAGCTTCATAAATTCCATGTAATAAAGTATCACGCTGCATGCACACATATTAAATATTCCTATTTATGCTGGATTTTTATGGCAGGAGCTGGCAGAAAAACCCAGCATAAAAACATTTTTGTGTATAATTAACTGGGCACTTTTACCCCCTTCCTGTCCATGCCAATTTTCAGCGCTGTCACACTTTGAATGACAATTGTGCGGTCATGCAACACTGTACCCATATGATATTTTTATATATATTTTTCACTCAAATAGAGTTTTCTTTTGGTAGTATTTAATCACCACTGGGTTTTTTATTTTTTGCTAAACGAAAAAAGACTGCAAATTTTGAAAAATAAACATTTTTCATAGTTTGCTATAAAATTTAGCAAACAGGTAATTTTTCTCCATCACTGATGTGCGCTGATGAGGCTGCACTGATGGGCACTGATGAGGCTACATTGATAGTGGTACTCATTGGCAGCATTGACGAGCACTGATTGGCAGCACTGGTGCAACTGCACTGATAATCAGGACACTGATAATTAGTGCCAATGTCCCTTTAACACAACTGTCAGCATGGCCGTCATGCTGTCAGCATGAGGAAAGAAAAGCCGATAACCAGCTCGTGTGTACATCCTGTAATCAGCTGTCATTGGACACAGCTAAACACGTGGTAAAGGGCCCCTGTGACTGGCCCTTTACCCCATGCTGTAGCTGTCTTTCTGCTATAGGGCGGGCAGGAAGTAGTTAAGTGCATTTATGGTGTATGGCATTTAGAAGTGTATGCAGGTAAACTAATTCTACTGACTAGAATAATTTAATCTAGCCACTAGAATAAATTGACATGTTTACATATACTTTTATACACGTTTATGTGCATAAATTATGCCAGAAAGTTTCTCTCCAAATTCAGGTTTGGGGGATTTTTTTTATCCTTCTAAACACTGCTCTAAACATTGACACAATGGCTAAAATAGAGAAATAAAGCAGTGGTCAAGGGCAAAAAAAAAAAGGAAAATGCCTCTAAATGCTGTGTTTTTCTGCTCATGTGAAAGAGGTCTTAGCTACTTGTATAGGAAACTAGAACTATCGATACACACCAAGCCATATCGCAAAGAATGTAAAACACATAATGTGATAGATCTAGAACTTTTGTATATGGCTAGTTTGTATGTTCCCTTTGAACTTTGCTTCATTCGGCAAGCACTAAAGCATATATAGTATCACTGTATAAATAGTTGATTGTACCCCCTGAGCCAGTGCTAAGCAACAGTATTTTTTTTCAAGGAAACGACTTATTATTAAAAACAGCCCATGAGCTTGAGTCAAGTGAGTCCCTCTCCCACAGTGATCAGCCTGCAACATGGCAACTTTATAACAAATCACTGTGAGAGATTATAGCAGGTGCTGATCTGTATCAGACAGGTGAACACAGCCAAGAACTACACAGTTTTTTTTTTTTTAAAGAACACGTTATACTTACCTGCTCTGTGTAGTGGTTTTGCACAGAGTGGGCCGATCTTCCTTTTCTGGGATCCCCCGCGAGCGATCTCAGCTCCCCCTTTTCTATATGTGCCACCATAAGAAGTCTTTTCCTATGGTGGCACATGTGTGTGGGCTTGATACTGAGCCAGGCTGCAAGTGTTTATTGACACAAATAATTTGGCTTGGTTCCACCTCCCGTTCCCTCCTCACAGGATCTGATTGATTACCGGTGAGGAGAAAGAGAGCAGCGCTGCTGCTCATGGGCCCAGCACCGAATCATGATCGCGCTCAGTTGAATATTTAGGGGGGCTTGGGGAGATGAACATGAAATGTTTTTTTAACTTAATGCAGAAAATATATTAAAGTAAAAAACCTTTAACATTTACAGCCACTTTAAACATGTTTACTGTCTAGCAATTTTTACATGAAACCTTTGTGCAATATGGCCTGCACACTATTCAACATGCAAGTGACATGAACACTGCTCAAATTTATTCTCAGATATATTACTTATTCAGCTATTAAACACACCAAGCCTTTTGAATGACTGCATTCTAACCAACCAGGGAAATATTCCCCAGTACATTATTTACAGTATTCATGCATGCAAACACTTACATTTTGTACTCCTCAATGCTACTGGTTCCAGATTGCTGCTTCCCAGAGTTCCTACTGTGGCACAGGTGATCTCCTGCTTCGAAACTACATTCATCATTCTTCCCACCCAGCCTCCTCTCTCTCTGTGCACGTGTGCCCACCTAATATTGTTGGGTGGTTTTCTGCATAGGAACTAAAGATCTCGTGATTATTCCCACCTATGCCCACTCTTATTGGCATCAGGTGGCCTCCTGTGCCCTTGTACCCAAACCATACTGCACTTGCCCGCTGTAATAGTGGTTCCTCCTCCCAAGCTTTTGTACTCCCTGCCAGGAGCATGCATGCCAGGGTAGTGCCAGGAAGACCTTTACCTAAGCCCGATCTTGATCCAGTGATGTGCATGAGAGCATTTCTCTCCCTCCTCATAGGCTCAGAGACAGCAGTGGGAACCACTGGCATCTGCTGAGGTCAATCACAGCCAGTGAAGAGGGAGGCGGGACAGGGCCAAGCCAGTTTGGGAGTGAACCCACACATAGCAAGCAGCTTGCTATGGTGGGCACTCAGCATGGGGGGGAGGGGGGGGTCTAGGAACACTGGCGGGAAGAGATTGGGGCAGCTCTGTGCAAAACCATTGCACAGAGAAAGTACATATAACATGTTTGTTATTTAAAAAACAAAACGAAAAAAAAAAAACAAGTGTTTATAATCTTTATTTTTTCTGAAACAGTGGAACACTCACCTTTCCTGCTGCAAATAAATGACATCCTTTAACAGCCTCAAATATTGTAAGTGATATGTCAGGTTGAGCAGGCAGATGTGCTTGGGCCAAGGACTGCTTCACCTTCTTCACATCGATCAGACACAAAGCACGTTCCTCTCCTTAAATCACACATAAGACCACTCAAAAATTGTAATATATTGAGAAATATAAATGACTATATGTTGTGTTATCAAGTTACATTTGTTGCACCTCATTACCCATAACAGACATTTTTCTACCCAGCAGTAGAACAGTGATCTCTAAAATCTGATTTTAGTTATTGGCAGAAAGCTTTTCTTTTTTACTTATTTTACTGTATGATGGCAGTAAATTACAAAAGCATAAAACGCAAAACAAAATATTTACAATAAAATTCCCCAGTTCACATCCCCAATGGACACAAGCCAAAGAAAATGTAAAAGTGGCTTGATGCAGCTTGGTAGGTCTGGAGCGCCTCCAAAAGTACCTAGAATCATCTCAAACTGATCACAAATTCAAGCTGAATTCAAACCTGCTGCATTTGCCCATCTACACAAATTCTTAAAATCACCACTGCACAAGTTCTTAAATGGCCATTTTGCCTCATCTTTATATCGCCAATAGATTATGTTACCTGCTATTAGTAGGAGTTTATCCAGCTCTTTAACAATATGAACCTGAAACACGGCCCCAACTCCAGGGATATGAGTGAGAGAATTCTTCAGCACATTCAGTGCATACAAGCCCTCTTCTGCACCAACTAGAACAATCTGAAAGAAAAAAACAGAAAAAACCCACAAAATTATACAATCTTTACCTCTAGATAAGCCCCACAGTCCATATGCAATAATTTTATTGTAAACATTTAAGTTGAACTTTTAGCACACGATGCAGCTGCTGGAGGGCCAGATCACAGTTTTCTGTTTATGGTGGGATGTGAAAGAAAAAGTGTAAGCATTGGATTCAGTGTAAATCTTGTTGCAAGCTAATGCATAAGAGCCTCATGTATCTGCTATACTGTTTTTTCATGTATCCTTTTTAGTTATTCATAGAAAGTTTAGGGATTAGAAACACTGTCAGGATGGAAGAGAAGTCGACTTCCTAGCTTTCAAGAGCATAGGGTTAAAGTGGTAGTAAAGTCTATTGTTTGTGTTTTACCTACAGGTAAGCCTATAAAGCGGCTTACCTCTAGGTAAATATCTCCTAAACATGCACCGGAGATGGAGATGTTTACTTGTGTTGCAGCTGGTGACATCACCAACGCATGCACTCTGAAGGAACAGCATACAGCGCAGCAGTGACGTCATCCTGGCCCGGCCATTCAAAGGACCGGAGTCCGCAAACTTGAAAGGAAGACCGGGTGAAGAAGGAAGCCCTGTCAGCGATGACAAAGCACTGCTGGAGGGCTTAGTTCTAAGGTAAGTTTCACACAGTGTGCTAGCATGTGATGCATACTAACACATTATAGCATTGCCTCGCAGGGGAATCATTCATTTTTGTTTATTTTTTACTTTACTACTGCTTTAACCAAATCAGGTAGGCCTTTATCCTTCAGGACCCGGATTTTAACAGCCAGGCCTTTAAAACTGCATGGGCGATGGAATCACTTGAATGCCCTCCATCTCGACTATGTGGAGCAGGTGAGGAAGAAATTGGTTAAACCGAGGATTCCAGGACTTGAAGACAAACTTGGAAGTTAGTTGCTGAATCTGAAAGCCATGAGGTCCACATCCAGCATCCCCCACCTGCGACAGAGGTCTTGAAACACCTTGGGTGAAGAGACTTTTCCCCTGACCAGACTTTGATGACTGGGAATGTCTCCTTGGCAATTGTACACCCCTGGAATGTGTATGGCAGAGAGGGCTGGAATATGCAGCTTCACTGGTGCTAGAATCTGATCAGCTACTCTTCGAGCTGAGAGACTGGCCCTGGTGGTAGATGTAAACCACCATGGTGGCATTGTGTGACTGGATCCTTTGAAGGTAAGAGATCCAGCACTGAAGGGATTACCCAATCACTTTGAGTTTGAAAGTTGATCAGGAACCACGATTCCTTTGGTAGCCGAATGCCTTGCATCGTCCAGAACTCCTCCCCAATCCTCCTTCTAAATTAGTGGGAGGAAAAATTTGGTGTAGGCTTGACCCAGCAGGTCAAGGAAAGCCTGGTCTTGGGATTCGGGCATAAGCAATGGTCCAGTGACTGGGCCTTCTTGTTCCATGCAGCCAGAATGTTAGGTTGCAATCGTTTTGAGTGAATTTGCCCAACTTGCAGCTCAGATCGGAGCTGCTGTATTAACAATCCAATGTTAATATAGCCATCTCCCCTGCTGTGCTACTGTGTTCTGACAGGAGGACGGCCCCCCTGCCAAAATACTCCAGTCAGCGCTCTCACCAATTGGCTGAGAGCACTGTTCGGGAGCAGGTCGGCTGCTGGCTTTACAGCATGCACGACCGGCTGCCAAATACACGGGCTGAATCTCGGACGGTTTTATTGAACTGCCCGATGTCGCCAGACATTCGGCTCGTGGGTAGTAGGCTTAAAGTGATTGTAAAGGCTTGTTTTAAAAAAAATTAAAATAAATAACAAACATGTTATACTTACCTCCTCTGTGCAGTTGGTTTTGCACAGAGCAGCCTGGATCCTCCTCTTCTCAGGTCCCTTTTTACTGCTCCTACCCCACCCTCCTTTGAGTGACCCTCAGCCAGCAGGTTGCTACAGGGGGCACCCAAGCCGAGTCAGAGCTCAGTGCATCCATTCAGACACGAAGCCCTGACCTGTCCCCGCCCCCTCTCTCCCTGATTGACAGCTGCGGGATCCAATGCCCCCGCTGCTCTGTTTCAGCCTGGATGACTGAGGGGATCGTGGACATCGCTGGAGAGAGAAGAGGCTCAGGTAGGTAATTAGGGGGTGCTGGGGTGGCTACTACACACAAGTTTTTTTTTATTTAAATGCATAAAATGCATTAAGATAAAAAAACCTTCTGCCTTTACAACTCCTTTAACTATCTCACTATAGCATTCTCTAAGCATGAAATAGAGCAAGTACAGAGGCTAGGACCTTGGTGGAAACCCAAGGTGCAGTTCTGTACCTAAAAGAATGTGTTAAGAAACATTAGGTTTAAAATGGGCCGATTGAGTCCCCTTTCCTCTGGAAATTGAACAGATTTAAGAAGAAATCCTGGTATCTCCCCTTTTTAGGAACACTGGCTATAACCCGAGGAGCTGTGCCAGGATGGAAGCCTGCTTGTTTTAAAGGGGACATTGGCAGGTTTGACAACTTGAAGCAGGCAGAAGTAGAGGCCGAAATACTAGCTTTTAGTCCCTGAATTAAACATCCTGGGCCCAGATGTCCTGGGAACAGGTGGCCAGACATACCCTGACAATTAGGGCATCTCCTTATTGCCAGGAGAACTTGCTTGCCAGTTTGGAGGATTTGGGAGTTCAGGACTTATAGTGGAACCAGGCTTTGCCTTGGATTTGGAGGCCTGGGAGAAACCGAGGTAGACGATTTCCCAAGTACAGGCTTAGGCTTTTTTTGTTGTGATAAAAGGGTGCTCTTTTGCCCTGGGAACGTTCTTAATAAAGAAGTCTGGGGATTTGCCAAGATCTATTAACACTGTAGAGAAGAGCCATGGGCATGAGCTTCAGCTTGGTCCAAATGAACTATTTAAAGTTCGTTAAAAGCTGGAGATCAACTTTAAAGTACACCAAGGAAAAGCCTTCCCTTAAAGCAGCAATGGTCCTGAAACACCCTCTGGTCCCCACAAAGCAAATGGAAAAATTAAGAGGGATCAAGGAGAATGCCCCATACAAACAGCCTTTGGCTATCGGGTGAGTGCAAAGCAGTCCTGAATCTGTAAAGCAATCTGTGGCTAACTCACATGTTACACTGAGGGTGTCTGGGAGAGAACCTAACACAAAGTCCAATGCTTCAGGAGGGCACATTACAGGCCGGCCTGTTTCTTCCTAAAAGCAGAGTCTGGGTACAGCCTCCAGGGCTAAGCTGAGGATCAGCCAATCTGGAAGCTGGAAAATGAGCCCCTGTGGTTTTGCAGCAACTGAAGAATCTTGCTGGAAGAGAAAATGTCTTGACAAAAAGCAGAAAAAGTAACAGCTTGGTTCTCTCAGAGTAGAAAGAAGACATGCATTCTTCTAAAGACACTAAAAAAACTGAGGCATGATGGGAGTATATTTGAAAGCTCTTTTCTGGTGAGCTATTATTCACATTATATATTTTTTTGCTTAAGCAGACATTTTATCATTAATGCTCTCTCCTAAAGAAGCACTCTGACAAAACTCTAATTGGGGCAATCTCTGTTACAATATGAAGGGCAGTGTTCCTGTAAAGGTATAGGTGTCCCCTGTGTCCCAGGAAGTTACTATAATTTTTCCATAACTTGGACAGCCTCCAATAGTCTTTTTTATAACCGAGCAGTCTTGTGTAACATGGCAGATGTAAAAGTGGGTGTCAGGTAGATTGTGGGGAGAAAATGCAACTGGATTCAAAAGCAGGTTAAGGGCATGGCATTTCAGGCATTGTGGGTCTGGAGAACAAAACCCACATAGATCTCTACTGCAAACATTTTAACAAATTAAACACTATGGCTAAGAGTAGCAATAAATCAATTACACAAAAAAATAGATGACCAACATGTACCAAAGTTCTACAAAAATATTCAGCTTATTTTTCAATGCATGAAATCATTTGAAACATTTACATTGCATACAATACAGAGGATGCATTACTGTGCAACTCCTTACCTGCTCTGTGAGAGGTATAGTGCAGTTTATATCTAGACGGTCTTCTCCTTCTAGTTTCAAAAGGGAATTTCCAAGCAATTTCTATGTAATGTAAACAAAAGAAAACAATCATCCATTATGTCAGGGTGCAGAAAATTCAAGCAAATTTAGTTTAATTCCAATCTCATGGCAATGTCCACTGCATCTAGCAGGAGCTGTACCCATACAGGGCTATAAAATCTCTGATTTTCAAGCAGCTGTGTCTGATCTATAAGTGTATACATCTGGCCTTTAGAAGAGCAGAAAGGGGGCCCTGAAGTGAATTAATGTATTACACTAGGGCTTACTTAACCCCCTCCTTTAAGACTGCTGAGAGAAGCCCTGATTCAAATACTCACCTCTTCCTACATTCTTTACCAAACTTTTTGTCTTTAACCCCGACCCACCCCTCTGATTTCACCGGCATTTAACAAACATAAAAATCTATAAAAAACAATATAAAAAAGAGATATAACATATGCTATATATACACAATCACATTCTATCTACCAGGAAGGCACAAAGCGACAGTGACACACAAGGAGATTGTGTAAAAACACTGGTCAGTGTAACAAGAACAGAATGCAAAGACAACAGACTTGTGTCAGAAGTGAACATAGGAATATTTACCTTTTCTATCACCTCCAATACACTCATCCTGATATCATGAAAAGAGCAACACACAGTTACACACTAATCCTGTACCAAGGAGGTTATGCAGTTTTGACACTATTGTTCTATTATGCTAAAAAGCTGAATTCCTGGCAAACCGCTAAATACAAATTTGAGACACAAATTATGGGCACGGATTTACCTGCCACATGATCTTCCATTCTCTGCAACATGACTTGTGACCAAAAAACCCTACCAGACAACAAGCATGGTCCAAGACAGCACTATAGAAGGACCTGGACACACATTTTACTTGCTAACTGGACATTGAAGCAGTAGCAACACACCAATGATCTCCTTTGATTAATCTTTTTTCCTGTCAGCATTTACATGAAGCAGAACCTGATTGGTTCCCCCGTGTTAACACTCCCTTCCCAGGCCTGAGCACTGGTAAACAGGGGATTTCAGTATGCCGTTATAAAGTAATTTTAAGGTACTTTAATTTAAAATATTTCATAGGTTTTTAAAAGTGAAAAGTTTTTGCCTATACTGTGGGTTACAGAAGTACACTTACCTTTGCATTCCTGTGACCCAAAGTCAGCTGATAGCGGGCTATTGCCTGCTATCATCTGACATTAGAGATGCCCCAGGCTCTGGAAACATCCTGACCATATTGTCAGGATCCACCCAGCTACCTGATCGATGGCTGGCTCCGGCTCTCCATGTGCAGTTGAGAGTAGGTGGCAGCTGTGCCCACCCTGTCCAACCCTGTGCTCCAGTGAACCCTGAAGGGCAGAGCTAAATCGGGTACTTTGACCGGACTGAGAACTGAGAGATCAGCGAGCATGTGATTGTCTTAGAGCTCGCCTGGAACAAATGCAGCATCACACCAAAGCTGCAGCATTAAGGTGTATATGTATGTTTTTTTTTTTTTAACCTCAAACTTCTCTTTTAAAGCGGAGTTTCGCCCACCCCAGCAAAAAATGTAAAGTCAGCAGCTATGCATACTATTAATATTAGGACACTTACCTGTTCTGGAATCCAGTGATGTTGGCACCCCACCCAATGTTTCCATCGGCTCTTGGGTGCTTCCGCCACCTTTTGTGGTAAGGGTAATTGGCAGTGAAGCCTTTTGGCTTCACTGCCGTCTCCCTGCTGCGCATGTGTGAACAGTGCTGTGCTTTCTGAATAGCCTGGTGGCTGGGGAAGGAGGAGGGGGGGGGCGAACTTCCAAGTGATCTCATCATGGCGAGATCTCTCGGAAGTGGGGATGGGCCAAATGTGGCAACGGAGGGGGGGGGAGAAGGCAGATAAGTGGCGCTTCCACTTTTGGGTGGAACTCCACTTTAATAAATATATCATTTCAATAATTTTCTATGTGTCTGAAATACAAAAAATATGTACTGTACAATACCATATAGCAGGCTGTGAGAAGCACCATTTTGTTCTTTTCAAAGGCACTGTGTTTTTTTTCTTTTGCAAATTCTTTTATATTTGAATTTGTAAGTATATAAGGTACAAAACAGAGCCTTTATGAGAATACAAAAAGGTACAAAAAAAAAAAAAAACTGCAAAAAATAAAAAGTAAAAACAAATATAAATACAAACAGAAGCAGCCTGGTACTATAGCCACTCAGATCAGGCCATAAGCAGATTAAGTACACAGAGAAGAGGACAGCTCGTTGAAGCTTCTCATAGAATGGTAATACTTGCTCCAAGTTTCCCAGTATCGGCTCCCCTACCAAAATCCAGGGGGGACCTCAGTTTCAAAGGGGGTCCCCAGGTCAATCCCATATAACAATAAGGATTTATCACTGCAAATCAAACAAAGGCTAAAATGGGAGCTTTGTTGGCTGTAAAGGATAGAAGGATTTCCTTCCACTTCAATCTCTGGCAAATGTGTCACCCTACAAAGAATTCATCTACGGCCTTAAAAAGGGTAGCTTAGCTTTAGCATTGATGTCACTCACTATATGATTTTCAGTTTAGTACTGCTACAGTTTGTCTTAAAATGAAAGAAATTGTTATAGCTAATTCCTTCTTAAAGTAATATTTGCAACTGTGTCCAAATGATATGGACATGCAGGTTGAAGGGAAAAAAATATTTACTAACCGGTCAAACAAAACAAAGTAACAAAACAAACATATTCAAAGACCATGCTTTGCACCAGGCAATGTCAAAAATGTACTGTATATTTCAGTTTTCCATAAAATCTGGCTGATATGTTTTTTCCCTTTCTGACCTCATAATGTTGCAGAGTCACCTACATTACTGTGAAATTAAATCTCATACTACCAGCAACTATATAAAGTTGCACCCTTGGTGCCCACACTGAAGCCTTTTGGCACTTATTGTGCAGCCCTGTGCCCCTGTAGACAGTAGTCCGTTTTCTCATAAACATAGGTAAAAATCTATTAGACTGCCTTCTAAAACAAATGGTTTAGTTTAGTGTACTGTCCACCCTGTCTACTTTTATGCCTTTTTTTCTCTAAACTTTTATAATTCTTGCTAAATATCAAATGTGACATAAAAGCATTTTTAACTGGGAAATCCGTCTGACTATTTAGATGTTGAATTTTAAAAGCAGCAGCAAGCCTGCTGATCTCACAGGTTTGGTAATCGGACAGAACAATGCTGCTTTTAAAATTCAACATCTAAACAGTCAGACGGAGTTCTAAGTACTGTATTTCACGATATAAACTCAGTTTACTGTTATAAATAAGTGTGAAATGCAAAACTCCGGTGGGTGTAACAAGATGTCCGCTTGCCCCCTTCTCGGTGTATCCTTACTGTGGAGCGGTGCTGGGTATAGCAAGATGGCGGCGACGAAACGTCACTTCCGTTACAAATTCTGACGGGTCACCTAATCTGACAAAACACTGGCAAGCAGTGGTGTGAGTGTGTCTGTCTGTAATGTATATGTGTGTCTATATATACAGTATGTATGTGTCTGTAAATCCAGGAAATGAACAGGCAGCTTCAGCTGCTCACAGTTAAAGTGGCTGCAGCCAGACTTATGTAGGGAGATTTCTGCAGCATATTTGGCAAGTACAGAAGCACAGTATATATAAAACAGTATGCAAAGTGGTTGGAGGGATGCTTCAGAATGGCAGATGTTTTTATTATAAATTCTGTGAGAAGACTGTAATATCCACCTTTTTTTAAGGTAACTCTATGCATAAACTTAAAGTAAGTTTAGCACTGCCAGCATTTTACAATCTTCTTGTTTCTGCATATACTGACTGCAGCGAGCATGGAAATAACGAATTAACTATTCTGAGATCTGTTTTAATGAATGGATGTGATGTAGAAAGCTAGAGATTGGAATAATCATACCTCATTTATTTGTAGAAGGCATTTTTGTTTTAGGATTAAGGGCCCTTAAACTACTTTATACAGAAAGCTAACTTTGAAGAACTCCTAACACTTACAGCATCAGCTTCTGCCTTTTCCCTGGACACTCTCCCACCAGCAACCACAGACTCCAAGGCGTTGACCCATCGCTGCTTGTCAGGAAAACTGGGTGCTAACAGATACAGTGTGCGTCCAGGCCAGCAGGTGGTATGCGGATGAGACTCCACCTTCAGCACATATGGCACATCTAATCAAAAGAAAATAAACATGCGTTCAAAAACTGACCATTTGGTGATTTTTATGTTTAAAAAAAATGAGGACTAGAATATAAATATATACACATAGAATTTCTGCACTAAATAAGACATAGGATGTACAGGCAAATAAATATTTGCCCATGTTCTGCAATGATGGATACTAACCTGACTTGGCAGTATTTACAAGTTCTGTAGATCCTACAGCTCCATGAACTGTGACATCACCATCAGGAAGACAAAGTTCAAACTCCTCAGATGGTCTCTGGCTGCCTATGTGCAATAATATAATTCTTAACATTCATGAGTTAACATTGCATGAATGTAATACAAGTAGCCACAAGCTACGTCCTACATAATAAATAAAATATAAAAATACAAAAAAATTAATAAAACTTAAATGGAAAGGTTGTCACTTGGAAGCAGTAACACAATTACATATTATTAGACTACTTACAGTCATAAGAATGAGGGTTACATAAGGCACTCCAGCTTCAGACCCATAGAATGAAGACTCCCCTATCCACAGTATAAAAAAAAAAGAAAAAAAAAAAAAAGTACCAAAACACACCTTCTTTTACTTCAGAATCATATAATAAAATCTTTGTTCCTTCTAGCACAACATATTTTCTGTCCCAGCCTTGCTGACCACGTTTATTGTTTCTAGAAAGTAAGAGACAGTTAGTATGAAACATTTCTTTAAAACAAGGCCTAACTTCTTTACTGCTAGAACTGTTAACACATATTTAGGATTTGTTTCAAGCCTTTATAAGAATTATTTTGCACTTCATTGTACAATGATAAGTCATATTATAAAAGGTACAAACAGGGATATTATACAAAGTCACAAAGACATGATTTAAGACTTATTATATTAACCCTTTTTTAAACTGTTTTCATTAATATTATTCTAACAAAATATATTTACACATTTTTCATTCAACAAAGTAGTCACCTTTTGCAGATAAAACCAAACACAGCAATCTTTCTACAATGAAAATCAAACATGGTTCCGAAAGCTTTACCTAACATTTATACAGATGTTCCTACAAATCAAAAAATTTCGGCTGTCACCAGAACTGGAATACAGAGGAAATCTTTCAAAAAGAACACTAGTTCCTGTAATGCTGATGACAACCAGGGAATTCCTCATTTTGGAGGTATTTCCTGTCACTTCCTGTTTTGGCTATGGGACAGGAAATGAAGGGAAATCTCCACAATGGATCCCAAATGGCAAAAAAAAAAAAAAAAGAGATTATAACTTTCTCTTACTCTAAAATGAAAAAAAAAAAAGCAACGCCAATGGATTTAAAGTCTACCGTTCCTTTTGAAGCAGCTCTGAGAATGGACCAACTGGGTAAAGACTAGGGGGTGTTTGCATGAAGTTGCATATTTCTGTAGTGGGTCCTTTGATTCACAGAGCTAGTGAGTAGTGTCCTAGACCCGTTACAGCTTTTTACAGCAGGAGGGAAGGAGTTCCTGGAATATATTCAGTGATATGTTGCAGACAGTTTCAACTGCTGGTTGCACATCAAAATACAAAAAAAAAAAAAAAATCATATGGAAATTGAAATATTTAACTATAAAGAAAAATATTTTTAACATTATTTTTTTAGTCCTGACCAAAACATGAAAAAAAGGACAGAAAATATGCTCCAAGTTAATTTTAAAAGTTAGTATTATATTTTTTAATTGTTGTATATATTTTTGTATATGGGATTTATATAGGGTCAACGGTCTGCACAGTGCTTCACAAAATGGAGGGAGACAGTACAGTTACAATTCAAAACAAAAAGGATCACATAGCCCTGCTCGTTAGAGCTTGCCCTGATATTTCATAATCAGTTGTTTATTCCTAGGTAGGGCTAGGACTCTAAATATTGATCTGCGTGCATGCAGTGTATTTTATACCTTGGTATCTTCATCCAGCCTTCCAGTCGCACAGAACCGTTTACATCCTTCATCTGCATCCCTGGGGAGTTCATTTTCTCTCTGCAGAAGGCCTCGTTGAAATGTGAAGCATATTCTGCAGGAAGGCCACACGTAGCTGGGAGGCAGGAGGAACACTTTGGGTGACACATGACCTGACATTCTTACAGAAAAACAAACAGAAATGCAGGTTAACAAATCTGCCCAGCAAGTAACTAGATGGGTCCACACACCGAGACAGCTGCCCTCATTAGCATGGCATATGACACAGCAATCTCAAATGAAGCTTGACTTACCTAAACATTTTGCACCTTGTCGCCCAAAGTGCACAGTATCCAAACACACAGAACATTTGGCTGCTCGCATTGTGAGCCCAACATTAAATCTGTGAGGGATATTATGATGCATTCGTTCCTTAAGGCGGCGGCTAAACTCTAAAGAAAAAACAAGAAAATAAAAGTATAAAAAATGCAGGTATAAAAGTTGCATACATTTGCAGTTTTACAATATCTGAAGGTATATTGACATGATCAGTGAGAAATATTATCAGTTTTTAACGCTTGTTTTGTCTCATTCTGTTAAAAACAGTTTAAGAAGCTTTCTGGCATTATTTGACACTATATAGTTTAAAAGCGTATAAAAGACCTAACTCTCTTTTTCTCAATAATCTGAGTATCTACAAACCCCTTTTATTTACCTTTTTATAACCAGGTATAGTCAGTCTCAAACACACCTTCCTTTCTGTCCCTTTTATATACAAAGTTTGACTGGTGATACAACAGTACTAGCTGATATAGCACCCACCAGTGCTAGAAGTAGAAATTGTCTTTTGTTTTTAGCACAGGTAAATTTATGCAGGCTTAGCTGGTAGCCAAGCCTGTCTGTTTATGTTTCCTGGGTTGGGCAGAAATCCAGGGAGAAGTGGATGACTCGCAGGTAGCATCACTGAGACCTCCCCCCTCTTTCCTAGAACGCACTAGAACCTTCTCAAAAAAGGAGTAGGGGAGGTAAGGTGGAGCTGCCCGGGGTATTCTGAGAGCCCTGACCAATCCCCAACTTGGGTTGGCAGGGGGCAGGCCCCCTCAAATACTCAGGGTCAGCCCTGCTGGGGTGGAGATGTTCAAGTGGAAGCTGGAGATGGAGTGTTAGGCTGTTGTGGCCTTTGAGGGAGCTCCCCAGTCTGGGGGGGTGACCTTGGGCCTGGGCTCGGGTGCAGACAGGACCTTCTCAAGACACACGGAGGTGTCCTGGACAGGAGGCACGAGAGCAAGGAGAGGACAGTGGGAGCACACTGCTAGGCAAGTCTCCAGGAGGAACAAGGAACAGCCAGGAGGGCTGGGGAGTGACACAATGTCAGGAGGACTGGGAGGCACGCCTGAGAGGACTGGGTGCAAGCAGTCTGGGATGGGTGCAGAGCCAGTAAGGGGGACTGTGGTGGCACGGGCAGTGGAAGGAGGCAGCTGCAGCCAGGAGGGCTGGCAGGGCCTGAAGAGGTGGTACTGGGACCAGTAGCCACGTGGGACAGCTAGCACTACCATATTTTGCTACACCATAGGGGCCCTGCCTGCAAAGGGCATTTTGCTTTGGGCCTGGCTGAGCCAGTGTCAGGCCTGCAATTCAGTGCTAGCTGGTCCTGGGAGTTGTAGTTCTACAAGCAAGTTTGTGCTGGAGGTAGAAGAGGAGAAGTGGGTGTATATACCGGATGTATATAGTTATGTCACTGAAGAATTCTGATTAATCACATGGGCATCCCATATGTACCCCATCCTAGTTAAATCCCATCAATAAAAACAACAAAAAAACAAGTACAAGGACTATTTCTTGACTGCTGTTATGTATGGAAATTCATGTGCCTGGCCGTGCAGAGTGAGAGACGGACCATAATCACCAGCAGCCCCTACGGGGGTACCACTACACTGAGATAGCAGACCTATGTATATTAGGGTTTCTGCACATGCCATAAAATCTATTTCTTGGAGTTGACTGAGGGACACAGGAAGACTTAAACTTTCAGGTTATACTGCAACCTACTGGAGGATTGGACACTGGTAAACCGGAAAAAAAAAAAAAAAAAACGTAGGCCATCCCTCCTACAAGCATGCCTCAGTTTTGTAGCAAAGCAGTATCCAGAACATGATCATAACCACAGAGGGATGGGACCTGTGTTTCTCAATGGATTCTAAAAAAAGATTTTACAGTGAGCACAAAAATATTTTTTCCCAATTCATTGATGGACACAGAAAGTCTTAAATCTTTGGGACATCAACAAGCAGTCTAAAGGGTGGGAACCATAGAAAACAAATGCTAACAGGCCCAATTAAAAACCAGCAAAACTGGGGACTATCCACCTGTTCGGCCCTGTGAGAGTGTGTGAACAGAAGAACAAGTAGTAACCTTGCAAATCTGAAATGTCTAAATTGTCTAATGCGGCCTTTCTCAACCGGTGTGCCGCGGCACACTAGGGTGTTGCCAGAGGTCCTTAGGTGTGCCGCGGGATCAAGGGGGAGAAGGGCTGTCAGGGGAGCCCAATTCCCTGCCGATGTACTGTACATCGGCACTGTGAGGGAGCTCTGTCAGTTTTAGCAAAATGAAGGTAAAGGGAAGGGGAGTGTACTGTGCTCTCTGCTTCCCGCTACAGTGCAGTACCAGGCTATGTGAAGGAAAGGTACTGTGCTAGAACTTTTAAAAGGGCTGTATACGTGTACGTGTGTGTGCATGCATACATTTGTGTACATTTGTCTGTATGTGTGCATGTATACATGTGTGTGCATGTGTCTGTACATGTATGTGTGTGTGCATGTGTCTGTACATGTATGTGCATGTGTCTGTATGTGTGCATGTATGCATGTGTGTTTGTGTGTGTACATGTGTCTGTCTGTGTGTGCACATGTGTCTGTCTGTGTGTGCACATGTGTCTGTCTGTGTGCGCATTTGTATGTGTTTGTACATGTGTATGTGTGTGTATGTTACTTTTAATCTTGACCCCCCTATTCCTGTACTGTCAGGACTGCTTTTTAGGGCTTGTTTGTGATTGCAGCAAGTACTGCTGCTCCTCTGAAAAGTAATTCATGTTCAGATCGCATTTCAGAGGCATTTGGCAGGCGGTAAAGAGGGAATATGTTGCCTCCTCACCACCTGTTTTAAGCCCGTAAATGTAGCATCACCACACAGCAACCGCGTGCAATGCACACAGTTGCGGGGTGGTTGCAGGGCAGCCCCATTCACCCTGCGTATACCTCCAGCTGCAGCCACAGCATGTGTACACCCCCAGCTGCTGCCTCTGCAGCTAAAGGGGGAGCAGTTGGGGGTGATAAAAACAGCTTAATCATGTAGTCTTACCGCCCTTTCAACCTGACATATAAACAAGCCCTTGGTTCACATCTGTGTGGATGCGTGCTGCCTGTAGGGAAGCCAATTAATTTCAATGGGCATCCCTATCCCTAGCGCGATTTTGCACGTGTTCCATGATACACAATAATGTGAACCAAGCCTTGAACGGGGTGCATCAAGACTAAAAATACTTTTCAAGGGCGCCCGACTGGAAAAAGGTTGAGAAACACTAGTCTAATGCCATAGTAGAGTGTGCCTTGACAGGAAAGCATGGAACCCAATCCTTGAGACTATCGACTTGTATGAAGATTTGATGAGACATCTAGAGATGGTAGAACAAGAACCACTACCCTTTTGAGCAAAGTCAAAGAAAGAGAACGTCTCTAATGTGTTCAAAAGGGGGTTTCTGGAGTGCAATGGGTACCGGATTCCACAGAGAATGAACAGGGGGAGCTACATGTTAAACCCTACTCTACGAAGTTCCTAATTAGAGGGTGAGAGGCCAACAGTCCCTAAAGCAGAATATAAAAGGGCATATACCTCACTCTTGATACTGCTAAGAGCCAAACACCGGGTCCATGCCCACCTGCAGGAAGGAGAGGAAACGCCCGAGGTGGAAGCCTTGAGACTCACACCAGGTGAAGTTATGCCTTCCACTTCCAATGACAGACATTGCAGGAAGTATACTTCCTAGCTTTTAGCATCAAAAACAAACCAAAACATGGTCCTGTCCATCAGAATCTGGGCTTCAACAGCCATGCCCTTAAAGCAGACTTGAGGGCAAGACCTTGTAGGTGTAATGGAAGTCAAACTTGGGGGGTCACGACGAGAAGGTTGAGGATGTAGAACGACGATAAGGACATTTAACAGTCAGAGAGGGTGAGGACGTCACAGTCTGTTCCTTAAGCTTCTTCCTCTGAGAAAGATGGATGCTTTTGCCACCAGTTGCATCCCTGATAACATTATCATCAAGAGCCGGTATGAAGAGACATTTCTCGAAGGCCATGTGAATTAAGATATTTTCTACAAGGGTTTTGCAGTCCAGCCCTTTAGCCAAAGTTTTGTTTGCATATACATGAGGCACACTCACAACTAAAGTTTAAAACCATTTGTTCAATGCGTTCAACAAACAAGGGTTCAACCTCAGCAGTGGTTAGATCACTTTTAAGAGATGTTGACAAGTACATTTTTCACCAGGATTGGGTGAGGGGCAGAGCTCTAGAAGGGTTGGGTACTTGGAGAGGCGCATCCTCTACCCAAAAAATTAAGTGCCTTGTTAAGGACGTTATTATCAAATGGATAGAAGGCAAATAGTCACTTGGGGGGAGTAATGCCAGGTGGTTTAAATCTCCATACATCAGACAGAGCATCTGCAGCCGATGGCTCTGAAGCATCTAAGTCCACAGGCAAATAAGATATAGAATATAGAATCTGAAGGAGAGGATGCATGAGTGCACATTTGTGTCCTCAGCCGTGAGACCCAGCAAACAAAGCAGTGATTTGGGTCATAGATTATAAATTTGAAGCTAACAAGGGAAACCAGACTTGTTCTGCCAACATCCCTTTATATAACATAAAATTGAAATCATCTCCATTGGAACTTTATAGGTGAATATTGTACACAATGTAACATACTCACAAAATCTATATTTTTATTTAATATGTAATAAACCAAATACATTAAAACCACATAATGGCTGAAATGTCTTTGCACGTCAAAACATTTTACATCTGTTTAAGCATTATTGAAGTATACCCAAGGACCCAGTATTCATATATTCTACGAACAGGAGATATCTCTAATGAGCAGGGGTTTGAATTTTGCACAAAATTATTTGAAACCAACAGCAGGAAATTTATACCTGCCTTATTAGAGCTGCCATCAGCCAAAATGAATATGTAAGATACCAAAGAGTCAATTTTGCAGACTTAGCATGGAACAAAAGACGAAGATTACATTAACCAGAGGTCTATTCTCAAAAAGACGTTTTCAGAGAAAAAAATATCAAATGAGTTAGTAGGAAAGGTGTATTGCTTTTATCTTTTTTTGTAATTCTTTATTTAGACGTTGTGCATTTACAAAAGATTGTGCCATTACTACAACAAACAATAAATGGGAGCAAGAGCTCCACAAAGAACCAGCAATAGCTTGCAAGAGCACGACCTGGCAGTAGTTTTCCAGTATCCGATAACACTAGATGAGATACATATTTGTCTACATAAGAAACTCGTAAGATACCAAACAAATAAACTGGAAATGAGGGGTAATGATCCCAAAATACACAATGTATGACTTTGAACATCTTACTGTGGTAAACCACTGCCTTCACCTTAAACCATGGGAAAAGGAGTATTCCTTTTATCTAACTGGGGCTGGTGGGGTAAATCAGACAATGGTAACGATATGCCCTCTGTAAGCTTTATAACCCATTACCATAGTCAATTCTGTAAAATGGGGGGAAAAAATTGACGAACATTGGCCCATTCTCCTGCAGGACCCTCATTTGAAGCAAACAGCCCCTAAAAAAAAAATGAGATTCTCATACATAAGAGTACCCAGCATCAAAAGTAAGGTGGCAACTAGTAAAGCATCCACCACAAAAAACAAAAACAAAAACTGTTCAGTCCCACCTGGTAGTTTGTTTCATAATCTGGTTAGTTTGTTGCAATGCAGGAAGAAAACATGCTTAACCTGCAAACATGTCCAGCATGGCCAAAAAAACACCATCTGGCAAAGAAAAACATAAAGCTTTTCGTCCCAATTTGTAGTGTATTGTCTTCACTTGTCCATGCGCCCATTTATATGTTGTAGGACCATCAGAACCTTTCGTAAAAGGTTTGGTGGGCATCACCGCCTGGTTGAGGAAGGCAGCACCAAACAGTGTGCCTAGACATTTTGCTGAGCACTATGGAAAATTGTCAGATGACCTTATAGTTATCAATTTCAGATGACCTTCCCCCCGGCAAAATGATTTAAGAAACTATGTGCACAGGAGACATACTGGATATACTCTAAACACCAGGAGGTCTCAATAAAAAGATCAAAATTAATATTGTCATGTAATCCTGTTGTCCGGTATGTGGTTCTCAGGACCTTTTGGTTTTGAGGTATTATCATGCCATTACATTAAATGGTAGACTTAAAAGAAATACAGTATATGTATGCTAGTACATTAGTGAAAATATATATATATATACACACACACACACACACACACACACAGAGTATCTCACAAAAGTGAGTAATGTGAGGGGTGTACACATATTTTATCTTGACAACACTGAAGAAATGACACTTTGCTACAATGTAAAGTAGTAATGTACAGCCAGTGTAAACTTGCTGTCCCCTCAAAATAACTCAACACACAGCCATTAATGTCTAAACTGCTGGCAACAAAAGTGAGTACACCCCTAAGGGAAAATATCCAAATTGGGCCCAAAGTGTCAATATTTTGTGTAGCCACCATTATTTTCCAGCACTGCCTTAACCCTCTTGGGCATGGAGTTCACCAGAGCTTCACAGGTTGCCACTGGAGTCCTCTTCCACTCTGGTGGATGTTAGAGACCTTGCGCTCCGCCACCTTTCATTTGAGGATGCCCCACAGATGTGCTCAATAGGTTTAAGGTCTGGAGACATGCTTGGCCATTCCATCACCTTTACCCTCAGCTTCTTTAGCAAGGCAGTGGTTGTCTTGGAGGTGTGTTTGGGATCATTATCATGTTGGAATACTGCCCTGCGGCCCAGTCTCCGAAGGGAGGGGATCATGCTCTGCTTCAGTATGTCACAGTACATGTTGGCATTCATGGTTCCCTCAATGAACTGTAGCTCCCCAGTGCTGGCAGCACTCATGCAGCCCCAGACCATCTCACTCCCACCACCATGCTTGACTTAGGCAAGACACACTTGTCTTTGTACTCCTCACCTGGTTGCCGCCACACACACTTAACACCATCTGAACCAAATAAGTTTATCTTGATCTCATCAGACCACAGGACATGGTTCCAGTAATCCATGTCTTTAGTATGATTGTCTTCAGCAAACTGTTTGTGCATCATCTTTAGAAGAGGCTTCCTTCTGGGATGACAGCCATGCAGACCAATTTGATGCAGTGTGCTGCGTATGGTCTGAGAACTGACAGGCTTTATATATTCCCTTATTCTGAGGCCAAATTTTTTATTTGAATACTCTTCTATTTACTATTCCTTTTTTATTCAACCTTTTGATATAATTTTATGAATTTATTGTTTACAATAATACAATTTTATGTTTTATACCCTTCGCATATTTTACACATTTCTTAGCACAGCTGTTGATACAAGGTATGCTAGGAAGCCTTTTTTGCATGCACATGTAGTAGAGCTGCACGATTCTGGCCAAAATGAGAATTACCATTTTTTTGCTTAGAATAAAAAGATCACGATTCTCGCGGCGTAAAATATTTCACATTATACAAAAAGATTGGGCTAACTTTACTGGTTATTGTTTTTTTTATTTATTTAAGTGTAATTTTTTTCCCAAAAAATTGCATTTGAACGACTGCTGTGCAAATACAGTGTTTATATATATATATATATATATATATATATATATATATAAAAATAATGTTTGAGGGTTCTAAGTAATTTTCTAGCAAAAAAAATGATTTAACCAACAAATGTCAGAAAAAGGTTTAGTGTTTAAGTGGTTAAAATTCCCTCATTTACACACCAAAGTGTATTCCTTTGATCTAAAAGGACAAATTGTTACAATGTTTATACTTAAGTTCCACTGCTAAAGAATGTTGTGATTCTTGGCAGACTGCCCATTTTTTTTTTTCCTTTCTTTTGACGGCTGTTGGCTTCAGTAGAGCAGAAGAGCAGAGAGAATTATCTGCATAGAAATACTTTGTCAAGATCGCAAGGGGGAAAAAATTGCGATAACGATTCTTAACGATTAATCTTGCAGCTCTAACATGTAGTTGTAAGGGTTAAACTTGCCCAGTGTTTAAATAGCGCCATTACATCCAATCACATAGGCTTGACAAAGATGGGCTGCTCTAAAAAGGAGAAGTCACGCCCCCTGTACAGCTGATAGGCGTGTGATATAATTTCCGGTCCAGCCTTGCACTCCAAGATGGTTTTACTTCCTGGTTTCTTTCCATTACCTGGCTGGTGGCGGTAATCTTGCCTGGAATTTCAGACCCCTGGGGAGCATTTCAGATGGCAGCCTGGTGATATTTATGATAAGCGGTGACTGTCATCTTTTTGAGTGGGTTGCAATAGTCTTTTTTTAATCTAAAAAAGGTTTCCTATTGCTACAATAAATTTAGCGGCCTCTTGTTTCCTTTGTCCTTATACAGATATTCTTCAGTCTGTGGCATTAACCTTTGATGGACTATGAAAGATTGTATTATCCCCATCCATAGTTGTACATGTGGTCTAATAATTGCTATACCTCTGCCTCCTGTTTATTCCGCCACAATCTATTTTTTGCCTTTTGTTTTTTTTATCTCAAGTAAGATATATGTGCTGCACAAAAGGTTGAGAGATTTATGTTTATTATTTATTGCCTTTTTGTTCTCTTTTATTCGGCTCAGTGGAACTTATCCATAACACTGGGTGAGCCAAATATGGCATTTTGGAGGAGATATTTTCTTTATTCACACCTGACAAATCCACCATTGATATCACGCCATCCAAAGAATGCCCCGTACACACGGTCGGACTTTGTTCGGACATTCCGACAACAAAATCCTAGGATTTTTTCAGACGGATGTTGGCTCAAACTTGTCTTGTATACACATGGTCACACAAAGTTGTCGGAAAATCCGATCATTCTGAACGCGGTGACGTAAAACACGTACGTCGGGACTATAAACGGGGCAGTGGCCAATAGCTTTCATCTCTTTATTTATTCTGAGCATGCGTGGCACTTTGTGCGTCGGATTTGTGTACACACGATCGGAATTTCCGACAACGGATTTTGTTGTCGGAAAATTTTATAGCCTGCTCTCAAACTTTGTGTGTCGGAAAATCCGATGGAAAATGTGTGATGGAGCCTACACACGGTCGAAATTTCCGACAACAAGGTCCTATCACACATTTTCCGTCGGAAAATCCGACCGTGTGTACAGGGCAGAAGTGTTCAAAAATATGAGTATAAAATTCCACAAATTGTAGGATATTATTATCTCTACCAACAATTAGTGGTGGGCTAAGTGTTTTCTGAAACATTATCTCCACTCTAAAATTTCTCCCGTGGCCTTAGGGTCCTTTTTTAGACCATCTGAAAAAAATAGGATTTTTATAACAGCTTACCTGTAAAATCCTTTTCTTTTGAAGTACATCACAGGACACAGAGCCATAGTAATTACTATGTGGGTTATAGTCCACCTTCAGGTGCTGGACACTGGCACACCCTAAACAGGAAGTTGCCTCCCTATATAACCCCTCCCACTACTGGGAGTATCTCAGTTTTGTAGCAAAGCAATACACATGTATACTAGAAAGAGGGGTGGGACCTCTGTGCCCTGTGATGTACTTCAAAAGAAAAGGATTTTACAGGTAAGCTGTTATAAAAATCCTATTTTCTTTAATCGTACATCACGGGACACAGAGCCATAGTAATTACTATGTGGGATGTCCCAGAGCAATGCCAACTGAGGGGAGGGAGACACAACGAAAGTAGGGCACCATGAGATCAGAGAATTTATACTGCTGCCTGCATTACACTGCGCCCAAAGGCAACATCCTCATGTCTTTTTACATCCACCAGATAGAATCTGGTAAATGTATGGATTGAAGACCAAGTTGCGGCCTTGCAGAATTGAGCCATGGAGGCTTGGTGTTGCACTGCCCACGAAGCACTAACAGCCCTAGGAGTGCTCTTTGATTTGAGAGGGTAGAACTACCTCTTTAAACCATAAGCTTGAACGATTACTTGTCGAATCCAAATAGAAATGGTAGGTTTCGATGCTGCCTGTCCTCTTTTAGGACCTTCAGACAACACGAACAAAACATCCGTCTTCCGAATCTGGGCAGTCGCCTTTAAGTAGCCTTTGACTGCTCTCACCACATCAAGAGAATGTAGTGATTTTTCTTCCATAGAACAGGGTTCTGGAAAAATGAAGATAGCACAATATCCTGGTTTGGATAAAAACCTAATATTACCTTCGGTAAAAAGTTAGGATGAGGACGTAATACTACCTTATTCTTGTGAACAGTAAAAAAATGGCTCTTTACAAGAAAGAGCAGCCAATTCTGATACCCTTCTTGCAGCAGATATGGTTACCAGAAAAAATATTCCCTTGGTCCTTTTTTCACAAGGAAACTATGTCGTATCGGTCCAAAAAAAAGGCTGTTTTGTAATGTAGACAAAACTAAATTCAAGTCCCAAGGGTTCAGGGGTTACCTAACCGGAGATTAAGCCATGTTACCCCCTGAATAAAGTTAGGAACCAAAGAATGCGAAGCAAGTGGTCGTTGAAATAAAACCGATAAGGCCGAGATCTGTCCTTAGAAGCACTCAAGGCCAGCCTTATTTCTCACCCCAACTGCAGAAAGTCAAGGATTCTACCTTTGACCTATTTCCTGGGGTACAACTCCTGGTTTCACTCCAGGAGACATATGTTTCCCAGACTCCATAATATATAATTATGGAGGCTGGCTCCCTTACATTAACCAAGGTAGAAACTACTGAACCTGACAGCCCACGCTTCTTCAGAGTGTGGGTCTCAATAGCCAGACCGTTAAATTTAGCATTTGTAAAGTAGGATGGAACACCTGACCTTGCGATAGAAGGTCTGGCCGTGATGGTAGGGTCCATGGGTCCCCTACTGCCATCTTTACGATCTCTGCATACCAAGATTTCCTGGGCTCCGCTGGGGGCCACAAGAATCAACGATTTCCCTTCCTGCTTGATCCTGCGAAGAAGTCTTGGACGCAGGCAGAATAGGAGGGAATGCATATCAGTGAGAACCGATTCCACGAGAATAGCAAGGCTTCTGTTCCGCATGCTAGCGGATCCTTTGTTCTTGACACAAAGTTGACAATTTCTTTGTTGAACCTGGACGCAAACAGATCTATGTCTGGGATCCCCCATTTTTGACATATTGACAGGAAGATATCGGGGTGAAGGAACCATTCTCCCGGGAACAACTGCTGACGACTCAAGTAGTCCGCCTGCCAGATTTCTATTCCTAGAATGAAGACTGCCGATAGGCAAATTACATTGTTTTCTGCCCCAGATAGGATATGATTCACCTTTCTCTGGGCTGTACAACTTCTTGTGCCTCCTTGGTGATTAATATAGGCCATTGCTGTGGCATTGAAGGATTGATCCTGGAAGGACAATACCGTAAACTGAACGTTCAGGCCCTCAGGACCAAGAGCTCTGCCTGAATTTCTAAAATGTTAATTGGCAAGGCTATTTCTGATCTGGGCCACTTCTCTTGGACAGTTGCCTTTTCCAGGACCGTTCCCCAACCTAAACAAAAAAGGTTGGCATATGTTATTACCAGCTAACTGAAGGAAGGATTTTCCCCTTAGTAGATTTTTGGATATTAACCATAAACTGAGGCTCCGGCGCACCTAGCCTACAGGACCTGGTATTTCCAGGTGGTCTCTCATCCGGGTACTAACCAGGGCCGACCCTGCTTAGCTTCCAAGATCAGACGAGATCGGGCGTTATCAGGGTGATGTGGCTGTAGGCTTTGGAGTCAGACACATTGGGAATGTAGAGCTTGAACCCTTTGTTCCAAGCCAATAGGATACTGTTTTGCAGCAGTCTTGAATGAAACTGAGCATAAGGAACAGCCTCGAATGAAGCCACCATCTTTCTCAACAACCTCATGCAAAATTGAATAGAAGAAATTCATCTTGCTTCAGCCACCTAAATCAGTTCCTTTATGACGCTGATCTTTGCCTGGGGTAAGAATAGCCTTTTCTGAGTGAACCTATGATCGGACCCAAGTATTTTAGTCTTCTTCATGATTTTAAAGAAGATTTCTCTTAGGTTGAGAATTCAACCTAGATATTCCAGGTAGTTGAATGTGGTGACCATACTTTGGTCTAAGCGGACTACCGACTGGTCTTTCAAGAACAGATCGACTAGGTAAACATAATCGTTATACCTTGGGCCCGTAATCAGGCTAGAAGAGGGGCCAGAACCTTTGTAAACACTCAAGGTGCAGTAGCTGAGCCGGAAAGCAGAGCTACACACTGAAAATGAAGATTTTCCACCTTGAAAAGTAGATATTACTAGAGAGCGAGGAAATAGGCATATGGAGGTATGCATCTTTGATGTCGATTGACGCCAGTTCTCCTCCCTGTAGGATGGAGATAACTGATTTGGATTGACTCCATATGAAAAAAAAAAAAAGAGTGGTTATATTCTTCAGGAATTGAATTTAGATTTTTGAGATCCAGAATGTCCATTCGGATTTGGCATGGTGAAAAAAAACAAAGAGGTTTTAATCAAACTCCAACCTCTGTTCTTACATGGGGACCCCCATGATCACTTTTTTCTTTTTCTCTGGATCCTTAGAAACGTTTGATCTGAGAAAACGAGGAGACTGGAACTCTTGGTACTCCAGTTTGTAACCTGGAGCTATTGAGGAAGTCCCCCATTCGTCTTGACACTCTTCCTGCCAGAGCCTTGAAAACTGCAAAAGAATTGGAAAACAGTTGGAAAACGCCGCACTAAGCCCCGCCCCCACATCGCGCCCCCCTCCTTTCTTTTTCGAAAAAAGAGTTTTCCCACGCAAGCACGGGCCTCCGATCTGACGGGATCGGCTGAGTGAGGGAGGGATGGAGTGGAGGAGACCTGGAAGCCGCCGCCGTGTAGGGGCGGTGAAAGAGAAAGGCATTGCCGATCGTTTTTAGTTCTCCCTTATACTCAGCCTCTTGAAAAGGGGGGGGTTCAGCTCAGGTGGAGGTGTCTGGAGGAATCAAAGCCCCCCAAACTTACCGGAGGTCTGCCTGCTAGCCGGAGGAAAAAAAGTCTGCTGTTTCTGTGACACAGCGTGACTCTGAGCAAAGCATGAGAAGGTACGTGCTCCATACAGCCCCCAGTCGTGACACTTAGGCATGACAACATTTACTTTAAAGGAGACATTTAATAAGAAAATTTAAAAATTCCTTAGAAAAACTCTACTTACCTTTCCCGCTGCAGGGTTTTCTGTGGTAAAACCAACAGACCCAAACTTCACCCCTCACGGTGGGTTCCGTTAACACACTTTCAGGAACCGGGGACCCTTGGGGAACCCACAATCCTGGACCTGTAAAAATCACCCCGCCAGTAAAACTTTATGGCCTTACTACCAAAAGTACTGGATCCCGGGGTCCAGCTCTCTAAAAAGAGAAGAGTTACAGGCAAAACCTTGTTTCTTCGGATACGAGGCCCGGGTACCATTCAATTCGGCCTAAAAGACACTTTGAATGAATCCGGCTGCATAACTAGCCCCAGCAAGGATTGCTCCAGAGGAGCTCAGCACAGCACATCTTCACTTGTGACCAACACCTTAGACACTGGTGAAAAAACTGAGATACTCCCAGTTGTAGGAGGGGTTATATAGGGAGGCAACTTCCTGTTTAGGGTGTACCAGTGTATAGCACCTTAAGGTGGACTATAACCCACATAGCAATTACTATGGCTCTGTGTCCCGTGATGTACGATTAAAGAAAAATGGATTGCATTTATCATTCAGAGAGATAGAAAATTTCTGATCTTCAGTCTGTGAGATGCTGTAGCTAATGTACACTGGAATTAACCTTTGATGGACTATGAAGGACTGTGTTATTCCCATCCATAGTTCTACAAGTGCTCCCATGATTGCTATACCCCTGCCTCTTGTTTACTGTGCCATAATCCATTGTCTTTTGTCATATAACGAAAAAGACCAGTTACTCAATGCTCTATATATGAGGGGGAAAAGGAAAAACATTGAAGAAGCCCCCAAGAAAGGAACGAATGGTTGGTGAAAAGGTAAGTGTGCCTACTCCCAGATTTGATAAAAGTGACAAACAAAAACCAATAAAAGAAAGCAACAAAAATAGTCCAGCATTAAGAAGTCTGACATTGGAAGGTGCCCTTCTCCCTGCATAAGGCCTCTCTCAATTCTCCCCTATACTCACTATGAACCACCAAGCATAAAGAAGTTTTATGCATGATCCCTTCAGGGCTGTCCGTGGTGTACTGCAATAACGTATAAACAGATGTAAAATGTTATGATGTACAAAGATATGTCAGCCATTATGTGGTTTTAGTTTGTTATGCTTTATGGTATATTAAATAAAAAAATATAGACTTAATGATTTGTTACATTGATACCATCTCTGTTGGGACTTTATAGGCAACTATTGTACACAAGGTCATTTAAGGCCATAGAGTTTTGCATGATCATGGTAAAGACTTCAACCAAAATGACAGAACATGCAGCCAACACCCATCAATACTAAAGAAGACTCTGGGGGAAAATAGACATAAAGAGCAGTGGAAATCGTGACTCCCAGGCTGTGGACATCAGCACCTTCAGTAAGCACACTGCAAGCCACCTCAAATACAGTAGTATAAATAATGTTGGGGGCACTTGGTACAGTGGGACTGCACGTTATCCTCACCCCACCCCTCAAGGCCCTAGGTACCTCAAGAAATAGAGACAGCTGATACCAAGTGAGGGTCGAGTGGCCGGACGTGACCATAGTCACTGTAGGAGTGTAGAAGAAAGGGATAAAAGATCCATGTGGGTTTGCAACCATGAGCAGCAGCAAAGAGATGTTTCGTCGACACTGTGTGGCAGGAAAGAAAGCATGGAATTCATGCACGGCACTCTACCCAGTAGCTGACATCAGCTATGGCATTAACTCATTCCACTGGGAAAAAAAGAAAAGTCAGGAACGAGGAACAAAGGCACCCACTAACCTATGCAATTGTGGTGGCTCCCAGTGCTCAGCCCGACTATCCCTGTGCTGAGGCAATGGAAAGCGCTCCACAGCCAACTTTTACCAGAATGGAGTCTGTAAAGCGCTCTGTAGGGAACCCAATGGCCAAATGTCACTTCCAAGCTATCCCTGCAAGGTCCAGTCTGAATGTGGTGCTCAAAAAGACAGGCTCAGGAGGATTATGCCAAATAGCGTGAATTGAAGAGGCGAAGCTTCAGAAGCAATGTAGAGAAGAGTCTTAACTGAAGAAAAAATTTGAAGGGAAAGAAAGTGCTAGAAATAAATTGGTTATTCATTAAAGTGTATCTAAACTCAAAACCAAAAATGTAATATATTGCAGCTTACTAGTCTTTGTTGTGGCTGCTTTTATTTTAATTATTCATGTTTTTATTTATTTTTACCTGGCAATCCTTCAAACAACACACTCTGTCCCTGGGTGGCTACATCACTCCTCCACTTTATCTATGGGAGGCATGGTTGTTACCCTATGTTGCTCCCTTAATATGGACTCTGAACACGTCTGTTTTTCTTCATCTCCAATACATGGGGGCAAGGTGATTGGTAGTTTACAGAAGATATTCTTCTGTGTAGCTCACAAAAATACATTTATAAATAATAGTGCAATAGCATAGTAAGGCTGTGCCTTGCATTACCATGAATTGCAGTAGGGCAGTCCATTCATTTGAATGAGCTGCCTACCCCACCTAAATCACACTGAGGAAGTGCAATCCTTTTTTGTTTTAAATTGCACTGTACCAAATTGCATTTTGACTAGCAAGGTGCATTGGCGATGCCATTAAAATTAACAGCACCGCAGTGCGCCTGCAAAGAAGGATGCACTTTTTTTGTGTGCGTTTTAGAAACATGAACAATTTTACATACAGTCCGGCATTGCACAAGAGTGAAAGAATCCTAAAGGGATAGAACATTCTGATATTTAGCCGTGGATACATTTCTCACCTTCAGGTGCTGAAGATTCTTTCCTTCTGCTGGACGGATTAGCAAGCAAACTGACTGCATTTGGTTGATGCTCTGGAGATCTAACTAGAGCAGACATAATAATCTGCTGTCTTGCTGTACCAGGTGTAGATGGAACAGGATGCTCAGCCACCTTGAGATGGGCCGCTGTAGAAGACAGAAACTTTTCAGAAGATCATATACAGACTTTCAACTGTGTGACTACAGAGGTATGTACACCTATATTGGCCTTTGGCTCTGATGTGAATTCAAAATTATTACAACAGAAAATAGCACTTGATTAAGCAGAAAAAGCATATAGTTTCCATCCAGGGTGAAACTATAGCCCATTTTTTTCCTTTAGCTTTGGATATAGTTTGGAAGGATTAGAACCCATGTCAGGTTTTACAACCTTCAGTGGCTTCATTGGAGAGATTTCTTCACTTTTTGTCTGGTAGAAAGGCTGTCTCCAGGACAGGAAGCAAGGGGAAATCTCTCCAACAGCAACAGATAGAAGTAAAAATGTTTTTTTTTTAATTATTCAGGGGAATGCTAAAATCTTGGTCCACTTAATTTTTTTTTTCTCTGTTGCAGTCCTCACAGCAAGGGGAAATGAGCCCCAGTTAGCAGTAAAACATGACTGGATTTTTACCTGTTCCCATTCTATCCAGTATTGTGAAAAAAAAAAATGTTTGTACCTTTGGTAAAATTAATTTTTTTTTTTTTAATTCTTTAACTGTTGTGTTTTACGGTCGACTTCAGGAGGTTGAGACACTGGAAAACAACAAACAAGTAGGCCTACCCCCATATAACCCCACCTCTAACCGTCATGCCTCAGTTTTGTAAACAAGGAGTAAGGAAGGACAATAAAACACAGGAGCATGACCTGTGCCCCTCAATGGAGTTCAAGAAAAAGATTTAAGCACTTCCAGAGGGCGAGGCGAACGTGATGTTGTAAACTGTGCAGTCCCGCCCGATGCGTTATCACTTTCTACTTTTATACAAAATCATAAGTGATGAAATGCATTGGATGGGACCACAAAGGAAACATCACACTTGCCCCACTCATGAAAGGCTTGCTGGTATGAAGACGCTGATAGTGACATGTCATGTTATATGGATGTTTTATTTTTTGTTGGCATACACAGTGCTTTGAGCACACAGGGTATGTGCTGTTTGATGCCCCTGTCAAAGTTGGAAGTGACAAAAATGTTATTTTTGGTTTGCAATTCTGGAGTACCACGTTCGCCTGGGCCAGGGCAATTAGAATCACCAGAATGTCTTCCACCCAAATCCTGCAAAGCAGACGAAGTGAAAGCTGTAATGTTGGAAAGGCATAAAATTAGGAGGAACTGATCCCACGGTGTCACCAGAGCATCCACTGCAAACGCTCGGGGTTCCCTGGTCCTGGATATGAATTTGCAGAGTTGCACTGAACCTGGAAGACAGAAGATCCACATTTGGGGCTCCCCATCTTCTGTAGAGTGTATCAAACAACTCTGGGTGAAGGGCTGTTGATGGCTGAGAGATTCCATCTAGTCAATTTGCAAGCCGGGAATTTGGACGGAGGCAGGTTGGGGACATGAAATTCTAACAATGACTGGATAAGAGCCACTTAAGCAGCCTGACGTCTGGTGCCTCCCTAATGATTTATGTACATCACCACTGTGGCATTGTCCGACTGAACTTTTACAGGGAGCCCTCTAACTGCACCAACCATAGCAGCAGGGTAAGACGAATATCCTTTAATTCCAGGATGATGATGGGCAGCGACCTCTCCTGCGGTGAGGTCCCTGGACCAAGAGATTGTCCAGAACTCCACCCCAGTCCACCATACTGGCATCTGTCTTTAGGACCTCCAGGACAGAAGAAGAAATTCTGGAGTGTAACTGCATCAGGAAATACAAAACTTCATCCTCCTGTTCCTTGTCAATAAGATATTCAGTTGGAGGGGCCTGGAATGAAACTGTGCAAAGAGAACTGCCTCAAAGGAGGCTACTGTTTTTCCCACAACCCCCATATGCAAAATCAAATTGACGGAATTGTCAGAGTTTGAGGCAACTTCACCTGAGTTTGCTGAGCAAGACATTTTTCTTGGGGAAGCATTACACTGGAATGAACTGTGCCCAGCATCAGGCCTAAATATTCCAACCTTTGGATTGAGACTAAAGCTGATTTCTGAAAATCCAAACCTCTTTCGAGTTTCCACCGTCCAAGTCACAGTGTGCTCCAGAAACGGAGCTGACTGCTCCATTAGAGGCAACTCACCCAGGTAACATATGACAGGAATACCCTGAATACGTAGGAGCCCCAAGACCAGGGATAGCATCCTGGTGTATACTCAGAGAAGTGGACACATGAACAGCAGGCCCACAAATTGAAAATGGTAGTCTTCCACTACAAACTGCAGGAACCAATATTGGGTGCAATATTGGGTTGTGCAGATATCCTTGACATCCACAGATACCAGGAAAAAAATGACAATTCCATCCAGACCTTCTGCACTCTGAGAAACCTAATGAGCTTTTTGAAATCAAGCATGGGATAAACAACTCTGTTCAGTTTTGGGAAGCTTGAAGAGGTTAGCGTAGAAACCGAGAAACCTTTCATTCTTTGGAAACTGGGACAATCACTCCCTGGGATAGCAATCAAGTGGCCCAAAAAGGACAGTCTTTTTTTCATAGAAACACTTGAAAGCATAAAATGCAGAGGGGTAAAGCACTGAAATTCTAGCTTGTTGCGGACCCATTTGTCCACAATATCCCCCTGCCAAACGTCCACTACATCCAAACAAGTGTTTCCTTGCAGAACTGGGGCTTAAATACCAAGGCTTGTGGTTGGCGAAAAGAATGTAGAAAGTAGAAGGCGGGGAAGGCTTTTGTACCTTGGACTTTGATTTTGTCTTAAGCGTCAACAGGGTACTCCTATGCACAGTTACCTTTTGGATAGAATCATCCAGAGAAAAAAAAAATAAAAAAATAAAATTTCTTCATAAATTTAAGCCAATATGTACTCTGCTACATATTTATCGTAAAAAAAAAATAAATAAAATAAATAGGCGTATATTGATTGGTTTGTGTGAAAGGTTTGGCGTCTACAAAACTATGGTGTATATATACTGGAATTTTTACTTTTTTTTTATCCTCTTCATCACTCAGAGGGTCCCAGCAATCACTGGCTGGGACCCACTGATCGGCTTGTGCTGTGACTATTTACAACACAGTTGGCATGGCAGGCGTGCATGCCCCCTGCCTGGAAGAGCTGGATCATGTACTAGATAAGTGATCTAGCGCAGGAGAGCTGCTGTCGCCCTACAACTACGTAACACGGTCGGAAAGCACACAAAGCTATCATACATACATTTCCCAGAAGAATACTCAGCCTTCTATAATGAAGCTATAAAAGACTCCAGTGGGGATGACCCTAAAGTAATAGGGTTCCCAGGATCTAGGTTACAGGTATACTGAGTATTTGCCTCTAGACGCAGTAGTGGAGGATAGGCTGAGATAATCCATTGTTGTGGAACTGTGCTGTGTCTTTGAAGAGACATGATACACCACATATCAGAAAACAGCTAGGCATGGCAGATTGAGGCAAGATCTCTCTACATACAAAACCAAGCAGCAAGTGCTGATGAGAGCCCTAGGCAGCCCAGAGGTGAACAAATCACTGAAACAAACCACAAGGAGCTTTATAAGCAGAAGAACAACAGTGCTTCCTCTAGGCTGAATGGCAGGAACAAAGCGTAGAGCACAACATTCCACCTAGGGGATGATGACAGAAATTTTTAAATGGCACCAACAGATACCAACTGTGAGGTAGCTCCTGTTGCTTCAGCCCTACTGGCTTTATTCCCTATGTAAGTCTTCAGAGACTGGATCATACCAGAGACTGTTCCACAGCTCTAGACCTGGATAGCGCTCTGCAAAAGGGGCCAGCCTGAAGTGATCTAGCAGGACTTAATTTTCTGACTAAAGCTCCACTTTAAATATAATCCCACTACTAAGATCTGTGTCATTCTAAAACAATAACTAAAGTTGCAGCTGCGCTAACAGCAAGGTCATAATAAAAATACAATGTGTATCTAAAATGATGCTATTGCTACTATTTAGCCACAAAGTATTGGGCTTCACAACAGTAAGGCCCCTTTTACACTTGTGCGACTTAGGACTGCAAAGTCGCATGACAAGTCTTACCCCATGATTTCCAATGAGTACCATTCATATCTGTGCAACTTCAAATCGCAGTGACTTCAAAGTAGTCCCTGTACTACTTTGGTTCAACTTTGATGTGAGTTGAGGTCCATAGACCTCAAAATTACACAGATATTCCCTGAAATCGCAGCAAAATCACGCGACTTTCAAGTCACGGCAGTGTGAAAGGGGCCTAAGAATGTGTGCCTTGGCTTTAAAAGATAAGTTCACCTTTTGAACAAAAATAATAAATGCACATTTTTTGTAGGTAAAAAAAATGCACATTGGCTCCTGCTGCTGTCAATCAAATCTTATGACGAGGGAATGAGGGGCGGGCCCATACAAGTGCCCCCATAGGAAGCGTCTCAGTGGGTGGGGGGAGCCAGGAGCGCCAGAAGAGTAGGATCAGGGCAGCTCTGTGCAAAACCATTACACAGAGCAGGTAAGTATAACATGTTTGTTATTAAAAAAAAAATGTCCAAAGGTTTACAATCATCTTAATGCCAAAGAAGCATCCATTGTTAAACCACCACAGACTTCAAATAAGTCAGGTTTGTAGTTTTTTGCAGTATAGGTGGAGTTTCTGACAGTCAGTTAAAGCATTTGGCAAACAAGTAGAACTTTGACTAGGAGATGGGTAATGAACAAAGGTACCTTCCTCCCTGGCTGATCGTAGTTCTATTCTTGTTTTTTGGAGAGCTTCCTCAAGTTCTGCAGTCCGTGCCTTCTCTTTTTCTAGAGCTACTTTTAGTTCATTGTACTGCAATGGAATCTGCGAAGTTTGATTAGGGTCATCTCTCCGTCTACCAAACAAACCCTACAATGCAAATGAGAAACAAATTGTAACCATTAAGTGTTAAAATGCTACACATTTTTGGAAGATGCTATAGCTCAATAGCAGCTCATAAAAGAAACATCTATGGAAAAAAGTAATTGTAGTTGTTAAAGTACAACTTTTACTAAACATGACACATTTGTACTTGTCCTTGCAGTCTAAAAATGCCAATATGGTATGAGGATTACCTTTACTAAAGATAATTCTTGACTTCAGCAGCATACCCTGCTGGTGTGATTGCATTTAACTTTACTGTAAACAAGCTATGGCTTGCTACTGGTAGAGGGTGCCATTGAAAAAGGGAGATGTGCTTTGCATTAAGTTGAATAAGCTGTCTCCCAGGAGCAGATTTTTCAGAGCTCAGAAGGAACCACTGTACTCAGTCAGTAGGCTGCAAGCAGTATTTCTGGAAGCAGGAATTCCCTTCAGTAAAGTTAACATATATTAGGATTTTTCTCAGAGACTGCAGGCACAAGTATAAATACTTTTCGGTGAACTGGCAGTTATATTTTCTAGAATGATGGTACAATAACAGACATATTCACCTTTTTCTTCTTAGATGGCTGATCCATTTTAGCTTGTAAGAAATCAATAAGCTTGGTCTGTTGAGAAATTGTTCCTTCCATTTTCACCTTTTCATGAGAATAAAGAACCTAACACAAACAAACACAAATGCTGATTAAGATTTTTGAATTAATTGTGTACAATATGAAGGTCGAATAAGACAAGAGCAAAGAATAGTGGCTTTGATTTCTAAAGTAGGTTTGGTACATCATATGCATTGAAAGAAATAGAGCTGAACTCCAGGAATTCAGCGGCTTTGTCAGAAGTGCAGATATATGGAGGTACATGCTACCTTCTGTACTTATTTCTATCATTTACATCTGACAGTTTTATGGAGCTCCTTGCAGAGAGCTATCTATAGTTCCCTGCTGGACTATAACTGGACCTGGTCTCAATTACTTTAGCAGTCCATGCAGCCACCCCTTCCTCCTCCTGCCTAATCACAGAAACCTTTGAATTATGTGAACTCATTCATAAAATACAAAGGATTCTGTGAATGGGCAGCAGAGGAGAGGGGCGGGCAGAACTGCTGTGCGCTTCTCTTCTCTAAGAATCCGGAATCTCTCCTGAGGTGGAATCCCGGAATCTCTCCTGAGGTGGCACCTTATTGGACTTAACTCATAGTATGCCTGTACTTTTTACAAAGTGTCTGAATTCCTGGAATTCAGCTTTAATGCTGGCAGGATCTAAATAAGGTGGGATGTTTGACTTACCTGTAAGATCACAAGAAGGATCCTAAAAGGTCAACCCCCCAAAAAAAGAGAAGCATTGCTTACTCACCTAAAGGACTTTGTGACCAAAGCAAGTTTGTGACTAATTGCCCAAGCCTAGAATGTGCACAGCAGATGGGAACATGAAGTTCTGCCCAAGCTAAAATCAGAGTAATTTCCTTTTTGATTTGCGTGACTTCTGGTGCCTCCCTGGTGATTGATGTATGCCACACTCGTGGCATTGTCCAACTGTACCCCATCATGGTTACTTCAGACCCAAAAGGACCAATGCAGAAGCGATAGGTGCGTCACTCTGAGCTCCAGTACATTGATCAGAAGCTGAGCATCCCTTGACTACCATGTCCCTTGAATTGAGAAGGAACCCAGGCCAGGACTCCTACCCAGCTGGAGAGGTTGGCGTCCCTCCTCAGAACCATCCAAGACACCAAAAGAAAATATTTCCTCCAACTCCAGAGCCGTGTTGGAAATCTGCCACTACACAGCTAACTTTGTCTTGCTGGTCAGATGCATGGTGAGATCCAAAGAGTGAATCTGTTTGTTACAAGCCTCCAGAATGTTGAGCAGCAATGGCCTAAAGTAAAACTGGGCATACGGGACAGCTGGGCATACAGGGAAGCCCCCATCAAGGTCAGAACTCTTGTGGAGAAAAAAATTGAGGGATTCTCATGGTATCTCAGGACCTTCACCTGCACATGGGAAGACAGGAGCTTGTCCTGGGGAAGGAAGACCCAAAATACAACTGTGTCAAGGACTAACCCCTGGTACCTCACTGGATAAGAAGTCAAAACTGACTTTTTGAGGTTCAAGATCCACCCGAAGTTCTGTAGTGTTAAAATACTATTAAACCCAAAAGCAAACTTTTTTTTATTGCAGCTTACCAATTCTTAGATGTGGCTGCATTCGTTTTTTAGGCTTTCTTACCTTTGTTTTTACCTAGTGATCCTGTCAGTAAGTCTGTTTTTCAACAGAATAAGCTCTACTGCAAATATAGCAGCTAGACTCTTGACACAAACCATTACCCACTGACTGGGGCACCAACAAAGTTTAGCTTTTATTTATAAGCATAAAACTTTTGAACAAAAAGAAAAAAAAATGTTGCTGTAACTTCTTATGTACCTGCAGAGTAAGGTGGAGTTTGGCTTCAAGGTGTTGGTGTATGTAAATCTGCTAGTACATCCAATACTCCCCTCCCCCTAGACCAGGGGTCGGCAACCAGCAGCTAGCACCAGGCCCACCACTGCTAAATGTCCGGCCCGTCAGTGCTCGCGATTAATTCATGGGCACCTGGCCCATGGACATTATGCGCCACTGTCCAATGGACAGTGGCGAGCGCCCCGTATTACAAGGCTGGGTGGGGACAGGAACTGCTAGAGTTAACTTTTTACATTAAACAGCAGGTGATTGGTTGCCAGGCGATCCTAGCAACCAATCAACAGCTTGTTAATCTGAAACGTTAACATCAGCAGTTCCCGCCCCCCCATCCAGACCAGTGATGCCGATCTCTGTTCTGCTGTACACCTGTACACCCATAGCCAAAACAAGAAGTGAGAGCAAATCCCTCTAAAGTGAAGGAATCCCTTGTTGCAAAGAGGGTCACCAGAACAAGCATCCCAATCAGAAAATATCCGCACTATACCTGTTCTGGGGACAACCCAAAATCTGGGATTTTTTTTTACTTTTGTTAATAATAGTAAACAGGAGAAATAGGGAGTGTGAATCTCCCTTGGCACAGACATCAATAAATATCTGACGGGTATTTTTTAAACCCTTTCCACTTTATCCAAAACTAAAATTAAAAAAAAGATGATTTACCTTTAGTTATTAGGACTCAACAGCCATACCCTAAAGGAGAAACTTCCAAGAAGCTCATAAAAAGAACCAGTAAGGCTCTGTTCACACACAGGCATTTTGAATACGATGTTAAAATGTAAAAACGTACATCAGCCAGCTCAAGTGGCATTCATTTCAATGGCACCTAAAAACGCGGTGCGATTCTGCCACGCTTGTCATGCGATAAATCACGCTGCAATCCTGAAAATCAAATCACACTACACGCACATCGCTCAAAAACATTCCCAGAACTTATTTTGATCGACGATTTGTCGCATGACAATCGTGGCAGAACGACACTGTGTTTTTAGGTGCCATTCATTTCAATGAACACTCTGATATGGGACTTGACATTTTAAAAGCGTGTTGTGAAATTGTGGGGGGAAATTGCAGCGATTCTGCCAGCGACGCAAGACTCCTTTGTGTGAACAGAGCATAAAAGGGGGAAATTTTTTTTTTTTAATTCTCTCAACAGGGAATGATAAATGGTTATCTCCAAAGGACACTAGCAAAAAATTGAAGGCATGCTGTAAGTGTGAGGGTTTTGCAGGCCTGTATTACAGCTTTGTGTTTTGCCAGCATTCATAGCCTAGAGATGGAACACAAGCAATTAGTCTAATGCCCTGTACACACGATTGGCCATTGATCGGACATTCCGACAACAAAATCCATGGATTTTTTCCGATGGATGTTGGCTCAAATTTGTCTTGCATACACACGGTCACACAAAGTTGTCGGAAAATCCGATCGTTCTAAACGCGGTGACGTAAAACACATACATCTGGACTATAAACGGGGAAGTAGCCAATAGCTTTCATCTCTTAATTTATACTGAGCATGCGTGCCACTTTGTGCGTCGGATTTGTGTACACACGATCGGAATTTCCGACAACGGATTTTGTTGTCGGAAAATTTTATAGCAAGCTCTCAAACTTTGTGTGTCGGAAATTCTGATGGAAAATGTGTGATGGAGCCCACACGCGGTCGGAATTTCCGACAACAAGGTCCTATCACACATTTTCCATCGGAAAATCCGACCGTGTGTACAGGGCATAGGAATTAATCTTATTGTCATGTACGATAAAGAAAAAAGGCAGACCTGACTAAGTCAAGGAGAAGGAGAAAAAAAAAAAAACCTATAAAACCAAATAGAATGGAAATTAGGCAGCAAACCAAAAAAAACATAAAAGTGCTTTTTAAAAGTGTGAACATTTTATCTATGAATGTGTGACTTTTGTTGTTGATTTGCCATCCCTGAGCCATTGAAAGAAGTGAATGTACCTTCGACGAAGAAACCTGGATTTGTAGAATCAGCCTATTCTAGCTGTGGCTCAGAATTCTTACCTGCATATTTTCTAGCTGATATTCTAAGTCACTTCTCTCTGTTTTCAGCAAGTCTGCACGATCCAGGGCTTCCTGAAGTCCTTGGGTCAAACGGAAGATGTGATTCTTCTGAAGATCCATTTGTTGTTGTAACTTGGCTTGCTACTCCCCATAAAACAAGACATTTCATTAGATGGAAAAGTACTTCATTTATTTTACAGAACCATTTAAGTTGGTCTCTGCCACCAAGAACATTTACAATGTTATGTAACAGAAAAAGAACATACACCCATGGTGGAAATAAAAAAAACAGACACTAGTGCTGCGTGTGAAGCAGTATCAACTAAAAAAAGGCATATATTCATACCTCCCAACTTTTGAACTTGACATGAAAAATTTAGAAGGGACATTAAGTGGTGCAAAAAATTGGTATGGTCAGCAAAAAGTGAGCATTAAGATATGGGTGTGGTTTAAAGACATACATGCAGCAGCTTTAAGAAGAACCACACCTGGAACTGGAAGATGTATCATATTAGGACAGAAGCACATGCAAGAAGGTATTGTTATTTATGTATTTGTTTATCTAGGTACAACTTTTAGTACAGTCTATTTATAGACCCAAAAGCTTTTGCAAAGAATGCAGTGAAATGCTAATTACACTGCAAACACGGCTGTAAAAAAATATTTTGAAACTATCATTTGACACTGACCTTTCTGCTGAGTGCTGCAACCCTGTTGAGCCTACTCACTGTATACATAGCACACATATGCCATCGTCCATTTACCCCAAAAAATATGCATTAATGACTGTGCCACAATTGGGAGTCTAACAGACATGTACAAACTTCTGCACACTAATTTTTAAAAAATGAAACTGATCAATTATTTATGCTTTTCTACACACAGCCTGACTTAAAGAACTGCGGGAGCATATAGTGTGCTTAGAGTGCAGTGGTCAGGAGTATGAAGTGTATAACAAGTACAAGTGTATCGTACAAGATCAAGACGTGCTGAATCCACAGGGTACAAAGGTCTTGAGTGTTTAACACTCAGAATGCAGGGGTCAGAAGTGCATATTGCACAGATTGAAGGGGTCAGGCGTGCATAACACACAGACTGCAGGAATTAGGAGTACATATCACACAGAGTGCAGGGGTCAGGAGTGTGTGATGCAGAAACTTCAGGGTCGGAATTGCATAATGCACAGAGTACAGGTGTTAGGCATACATAACACAAAAGTTAGTGTGCAATCACAAATTTCCCCCCCACCCAAATACAGATCTCCCCCCACAGCCCCAGTTTCTCACAGTACAGACCACCCCTTCAGTACAGACTCCTCTCCCAGCCCCAACATAATATACACTCTACTTCCCAAATAGTACTGACTCCCATCCAGTGCAGACCCTCCTTTCTTCCCACCAGTACAAAGCTTCCCCCCTTTCCCACCAGTACAGACTCCCCTTCCTGCTGTACAAACCTCCCCCTCCCAACCAGTACATACATGCCCCTCCAATACATACCTCCCACCTCCAGTACAGGCCCCATCCCTCCCCAACAGTACAGATCACTTTTCTTCATTACCAGTACAGACAAATCCCCCTTTTGCCTTACTCAACGGATGCAATGGAGAGATGCAGTGGCAGCAGGAATGCGGCTGTGCAGTGTGACTGGAGCTGAGGATGAGCTTCCCTCAGCTTTACATATGAATAACCCAGTGAAGCTTGATCATATACAAATCCTGCAGTCCACTTTCCACTTATTCATATGAAAACTAGGGGCAGAGCCTTTGCTGAACACAGCCCCTGTACAGAGGGCAGCAAAGTAGGCTGATAGTATAGTCAAGAACTGTTGGGAGGCATGTATACCTGTTCGTTTTGCCAATTCAAAGCAGGATTGCTCCATCTGAAGACTTCACCAGTGTAAAAATAAATTAACCACTTAAGGACCGAGCCTCTTTCTGAGATTTGTTGTTTACAAGTTAAAAACAGTTTTTTTGCTAGAAAATTACTTACAACCCCGAAAGATTATACATTGTTTTTTCAAACACCCTAGAGAATAAAATGGCGATCGCTGCAATACTTTGTCACACCGTATTTGCGCAGCAGTCTTACAAACGCACTTTTTTTTTTTTTAGATAAAATACACTTTTTTGAATTAAAAAATAAGACAACAGTAAAGTTAGCCCAATTTTTTTAATATTGTGAAAGATAATGTTACGCAGAATAAATTGATACCCAAACATGTCACGCTTCAAAACTGTGCCCGCTTGTGGAATGGCGACAAACTTTTACCCTTAAAAATCTCCATAGGCGACATTTAAAAAAATTGTACAGGTTGCATGTGTTAAGTTACAGAGGAGGTCTAGGGCTAGAATTATTGCTCTAGCTCGACCGATTGCAGCGATACCTCACATGTGTAGTTTGAATACCGTTTTCATATGCGGGCGCTACTCATGTATGCGTTTGCTTCTGCACGCAAGCTCACAAGCTGTAAACATCCTTGTAATAGAAAAAAAGCATGACAGGACCTTTTAAATATGAGATCTTGGGTCAAAAAGATCTCAGATCTCATATTTACACTAAAATGCAATAAAAAAAAATAAATAAATAAATAAATGAAAAAGAATTTTCATTTAAAAAAATGAAAAAAAAAAAAAAATGAAAAAAAAAATGTCCCTTTAAGAGCTATGGGCGGAAGTGACGTTTTGACATTGCTTCCTCCCAGCAATGATATGGAGACGGGTGGTGGCCATCTTCCCCTCAATCGTCTCCATGTCAGGCCACAGGAAGAATCCGACTGCCTCCACCACTGGCGACGGCTCCGGTAAGCGGCGGAGGGCAGCGGATTGCGGCGGGGGGGCTCTCCAGCCGCTGATAAATGTGATCTTGTGGCGAATCCGCTGCAGAGACCACTTTTATCTTAAACCGTACCGTTCACTGAAGAAGAGGATACCGGGATTATAGCAGCTAGCTGCTGCCATAACAATGATACTCCTCTTCAAACAGCCGACGTATAATGACGGTGGGCGGTCCGGAAGTGGTTAAGGGCCCTTCCACAGAAATGTTCACTCTGAATTCAGACAAAACCACGTTGTATGTCTATGAACAGACGTAAGTCCATTTGTAGTCACTTACACCTGAAAAAAGACAGAAAAGGTTTGCCCTTTTTTGAGGACATACAGTGCCTTGAAAAAGTATTCATACCATTTGAAATTTTCCACATTTCGTCATGTTACAACCAAAAACGTAAATGTATTAAATTGGGATTTTATGTGACAGACCAACACAAAGTGGCACATAATTGTGAAGTGGACGGAAAATGATAAATGGTTTTCAAAATTTTTCACAAAAAAAAATACCTGAAAAGTGTGGCGTGCATTTCTATTCAACCTCCTTTATTCTGATACCCCTAACTAAAATCTAGTGTAACCAATTGTCCACCTGTGTGTAATTCAAATCTCAGTATAAACAACAGCTGTTCTGTAAAGCCCTCAGAGGTTTGTTAGAAAACCTTAGTGAACAAACAGCATCATGAAGGCCAAGGAACACACCAGACAGATCAGGGATAAAGTTGTGGAGAAGTTTAAAGCAGGATTAGGTTATAAAAAAATATCCCAAGCTTTGACCACCTCATGGAGCACTGTTCAATCCATCATCCGACAACAGAAAGGAGTATGGCACAACTGCAAACCTACCAAGACATGGCTGTCCACCTACAGGCTGGGCAAGGAGAGCATTAGTGAAGCAGCCAAGAGGCCCATGGTAACTCTGGAGGAGCTGCAGAGATCCACAACTCAGGTGGGAGAATCTGTCCACAGGACAACTATTAGTCGTGCTCTCCACAAATTGTGCACTCCAAAGACATTGTTAAAAGAAAGCCATTAGAAGTCATGTTCGCAGTTTGCAAGAAGCCATGTGAGGGACACAGCAAACATGTGGAAGAAGGTGCTCTGGTCAGATGAGACCAAAATTGAACTTTTTGGCCTAAAAGCAAAACGCTACGTGTGACAGAAAACTAACACTGCACATCACCCTGAGCACACCAGCCCCACTGTGAAACATGGTGGTGGTGGCAGCATCATGTTGTGGAGATGCTTTTCTTCAGCAGGGACAGAGAAGCTGGTCAGAGTTGATGGGAAGATGGGTGGAGCTAAATACAGGGCAATCTTACAAGAAAACCTGTAAGAGTCTGCAAAATACTTGAGACTGGGGGTGAGGTTCACCTTCCAGCAGGAGAACTACCCTAAACATACAGCCAGAGCTACAATGGAATGGTTTAGATCAAAGCATATTCATGTGTTAGAATGGCCCAGTCAAAGTCCAGACCTAAATCTAATTGAGAATCTGTGGCAAGACTTGAAAATTGCTGTTCACAGATGCTCTCCATCCAATCTGACAGAGCTTGAGCCATTTTGCAAAGAGGAATGTGCAAAAATGTGACTCTGTAGATGTGCAAAGCTGGTAGAGACATCCCCAAAAAGACTTTCAGCTGTAATTGCAGCGAAAGGTGGTTCTACAAAGTATTGACTCAGGGGGGCTGAATACAAATGCACGCCACTTTTCACATATTTATTTGTAAAAAATTTTGAAAACCACTTATCATTTTCCTTCTCCTTCACAATAATGTGCCACTTTGTGTTTGTATATCACATAAAATCCAAATAAAATACATTTATGTTTTTGGTTGTAACATGACAAAATGTGGAAAATGTGGAAAATTTCAAGGGGGTAAGAATACTTTTTCAAAGCACTGTAAATGGATGCAAATTGAGGTCATCTGTTTTAGGCAAGAAACATTTTTTTTTGCTTATATCTTTATCCACCTATAACAATTTTCTTCAACATAAAAAAAAATTATGTATTCTGAAACTGAACTGAAGATGGATGTAAGTGATAATGCTCTTGTGAAAGGAAGTGCCTCCCACCCTGGTGACAAGCATTGTAGGCACTGTCTCCATTATTCTTTAATAATCATTTCTCCTCACAGAAGAGGAGTAACATACCTCTTCCAGAAGCCTTTGCTTAAGCTCTCGTTCAGTCTCCAATTTCTGTTGTAAGCTTCGTGCATTCATTTCCAGCATTGTATGCTTCTTCTCCAAATCATTCAGCTACACAAGTAAGAAAAAAATTCATAAAAAAACAAATAAAAGAAAAACAGAACAAGGGTGCAAGCCCAAAGAGCTTATATTCCCCACCAAATGCATACCCCAAACTGACTGACCTTATCAGACAAACTTTCTGTCTTGAGTTTCTGATCTTTTAATGCCTGCTGAAGTGCCAAAATTTCTGCTTTGTGTTCCTTGACTGCCAGCTCCACCATCTGGCGAGACTCAGTACTACGTTGATCAGCTCGTACTCTAGATGAAAAACTATGATATATTACCCATATCATAGGATTCTGCATATGAACAATAAAATTCAATAATAACATAATTCATTCACCTCTTGATCAGATTAAACATTTTTAGGAACAGTTCGTGTTCACCTTTCACACCAGAGCCTTTGGAAACTTTAAACCTGAAAAGCCAAGTTATGTCACAGGGCCAACTTTTTTAAAATTCCTTCCCAGGTGTTTAGAAAGGTCAGTGTTTTCAAACTGTAGTACATTTACTACTAGTGGTACTCATATACTTGGTGACCTTGGGGGGGTGTTTAAAAAAAATTAAAAAATCAGAGCCCAAAAATAATGGAGAGAGCCCACACAAGAGGACAGCTCAGGTAAAGAGTTTCCTTTATCAGAACAAAAAATATGAGCATTGCAATGGCTAATTTGTATTAAAAAAAATAAGCTCAAGAGCTTTAATTTTATCCCACTTTTATTTGTTTGATGAATCACTGGCCTGAACATCCATATACATAATAGGTCACTGTAAAGGTGGCCATATATTAAACAATTTTCTTATTCTAGATTTACTGCCAACTATGTAGTTCAAGGGCCTGCCTGATTGCATACAAATTGAAAGTATTTAGGTTTGACCTCATATTATATGGTTTTGGTAAATCTAAAAGAAAATTGTATAATGTATGGCCAGCCTAAGTACTGAAGGAGTAAAGATGACAGTTCTGTATCCTGCACCTTTAAATACATACCAGCAGCAATGGTAGTTCCATTTTTATCCCAACAGGTTCTTTTTGTTTTTTTTAACCCCCTCCAGTAATTAAAGTGACCTTGTCACCAGAGGGCCACTTGTAAAGGAAGCCTGGGATGTAAAAGGAGTTCACGTATACTTCTCTTTTTAACAGCCTATGTCTTCAGATGCAGCCACTTGACTGCTTCCTGGAGCAGGTATCTGATACACCACTAAGGATGTTAAATAAAGTTCTGTGCTGCCACCTGAAGCACACAATGGAAATTACTGTGGTATCCAGACCTGGGCTGCAGAGCGTTGTGGGGGAGATGGAAGATTTGACTGGTGGCTGCTCTGAGTGGTTGCCAATCAACTCTTTCAAGGGTCACCGCTGTAGCTGAGTTATGGCATGGAAGTGAAAGATTGTAAGCAATCCCAGGGCCTCAGTTTGTTGTGCGTTGCTCATGCCCCTTGTCAGACACATGTAGAAGTGGACTCTACCATCACAATGAGGGCTTACCAGGGCCATTGTGATAGTAGCAAATAGATAATAAAATAAATTTATCCTCACCACACACGCAGTCGGGCTGCACATATGTACATAAATAATTAAAATTAATGAGCTGTAACAGTGTTTATTAATGTGCTTCCTATTTACAATTATTGGTAGCTTCCTTTTTTTTTGTCAGTTTGTAAGTGCTTGCAGCTTTTAACCTAGACATATATATTTGTAAGTCAACACAGTCGCATCTTTTTTTGTTTAACCTGTTTGCAATGGCCCTCCTGTACAATCCCACGCCAGCCAATGAATATATAGCCACTGACCTGGAAAATGCCTAATATTTAGAAATCTAAAACATACATACTTGTTTATCAACAATACAGTGCTGGCATATGTATGAAAACTTACATATATTTGAGTAACCTGTACTAGGCATAACTGGAAAGAGAAAATTAGTAGAAATATTTGGAATATTAGTAATAATACAAAATATGTTATGCATTAAACAAACTAAACTGTCTTTTTCTCCGCTTATTATAAAAAAATATTAATGGTGTTTTTAAAAACAATTTACCAAACGATGGCCTCATACATGCATAAAAGTTCATTTTGGTATGCAAAGAGGATACTAGGTAAAACAGGTGCATACCAAAACTTCAAAATGTGGTCAGATCACAAAAGTTTTCATTATCCTTGAAAGGGTCAAAGGCAGAAAATCCATTTGAGGCTGGATAAAATAGCTGCCCAATAAATGTATTAAGAACATAAGCAGATATCTTAGAAGATCGGCAAGTTTTAAAGCTGAAGTCCAGGCTAAACAGATCTAGTCTATATAGAAGAGCAATTAATATTCTTACTTCAAAATGGTTATAAACCCAGATAAGTTTCCCACATCTTCTACATGAGCCACACCGTCAGCAATTAATTGATAATGTAAACATTTAAAAAAAAAATCCCAGATAAAGCTTCATTCTGGGTCATGTGACTTTTTTCTCCTTCCCCTCTACATGGTCTTGGGTGGGGCTAGGCTGCAGCATGTCACATGGTGTGGTGACATCACTTCAGCCTTTTCAAGACCCTGAAGTCTGCCTGTGGGACAGTTCGGATGCTTGAGTGACAGCTCCACTGTGCTCTGCATCATCAGCCTAATCAGGCTGAAGTGACATCACCAGATCAAGTGAGTCACTGGGGGCTTAACCCGGTCCACAATCCAGGCCATGCTGATATAGGAGGATTACCCAGTAAGCCATGAGTAGAAACAGCTTACTGAACAGAAGAACGGAAGCATGCGCAGTGTGGTGGCAACACTGCAGAGATTGTTGCCCAATGCTTCACTTCTTCCAAGGGCACACAAACATTTAAAAAGTTATTGAAAGCTTTTACAGATATTTTAATATTGGTCAGGTCTGGTTGGTCTGGTTTCTTCCTTATCTCTGCAGTAATTCAGTATTTACAACACTTCCACTTTGCTTTTGGTCAGGAAATTCCTCTAATAAAGACTGATTACTGCTGCTCTTTGTGCTTGCACAAGGTGACATGTCTTGCATCTACTCCCTGTAGTTTTCTGCAGGCATCCAACAGTGGGTGGAACTGTTGGGTCCCTTCAGGACCTCTGCTTATTGCAAAGGTGATGTGCAGCATAGCGATGATGTCATAATTACATTTAAGTAATATCAGGGATTGTAAAGATATTTGGTGTCCACAAAGGGAGAAATATAGTTTTTTGCCGTGAGTTCAGCTTTAAAGTGGTTCTAAACGCAGAAGTTTTTTTTATCTTAATGCATTATTTGCAGCAGTACCCCCCCCCCCCTCCAATACTTATTATTATTTATTATTATTTATTTATACCTGAGCCCCATCTCTATCCAGCAATGTTGCAGGAGAGACTCGGTTGCCCGGGACTCTTCCTCCTCATTGGCTGAGAGAGCAGCAGAGCGCCATTCGCTCCCACTGCTGTCAAAGTCAGTGAGCCAATGAGAAGAGAGAGGGGTAGACACGTAAAAAATATATAAAGAATATATAAAGAAATATCGCACTGTCAGAAACAAGCGTATGTAAGCAGCTAACACATACAAGTGACCTAATCCTGTAATAAAAACCAAATAGAGAAAAGTGTAGCGCTAACAATTATAAGCATAATCAATAATCATGTTCATAGTTTAACCCAATATATAAAGTACATAAATGTGTATAATAATCCTTTGAGAATGACACACATTAAGTCCGTAATAAAAAAAGAAGTGCTAGTGATACACTTATCATACAATATCCATAAAGAGTAAAAGTCTTTAAAAAATATATAGCACCAAAAGAATGTGAAGAAACTTTGTGTGTGTGTGTTGATAGGAGATCCACCACCACTTAGATTGGGGGCTTACCGGAAAGATTGGACACAGATCGATGTACACCCACTGGGTCAATCTAGCTTGTAACTGTGGAGATCCACGATGGTATCTGTACAGCGTAAGCGTTAATCCAGGTGGCCCAGGTGCTTGCGAACGTTATATATAGTATAGGGGATAAATCCACTCAGGCATCCAGAGTATATATAGAGAAAATGTAAAAGTACATAGCGTGATACAGATTTGATGGAGCCAGAGGACCTGACGTCACCACACTCTCAGCTTAGCTCAGTGGTTGTGGATCTCCTATCAACACACACACAAAGTTTCTTCACATTCTTTTGGTGCTATATATTTTTTTAAAGACTTTTACTCTTTATGGATATTGTATGATAAGTGTACCACTAGCACTTCTTTTTTTATTACGGACTTAATGTGTGTCATTCTCAAAGGATTATTATACACATTTATGTACTTTATATATTGGGTTAAACTATGAACATGATTATTGATTATGCTTATAATTGTTAGCGCTACACTTTTCTCTAAGAGAGAGGGGTAGAGCCTAGCTGCAGCTCCATGTCTGAATGGACACACATAGCTGCGGCTCGGGTGCCCTCGTAGCAAAAGATCAGTGAAAAATGTAGCGCTAAAAATATAAAACAATAAACATTAAACAATATATCAAGCATTGTGTGTGAATAATAAAAACTTTGTGATAAAAATCAATCTCAAATATAATGAATATAAAACAGAACATGTATAGAATGAGTAGAAACACAGGTGAGAAAGTCCCAAAGGAGAATCAGGGATAGTGTGTCCTCCACCTGAGATAAGGGGTATAAACTCTTACCGGAAATAGTGGACTCGAACGTCAGTGACGAGTCAATTAAGCGAGGATAGCCCGATCAGCAGATTTCCAAAACGATCCAGAGAATCCAAGAAGCTGCAAGAACGAATCCAGGGAATCATGCAAATAACTGTGAGGCTGGAACTCAGATGTTAAGCAGCCAGATTGGAAAGCCAGAAACTCTCATCCGAAGGGCTGATTACAAGATCACATTGTTGAGTAATCAAAAAGTTCACATTCTTCACTTCTCTCAAAAGTGCCCAGTAGAAGGCCCCCGGTGATGTCAGCATCAGCCCCTCGGATGAGAGTTTTTGGCTTTCCAGTCTGACTGCTTAACATCTGTGTTCCAGCCTCATGGTTACCTGCACGATTCCCCGGATTCGTTCTTGGAGCTCTTTGGATTCCCTGGATCGTTTTGGAAATCTGCTGATCGGGCTATCCTCGTTTGATTGACTCGTTGTCGCTGATATTTGAGTCCACTGTTTCTGGTAAGAGCGTATACCCTTTATCTCGGGTGGAAGACACGCTATCCCTGATGCTCTACACGCCTGCTGAGGCCTTTTTACCCAACTTCTGAGCAACAACTTTTCATGGTGGACTCCATATATGTTAACCATAGAATTGTTACACCTTTGGGACTTTCTCACTTGTGTTTCTACTCATTATATACATGTTCTATTTTATATTCATTATATTTGAGATTGATTTTTATCACAGTTTTTATTATTTACACACAATACTTGATATATTGTCCAATGGTTTATTGTTTTATATTTTTAGCGCTACATTTTTCACTGATCCTTTGCATTGAATTTTTGTCACATTCTTATGTAACAGCTGTTCATTTTTCTTCACTAATTGAGTTAGCGCAGTAATATCCCCTATCCACATTGCCCCCATAGCAAGCTGCTTGCTGGGGGAGGGGGGGGGGGGGGGCACTCAACAGGAGGGAGAGGCCAGGAGCGCTGGTGAGGGATCCAAGAAGAGGAGGATCTGGGCTGCTCTGTGCAAAACCTCTGCACGAAGCAGGTAAGTATAACATGTTTGTTATTTTTATACGAAGCAGATATTTTATTAGAAAAATATTTTAGATCCTCCGTTACCCTTTGTTATCTGCTTGCAAAGTTTTATGTTCATATCATAGTACAGACTTGCTTTAACTGTTTAAAGCTAAAAAAAAATTAGGATTTTTTTGCATTCACCAAAAACTCCTTTCCTTGGAGTCCACTGAGGGACATAGGAAGTCTTAAAGTGAAACTAAACTCAAATTTTTTTCTTTAACAAAATAAATGCAATATGTCTATACAAGAATGTATCTTCTATCTCTCTTTTCCTTGTTTTCTCTCTCAAATTCAAGCTTTTTTTCTGCTGTTCTCAGACTTCCTGTACTAAGGTATGTTCATTCTCCATGCCCCCCTTGTGTATGTGAACGTAGCCACCCTTTTCAGATCGCCCCTGCTTAAGGACTACACGTTTACCTGCAGACACACTCAGATCAATGGGAATTGTAGTATACATATAGAGCAGAGCATGTGACAAGAAATAACGACACTGCTCACTCTACACTAGTAGCCGTGAGGTGTAAAAGTGAAGGATAGGGAGCATGCACAAGACAAAAAAGAAGCCTGAAAACAAGGGTAAGAGACTTTTTAAACTAAAACAAAAAAAAAAAGCCATGGTATACTTAAAATTTTAGAATGATTGATTTAAAAAACTTGCATCAAAGGATAAGTTTACCTTTAAAAAAACAATAATAAATGCAGATTGCGGATGCAATGCAGGGCAGATTGTAAGTGTAAGCTGACTGCTCATACAAGCAGGCAGTTACACACTGACAAACAGAATCAATGAACTATCTAGAGCACTCAACAGCGCCCTGGTAGTACATTGAGGACTAGAAGCGACAGCTACAAAGTTGGACGGTAGTTTCCCATTCACAGAACTCAGGGGAATGAGTGACGAGGCCGGTTGGGTGGAGCCCCGCACGCCCATGTCTTATATAAATTGGGACAGCAGGCGTGGGGAGAAGATCAGTAAAAGTAACACGTTGCACCCTAAATACGGGTGTAACATTTTATAAAAGGTGAACTTATCCTTTAAAAAGTGGATATAAACCCGATTCATGAAATTTGACCTAAACACATATCGGTAATGTTTACTTATCTTTCTCCAAAGCCCTAAGCCCCGTGTCTTACTGCTGTTTCGTTCCTCTGTTATCAGCATAACTTCTGACAAGTTCTTTGACTGAAGATAAAACTAGCCTGAAATTTGTGTTGGGGTGGATGCTATAAATAAATTAGCAGAGAGCTTTTCTTGTCACAGCACAGCTCTGAACATTTCTTCCTTTCTCTGCATTTGTGGAGGGGGGTGGGGGGTGGGAGTGCCTTTCCTCCAATCAGCTGTCACACAGTGTATGCCTCCTACTGCTGAATGAGGAAGTAAAAATTCTAACACCATGTTAGAATTCTAAAGAATATAGCAAGTTGAAGACAGCATATATGCATGTAAAACTTATGTAGGAAGATTTGTTTCATCCCTGTGTATCATCTGGGGCTGTTCACTTCACTGGGTATAAGAGAGGCCTTACATTCACTTTAAACATTTGGTTGATACTAAAGCCTAAAGAAGAATTGCACATTGTCAAAAGAAAAAAAAAACTGTACATCAGTCCAGAATGACCCCTCCTACTATTAGCATGCCTCGGTTTTGTACACAGAGGGGTGTCCCTCAACAGACTCCAAGAAAAGGATTTTATAGCATGTTCCAAAAAAATCCTATTTTCTTTCTTGTCCACTGAGGGACACAAAGTCTTTATCTTAAGGACACCAGAAAGCAGTCCAACTGATGTGGTGGGCAATGCAGCAAATAAATGTGAAAAGTCCTTAGCAAACAACAAAAAAGGGGGGACTGCCTGCAGCTTAAAGATCGGACTAAAGGACTCTACGTCCAAAGCTGGCATTAGATTAGGCCAAAATATCAACCAGACAAAATTTAAACATGTAAATAGAAGACCAGGTATGAGCCTGCAAATCTGGGAAAGAGCGGCTTGGTGCCAAAAAGTCCAAGAAGCACTCACAGTTCTAATAGACTGCATCCTGACAGGGTTATAATGGTCTGCCTAAAACACATACAGGTAGTGGAGGGAGAAGTCAGAGCACCCCTTTGGGATGCATCTGAGAGGACAATTAAGTAATCAATTTGAGAGGACCAGTAGCTGAGAGATTCTCACAGCTGAAGGCCACATCCAGACGATGAAGGAAAATTTCCTCTTGGTGCACAACAGCTGGACAGATGGATGGAAGAACAATGTCCTAATTAAGGTAAAAGGCGGAAACTACTTTAGGAAAAAGGGAGTCCTGGGATTCAACACCACTCAAACCCTGTGCACAACCAAAAAGGAGTTCTTTACAGGATAAGGCTGCCAGTTCGAACACCTGATGATGGCTACAAGAAAAACCACCTTGTGGGTGAGAGTAGAGAGAGGAATGTCTGTAATAGGTTCAAATGGTCATTTCTGAAGTGCAGAGGACCATATTCAGGTCCCACAGGGTCACTGGGATTGGATGGGGGAGCTTCATGTTGGAGCCCCCTATACTAAGGTTTTAATCAAGGGTTGAAAGGCCAGAGGTCTAAGAATCCGGAGAGAAAGGGCAGAAACTTGACCCTTAATAGAGTTCAGGGTTAAACCGCTAGTCAGAGAGGAAGAATACTTCACAGTATGTTCCTTAGGTTTCTTCTGCTAAGAAACGTGGGCGCTCTTGCTACAAGTAGCATATTTAAAGGATAAATTCACCTTTTGACAAAAAATAATAAATGCACATTTCATTCATGTAAAAAAAAAAAAAGTGCATTTATCATTTTTTGTCGCAAGAGCCCATAAAGCATTGCACCAGCGATCAGCAGATTGCTGATGCCATGCAGGTCTCCTGCAGACCTGTCAGTGTATCTGCTTGCTCGTACCTCGCACGAGCAAGCCAATACACGCTGACAGGTATAATCAATGAACTACCACAGTGCTCACAGTACCATGGTAGTTCATTGAGAACTACAAGCCGACAGCCACTAAGGCTGTTGAATCTTTTAGTTTTCCAGTCACAGAACACTGTGAATGAGTGACAAGGCCAGGCAGAGCACCGCCACATTTTTTATTGTGACAGTTAGCGGGAGGAGAAAATCCCCTCAAACAGCAGAGGACCCAGCCACACCTAACAGAACTAAGGGCTCCAAAAGCACAGGGCAACATGACTCCAGGCTGCAGACATCAACTTGATTCCAGGATGGATGAAATATGTCAGGCTTGCTAGAGCTGGCATTTGTAATTGTTTTGACTTTGTTGTAAATCGATTGGAGTTATACAAAGTTGTTTTTTTGTTTAGTTTAGTTTTTTTTTTTTTAAACTCTACGATTGTGTATCAAATTCCTGCCAGATATACTTGGGGAGAGGTAGAAAGTCCCAGGTGTTCTGAAGCTGCAAACATGTTCAGCTGTGCTGCTGTATAGCTCCAGAGTAACCAAAGAGCTAGGAGGAAGAACAGCAATGGCCAATTACTGTTGCTACAGATGATTACCTGGAGAACTTGTGAACGGGAGGCTGTAACAGAAGCCCCATTAGAGACCTTCAGAAATGTGGTTGTGATACTTCTGATGAGCTCTGAGGTGAATAAGTATTTGTTTTTAATTGAAATCATAGCTGTTGGAATGCTATCATCATTCACATCTGTCCTAGGACAAAACTGATTCACGCGGATAGTAGGAATTATCCTGGGCGTACAGGTCCACCCCACCCTCCCCATGTCTAATCCTCTTGTAGTCAGCAGTATAACCTGGAATGACTTCATGTGTCACTCAATGGACATGAAAGAAATCCCTTTATATAGTGCAAATATCTTCATCATAATACATTTTGAATCCTCACCTGCCCTGTTTTTCATTATCCAGCAACCTTTGCACCTCTCGAAGTCTGCATTCAAACTGAGTCTTTTCATCCTCTAATGAACTTCTCCAGCTCTCCCACTGGCGTTCCTTTTCCAGCAACTCATCGTTCAGTGCTTCCAGATCCATTACCTGTTCCTCCAACATAGTGCATGTGGTTTTTAGGGCTTCCATTGTCTGCAATTATAACACCACAAAAGACAAAATAAACAATAAACAAGATCTAGTAACAAAGATATCCATCATGTGCCTCTCAAGGCTTGAAGCCAATGTCTGCTCTACTTAATCAACTAGCACAAACATACATATATATTTTTTTTTATTTACTTTGACAAGATGTATTATTTACCCTGTAACCTAGTTAAATAAAAAGATTCATAAGCCGCACATCATGAAGCAGACCCATGTGCATGGGTTGAGATGAATGGTAGCCTCAGCCCGGACTCAAGCCAGGAACCCCCCCACACATTTAACTCCGCTCCTTGAAGCTTAAAGTGATTGTAAATTCTCGTTTTTTTTTTCTATTAAAAGAACAAACACGTTAAACTTACTTGCTCTTTGCAGTGGTTTTGCACAGGGCAGCCCAGATCCTCCTTTTCTCGGGTCTCTGACTGGAGCTCCCGGCCCCTCCCTCCTGTTGAGTACCCCCACCGGACGCAGCTTGCTATGGGGGGCGCCCGAGCTGCAGCTCCATGTATCCATTCAGACACAGAGCCAAAGTTCGGCCCCGCCCCTCCCTCTCCTGAGCTAACAGTTCGATTGACAGCAGCGGGAGCCAATAGTGCCACTGCTGAGTCTCAGCCAATCAGGAGGGAGAGTCCTAGACATCGCTGGATAGAGAGGAGGCTCAGGTAAGTATTCGGGGGCTAATAGAACGCATTAAGATAAAAAAAAAACCTACCGCCTTTACAATCACTTTAAACTGTTTGTTAACCCCCAAAAAAATATATATATATTTGCAATTCTGGTCCTTTAAAGCAGATTAAACAGCACAGTGCTGTGTAATCTGTCCCCCTCTAAACTTTAAAAAAAACCTGGCTGAACCTGCCACTGTGCTGACCATGAAAATTAGGGCTGCTGAGCCCTGACCACCGTGGTCAGTGTACATCCCGCCATCATCCGCAGCTCTGCTCTCTGCCCCTCACCCCCTCCTCCCTGTCTGTCAGGTCCATGTGTGTCTCTGCCACCCCCCCCCCCCCCACACTTATTCTCCCTTGCTATTAGTAGAAATAAAAGTTTATATATGGTCACTGCCAGCCCCTGTATTTTAGTTAGGCATAGGACACCATATAAATCTTTTATAAAAACGAGGCTTGCAACTACATGGCAAATGAGGTTTAATGTGGAAAAATTTAAAATAATGTATTTGGGTGGCAAAAATATGAATGCAATCTACTCACTGGGGGAATCTAGGATGGAAAAGGACCTGGGGGTCCTAATAGATGATAGGCTCAGCAATGGTATGCAATGCCAAGCTGCTGCTAACAAAGCAAACAGAATATTGGAATGCATTAAAAAGGGGATTAACTCCAGGAATAAAGCCACAATTCTTCCACTCTACAAGACTCTTGTCCAGCCTCACCTGGAGTATGCTTGTGCAGTTCTGGGCACCAGTCCTTAGGAAGGATGTGCTGGTAATGGAGCGAGTACTAAAACTAATAAAGGGACTAGTTATGAGGAAAGATTACGAGCACTGAACTTATTCTCTCTGGAGAAGAGACGCTATAGAGGGGATATGATTTCAATTTACAAAAACCATACTGGTGACCCCACAATAGAGATAAAACCTTTCCGCAGATGGTTTAATAAGACAGGTGGCCACTCATTAAAATTAGAAGAAAAGAGGTTTGGCCTTAGACTGCATAGAGGGTTCTTTACTGTAAGAGCCGCAAGGATGTGGAATTCCCTTCCACAGACAGTGGTTTCAGCGGGGAGCATTGATAGTTTCAAAAAACTATTCGATAAGCAACTGAACGACCACAACATACAGGGTTATACACGGTAATACTGACATAAAATCACACACATAGGTTGGACTTAATGGACTTGTGTCTTTTTTTCAACCTCATCTACTATGTAACTATGTAAATACCGATTTAGCACGATCTTCAGGACGGTCACGTGACTCTCGGATGGTTTCCAGGGCTACTGCAGGAGGGGCTGAGCGGCCATGTGATCTCCCTGGCTGACGTCAGAGGGAGATCTCAGCCCCACCTGCAGAAGCCATCCATAGTAGCTGTACAGCGGCCCGTGATTAGGATCCAAGGGGCAGGGAAAAATGCATTGGGGCGTGGCCTGGCAGGAGTCCAGGCTGAGGTTGCCATTTATCTCACCCCATGCACATGGGCCTGCTCCATGATGTTCAGCTTATGGATCTTTTCCTTTGACATTGTTGCAGCTTGAAGCTAGGACGCGCTCCCTGTCCCTGCCTGCACTCAGTGATCTAGTTAGACTTTACCTCTCTACCTGAGCGGCACCTAAATTTTCTCTTTTTGGGTCACAAATTTTACATCTTACAGCAATCAAATATTATTACAAACTATTAATATTGAACAGGATTTATATAGCACCAACAGTTTGCGCATCGCTTTACAAAATTAAGGGAAACAGTAGAGATCTACAGATCAATTCAATGGTTTGCTTGTGAGAGCTTACAATCTGAAATTTTTTTTAGCTATGAAACATTTGTGTGCCAGTAACAGAATAAGCAAATTCCCTACTGCAAATAATAAAATTAGGATTCTCAAAGGGGTTTTATGACAATAGATTATAGATGCAACAGACAAGCCAAGATCATTGAGGTTAAAAAAATCTATAATACCCTAAAGCCAAGCAAAAGGTTAGCTTTATTGCCCCTTTTTGCAGCAGCACCTATTCATTTTTCCTTTCCTCTCTTGCCACTCGATTAAGCAGCCAGAAGTGAGAAAAGAAAACTCTAGTTTAAGCTTACACTGGGCTATGGACTCTCTCCTGGATAGCACTGGGCCAATCACCGAGTAGTAGCCATGTCACAGAGAAAGGGGAGTAAGTCAGCTGAACAGAATGGCGGGGCACCAGAGGAAAAGTGAGCAAGTGCTGCTGGGGAGGGGGCATGGGTAAACCACAGATTTAAAGCAATACACAAACTGACACTCAATGACACAGACTGAAGGCAACTGGTACAATCAAGCTGCACTGGAGGAACACAGACTGATTTGCAGCACTAAATGGGCTAAACTAAATTTTAAGTTGGAGAGCTTTTTGCATCTCAAGGTTTAATATTTAAAGTTGACTGCAGTGTGCCTTTAGGTTACCTGTTGTGAAGCCCTGAAGTTAATATTGTTCAGACAAATTTAACATACGTATCTCAATGCTAGTGAAACTATAAAACTAGCATGGAGATACCTAGCGCCCATTTGTTTGCATATCTGTGTATTATACACGGGATTCGCTTTGGTCTAGCAGCAGGGGTATCACAACAGTGGCGACTGGTGGGCTTTTCTTCTGGGGGGGCACAGAAAACAAACAACCAGCACTACCCCCCCTTCGGGCGGCGCGGCACTGATGCACAAACCCCCCCCCCCCCAGTGGGGGCCGCGGGGCTCGAGGCACTGTCAGCCGGCACTTACTATGCGGCGGCTGTGTCCTCTCCTGCCGTGTCCCCCCTCCTGTGTCCTCCGGGCAGCAACAGCGGCGGGTCCAGCTCCAGCACGTCTCCTTTTCCACAGCGCTGGGCATTCAATAGGATCGCCTGGCGCTTTGGCCAATCGCGAAACAGGTCTCACTGACCTGCCTCCTGATTGGCGGGGAGTAACTAGTGTAAAAAATAGCAAAATTTCATTCGCTATGGTCACACAACTGGTGCACATAGTGCGCCCCGATCCCACCCTATTTTGAAGCCTATTATAGCCTCTGGCTCTAATCAGGTGCTTCAAAAAACACACCCCCGCCATAGGAAATAATGTTGCCGGCGTCCTGAAAGGGGCCGGGCACATGGATAGGGAGGGCTGCAGGTGCGTTAAGGGGGGGCGGTGCCCGTGCGCCCACAATGCACAGGCCGCCCCTGTATCACAATAATCACAAACTTTTAGGAGTTTGTGGCGCAGTGAATTTTTTTTACAGAACATACAGGAAGTGACAGATACAAAAGTGTTATATCCCCCCCCCACACACACACACACATACCTGCTATGGAGTTTAATCATTGTGTTTATGAATGAAATAAATGAAAACAACGAAATTCAGTTGAAGGTGTTTCATACAGTATATAGAAGAAAGTAACATAATGAAAGGTTGTCAAAATCAATCCTTTCGATCAGGTGGAAAACAAGTACTTTGTCCCAAAGAAGAAAACACCATACCTGTTTCTGACTAGTTAGCTGCATCTCCCGCTCTGTAATTTCACGTCTCAGGTGATCTACTTCACTCCGGAGTTGTATAATTTCCCCTGTGGCTCCTGAAACATCGTTCAGCTGTTTGCTCAGAAAGAAGTTTTGATCGTTTAGCTCTGCATTTTCATCACTCATACGGTTAAGTTGGTCTTCCAGGTCTGTCAGAACCTAGCGTACAAACATAAATAAATAAAAAATAGGGATACAAATCTTACTGATAGAAACATTTTTCCATTTTAAAAAGAAAGTCACATAGGTATATGTAATTGTTTTCTTTGGGTGCTGTCAGAGTAGTGTTCTGACACAATGGCGTTGATTTACTAAAACTGGTATCCCCAATACTGGTTCAGGAAAATAGGAGGAAGCCAGTACTAGGGGATCAAATCTGCCCATTTTTAATTGCAGCCTGTGAAGTCGCTGGGGAGACTCGCACCTTTTTATTTGTCCTGCTGACTGTTGTCACTGAGGCAAAAAGTGAGGGAAAATCCAATTTTTTAGAGTTGCCACCAGAGCAAGAGGTGAGGATAAATGATCCTCTGGGGACAAATATTTTGATGACAGCTCTTCAACTGCTTGCCACCTGGCCACAGTACATTTACTGCGAGAAGGCGGCATGGGCAGACAGGATCAAATACATTAGGTGTCAAAGACCTACGGCCTACAGCAAACCAGCCTGCCACTGCTAAATGTCCAGCCCGTCAGTGCCCGCGATGAATTCACAGGCAACCGGCCCACGAACATTTTCGCCGCTGTCCTCTTCCTTTGAACAAGAAAAGGGGATTTGGGACTTTAAATGAGGTAGTTGACCCTTAAAGGTAAATAAGGCGAATTCATGCTTTAATAATGTAATAAAAATTGTAAATGCAAAGCAATAATACAACTCATGTAAAAAAAAGGTAATATCATATTGGTACATATGCACATAGATAATATCATAAATTCATGGAGATTATATATACACTGTGTGTATATAGATATATATATATATATATATATATATATATATATATATATATATATATATATATAAAATCAGCACATAATGATGAATAACGTTATAAACTCAGTATCAACTTGGCAGCACAAATTGGGGGTCAATGGGATAGAAAATGATAAATTGTGTATCTAGATATGAATCCTTATAAGGCACATAGCTACATCCTGAATTACTGTCGCGTTTCGTGTGAAAACACTTCCTCAGGGGCGGATGCTATAGGATATATGCCATAGATGGCGACTGTGTATGGGAGACCAAAGCCAGATAAGTGGTCCGTCCCGGGAGCTGAAGCGGTCATAAAGCCCCATAACCAAAGGGCGCACATGCAGCACCCCCAAGCACAGATTGCCAGTCTCCATAATATGTCCAGAATATTAGAAGGAAATAATGATTCCCGGTAAAGTCTTAAGTGTGTGCATAAAAGCAAAGTGCTTCAATAGAGAACAGCGTCTCCTCTTCATTGGACAGCAGCGAGCGGCCGGTATCACGGGATTGGATGGGGACGGGAACTGTTGGAGTTAACTTTTCACATTAAACAGTAGGTGATTGGTTGTCGGGCGATCCTAGCAACCAATCACCAGCCTGTTAATGTGAAAAGTTAACTTTAGCAGTTCCTGGACCCATCCAGCCCTGTGATACCAGCCGATCTCTTCTCTGCTGTACACCTGTGTAAGGTAGGAGAGTTCTACCTCCATAGTGTGTGTGGGGTAGGGTGCAGGGGGGCAGAGGAAACTATGGGGGTACAGAGCACACTACAGTGGGGGGGTGCAGAGGACACCGCTTTGGGGTGCACAGGAAACTGCTATGGGGGAGGGGGCAAAGGACACTGCTAAGGGGGTACAGAGGACACTGCAATGGGGGACCCCATTAGGCACCCCATCTCCCCTAGGGATGGGTCCCCCACCTCTTCTGGGGATGGGACGCCCTTCTCCCCTGGGGACAGGGACCCCTTCTCCCCTGAGGGGGACAACTTCTCCCCTGGGGAAGGGGACAACATCTCCACTAAGAGCAGGAACCCCATTTTCCCTAGGGACAGGAACCCCATCTCCAGACCATGCTGGCTGGCAGGGCTAGAGTCAGCCACCCTTGGGAGCCAGAATGGGGGAGGGGCAGTAAAATCCAAATCCCCAGCCACATGCTCTCTCAGGGTGAACTGGCTTTGCATTAGTGAAGCACCTTAAAGTGAGGTAAACCTGTACTGTTATTATTACTATGTTAGGTCTATTATCTTAATTTATTAGCAGGTGAATGCGGCCCTCCATGCATTCACATACATTGAATCCTGCCCTTAAGTGGAATAAGGTTGCTGACCCCTGACATACATGTACATCATCCTGCCTCTTTTGGGTTAGGGGCACGCAGATCCCATATTCGCTGTGTCCACTGGAAGCAGTGGATTGCGGCTCCCCATACCACTATGCAGTCACATCATCACAATGCCAAAAAAGCTGTAATGAGTGAATTTAATTCATAACAGCTGCGATTTCTATAGTGATGATGCGATTGCCCCACAGCTCATGGCACCTGGGCCAATCACAGCATCATGTGATAGCTGTGGGCCAATCACAGCACACACTAGTAAATCACAGCTGTTATGAATGTAACCCATTCATGATAGTTATGGCGATCATCACTGTAACATCAAAGGGTTGTACTGTCCTGGCATTTTAAGGGCCTCAAGAAAAGGCAGAGGTCGTCAGTACATCAAGATCAATTTTCAAAATATACATAGCATAGTTTGTGGACGCTATAATTTTCACACAAACCAATTAATATACATTTATTGGGATTTTATTTTTCTTTTCACCAAAGACATGTAGCAGATTACATTTTGGCCTAAATTTATGAAAAAAATTGATTTAATTGGCTATGTTTTAAAACAGTTTTATTAGTTTATGGTTTTTAATTTTTTTTTTTCAACATTTTTGGCCTTTTTTCATTTTATATAGTAACAAATTAAAACCCGGTGGTGATCAAACAATACCCAAAGACAGCTCTATTTGTGTGAAAAAATGATATAAAATTTGCGTGCAGTGTTGCATGAGCGCGCATTTGCCAGTTAAAGTAGCGCTGTGCTGAATAGCAAAAAATGGCCTGGTTGAGGTCAAGTTGTTAAAATTGGAAAATTCTGAACTTTGCGGAGATTTCCTCTCATTTCCTCTAGTCTGCTGAGAATAGGTAGTAAAGTAAACCTGATAAGAGTTTTAACCCTTCCATTCTCTATTCAAAACTTGAAGCTAAACTTTAGCCTTACCTTGAGCATTGCACAGTTGTAAAGGTTCTCTCTTCTCCTGTACTGAAATTTCCTAGGGCATCTCTGCATGGAAATACAGCCTTCCTCAGAATGCCCAATCTTCAAGACTAATATCCATCCATCAAGGCATTTTTATATTTTCCATAACTCCTCTCAAAAGCCAGTCCACTACTTGCATAGTGGCTGACGGCTCTTGTGATGTTTTCAAGAAGCTATGCATAGACCCCTGCTGGCCCCTCCCACCAGCCATTAACTATTGCATGATTGCATAGAGAAGCACTAAGACCCGGTGATGAGGTCACAGGGTCTAGAATACTGTACGCTTTTATGCAAAAAGTTAATTAGTTGATAAGGGAGGAGAAGAGGAATCAGGGAAAACAAGCTTTAGCGAATGGAACGTCGGCATTAAAAACTCATAAGATTCCATTGGGTACAAGTACAGCATAATGAAATTCCAATATTACACTGAGTAAAAAGTACCCTCTTTCTTTCTGTGATGAAACAAGAAAATCATTACCAAGCAGCTTAGGCAAAGCTGCCTATAGACTTTACAAAATGGGCAGTTATACAAGCATGATCCAGTCATCTCAAAATGTCAGCTAGGAGAGTTGCTTCCTTTGGGCCAGTTCACACCAGGAATCACACAGGAGCACACTCGCATTCCTGCGTGATCTGTGTGCAGTGCATTTTCAGCCCATTCATTTGAAGATCAAGGAAGGTTTGCATAAGATAGAAATATAAAAAAAAAAAGAAAATAGCATGAAGGCAATGTTCTCAAAGTTTTTCCAAAGTGTTAATTGATTTAAATATGAACTTAACACTCTCAATCAACATTAGCCATTTTTAATTTTAATCATTATGCTGCTAGTATTAGTAAAACGATAAGAAGGAATATTATATTTTCTTGTTTTAACCATTTTTTTACATTTATACAGTTGCTTCCTGGCTTAGGCCACAATGATGCCATATATCCCAGGAGTCTTCATGGGCGTTTTCTTTTTATGATTATTTATCCTGCAGAAGGGGAGGAGGAGCTTTCTTAAGAAAGCATACCCTCCTGCTTGATTGCCTGAGCTAAGGCTGCTCTCACCCTGGAGCGGCCGGGCATGGACGGTAAAACGCCGCTATTTTTAGTGGCGCTTTACCGTCCTTTTTGCGGAGGTTTTCAGCCAATAGCAGGGCACTTTTAACCCCCGCTAGCAGCTGGAAAAGGTTTAAAACGACCCGCAAAGCGCCGCTGTCCATTAATTTCAATGGGCAGGGGCGGTTTAGTAACGGTGTGTACACCGCTCCTTCACTGCTTCAAAGATGCTGCTTGCGGGAGTTTAACGTCCTGCCGGCACATCGCCTCAGGGCCTCGGGCCTCGGGCTTTCACACTGAGACTGCAGGGAAGCCATTTTTCAGGCACTTTACAGGCACTATTTTTAGCCCAAAAGCGCCTGAAAATTGCCTGTGAAAGGGGTCTTAGGGTAGATGGATTCCAGGAAGTAAATGTTACATGAATCATCTGCCCTTACTCAAGATGGCTGTGGCTAGAAATGCAAGGGGGTTTTAGCAAAGTGATTTCTCAACAAAATCCCGCACGGAGACATGGATACAGTTTAGTTCCAATTTATTTTTTACTTGTCCAGGAGCAAAATAGCAAAAAGTGTTAGTTATTTTCCTCCTAGGCACTTTCTAAAATAGTTTTTTTATCTTTCAACCAATTGTGTTTTTTTGCACATTTTAAATCCTCCAAAGTTTTTGTAATATCTAAGCCCTTCAGAAGGGGGGATACCTTTGAACCCCCATCTAGTTCAACCAATTTAACACTTGGTTCATTCATTTGGCGCTTTTTGGATTTTGTATATTTAGGCAACAAGGAAGTCCTGGGCCTTAACACCACCTTGTCCCCATTCAAGACCAAAAAGGTTTTTTTGCCAAGTAAAGCTGTCAAGTTCAGACACACGGAAAGCAACCTTGTAGGAGAGAGTAGAGAGCGCAATGTCTCTACTGGGTTCAAACAGCAGCTTCTGGAGAGACCTGGAGAGAACCAGATTCAGATCCCACAAAGTTGCAGGTCAATGGACTGGGGAATCCACGTGGGAGACTCCTTGCACAAAGGTCTTGGTAAGAAAGTGTGAAGCCAACGGTCTCTAAAAAAACAAATTGGATAGAGAAGCGACTTGACCTTTAAAAAGGTGCTGAGAGAGAGGCAAATGATCAAAATCCAATTGCAAGAAGAGGGCGGTATTTGTTACACAGAGAAGCCTCTTGGATGGAAGCTCCTGGACACACACCAGGTGAAGTACATTGTCCATGTCTGATGATAGACCTTGCTTGAAGTCCTAACCTTTAGCATCAAAGTAACCACAGACTTTGATATGCCCTTATCCCTTATAACCTAGGTTTCGACAGCCATACTGTTAAAGTTAGGGACCCAGAAGCAGGATGGCCCTTGAGACAGAAGATTTTGGCAATCTGGTGGGGCCCACAGGGTGTCTTGCCAGGAGTCTTAACATGTTGGGAGTACCACATTTACCTGTGCCAGTCCAGAGGATCAAAAGAATGCCCTCCATCCTGATCCTGCAAAGCAGACATGGAAGGAGTATCAGGGAAGGTAAGGCCTGCCATGGTGAGACTTCTAGTTTCTTCTTGATGGATAACGCCACTGCCACAGTTTTGTCCGAGTGAATCAAGAGTGGATGACCCTCTATTAAGGAGGTTGAGCATTGCTGTTTATTAGGAGATGAGATTGACAACCACCAACTCCGCTGCACCAAGGTCCCCAGGACAACAACCTGGCACCTGTCACAGGGATCTTCCAAAACAATAAGCAGTGGCAAGCTGGCAATGCCCAGTGGCACTGGATCCAGAAGACAGTGATTTTTAACTTCCATGGGGCTCACACAGATATGAGATATGCATATTCACAAATATGTAACTATGCAACAAACTGATGTTCAAGAATGATGCTACCATGAATTAGGCAAGTCATTTACACATTTAGCATCATTTGAGGCTATCAAAAATCTGGGGCACGCTGACAGTAGGAAGGGGTATCCTAGGCTGGTCTATAGTTTTGTTTTTGCATGTGCCCAATCCTCCTGTAGGCAGCAGTATAACCCAGAATGAATGACCTCCTGTGTCCCTCAATGTCCAAAAACTATTAAAAAATCCCTTCAGCTAAGTAAGCAAATAAATAATAAAAGCTCTTGCATGTCACAAACTCATGATTTGTTATTTCTGTGTATATGTCTAGAGAAAGTGAGCGAGATAGGCAGATAAGCACCACATTTACTTTCAGGGTAAGCCTTTATAAATAGACTAGCAGAGAATTACTTCGGGGATGTCTTGTCCTCCCCTGAGAGCAAAAGACACTGAAGTTTTTTTATTCTGTCTCCAGTCAAACTTCTGAGGAGCTTATTATATTTATGTATGTATGTATGTAGGTACAAACCCAACAGTCAATGGAAAAGTAAAAAAAGTCATGATATAACTCCACTGATGTTAGAAGACAAACTATTGTTCACGCTTTCAGCTATTTGAAGAGTTCTGGGTGGTCCAGCATGTAGCAATAACCAGCCACACATATATTTGGAGTGTAAGAGTTCTATTTAAGCTATTGTATATGGCTGATTTTATAGTTATTTGTGCTTGAGCTACCTGTTACCTTCATTGTTTTATAATTATTGTTTTTTTGATACACAACGACAATTGTTTGTGTGTCAAAACAGGTTTTAATATTGGTATTACACTAATTTTCTATATATTTGTCTAGTGACTTTTTGCCCCTCGTGTGGAGACTGTGGCGAGTATCAAAATGTTATGTTCTATTTTCCTCAATGAAACCTTTTGAGACTAAACAAAGTTCAGGATTAGTCACACAGATATTACCCTAATTAAAAGGATGCTGTCCTCCATTACCACGTACATTCACAAACAATTGACAGCAACTTGAACATAGCACAACTGTTACATTATGTAGGGTTGTATATGCTTTCTATTACCAAATCTTTCAAACATGCCTTGTATATTTACCCAATGCTTTCACTGCAGGTCTTAGTACGTTCTATATACCCTATGATGAAACTACTATGTATTTGCCCTTACAACGCTGAAATTAGAGTTAACAGCTTTTACAAAAATATAAAAAAATGTTTAGCCCTTTTTTGGGAACTTGATCTCAAACACCGTTGCGTCTACCTAATTGCTTTAAACTGAATAATTTATTTTCTTTTTCTTCATTGAGAATTTGCGGTTTGTCAGTTTATTCTCTACAAGGATAGTTTTTCTTTGGGCTATATTTTCCTTTTTCTCCCTATTTTGTCACTTGGTATTGAAAAATCTTAATGTAATTCATTCCTATTAACCCTTTCTGTTTGGCAACACAATGCCAAGTAAATGTTCCTTATACATAGCGAGAGGAAAAAAGTATTTGATCCTCTGCTGATTTTGTACGTTTGCTCAGTGACAAAGAAACAAGAAAAGTCTGACCTCCAATTGCCAACAAGGATTTTGCCACCAAGTATTGGGTCATGTTTTGTGAGGGGGTCAAATACTTATTTCACTCATTAAAATGCAAATCAATTCATAACTTTTTTGAAATGCCTTTTTCTGGATTTTTTTGTTGTTCTTCGGTCTATGACTGTTAACTGCTTGCAGACCAGCCACCACAATTTTACAATGGCACGGATGGGCGAAATGACGCTACCTTACGTCGCTTTCGCCTTTCGGCCATTAGGGGCGCGCGCCCACAGCGTGTGCCTGGAGCCGATGCCAGTGCCCGGCAGGCATGATGACCGCCGGGCTCCTGAGATCGCTCGCTACAGAGCGAGAACCGGGATCTGTGTTCTTTCATACTATGTATGAACGCCGATCTCTCTTCTCCTAGACAGTCCCATCCCCCCCTACAGTTAGAAGACATCTAGGGAACACAGTTAACCTCTTCCCTACCAGTGACATTTATACAGTAATCAGTGCATTTTTATAGCGCCGATCGCTGTATAATTGTCAATGGTCCCAAAAATGTGTCAAAAGTGTCCAATCTGTCCGCCGCAATATTGCAGTCCTGATAAAAATCGCAGATCGCCGCCATTACGAGTAAAAAAAAAAAAATAATAAAAATGCCATAAATCTATCCCCTATTTTGTAGACGCTATAACTTTTGCGCAAACCAATCAATATACGCTTATTGCGGGTTATTTTACCAAAAATATGTAGAATACATATCGGCCTAAGCTGGTGGGTGTAGTGCAAGATAGATTTATGGGTGCCAGACACTTCTTGAATGCAAAGAGATTTCTTTTCTCTTGAACAGAACTGTGGGAGAGAGGGTTAGAGCCAGGACACCTTTAGGTAGTTGCAATGTCAACTGGTGGACTCCGAGACTTCTACAGGTAGACAGCCATCCAGGGAAAGACATCCAGCAAGACACCACATCTGCATGTGTAGGAGCGCTGTCTCCTGTGGGAACAGTCTTAGAACAGTTCCTAACACAAGTTGTAACAAACTCCTTTACTTTTTATACAGTCACTTCTTATAGATTCTCGGCCCACTGAGCTCCCAGTCTCTCTCACTAGACCTGCTGATTCACTGCCACTGAATCCCGTGAGCTATTCTAATCTTCTTACTTTAGTATCTTCCTCAAGCGTCTCCCCCGCTTCCCTGCTGGGTCCCTGGCTTGGCACTCCGGATACTCCTCAAGCGTCACCCCACTGGCTTGGTCCCTGGCTTGGCACCTGCTAAAGTTTCCCAATTCTCCACTGTCCCCGGTAAGAATACTGCTCCGGTACTTACTTCAGATACTCACTGTGGTCCCTGGTAATAAGGTGGTTGGTCCCTTAGTGGAGACAGCTTCCCCTCTACCTCTGACCACGACAGGTTCTCCAGCCTGCAGAACAGTCACTTCTGGTTGGACTGCAAGCCACAATCCCAACCCTACTGTGTTCTCTTGGTTCTGGATAGGCCCTCAGACAGCCTAGCAGCCAGATGTGCATGGGATAGGCCCAAACTCTGGCCTAGCAGCACAACACATGTCCACCCAGACAGTCATCCAGATGGCACAGAACACCGATCACCTGACTCCACCCAAATATATAGGTTCTCCCAGCAGGCCAAGGGATTTAAGAAAACCCCTGCCCATTGGCTGAGATACCCAATATACTCTTAACCTGTCCTTGCTTTGCCCTTGTCTTATCTAATATCACTAGGTACCCGGCCACCTGGCGGCAGAAAAGAGAGAAGTGCAGCAACTCTAGACATAGGGTGAATGCAATTGATCCCTAACAATTGGCCAGAGCAGATACACCTGGCAGGTAAATTTAGGAGCAACCCTGCCTAAACAACAGGGTGCTAGATATAGCCTGATCATTTCTTTGTCAGTCGGCAAACGTACAAAATCAGCAGTGGAGCAAATACTTTTTTTTCCTCACCGTATGTCAGGATACCTTTTCTTGTATGTGATCATCTTTTACTATGAAAAAAAGGTTGTAAAGGTGGTTTTACCTTCATTGATCCTATGCATGAAGGTAAAAATCCTTCTCTGTGTAGCAGGCCCCCCAGCTCCCCTAATACTTACATGAGCCCCATCGCGATCCAGTCTCGGCTTTTCAGGGACTCTTACTCCCCATTGGCTGAGGCGCAGAAGCAGGAGCCATTGCCTCTTGCTGCTATCACAGCCAGTGAGCCAATGGTATGAGAGAGGGGCAGGGCCGAGCTGCGGCTGTGTGTGTGAATGGACACGAAGAGCAGCGACTCAGGAGCACTCCTGCTCAGGTGCCCCCACAGCAAGCTGCCTGCCCTGTTTAAAAAAAGAAAAAAAAAAAATAGCAGCCTTTACTATCACTTTAAGCATGGTAACATTTACAATGTTCTGTACATGTATTGTTGAACACTTTACTGCATTTCAATGGTTGTAATGATTGCTCTTTCAATAAAATTTTTATTTTTACAATAAAGAAAGTGAACAACCTGTATATCTTTTTAGAGATGATCTTTTAGGTCATCAAAATTTTCCAACAGCTACATATAATGAGGGTCTAATATACTTTTCCTGGGCATAAATTTAAGGGATTGTTTGGGTGGAGCTTTATTGGCAAGTATTAAATTAGAGCTGCACAAGTAATTGTTAAAAAATTGTGATCGCGATTTAACCCCCCTCACAATCTTATAAGTATTTCCCAGATTCATGTTAAACAAGTGCAGAGCCGTTCTCAGAGCTGTCAAAAGAAAGAAGACAAAAAAATCCCGGCTGGCAAATGTTTATTAACAGTGCTAAAGAGAAACAATGCATCTCTCCGTTCTTTTAGATCAAAGGAATGAACTTACGTCTGTAAATGAGGTCAGTTTAACCACTTGGATGTAAACCCGATTCATGAAATTTGAGCTGGGCACATATCTGCAGTGTTTTCTTATCTCTCTTCATAGCACTATGTCCGGTGGCTTTCTCCTGCTCCATTCTTCTGTTATCAGCCTGATAACTTCTGACATATTATCCAACACATTTGATAAAAGCAGCCTGAATTTTGTGTCAGGGAGGGTGCTATATACAGATTAGCAGAAAGCTACTTTACTCACAGGGCAGCTCTGAATGTCTCTGCATATGTGGAGGGTGTGTGCCTTTCCTCCAATCAGCTGTCTGCCAGTGTAACCCAACACCACACTGCTATTGCTGAACGAGGAAGCGTAAATTCTAATATGATGTGCACTTTCTAAAAAGTATATAAAGATAAAGACAGCAGATATACTGTACATGTAAAACTTATATAGGGAGATTTGTTTCATCTCTGTGTATCATCTGAGGCTGTTCACTTCACTGGGTATATGTGAGGGTTTACATCCACTTTAAAATGGATGTAAACCCAAATTTTTTTTATGTCATAATATAGAGTATAAGATTTCCTATCATTTGAGCCCAGTCTTGCCACAAAGAGAGTTAATCCATCTCTGAGCAATCCTCTTTTATTGTTCAGTGAGATAAATCTTGACAAACAGAGAAAAACTTTGTCAAATCCTCCCCCTTGCTGTGAGTGACAGGTGATTTACATATCTCGTGCACTAGCATCCAACATGCATTATTTTTAAATTCCCTCCCCCACTCCTTTCTTCTGCTGCTCTACCAGGATTGGCTGTTCCACACCTCAGCATGATTTGGCATGCTGAAGTCATGTGGTTACTTTCCTGTCTTTTCACTGGATGTTAGAGATCATAGCAGATGTTCAGTGTAAGAAATACACAGGAGATAAATGCATGTTGACAAGGGGAGTGTAGAGGTGGGCGGGGAGTCTGACATCATGACTCCACTCACCGAGCTCCAGACAACAGACCCACTCACAGAATATGCAGTTTTGGCTCTCATAACAGACAGGGGGAGACATTTGACAGGTAAAGATACATGCAGGAGGCATGTATATCCTTATAGATAACCCCTATGGCAGTAGTTTAGAAAGGATGACATTAGGTTTACATCCACTTTAAAGACTAAACATTTTTGACACTTGTTGCTTACAAGTTAAAATCTGTACTTTCTGCTAGAAAATTACTTAGAACCCCGAAACATTATATAAATATTTTTTAGCAGAGACCCTAGAGAATAAAATGGAGATTGATGCAATATTTTATGTCACACTGTATTTGCGCAGCGGTCTTTCAAAAGCAATTTTTTTAAGAAAAAATACACTTCAAAGAATCAAAAAAAGGAAACAGTAAAGTTAGCCCAATTTTTTTGTATAATGTGAAAGATGATGTTACCATGAGAATCGTGCTCTTTATTCTAAGCAAAAAAAATTGCGATTCTCATTTTATCCAGAATTGTGCAGCTCTATATTAAAGCGTTTGTTAACCCAAAAAAAAAAAAAAAAATGGATCCTGCTCCTTTAAAGCATTTTATACAGCACAGTGCTTGTGCTGTGTAATTTGGACCCTTGTAACACCTAAAAAACCTGGCTGATCCTGCCAGCTTCTTCCCTCTCTCCTGTAAACTGACCACGATAATTATGGCTGCTGAGCCCTGACACCGTGGTCAGTTTACGTGCCTCCCTCATTTGCAGCCTGCTCTTCCGTGTCGGTCTCTCCTCTGTCCTCCCCCCTCTCCGTGTGTCATCTATTGACAGTGCCGCCCCATCCCCCTCCTGCTGCAAGAATAACAAATATATATCCGTATACTATCCGTTCTGTCTCTTAATGCAGTGCCCCTCTGTCTCTGTGTTTTACTAAAAAATACCTCCTTCACCGTATCTCACGGAGGTTCACGGCGATCACATGACTGGCAGTGTCTCCTCTCTCTTCTTCTCCTCGCATCCCACTGACGTCAGCATGGGAATCGCGGCCCCTCCCGCTGCTTCTGTCAGACGGGCAGAGAGGAGACACAGCTGGAACGGATTATGTAAATTCCTGAAAGCGGGTGAATAACCAAAGAAATTTTTACCTTGAAAGTGATTGCTCAACACAACAAAGAAATATACTGAGCTTCTGTTAAAGTGTAACCCCAAAATTGAAAAAAAATGCACCTTACCAGAACTTAGATGTGGTGGTTGCCTTAGTCTTCTTTTTTTTCACTATCTAAGAATTTTTTTACATTAAATATCTGTTGATTTTGCCAGAATGCAATCTCAGTCACTTAATGTCAGCATAAGAGAAAGCCTAAAACAAACCTATCTTTCTTCTGTAAATTACTAATCTTATCAATTCACCATGTAGTCAACATGAACAAAGACAGATTTTTTATTGTTTTTTGGAAGCCCAGCCTGTGTGACATCCACAACTCCATTCATAGATTCAGTGAGGAAAAAATGGTAGCCACAAGGGGACAAAAATGATCTGCTGGCTGCCCTAGATGTGTATGTGCCTCAGAACTGTATTCTCAACAATCAGATGAATCATTTAGAGGCTGACACTGGTATAATGACAAGCAAGTCACTGCCACAGTACTCTTTGAATATCAACTAGAGAACTGCTGAGAAATAGTTCCATCACTGGGTCATGTGACTTAATATGTCATCCAAAATACTGTCAGCGTTTTCACAGACAGGTGGTGCAGAATGCCTGAGGAAACACTGACAAAAATGACACTGAAATCCATTCTTTAGGGACCCTTTTTGTAAATTCAATTCCTTCAGCATTTTCACCTGTATCTATTACAAATGTTCATTATAGCACTCAACCAGTAGGTTGAATAAAAAAAACTGACCTGATTCCCCAGTTCACACATTTGATGTGGATGGGGGAATCCTCCTTGCCGAGCTATTGCAGTCTGAATACACTGACAACTATAGTCTGCAGCACTGATCGAGCAATAATAATCTGACAGGGCAGTTGTATAGAAGTTGACTGGCTGAATCTTGAACCATGTATGGTTGGCTTTGGGAAGAGAGTTAGCAGTGCGCCTACAGGATAGAATTTATGTTGGTTAAATGTTCATTTTTTTAAATGTCAGCGATGCTGGACTTTTCAAGATTTATTGAGTGTGATTGCGAAACAATGTTTATTATGCAAAAATATTCTGATTTAACTTTTCTGATGAATAGATTGAAGAACTCAGGGAAAGATACAATGTTCAATTAAAAAAGCAAAAATAAAAGCTTTTGTGCTTTTTGTTTTATGGCGCACTTTATTCAATTAAATCTAATGTTCCATAATTTTATTTTAAGAAATTAAAAAGTAAGAAACTAAGCCAGTTTTAGACAAGATCCTTCTTCTTTCTGTTTCAGAAATGACAAGTGCAGTACTCACCTCTAAAGAAAAGATTAAAAATAATAGCTCCTTCCACAATACAATAATGACACCAGCGTTTAATGGAGTGGGAGACTTCCAACATTAATAAAGTGAAATCATAACGTTTAATGCAGATTCTGTTTGATCCCAAGAACACAAACACACTTTTGTAATAATACAGTAGTAAAAACTCTCTAACTTAATGAACTCCGTCATACTTAGAGAGCACCTTAATTAAAATGTTAAACCCTAGGCATGTAGGCAGAATGGTCAGTAAGGAAAATATAAAAGTGCAGTAATACAAATCAACCCATAAAAATTGATCTTTCAATCATCTGGTTGTAGTAGGCTGAAATCGGAGTGCTATAAAAATGTAACAGGTCTAGTTAATTGGTGACTAAAAAAACATTTTCGCAATCTTAGACTGAAACTAGTAAGATTTCTCATTAACTGTAAAGTGCTGCCCCATCCCAACTAAAAAGGCTTGTAAAGTAGTCATTGATAAATGTTATTTAGCTTTAAAATATAATGCAGATACCTATCCAAAAGCTGCCCCATTCATGAGAAATTCTCCTTCCAATGCCACTGGCACGTAGGTCTGCGAGTGGTCTGCAAGCGCACGTAGGTTTGCACGTAGGTCTGCGAGTGCTTGTAGGTCTGCAAGTACCTGTGTATTGTCTTGTTGAGTATTAGTGTCAGGAAGCTAGTTGTTAGGTAATTTGGACAGGGTATAATCCCCAATCCTCATTAAATTTAATAGGTACAATGCCCGGCGGGTGTGGAGAGGCGACTCAAACATCTTGCGGCATGTATGCGTTCCTTGATCATCCGATCGAGGGTGAATACTGCTGTGCAAAATGTAAGCGCATTGTTTCCCTGGAAGCCCAGGTTCTGAATCTGGGGAAGCAACTGTCAGCACTGAGAAGTCCCTCCATACTAAAGGAGAGCCAGGAACGTACATGGCAGATGTCAGCAGGGGCCAGCACAGAGGCGGGTGGAGGCAAAGAGGTGCAAGCACTAGCAAAGAGTAGATGGGTGACAGGAAGGGTAGAAGGGGAAGTGCCAGGGAGGCCGACCCAGGGCTGGAGCACCCCAATAAGTACGCTCCATTGAGTGACATTGGTGAAACCAGTCAGGGACCAGCACTGCTGGAGCTGAGGGACTTTCCTAGTTGCCACAGGAAGAACTCCTCCAGTGACAGTGGGGGGGGAAGCAAAGGGAAAGGAAAGACACTGTTCTGGTGGTAGGGGATTCAATTCTTAGGAGAATTGGAGAACTCCTCCAGTGACAGTGGGGGGGAAGCAAAGGGAAAGGAAAGACAGGGTTCTGGTGGTAGGGGATTCAATTACGGATCTGGTGGACAAATTACAGGGAGGGGCTGGGGAAGACCCAGCTGTCATGGTGCATGTTGGCACCAATGACAAAGGCAGAGGCAGATGGAGTGCCCTAATGAATGATTTTAGGAACTTAGGAGCTAAATATAGGAAAAGGACCTCCAAGGTAGTATCCTCAGGAATTCTACCGGTATATTGAGCCACACCAGAATAACAGAGGGAGATTATGGAAGTAAACAAGTGAAAGAGCTGGTGTAGTAAGGAGGTGTTTGGGTTCCTGGAGGACTGGGCCGACTTCTCAGTCGATAACCGGTACTATAGAAGGGACGGACTGCACCTAAATGAGGAGGGTGCAGATCAGCTGGGAATAAAGATGGCCAAAATGTTAGAGGGGTTTTTAAACTAGGCGATGGGGGGGAGGGTCCAGAGGTAGAGATAGTCAGCGTGGAACATATTCCAGAGGGTAGTATTGGGGGCATTAGTGGTAGGTTGACCAAAGCACAGAAACCCAAGGTAAGTATAGTAGGAAGTCCTAGTTGCAATCTCGGGATAATATGCGACCGGTCTATACTACATGGCATGTTCACCAATGCCAGGAGCCTGGGTGATCTAGAGATACTGTTGCACGAGAAGGATTTGGATTTTGTAGAAATTTCAGAGACCTGGTTCTACAGCTCTCATGAGTGGCTGGCAAACATTCAAGGGTATACCCTTTATCGCAAGGATAGAGAGGGTAAAAAAGGGGGAGGGGTATGCCCATATATCAAGAATAATGTACAAGTGAATGTGAGAGATGACATTACTAAGGGAGCTAGGGAGGAGGTGGAATCTTTATGGGTAGTGCTCCAAAGGGATGAAGCTAGGGGGGAAATAATACTGGGAGTATGCTATAGGCCCTCTAACCTGAGGGAGGAAGGGGAGACAGATCTCCTATCACAATTTGGATTAGCAGCAAGGATGGGAAGTGTTATCATAATGGGGGATTTTAACTATCCAGACATAGACTGGGCGGAGGGAACCACGCATTCATCTAAGGCTCGCCAGTTCCTAAATGTTTTGCAGGACATTATTTTTTTTTTTATGGGTCAGATGGTAGACGCACCAACTAGAAATAAAGCGTTACTGGATCTACTGATTACCAACAATACAGACCTGATCACGGATGTGGAAATATGGGGCAATTTAGGTAACAGCGATCACAGGTCAATTGGCTTCAGTATAAATCACATACATAGGAAACATAAGGGGAATACAAAGACACCAAATTTCAAAAGAGCCAACTTCCCTAAACTACGAACCTTGCTAGAAGGCAAAAATTGGGATAAAATCTTAGGAACAAAGAACATGGAGGAGAGATGGGTTTTCTTTAAGAGCATATTAAATAAGGGCATTAGCCAATGCATCCCATTGGGTAATAAATTTAAAGGGAGCGAACAAAAGTCCTGGATGGCTTAACTCCAATGTAAAAATGCATACAAAAGCAAAGGAGAAGGCCTTCAAAAAAATACAAGGCTGAGGGATCATCATCAGCATTCAGATTTTATAAAGAATGCAACAAGAAATGTAAGGGTGCAATAAGGACGGCTAAGATAGAACATTAACATGACACATACCGAAGGAGAGCAAAAAAAAATCCCAAGAAATTCTTTAAGTATGTAACCAGTAAAAAAGGAAGGACAGACCATATTGACCCCATAAAGAATGAGGAAGGACATCTGGTTACAAAGGATGGGGAGATGGCGAAGGTATTGAATTTATTCTTCTCCTCAGTCTTCACAAGGGAATCGGGGGGCTTCAGTAACCAAAACTGCAGTGTTTATCCTCATGACACATCACAGGAAGCACCTCCATGGTTAACAGAGGACAGAATTAAAATTAGACTTGGGAAACTTAACATTAATCACTGGGACCAGATGCCTTGCACCCGAGGGTACTTAGGGAACTCAGTCAAGTAATTGCCAGACCATTGTTCCTAATTTTTACTGACAGTCTACTGACTGGAATAGTACCAGCTGATTGGAGAAAAGCCAATGTAGCACCAATATTTAAAAAAGGGCCCAAAATACATCCCTGGGAATTACAGACCAGTTAGCCTAACATCAATAGTATGTAAACTCTTGGAGGGGATGATAAGGGACTATATACTAGATTTTAGTAATGAGAACGTTATCATTAGCAGTAATCAGCATGGATTCATGAAGAATCGTTCTTGCCAAACCAATCTATTAACCTTCTACGAGGAGGCGAGTTGCCATCTAGATAAAGGAAGGCCCATAGAAGTGGTGTATCTGGATTTTGCAAAAGCATTTGACACAGTTCCCCATAAACGTTTACTGTACAAAATAGGGTCCGTTGCCATGGACCATAGGGTGAGTACATGGATTGAAAACTGGCTACAAGGGCGAATTTAGAGGGTGGTGATAAATGGGGAGTACTCGGAATGGTCAGGGGTGGGTAGTGGGGTCCCCCAGGGTTCTGTGCTGGGACCAATCCTATTTAATTTATTCATAAACGACCTGGAGGATGGGGTAAACAATTCAATCTCTGTATTTGCTGACGATACTAAGCTAAGCAGGGCAATACCTTCTCCGCAGGATGTGGAAACCTTGCAAAAAGATCTGAACAAATTAATGAGGTGGGCAACTACATGGCAAATGAGGTTCAAAGTAGAAAAATGTAAAATAATGCATTTGTGTGTTAAAAATATGAATGCACTCTATACACTGGACCTCTGGGGGAATCTAGGATGGAAAGGGACCTGGGGGTCCTAGTAGATGATAGGCTTAACAATGACATGCATTGCCAAGCTGCTGCTAACAAAGCAAACAGAATATTGGCATGCATTAAAATGGGGATCAACTCCAGAGATAAAATGATAATTATTCCGCTCTACAAGACTCTGGTCCGGCCACACCTAGAGTATGCTGTCCAGTTCTGGGCACCAGTCCTCAAGAAGGATGTATTGGAAATGGAGTGAGTAGAAAGAAGGGCAACAAAGCTAATAAAGGGTCTGGAGGAAATTAGTTATGAGGAAAGGTTGCGAGCACTGAACTTATTCTCTCTGGAGAAGAGACGCTTGAGAGGGGATATGATTTCAATATACAAATATCATACTGGTGACCCCACAATAGGGATAAAACTTTTTCGCAGAAGGGAGTTTAACAAGACTCGTGGCCACTCATTAAAATTAGAAGAAAAGAGGTTTAACCTTAAACTATGTAGAGGGTTCTTTACTGTAAGAGCGGCAAGGATGTGGAATTTCCTTCCACAGGCGGTGGTCTCAGCGGGGGGCATTGATAGTTTCAAGAACCTATTAGATAAGCACCTGAACAACTGCAACATACAGAGATATACAATGTAATACTTACATATAATCACACACATAGGTTGGACTTGATGGCATTGTGTCTTTTTTCAACATCACCTACTATGTAACTGGCTCTTGCTAGTTCCTTCTGTTGATCTCCATGTAACTATAGGATAGAATGCTTTCTTTTTTTTCTATTTATAATGGTCAGGTACATTTCAATAAGAATGCACATGAATGCTATTGTAGTCTTTCATCTGGAAAGCAAGTGGAGTCCCTGGCTCATTTTCACAAGCTGTACAGTTAAAGTGTTCGTTACCCCAGCATTTCAAATTCCTGATACTGTATGTGCCTGTTGTACCATGTACTTGTATGACAAAGTATCCTGTGCTCTTTGTATTGCTTCCTTTGTGTGAAATCCCTGGGGTTCCTGCTAAAAACTGACCACACTAGGCAGAAGAGCTCACAGTCAGTTCTCTAGCTGTGCTGGGAACTCAGGTCATTCTCAAATGATCAGACTTATCCTGACATGCCCCCCCCTGCACAGGCCTTTCACTGGGAAGATCAGTGTGCTTTTTTATATCATATCTACACACAAATGTTTGCAATTAATTTCAATTTTAAACTGAATGGGCTGTTTTACAAGGTGATCGTTTACAATCACTTTAACATCACTTTAAAACCAAAAAGATAGGGGTTTGAATTCCTCAAACAGTCAGGTTATCATGTTAATCATTCACTGCATATGGTCCTTTCCACTCTGACCTCTGTCATTTAAAGTTTGCAGTCTGGTAGTCTGAGGTGCCAGGCACATAATGCTGCACAACCACATCTCACATTTTATCTGATGTAACCCTACTTCTGAGCTTCTTCTCTAGGATGTTTCCTGCATTTATATCCTTCCCTCCAAAATGTCTCATGGGAAGACTCCCAAAACACAGACATTCAGGAGGTGACAGGATCACCTCACGATCACGATAGCGGCTTTAACACAGATAGCTTTTCTGAGCACTGGCTAGTCTGAACCTAGCCTTAAGCGAAAAAGACAGTGGGAAATGTACAAAGGGAATCTAGTAAAAAGGAAAAGGACACAAAAAATTATGTAGATATTACTCACTGTACAACTGTCCCTCAATGTATCAAACTTGCGTTGAATTTCATCTCGGTGTGCCTAAGAAAATACAAAAGATAATACCATTTAGCTATTCCCTGATGCAAATCAACAGTACTGTTTTTCTAGATAAATAGCCAATTACCCTTAAGGCTTGGATTTCCTCTTCAGCCTCTGCAGTGGTTTCTTCCAGCTCAGTTTTTGATAGGTGTAGCTGATTTTCCAGAGCAGAACGTGCAGACTGCATTGAAGCAATCTGGGATTCCCTTTCCTGTAATGTCAGCTGTAGCTCAGTCAACTGCCTCTTCAGCTCTAACTTCTGCTCCTCATGCTCCAGACTAATCTGGAATGAAGACCAAGGTAAGATTAGCTAGCACAGTAAATCTACGCATTCTCTCTTTCATCACTATAGTTGGTGGTTACAGTTTCATGTACTGCTAGAGTTGAGCATGAATAATCAAAAGAGCTGCATATATACAGTAAATTAGTTTAATCTTTGAAGCCACACGAGTTGGCTTACAAATGCTAGAACATTTCCATTCTTTTTTGTTCATTGGGTCTCTATAGACTTGTTCCTGAAAGTAGCAGTCCTGGTTGTGACTTCAGGAGTAGGCAGGGGAAAAGAGACAAGTATGTTGCCCAGTTTAGACACTGTTGTTAATAATCTAGTGCAGGGGTGTCCAACCTGTGGCCCATGAGCCACATGCAGCCAAAGAAGTCTATGAATGCAGCCCAACACAAAATCATAAACTTAATTAAAAATATTAGTTTAATGTAATGTATGTATGTATACTTCGCGATCACATGCAGCCAAAGAAAAATTTGACAGTGTTTCATTACTGGACTTTTATCTTCCCAAAGAAAAATATCCCACTCTTCACAATCACGCCTTATTCATGTCATCAGTTCTCAACAGCACCTTTATTTGTGAGCTATATTCAAGAATGAAGCACACAAAAGGCAAAATCAGAACCAAAATATCTGATGAGCACCTTGAGAATTGCTATTACATCCATCAGACCATATATAGATGAGTAGTTTATCGCAATCTGTGTCAAATATTGCACTAGTTTTATGTTGCCCTCTTTTACTTTTATAATAAAATGTTACAAAAAATGAAGTTTTGTTACTCAGATGGGTAACATTATCTATAGGAGTGATTGTTAAATTGTGATCTGCCCGACTTTTTCTGCTCATCAGCCATCCTTGTTGTTAGTGTATTTTATGTGTGTTCCAAGACAATTCCTCTTCTTCCAATGTTGGAAAGTCAAAAGATTGGACACCCCTGGTCTAGTAAATGTGGCTGGCAAAAAAAAGCATTTGGAAATACCCACATCAGTATATTGAAAACTAAAAACACCACATTTCAAAATGATTTATCAGTTGTATATAAAACAAAAAACTCTAGTATAAATTAAAAAAAAATTAACACTTAATTGTCAGTGTAATATTTGATTGGATCTATGTTCAGATTTATCGATAATACAGACTATTGCACAGAATAGAGGAACAAATTATATTTCAGAAGTCACCCAATTTTTGTCTGCATATAACCTTTCTTGTAGTGGCTGGAAAATGTAGAGGGGCCCTGAATCATCAATGATTCGCTAATTGTCACCCATTCTAAAATGAAAAACAGTGAACTTCATTGTTAGAGCATTTGATCTGGTTATTAAAAAAGTAGTTCTGGACGATGGGAACTGTTACAAGTGTACTTCTTCAGAGGCAGTAGAAGCACAGATACATTTGTTAATTGTATTTCAGAAAAAATTACCTCACGAAGCCTCGTCTCAAGCTCTAGAAGTCGTGCCTTGTCAGTATGTTCCTGGTTATTAATCTTCTCTAGCTGTTCTTCCAGTTTTTGATTTTGAGCCTCAATTTTCCCAGCTTGGGTCTCCAAATAGAATTTTTGTTGCCTAAGTTCTGAAATCATCTCCTCCTGCGCTTTCCTAAAATCACAACATTAACACAGATGTCTAAAAAATGGGTCTTAGGGCTTGCATTCTTTCCGTTCTGTAAAAAAGGCTAAATGGAAACGCCCACATTGATAGAAGAAAAATTGAAATCAAATCAATATTTGGTGTGACCACCTTTTGCCTTCAACACAGCATCAATTTTTCTAGGTACACTTGCACACAGGTTTTGAGGGATATCGGCAGTTAGGTTGTTCCAAACATCTTGGAGAACGTTGAAGATAGTTCTTAAAGGATAAGCTCACTTTAACAAAAAAATAAAAATAAAAGGTAGAAAAAAATGTGCATTTATTATTTTTTTTTACTTGGAGCCTGTAAAGCATTGCACCCGCGATCAGCAGATCATGGGTGCCATGCAGGACTCCTGCAGACTTGTCTGTGTATTTGTCTGTATGGGCAGGCAGATACACACTGACAGGAAGAGAAAATGAACTACCAAAGTGCTCAACAGCTCCATGGTAGTTCACTGAAACTACAAGTCGTCAGCCGCAAAGGTTGTCGGTACTTATAGTTTCCCATTCACAGAGCACTGCAAATGAATGACGTGGCCGGCCAGATGAAACCCCGCACAGCCACATTATTTTCAAAGCGTGACATTGGGCACCCAAAGAAGGTGCCTGCTCGCTGTCACTGGGAAGGGAGAGGGGGAATGGCTGCCACTGCTGAAACATGTTACATGCTCCATCCTAAATACGGATGGAACATGTAGCATGCTCCAAAAGATTAACTTATCCTTTAATGACATTAGCTGTATATTTGGGGTCGTTGTCCTGCTGCAGAATACAAAGGGAACCAATCACACACCTCCCAGGTGGTATGGCATAATGAATAATTATCTGCCTGTATTTCTCAGCATTGAGGACATCACTGATCCTGCAGCCCCAAACTTGCAAGGAACCTCCACCATGCTTCACTGTTGACTTGCAGACACTCATTGTACCACTCTCCAGCCCTCCGGTGAACAAACTGCCTCCTGCTACAGCCAAATATTTAAAATTTTGACTCATTAGTCCAGAGCACCTGCTGCCATTTTTCTGCACCCCAGCTCCTATGTTTTCCTGCATAGTTGAGTTGCTTAGCCTTGTTTCCACATCAGAGATATGGCTTTTTGGCCACAATTTTTGCACGAAAACCACTTCTTGCCAGTTCTGTGCTGATGGCATTACTGGACATCTTCTGATGTCAAAGGGAAGTAAGCATGATGTGTCTTTCAACTGCTGTATTAAGTTTCCTTGGCAGACCACAGTGTATACGGCCCTCGACCTTGCCCGTTTCTTTGTGCTTCTTCAAAAGAGCTTGAACAGTACATCTTGAAACCCCAGTCTGCTTTCAAATCTTTGCCTGGGGGAGACCTTGCTGATGCAGTATAATACCTTGGGTCTTGTAGTTGTGCTTAGTCTTGCAATATTGTATGACCTGTGACATGAAACGGTTTTCCACAATATCACCTTAGTAGCAGAGTTTGGCTGTTCCTCACCCAATTTTTCAACCTACATATTTGATGAAAATGATGACCATTAGCACCGGCTTGGTATAATTGGTTATTCATACACCTGACTCAACCTGCAAAATCCCTGACTTTGTGCATGTGTGCAAGTTTAAAAAATCGATGCTCGTTTGAAGCCAAAAGGGTAGTCACACCAAATATTGCTTTGATTAAAATTTTTCTTCTGTTCTCTCACTTTGCATTTTGTAAATTGCTAAAAATAAACAAATGAAATCTATATTTTTGAAAGCTTTCTTACTTTACAGCAATTCTTCACACCTAGACAAAAAATAAAAAAAACCAGGCACTAGCCTTTTAGTGCATAGCAATAAACAATCTCTGTGATTATGAAATTTAACAAGTGATGAAAAGAAGTCCAAGATCTTTATACCAAGAAAAAGTACCCAATCACCGTGATAATATACCAAATGTGAAATTATTTCTTCTTCTTAATTAAAATAGTGCTTCTCCAAGTGAAATGTGTCTTTTCATCAAATGTTAAATTACAATTACAGAAATTGTTTATTACTATGCACTAAAAGGCTAGTGCATGTTTTTTTTAATTGTTTGGCAAGTTGGAAGTGTTTTACACTTAAAGGGGCAGCTGAGTAAATTTTTTTCACAGTTTACTCAAGTGTAACCATTAGTTAATGTAACTATATTTTATTCACAGCACCTTCATATTTAGTTTTTTTTTATACTTTTTCACACCTGCCTAAAACGTTTGCACAGTACTGTACATACATATACAAGGTATCACGTATGTACACACATACATACATTTACAAGACCTGCTAGTTCATGAAGCATTCAGAAAATGCTGAGACTGTGTGTGATATGTGATGTATATATAGAATGAATTGTCACAAGTCAGTCTGACGACAGGGAATGCTTGAAACAATACTTGAATCTGTTGTACTCTTACACATCTTGCCTAATAGGCTATAAATAGGGCGCACACAAGGCTCAAACGTGTAAGTATTGGGATCCTCCTGTAACTTTTTTATCCTGTGATCAATAATGGCATAATAATTATACCAGTGCCACTTTATGCTTTCATATTGGATGGATGGCTGACAGGACCCGGCAGTGTACACCACTAACCTGTACTGAAGTTACAGGATACCCTGGGGTAGAACAGTGGCAAATCTGATTTTCCTAACATTTTGCCTATTACATGGGAACCCTGAATTTAACAGTGCTATGGTGCAGTCGCTGTGTTAATACAAATCTTTCTGTGAGCATCTGTATCTGCTCCTGTCATCAAGAGAATTAGCTGGCATGGAGAAATAGGTTGATATGCACATACAATTGTTTTTTTAATGTAGATCGATTTCCAATCATGTCTGATACTCACATGTTCCTTTGGGTAAAAAGACTGCTATTTGCTGCCAACTTGTTGGCTTCTGATAGTTCTGCTAATCTTTGTTCCAATGACTGGATCTTTGACTCCAATGCATTGATCATCTGCAAGATTTAAATGATCTTAAATTATTTTTTTTGGAATTTAGCCGAATGTGTCTTTAAAACCTGTTATTCCAAAGATGTCAATAAAATTTCTAAGGTGGTATTTGCATCAATCTCAAATCAATAGCCACACAACATTTTTCCAGCATTACTTACTGCCTTCTGTTCACTAAGTAATCTATTCTTTTCGCAAACTTCCTCTTCATTTTTTATTCGACGTTGATCAAGAGACTCATTCTCTGCAATGTCTTTCTTAATTTGTGCTTCAAGATTCTGTTGGGGAAATACCATGTTGTGTTTTATAGTTGTTTGACTTCAAAAAGCCACCACAGAAATTCAACTATACAATAGGAAACTTTCCACAAAGTTGAAAAAACACGGAATATATTTACTCTGACTTTCTCTTCATAGACTTGTTCACTTTGCTTCATTTGAATATCCAAATGCTGGGTTCCCATTTGAGCTTCTCTGTACTTCTCTTCCAGTTCCTAAATATAAACGAAAATACAGTAACTATGAAAAAATTATGGTTACAGTTCACCCACAAAAAAAATAAAAATAAAAAAGCTACATCTTATGCTTAACAATAAATAATATCAATTTGAAGCAAATTAATAAGGTATGGTTACCAAAGAAAAAAAGGGGGACACTCGAGGGACAACAAGTAGCAGGGCTGCGCACCCCATACGATGCATTAGAAAAAAACGGAAAAAACCCCCTAGGTGGGGCTTTAATGCAGCCAATGATGAAAAAGAATAATAGGATAGTCAAATTAATTTATTGGTACAAAAATTATTAAATATGATCGATGACTTCTGACATTGAAAGTCAGGACATAAACTATAATACAAAAAATTCTTAAAAAGCCAGCAACAATATATAGTACAATATGTCCAAAGCAACAAGATCAAATTTTACTATTGATGTCCTGACGCGTTTCGACCCTGGAGGGTCATCTTCAGAGGACAGATGACTTTGACTGCCAATGTTACATTGAGTTGTATGTTGTTGGTTTGTAAAAATCTTGTGATATATGCTTACATTTCCACAGTTGTTAATCATCAGTAGTTAATGTTTAGTGTTTGGTGAACATTTTCACTATAGCTTGTGTACAGCAGGGCTTAGAATAAAGTACTGAAAAAATGCTCACTCTACTTTCAGCTACAAGCAACCAGCAATATAGATAGAATATATATTTAGCCAACTAGTTATACCTGCTTCTAGGGATCCAAGGTCAGGGCGACGTACATAGTGCACTCTAACCCGCTATAGCTGGCCATACATGGACCGAAATGTGGCTGGTGGAGCAGGGATTAGCCAAATTTCAATCCATGTATGGAGGGGCTGGTTGTACACAAGTCAATTTATCAATCGACTTGTGTACAACCAGCCTGCTAAAAAATATTCTCTCAATTAGCGCTGCTGGCTATAGCTGGTGGTGCTGATCAGTATATTCTGATAGTGGGGAAGTTACCCTTCTTTCAGAATACAATAGTGCAGCAGGAGGGATTCCCCAATCCACAGAGCATATGAATGGGGGAATCAAGTCATTTTCTTTTGTTCAGCCCGCTGGTTGAACGAAAAAAAAAAAAAAAATGACCCATGTATGGCCAGCTTAAGAGAACAATAGGTTGGGATGCAAATGAAGAGAATGCATGCAAGGAACCTGCAGGAAGGCGTGATTTGGTTTTTGTGAGTTCCTTGATGAAAAATTGTGTATTGATATCCGGTCCAGCAAAAGCAATGTAGAAGGGAAGGACACAAACTAAGATTTCAAAGAAGGGGCGTGGCCGGCATGGCGGACTGAGTGGACGTGTTCCCTGAGAACTCCTGGAGTATCGTTTAAACTTTCATCCGTATATTGCAACTGTGCTCACCAGAGAGTCCCCTGGTGTCTGGATGCCTTCCAGAACTCCCGGCATCCAAAAGCGGGATAAGAAATTGAAATTTCCCCCGAACATTCCTGAGGACAGCGGCCCGATCTCCTGCTCTCCGTGTTCTCCTGCGTGCCATTCTAATATGGAGTCGCAAACAAACAATGAGGCGGACCTCCTCGTTGCTCCTCCGGGATTACCTGAGATCATGGCAGCCATTACCTGGTGTCAGGCTGCTGTCACCACTTGCCAATTTGCTTTGGCCTCTAAAATAGAGGAGGTTCAGCTGGATGTGGGCTTGCTGAGGCAGGACCTTGATAAAACTAGATCCAGAGTGTTGGGAGGCTGAGCGGCGCGTGGGATCAGTGGAGGATACGGTGAAAGACCATGCTGCTTCCATCCGCACCCTTCAAACAAAGGTTAAGGCTCTTGAATACAGAGCTGAGGACGTGGAGAACCACAGCAGGCGGAACAACTTGCGTATTGTGGGTCTCCCAGAGAGTTTGGAGGGGAGATCACGACCCTATTCACGGAGGATTTGCTGCGTTCTCTGCTGCCCTCTGCACAGCCCTCCCCTTATTTTGCGGTCGAGAGAGCGCACCGTGTCCCGCCTAGACCTGGACCAGAAGGAGCCCCTCCCCGCACTCTCATTCTTTGGCTACTGAACTTTAGGGACCGTGATGAGCTGTTGAGGGCCTCTCGTGCTGCTGGTGAGCTACCCTACCAGAATGTCAAACTTCTCTTGTTCCCGGATTACACTATGGAGACCCAGCAGCAGCGCCGCTCCTTCGATACTGTCAAGGTCGGCCTAAGGAAGAGAGGAGTGAAATACAGCATATTGTTTCCCGCAAAGCTCCGGGTGGTGGACGGCGAGCCGGTCTGCTTCTTCACCAATCCTAAAGATGCGGCTGCCTGGTTGGAGACCTTACCGCCGTGGGGTGCTGGTGAGGACCACCTGTCGTTGTTTGTATTCTATTGCTTGAATCGGCCTTGTTTTTTTGCTGTTATAGGGTGTGAACTACATAGTACATTTTCTATATACGTGCCCTTTTCTTGTCTTATACACTCTGCTACTGCTATTGGAGGTTCTTTATTGGGGAGATGCACAGGGTGAGCATAACCCTCCCTGATTCATGGCTGATCAGTGCATATACCCACCAAGTAGTAATGAGTGTTACTGACACCTGGATACAGATCAGGTTTATAGAACTGTGGCTGGAATCCCTATTCCATCCTGAACTACCCTTCCTGGAATTTTACGAACTGGTACTCTTCCACATATAATTTGTTATAAATTGCAACAGACCAATAAGTGTGAGCCCCTGCTCAGGCAGGTGAATGTCAGTTTTTTCTTTTCAGTTATACTACTCCATTGCTCAGGGATGAGTCTCCCTATATGTACTCACACCTGGACTTCCTGCCATTGGTAATGTAGTAGCATCTGTTTTCGGTCGCACGACCCCAACTTGACAGATATAGTCCCTTGACTATGGGTTTTCTGGGATAGAAGTGCTCCTCACTGTTCCGAGGTGCACGGGGTGGGGGGAGGGGGGAGTTGGCACTTGCTAACCTGAGTTAGGTGTTTGGGTTTTACATCAGTTTTATAATTAATGTTGGTCTTTAATTGATAATGTTGGTTAACTATATTACTGGTCTGTATGGTTCTGCTCATTTAAATGCCCTGTTGCAGGGTTGTGGGGTGGATGCGGTCTTGGGCTGCCTACTTTGGCTGCTCCGGCTCGTGATGCCACTGTTCACAAACCTGTTGCAATTATTTGCTTTCCCCTTATCATGGCTACATGCTTAGTGGTGACGTGGAATGTGCGGGGTCTTAAATCCGCTATAAAACGTTCTTCGGTACTCAATTATTTGCGGAAACTCCGCCCCCAGGTGTGTGTCCTTCTTGAAACACATCTGGTGGGATCCCGTATTTTGAGCTTAAAACGAGCCTGGGTGGGTGCTCACTACCACACACCTTATTCTAATTATGCCAGAGGTGTTAGTGTTTTAGTGCACAAATCCCTGCCCTTTCAGCTCCTGGATGTTAAGATTGACTTGGGGGGTAGATATGTGATCCTTCATGCCCTGATTTCGGAGGTCCCTCTTGTGATTGTGGGTCTTTATCTACCCCCTCCAGCCGATATAGACGTGCTCCATGTGCTGATGCAGCAGGTTACACTTTATAATGTCGAGAATCTATTATTTACTGGTGACTTCAATATGGCTCCTTCTCCAGGGATGGACAGACTGCATGCTTCCGGTCCACAGCAGCTGGGGTTATCCCGCTGGGCCTCCACCTTCCAGATGACAGACATTTGGCGTCATTTTCACCCCTCTGATAGGGAATACACGTGCCTATCCACCACATACCGGATCTTGTCCCACATTGACCTGGCTTTTGCCTCATCGGCTTTACTGCGTAGAGTGGTCTCTACAGAAATTCTCTCGCAAGGAATTTCGGATCATGCTCATGCTCAGCCTCCCTTAACAGGCATGGTTAAGGGAGGCTGAATATGTACGGTCTCCTAATCAGGGAACCTATGTTCCCTGGCAGGATACCTTGAGGGAATTGTCCCTACTTAGAGTAGAGCTCACCAAAAAGGCTATGCCTGATAGTGCCCAGAGGGTGTTTGAATTTGGGGACAAAAACGGGAGGTTGTTGGCATGGTTGGCAACAGGATAACATGCCGTGACTCATATTGGTAGGGTGAGGGATCTAGATGGCCGCATTCTGACAGCTCCAGTGGATATTAGTGCTAGGTTTCTTGATTTTTACCAGACACTTTACTCCTCTAGGGCAACCTTTCACACTTCTGAAATATCTTAACCTGATCCCTCTCCCTTCCTTGGAAGCAGAGAAGAGCGAATTATTAGATAAGGATATCTCCCTTGAAGAAGTGCAGGAAGCATTAGGATCTATGCAGTCGGGCAAATCCCCAGGGCCCGATGGAATTCCCATTGAATTCTATTCGATATATCAAGAATTTTTGGCCCCCACGTTTACCTCGTTACTACGACAATCCTCTGACCTAGAACTGGGCTAATTTACCCCTTAACTTACTAGGACGAATTAGTATCCTAAAGATGATTTATCTTCCTAAATTCATTTATTTGTTCAGGAACTGCCCTGTGATGATACCCCGATCCTTCTTCAAAGAACTGGATAGCTGCATTGGTTCCTTTTTGTGGCGGGGCTCTCCCCCTTGATTGGCTAGATTGACCCTACAGCTCCCGGTTGACTGCGGTGGGTTGGCTTTGCCCAACCTGTTGCTTTACTATTGGGTGGCCATATTGGTCACGGTCAGATGGTGGTTGGAGCAGTCTAGAGCCAACGCTGCGGTCTGCCTTGAGGGGGCTGTTGCGGGTTCTCTCAGGGAGTTAGGTAACCTGATATATCGCGGAGCCTCAGCGTACCCTTCTTTGCCGATCCCTACCAGAACTACTCTTGGGGTGTGGAGCCTGGTCAGGAGAAGGTTTCTTTCCCCGGGTAGGTGGTCCCCTTTCTGCCCCATGTGGGGAACCCCGTCCCTCCCACACTTTCGGACAATCCCTGACCCGCAGCTTTGGGCCCGGTATAACATTAAAATACTAAAAGATGTTGTGGTGGCGGGTTCTCTGCGATCCTTTCAGGAACTAGTTAGGATGAATAATCTCCCTCGATGGATGCTATTCCGTTACCATCAGTTGCGACATGCCTTTCGAGCACAGTTCCCGACTCTACCCGATTTTAAATCGGATGCGGTTGAGGAATTGCTGGCCCAAGAGTCTCTACCCAAACCTCTGTCTGCGATATATCTAACTCTTATTCGGAAAGATTCTCCAAAGATGGACATACTCTGGACTAGGTGGGAGGCTGATATCCCTGCCCCAGATAGGGAATCTTGTGAGGAAAACTATGCGGAAGGTTTTAGACTGGTGATATCCTCTAGAGATAAACTAATACAAGCCAAGTTCTTCCATAGGATATACCTTACACCTCGGAGACTGCATAGAATATACCCGGAGAGGTCCCTGGATTGCCCCCGTTGTAAGTCTCCAGACAGTTCCTACATCCATATGTTTTGGTCTTGCCCCAGACTATCCCTATACTGGTCTGCCATAATGGAAGGCATTAATGCTCATCTACAACTGGAGATACCTATGACGGCTGAATTAGCTTTGTTAGGCATACATGATGATGACCAGAGACCTAGATATACCAGGCTGTTAGTTTTGCTGTTGCTCTTCTATGCCAAGAAGGAGATTTTATTAAAATGGAATTCTCGTAGATCTCCCATGGTGAGGGCGTGGGAAAACTCAGTCAATGCTGTCTTACCTATGTACAAACTGACATATATAAGTAGAGGATGCCCTCAGAAGTACACGAGAGTGTGGCAGCCGTGGACTGATCCTGGATGAGGTCTCCTTTAGCATGACCTGACACCTTCCTGTCTGTTGTGCACTGTATTGTGTTCTTGCTGGCTCCCCCCCCCCCATCTTTATCCTGTTACTCTCCTCCTTCCTCCACCCCCTCCCCATCCCGCTTCCCTCCCCCCTCCCCCCACTTTCTCTCCCCCCCCCACTTTCTCTTCCCCCTTATTATTGCCGTCATGAACCAGTTAATCTAACTATATGCTATGCACTTGCTCCTTCTGTATGACATGTATGTATCACTATGTGACCACTATATTGTTCTGAATTATCCTGTATCGTCTGTATTGTATACCATCTTTTTTTCAATAAAGACCAAGCTTGTTGTTAAAAAAAAAAAAAGATTTCAAAGAAAAATGCAGTACTCAGACAGTGTCAGACATGACACTGTGCTATATTGCTCTATGGTAAATGTCTGGTCTGTTTTTTTGACAATTTGCCCTTCCATTTCTCTTAACAGTTCCTAATTGATCAATTAAATGCTTTCCTGCCCCATCTCATCTCCTATATATTTAGATCAGCTTATGGGGAAAGTTGCAGACAGGTGTCACAGATAAAGAGTTTTTTTGAACAAGTGTTAATGCAGTTTAAACACAGCAGTGGTATCGCCATACTCGGGAGGAGTAGCAGAATGTATTTTGGGGTGTAATTTGTGCTTTGCATATGCTGTGTGTGAGAAATAACCTGTTAACATGACAATTTTGTGAAAAAAATTTGAAAAAAAAATCTTCATTTCTTTTCCGTACACCACAGGACACAGAGCCTTGTTAATTACTTAATGGGTTGTTTAGCTCACCAATGACAAGTCCCCCTCTATATAATCCCCTCCCATAAGGAGAGTACCTCTGTTTTTTTGCCAGTGTCTACAGTATTGGTCACGGTTAAAAATGTGCTAAGAAGAAAGCTCTACTTAAAGATCCCTCCGGGGGTCAAGGAGCTATGCAACCGAATCCATCCAAAAAGACGCTAAAATGGATGGTACCCGGGCCTCGCGGAAGAGCGAGGTTTTGCCTGTAATGTCTCTCTTGTAGGACTAGGCTCTGGGATCCAGTACTTTGGGCACGTATTAAAAAATGTACAAAGATACTCTGGCAGAGTCTTCTACAGGTCCAGGTAAGAGGCCTCCTTTAAATTAGGAACTCAGAGCCCTGAAGGTTGGCACAACACTACCCGCCATGATGGGTGAAGTTTGGATCTGTCTGGTCTTCAGCAGTTCCTGCGGCGGGGATAAGGTAAGTGAGAAAATCCTAAGAAAAAAATCTTAAGGACTTTCTACTATGAGTAGCTGCATGTCTTACCTGTTTTCCGCCACTGGAGGGAGTAAAGAGGCATACCTGGTGTTCTACTTACCATGCTCTCCAGGAAACGAAAGCTCAGTGTTAGCCGGTTCGTTGAGCCGCTCACTTACTCCGCTGCAGGCTCTGCCACAACTCTGTAGGGGGGGTCCCTCGTAGTTCGGGGTCCACGGTGATGCACCTGCGCTAGTACCTCTGCTTTTTTTCTAGCTTAGGACTATGCCTTCCCATAGAAGGAGCTCAGGGGCAGGGAAGAGGGGCACCAAGGTGTTGCTATCCGGATCGGGGGGTCCTAGTCATGCCTGCCTGGTTCCATCCTCCCCTGCTGGACCTGATGCAGCCGCAGAGGATGAGCCATTGCCCCTGTCAGGCTTTGCAGCTTCTCCTAATATGGCAGCTCTTGCATATGTCACTGACACTTTAGCAGCAGCATTAAATGGTTTAGAGGAAGAAAAAAAATGCTACTTTAATCGCAGCGTCCTTGCAGAAGAGCAGAAAGCGGGGTAGGACCCCTTCTGGTGCTCTAAATACCCTATCAGATGAGTCTGATGATGATGATGATACTACTCCATCAGGGGACAAGGATCAGGAGCAGTCAGATGAATTGGGGGAATCAGAGGAGGCTTTTTCTGCCTCTCAGGCTCTCAAATTGCAGGTGCAATGCTATGCAGAAACTGTACGTGCTACGTACAAATTGCCCTCTTCTGAGTTAACCAAGTCCCCTGTTTCTTCCTTGGGATCATTAAAATCCCTGCAGGCTGCATATACTTTCCTGGTCCATTCTTTATTGGAAAAACTTATTGCTGACTGGGAACACCCAGACAAGCTGTTTTCTCCTCTTAAGAAATTTGCTTTCCTTTACCCAATGGAGGAAAAATTTACCAAGAAATGGAGCTTGCCAGCAATAAATGCGGCTATTTCTTGTGTGAACAAAGATCTGACTTGTCCTGTAGACAATGCTCAGGTGTTTAAGGATCCAACTAAAAAAAAGCTGGAATATTTACTCAGGTCCTCCTTTAGCATGGCTGGTGCTGTAACCCAGCCTGCTGTGGCAGCGATTGGCATGTGTCAGGTACTAAACGGGCAGGTGAAGCAAGGGCTTAAAGATCTTCCTGCTGATCAGGCAGGCAGCTTTCTCTTTTAAAGAGCCTTATTTAATTGTCCACAAGGAAAAGGTTGTGTTGCGTCCCCCCCCCACCTTTCTCCCTAAGGTGGTGTCAGGTTTTCATCTAGATCAAGATGTTGTCTTACCTTCCTTTTTCCAGACCCGCAGTCTGCAGAGAAAAAAAATATTGCATTCTCTATATGTAGTGAGAGCAATAAAGGTCTATCTGAAAGAAACTGCTCAGATATGGAAGACTGATGTTTTGTTTATTCTGCCGGAAGGTCCTAGAAAGGGCCAGGCAGCATCGAAATCTACTATTTCTAAGTGGATTTGGCAGGTTATTATTCAAGCTTACGGTATGAAACAGAAAATTCCTCCTTTTCGTGTGAAAGCGCACTTGACCAGAGCAGTAAGATCCTCAAGTCCGATGGTGGTCTGCTTTGATTTGTGTCTCCCTCCCCTCAAGTTGAGGATTGCTCTGGGACGTCCTATTAAGTAATTAACAAGGCCCTGTGTCCCGTGGTGTACGAAAAAGAAAATAGGATGTATAATAACAACTTACCTGTAAAATCCTTTTCTTGGAGTACACCACGGGACACAGAGATCCCCCCCCATGGGATGCTTATTGCTTTGCTACAAAAACGGAGGTACTCTCCTTATGGGAGGGGTTATATAGAGGGGGACTTGTCTTCATTGGGTGTGCCAGTGTCCAATCATCTATTGGTGAGCTATACAACCCATTAAGTAATTAACAAGGCTCTGTGTCTCGTGGTGTACTCCAAGAAAAGGATTTTACACGTAAGCTGTTATTAAAAATCCTATTTTTTCAAAGAATTGTGGGAAAAAACTACAACTTCAAAAAACTCACCATAAATACATACTAAATACATTGGAATGTCTACTTTCCAAAGAAAAAGGGGTCATTTGGGGGGTATTTGTACTTTTCTGAAATGTTAGAGTCTCAAGAAATGAGTACATCAGGTGTGATCAATTTTCAGTGATTGGCATCATAGCTTGTGGACTCTATGACTTTCACAAAGACTAAATAATATACAGCAATTTGGGTTATTTTTACCAAAGAAATGTAGCAGTATAAATTTTGACCAAAATTTATGAAGAAAAATTACTAATTACTAAATGTTATAACAGAAACAAAGAAAAATGCTTTTTTTTTCGGTCTTTTTTCATTTATAGCGCAAAAAAAAAAGACCCAGCGGTGATTAAATACCACCAAAAGAAAGCTGAAAATTGGTCTGGTTAGGAAGGGGGTTTAAGTGCCCAGTGGGTAAGTGGTTAAAAAGCCCTCACCGGACTCCATAATCTTACTACTAGACCTTTCTGCAGCCTTTGATACTGTTGACCACCCCCTTCTCAATAACCTCCACTCCTTTGGCCTCCAAGATTCTGCTCCTTCCTGGTTCTCCTCCTATCACAACGCTCCTTCATTGTCATCTACAACTTTGTCTCTTAATCTCCGCTTCCTCTTTCTGTAGGGGTCCCTCAAATCTCTGTTCTTGGACCCCTTCTCTTCTCTATCTAAACCTCCTCTCTTGGTCACTTGATAACCTCCCACGGCTTCCAATACCATTTCTATACCAATGAAACCAAAAATTATTTTTCTACTTCTCACCTCACTAAAAATATTATACCATACAATGCCATGCACAACTCTACCCCGAGCTACATCACCAATCTTGTCTGAAAATATCATCCAAACCATCCTCTCTCCTCCTCCTCCCATGCTCGTCTCCAGGACTTCTCCAGAGCCTCTCCCATCCTCTGGAGTGCTCTACCTCAGTCGGTCTGGCTATCGCCTACTCTGGCCACCTCTAGGCAATCCCTAAAAACCCATCTCTTTGGAGAAGTCTATACCGCCTACATCTAACAACTGAACATTTAATTCTTCCAGTAGCTCATCTCTCACAGTTATTACCTTTTGTTCCACTTGCTCCACCCTACTAGATTGTAAGCTCTTATGAGCAGGGACCTTTTAAACCGCTTTTATTTTATTGCATTATAACTGTATTGTCTCCCTTGATATTGTAAAGTGTTGCTCAAACTGTTGGCGCTATATGAATCCTGTATAATAACTTCAAAGGTTATAATAGAGGTTCACATTTCATCTAGATTAAGATGAAGAAAAGAAACAAAAAACATTCTCTTATTGCAGACAAAGTGAGATCCTTTGTGGATATTCTTTTTTGCTGTCTCTGGCTCTGTCCTGATAAAAAAGTATGCCACTGAGGACACAAACAGCAATTAAAAGCTATAAGCTGCAATCCTTTAAAAAAAATGCAATGTCTGCAGGAATTCCCACCCAGGCATAACCCCTCTCCCATGCCAGCTAAGTCTCAGTTTTGTAGCAAGCAATGACAAACACACATAAAAAGGGGGGGGGTATTGGTGTCTTGTGATGTACTCATTGGGAGAAGCCTGCAAAACAGACAAGACCAAATTAGGGTCCCACGGAGACAAGGGGGACTGCACAGGCAGAACAATCTATATGACACCGAATACAAAGGTTTTTACCAAGGAGTGAGACATAATAGGTTTCTGAAATAGAAAAGCCAAGGCTAAGATCTCTTCCTTGATGGTACCTAAGGCCAGAGACATGGCCACACCAGAATGGAGAAAAGCCAAAATGTGCCCACGACACATTGTATAGAATTAAACATACAGGCCTGGCACACAGTGAAAACAGCTTTTCATGAATGGACAGGTTGACAGCAAATCTGGTAGTTCCCATTGCTGGTCTGCCATGAGATTTACAATGTCTGCATACCACATTTTTTTAAGGCAAGCAGATGCAATCAGTCGCTGGAATGTCCTCCAACTTTAACTTGTGCAACAGACAAGAAAGAAGCTTCAGTGCAATAAAGGCATAGATCAAAGAAAACTGATCGCAAGGAGTCACCAGGGCATCTATCTCAAAAACTTGTGGATCCCTGATTGAGGACTGAGAAAGTCTACCTGCCAATTTTCTAAGCTATGAATGTGCACAGTGGAGAAGACCAGAATGTGCAGATCTGCTTAAGACAAGCTCAGGTCTGCTTCTTCATCAGTGTTTTGACTTATTGACCCTCCTTGATGGATGATGTATGCCATGGGTGTGGCACCTTCACAGAAGACCCCAATGGTAGACCGACCGGTGTAGGAAAGCCAGCTAATTCGCCCCAAGTCCCAGGATGTTGATCGTCATCCTCCGCTCCTCTGACGACCACCTTCCTTAACCTTCCCTAAAGTTATCCAGAACAACCTCTCTAGCCCAACAGGCTGACATCCATTGTTAAGACTTTACAATTAATTGGAAAAAAGGATTTCCCAGCTTTCGACATCTATGTGGATATCCACCCTTCTAAAGCCAAATGGTGTTAAGATTCTGGCAGGATACATGGGAACTCCTACCCCATTGCTACAAGAAGTGTGGGAACCATGGGCTCAAAGAGATCTGTAAAGGATGGTGAAGATCGCTGACCTAATGGTTATCTGGACAGAAAACAATAGACTGTTGCTCCTGGCCAGTAGGAAAGGTAGGAAACACAATCAAACTGAAGGACAAGGAGAAGTGGGAGGAATTTTTAAGTCTTCTATTGTGGTTTCTGTAGAATGAGGGACCAATCATCTCTCAGGTTGCTGTCGTTGAAGATGTTTTGGGAAATACCAGATAACAGCAGGGATTTAGAGTTAATCGGACTCTTTGGGGAGCCATTGCAGGACAAACCTTTCAGGGGGGGGGGGGGATACCTACTTGTTAGAGGGATTTGGGAGCCTACCCTATTGTCATCCCTACCATCACCTCTCTGCCTTCACGAGGCCATGGCTTTCTGAGGGTTAGAAAGGCCTGTAAAGCTAAGAGAGGATCAGGCACCCAGCTGAGAGGAATGTTGACCTATGCCAGAACAACTATGTGGCAAGTCACCCCCCCAGTAGACAAGTGTTGCAGTACTTGCTGTATCCTGGTACTGAAGTAGTAGCATCTGCAGCTATGCAGGGCTGAATGTAGAATGGCACTGAATCTGAGTCAATTCCAGTGCGGGGTGACAAGTGCAAGACCAGGAGCTTAGATTGCATTTGTACTGCAGCCAGGATCTGGTAAAAAATTGGCGACCACACAGGCTGACATCGTCATACACGGTCCCCTCTTTTTGTGTTTCTCCACTGCTACATATCGCTGTAAATGGAAGAAACTGCCCAAACTGACCTATAACACACAGAACACTGTCAGGGGAAATTGCCACATGCTCCACTAACATCAGAGGCACTCACCAGTTCATACCATGCATGGTCAAGCAGACCTAATCTTTACCTATCATAGCAGGGCCTTAAAGTAGACCTTCAGTCAGTTTTTCAACTTTCCATCTATGAAATCTTCTGCCCTTAATGTTTTAACTTTGGATAGTAAAACATTTTTTTTCTGCCAGTAAATACCTTATACAGCCCACTTCCTGTTTGGTAAAAAATCCTAGGCTTATGACATCATGCACAGCTCTCTCTTTCACTCTCTTGAGAGTTTGCCAGGAAGGGAGGGGGGGGTGAGTCATAAGAGGGCCAATGAGAGCTGCAGGGCTGCAGAGCTGGAGGTGTGCCTCTGTGTGTCTGTATAAATCCAGGAAGTGAACAGGCAGAAGTTTCAGCTGCCCACAGTTAAAATGGCTGCAGCCAGACTCAGTGGAGGGACATTTCTGCAGCCTATTTGGCTAGAACAGAATCACAGTTTATATAAAATAATAAGCAAAGTGGTTGGAGGGAAGCTTCAGAATGTCAAATCTATTTTAATTACAAATTATGTGAGCAGACTGCCGTTCCCCTTTAAAGGATTGACTCCTCACTGCCCTGAACCTGTATAGCGCCCTGCCAGCAAAGTTACCAGATAAACTGTACCCCAGAGATCGGTGCCCACAGGATCCAGTGCCTCCTGGCAGACATTACAAGCCGATCCTGGTTTCGCAATTAGGCTGAAGCAACTGAACCGAATAAAGCCCTCCACTCCCATCGGGGGTGTTAGGAACAGGCCAGGGTATCGGGACTAAGCCCTTGCAAGTAAAACCTTCAGAGACACTTCCATAGGTACAGTAGCTAAAAAACTAAGGCTTAGCTGAGCTAAGAGGGGTTATGCTTGGGCAGAGATTCCTGGCTTTTTTTTGGCCAGTGTCCATTCACCCGAAGGTGGCAGCATAAGTAGTCATAAATAGGGATGGGCGAACGGTTTGGCCCGAGCATAAGTTCGGGCCGAACTTTGGTTGTTCAGATGTCCTGTGAACACCGAACAATATGCGGTGTTCGGGGCAAATTCAAAAGCCGCCGGAACACCGTTAAAGTCTATGGGACACTAACATGAAAAATCAAAAGTGCTCAATATAAAGGCTTATATGCAAGTTATTGTCATAAAAGGTGTTTGGGGACCTGGGTCCTGCCCCAGGGGACATGTATCAATGCAAAACTTTTTTTTTTAAAACGGTCGTTTTTACGGGAGCAGTGATTTTTTTTTTTTAATGCTTAAAGTGAAACGATAAAAATAAAATATTCCTTTAAACATCGTGCCTGGGGGGTGTGTATAGTATGCCTGTAAAGTGGGGCATTTTTCCTGTGTTTAGAACAGTACCACAGCAAAATGACATTTCTGCGACCGATCCGCCTCCATGGGAGGCTCCCGCTGTCTGACACGTCTACGCTTGTGACAGCTCTTATATAACTGAGGGCGGAGCCACCCATTTACGTCACCGGGTGACCCCGCCCCCCTCTGACCCCACGGGGAAGCCATGGGGAAGTCCCTGTGGCGTCAGAGGGGGCGGGGTCACTCGGTTACATCACCAGGAGGCCCCGCCCTCAGTTATATAAGAGCTGTCACAAGCGAAGACGCGTCAGACAGCGGGAGCCTCCCATGGAGGCAGATCGGTCGCGGATTTTTTTTTCTTTTTCGGTCCGGGCGGCGTGATAGAAGATGAATGGACATTGTGGGACATTTTTATTTTTTAATAAAGGACTTGTCCCAAGCTGTCTTTTGTCATTTTTAACATTTTGACACAGTTTTTGTGAAATGGTAGGGGTACTTGTACCCGTTACCATTTCACACAGGGGGGGAGGCCGGGATCTGGGGGTCCCCTTGTTAAAGAGGGCTTCCAGATTCCGATAAGCCCCCTGTTGCCCACAGACCCCCACAACCACCGGGCAAGGGTTGTGGGGATGAGGCCCTTGTCCCCATCAATATGGGGACAAGGTGCTTTTGGGGGCTACCCCAAAGCACCCTCCCCATGTTGAGGGCATGTGGCCTGGTACGGTGGGGGGGGGGGCTGGGGCGCTCTCTTGTTCCCCCCTCTTTTCCTGCGGCCTGCCAGGTTGCGTGCTCGGATAAGGGTCTGGTATGGATTTATGCCATTTTTTTTTTATTTTGGCGCAGGGCTCCCCTTAAAATCCATACCAGACCTGAAGGGTCTGGTATGGATTTTGGGAGGGACCCCTACGCCATTTTAAAAAAAAATTTGGGGCAGGGTTCCCCTTAATTTCCATATCAGACCCGAAGGGCCTGGTATGGATTTTAGGGGGACCACCACACAATTTTTTTTTATTTTAGTTCGGGGTTCCCCTTAATATTCATACCAGACCCAAAGGGCCTGGTAATGGACTGGGGAGGGGATCCCATGCCCTTTTTTCAATGAGTTTTATCTATATTGCTGAGACCCGACAATTCATTACAGCCGCAATCAGTTTTAAATGACTTTTTTTTCCTTTAGAAATGTAATTTTGCTGTGTTACTGTTCTAAACATGGGAAAAATGCGCCACTTTACAGGCATACCATAGACATCCCCCAGGCACGATATTTAACCGGTTCCCGACTGGCGCACGCCGATGTACGTGGGCAGAATGGCACGGCTGGGCAAATGGACTTACAGGTACGTCCATTTGAATTCCCCGCCGTGCCATTGCGTGCGCGCCGGCCAGGAGCTCCGTGAGTCGGGTCGCGGGTCCCGCGGACTCGATCGCTGCGGGGTTACCCGCGATCGCCTCACGGAGAGGACGAACGGGGAGATGCTGATGTAAACAGCATCTCCCCGCTCTGCCTAGTGACAAGTGTCAATGATCACAGCTCCCTGTAATCGGAGCAGTGATCAGAGTAATGACACTGCTAGCCCATCCCCCTACAGTTAGTAATCACTCCCCTAGGACATACTTAACCCCTTCCCGCCCCCTAGTAGTTACCCCCTTCACTGCCAGTGTCATTTACACAGTAATCAGTGCATTTTTAATCGCACTGATCGCTGTATAAATGACAATGGTCCCAAAAATGTGTCAAAAATGTCCGACATGTCCACCATAACGTCGCAGTCACAATAAAAATTGCTGATCGCCACCATTACTAGTAAAAAAAAAATTATTCATAAAAATGCCATAAAACTATCCCCTATTTAGTAAACGCTATAACTTTTGCGCAAACCAATCAATAAACGCTTATTGTGATTTTATTTTACCAAAAATATGTAGAAGAATACGATCTGAGGTAAAACATTTTTTTATATATTTTTGAGGGATATTTATTATAGCAAAATGTAAAAAATAATGCGTTTTTTTCAAAATTGTCGCTCTTATTTTGTTTATAGCGCAAAAAATAAAAATCGCAGAGGCAATCAAATACCACCAAAAGAAAGCTCTATTTGTGGGAAAAAAAGGATGTCAATTTTGTTTGGGAGCCACCTCGCACGACCGCGCATTTGTCAGTTAAATCGACGCAGTGCCAAATCGCAAAAAACGATCTGGTCAGGAAGGGGGTAAAATCTTCCAGGGCTGAAGCGGTTAAAGGAATATTTAATTTTTATTGTTTCACTTTAAGCATTAAAGAAAAATCACTGCTCCCGAAAAAACGGCCGTTTTTAAAAATAATTTTTGCATTGGTACATGTCCCCTGGTGCAGGACCCGGGTCCCCAAACACTTTTTATGACAATAACTTGCATATAAGCCTTTAAAATGAGAACTTTTGATTATTCATGTTCATGTCCCATAGACTAATGGTGTTCGTGTGTTCTGCCGAATTTTTTGCCTGTTTGCATGTTCTGCTGTGAACCGAACAGGAGGTGTTTGGCTCATCCCCACTCAAATATAAGGTCCTCTATGTCCTGTGAAGTACGATTAACAAAAATCAATAAACAATGGATAATCATTATTTAAATATCGTAACCAACACTACAGCACTGCAGATACGTAACACTTTTAATTAAGGGAGGTAAATTTTCCTGTACCGATATACTTACGACTAAGTGGATGTAAACCTGATTCATGAAATTTGACCTGAACACATCTGTAGTGTTTACTTATCTCTCTCCAAAGACCTAAGTTCCGTGTCTTTCTTCTGCTTCGATCCTCTGTTATCCACATGATAACTTCTGACAAGCTCTCCGACACAGGAGATAGAAGCAGCTGAAAAATGTATCTGCATGATAACTTCTGACAAGCTCTCCGACACAGGAGATAGAAGCAGCTGAAAAATTTGTGTCGGGGAGGTTGCTATAAATAGATTAGCAGAGAGCTGGTCTATTCACAGCACAGCTCTGCATGTTTCTTTCCTCCTCTACCTTTGTAGAGGGGTGTGTGTACCTTTCCTCCAATCAACTGTCACACAGTGGATGCCCAGATTCCTCTTCCACTGCTAAAAGAAGAAGTTAAATTTCTAAAACGATATTCACTTTCTAAAGAAGAGAGAAAGCTGAAGACAGCAGATATGCATGTAAAACTTATGTGGGGAGATTTGTTTCATCTCTGTGTATCATCTGAGGCCGTTCACTTCACTGGGTATAGGAGAGGGTTTACATTCACTTTAAGCAGTGCTTTATAAAGTGCAAAGAACAGTTCACATCAGTCATCTCACAATCTAATGTCACTACCACATATACACTAGGGCCAATTTAGGAAGAAGCCAATCAACATACCAGAATGTTTTTGGATTGTGGGAGGAAACCCAGATCATCTGGAAGAAGCCCACGTGAACACGGAGAAGAATATACATGTTACTAACAGCAAATATTTCAAATTTAATAGGAACTTAATATGAAACAGATATTCACAAAGACACTTTTGAAAATTGTATAAGAATTAAAAACCAATTTAAAAGATGTAAGTCCCTTTTTTAAAAACGTAAAAATTTACCATTATTTTTTCAGCCATTTGCTGGATTTGCTGAGATTTAGTTTGAATATCTTCTTTCAGTTTATTCTCTCTGCGTTCCACATTCTCCAGTCTCCTGACTTGGTTTTCCAAGGAAAGGCGTCTCTCCTACATAAAATAAAACTACCAATTGTTATCCCTCTTTCATGCTAATGGAAAATATAATCCAAGTGGTATGCTTAATCATACAGGAGAACATAGAACACTTGTCATCAAAATATCCTGAACTCTAAATACACACTCACAGGCAGACATATATGCATTAATCACTCTACAAAATCACTGAAGGTATAAATAACATCAGATGACACACACACACACATATATATATATATATATATATATATATATATATATATATATATATATAATAAACCGGTGTCATGAAAATGGCCATTACTACTACAGGAAATGAAGAGGTATAAAAATAACCAGCAGCATATGGTGTTAAGCTCATATTTATTTACATGAAAGTCATGTTTGGATATCTGTGTGGGTTCAGGTCTTCCAGAAGCTGCATCATAGAGATGCACGTTATCCTTAACTGCAATTGTGTGGGCGGAAAACACTGCAGATACATTATAGACATGATAAACGTCCTATATCCTGGGGACAAGAATATCTCTCTAGTAAGGCAGAAAAGGCCACAGAGACAGGTCTATTCCAGCTCATTACCTGCCTTAATTGTGCTAATACAGAATGTACTAGGCTATAGGTACAACTAGATAGAAATGTGCTAAACAAGGAATGAGTGCCAACAAGAAAGCTGGACAACAATAAAAAGGTTTATTCATACAGTGATAAAGCACAATGACAGTGAAAGTCTATTAAACTAGAAGGCAGAATGGGGGAGGTGTCACCTTTGACAACCTGTCAGATGCTTTAACTCATTGTATAACTCTCAGAAAAATTGACTTCACCCTAAGAATTATGTGCAAAAGAGAGGTTCTATTCTTACAACTCTTATAGCAAAAGCAGCAGGAGCCATAAAATCTTTTACAAATGTATTCTGTAGGATAAATCTGTACCTAAGCAAAACGTGTAGAAATACTTGGTCTGCTGTGTAGCGTCTGCAAGGCAAAGCAACAGGTACATTTTAACATAGAGCTTAGCAGATGCATACTGTATACTAGCCTTGTTTTTGCTCCATTGCTGTTTTGTTCAACCACCAGGAGTAAAAGCAAAACTCTATGTAAGCTACCTGTCACTAGAGTTGTAGCCAATACAGGGCTATGGACCTGTGATGGCACTGATTGGTCAATTACTAAAATTTGCTCCATTGTACCTGAAGTACTAAGTATTTTCTAAATCAGGGGTCTTCAAACTACGGCCCTCCAGTTGTTCAAGAAATACGATTCCCATTATGCCTAGCCATGTCTGTGAATGTTAGAGTTTTACAATGCCTCATTGGATGTGTAGTTCCACAACAGCTGGAGGGCCGTAGTTTGAGGATCCCTGTTCTAAATCAACTGAAGCTAAAAGGAGTAGCAGGAAAGCAAAGGAAAGATTAAAAGGAATGGATACAGTTTTATCAGGTGAGAGGGATGGAAGAGATGGTACACACCAGCAATGAAACTGCAGTATCTCACAAAAGTGACTACACTTCTCACATTTTTGTAAATATTTTATTCTAACTTTTCATGTGACAACACCAAAGAATTTACACTTTGCTACAATGTAAAGTAGTAAGTGTACAGCTTGTATAACAGTGTAAATTTGCTGTCTCCTCAAAATAACTCAACACACAGCCATTCATTTCTAAACCGCTAGCAACAAAAATGAGTACACCCCTAAGTGAAAAGTGTCCAAATTGGGCCCAATTAGCCATTTTTCCTCCCCAGTGTCATGTAACTCGTTATTGTTACAAGGTCTCAAGTGTGAATGGGGAGCAGGGGTGTTAAATTTGGTGTTATCGCTCTCGCTCTCTCATACTGGTCACTGGAAGTTCAACATGGCACCACATGGCAAAGAACTCTCTGAGGATCTGAAAAAAAGAATTGTTGCTCTACATAAAGATGGCCTAGGCTATAAGAAGATTGCCAAGACCCTGAAACTGAGCTGCTGCAAGGTGGCCAAGACCACACAGTGGTTTAACAGGACAGGTTCCACTCAGAACAGGCCTCGCCGTGGTCGACCAAAGAAGTTGAGTGCACATGCTCAGCGTCATATCCAGAGGTTGAATTTTGGAAATAGACATATGAGTGATGCCAGCATTGCAGCAGAGGTTGAAGGGGAGGGGGGGTCAGCCTGTCAGTACTCAGACAATACGCCGCACACTGCATCAAATTGGTCTGCATGGCTGTCGTACCAGAAGGAAGCCTCTTCTAAAGATGATGCACAAGAAAGTCTGCAAACAGTTTGCTGAAGACAAGCAGACTAAGGACATGGATTTCTGGAACCAAGATAAACTTATTTGGTTCAGATGGTGTCAAGCGTGTGTGGTGGCAAACAGGTGAGGAGTACAAAGACAAGTGTGTCTTGCCTACAGTCAAGCATGGTGGTGGGAGTATCTTGGTCTGGGGCTGCGCGAGTGCTGCCAGCTCTGGGGAGCTACAGTTCATTTAGGGAACCATGAATGCCAACATGTACTGTAATATACTGAAGAGCATGATCCCCCTCCCTTCGGAGACTGGGCCGCAGGGCAGTATTCCAACATAATAATGACCTAAACACACCTCAAAGATGACCACTGCCTTGCTAAAGAAGCTGAGGGTATAGGTGATGGACTGGCCAAGCATGTCTCCAAACTTAAACCCTATTGAGCATTCTCAAACAGAAGGTGGAGGAGTGCAAGGTCTCTAACATCCACCAGCTGCATGATGTCGTCATGGAGGAGTGGAAGAGGAATCCAGTGGAAACCTGTGAAGCTCTGGTGACCTTCATGCTTAAGAGGCTTAAGAGGATTAAGACAGTGCTGGAAAATAATGGTGGCCACACAAAATATTGACACTTTGGGCACAATCTGGACATTTTCACTTAGGGGTGTACTCTGTATGTCCTCATATATCTCTGCATGGACAAGATGGTTCTTGTTCAAAGATTCCGACCTCTATAAAAAATCACCACCCCTCCTGAAAGACCCAGCCTGGGCTTTTTCCTCATTGACCTTGGAGGTCTTCATCCTGTTCCAAAAAAATCACCTGCAGAGCTGACCAACATTCTTCAGGGGTCCCCGCCCCCTACATTCCTTTTCCGCAACCTCCTTCCTCCCTCCCTCCCTTTTTTTTCTTCTCCTCTAGGACCCTGCTTTGACCAATAGCGATTATTTTCACTGACCTTTATATCTAATCCTATCCCTACCTCCCACCAGAGTATGATCTTCATCTGGTTTGTCATTCTATTTCTCCACTTACTACCAGATTCGCCTGGTTTCCTACAGCAGGGCAACAGCCCACCTTAGAAGTTCATTGTTAGTTTTTCTTACATTTACCGTAACCAAAGAGATTTGGAATCCTCAGCTTCCCCAGAAGACCATGGAAAAGCTGAGTGCCGTCTCCAGAAACTAGGTAAGCAGGCCACAAGGTGTGGTCTAAAATAACATTTGTTTTAGGATGGGGACTACCATATAGATGTTTTTTATGTTAAGGTGAATGGTCCGCATTAGTGTGGAAGTTGTTGTGGTTACAAGGTTGCTCCCATTAATTAAGCACTGCATTACCACTATAAGATATTAAATAGATGTATTTATTGATTTCTGAACAGTGGTTTGGGTTGGGTTTGTTCTGCCTTTTTAATAAAGATAAAAAAAATATTCCACAGCATTTTGATATAGGCATTTTTTAAGTAGTTTTGGAATATTTGTGATGTTCTATAGTATTCACACATTTAGGTTGGGTCTTTTTGGTTTCTAAACATGTTCTGAGCTAAATCTCATTTGTTTCCTTAGGATAGTGACAATAAATATACTCTGCTTCTCTTTACCTGCATGAAAAAGAATGACAACGCTGATTACAAAACTGTATTTTGATATAGGTGCGTTTTGAGTAGTTTTTAAATATTTTTGATGTTCTATATCAGGCATTCATTTATGCCCCTTTTACACTGGGGCGGTTTGCAGGCGTTATTGCGCTAAAAATAGCGCCTGCAAACCGCCTCTAAACAGCCTCCGCTGTTTGTTCAGTGCGAAAGCCCGAGGGCTTTCACACTGAAGCGGTGCGCTGGCAGGAGAAGAAAAAATCTCCTGCAAGCCGCATCTTTGGAGCGGTGAAGGAGTGGTGTATTCACCGCTCCTGCCCATTGAAATCAATGGGACAGCGCGGTAATACCGCGGCTATAGCCGCGCTATACAAGGGGTTTTAACCCTTTTTCGGTCGCCAGCGGGGGGGTTAAAACCGCACCGCTAGCGGCCGAATACCGCGGTAAAACAGCGCTAAAAATAGCGCTGTTTTACCACCGACGCCCCCTACCGCCCCAGTGTGAAAGGGGCCTAAGGGTAGATTTTTTTTTTTTTTTTTAACATACTACCTAATCATTGTTCATATGGCTGCATATCATTTATTTACTTAGGATTATGATAATAAAATAGGATTTTTGACTTACACACACAATGTGCTTAAGCTCATAACACAAACAATTCAAAAGTCTCATGTCTTTATTGAGTGCATCCATTAAACACTCAGAGTGCTGGAGGAAAAAGTAAGGGCCAGTGCACACCAGAATGCGCTGCGGGAAACCCACGTTTCATGCACATTTCCCTCACCTCAAAACCCACGACAGTTGCGATTAGCAGCAGGTATCAATATTAAGTTAATGACATCCCAAATGCAGGTCGTAAACACAATGCGTTTGCCCACACTGGATTGCATGGTATAGAAGTACACATGCATGCACTAATTTTGGTGAGATGCGATTTCAGCCCAAGTAAATTGAATGGGCTGAAATCACACCCCGCAGAACTGCATGTGAATCACACAGGAACACGCTGGTGTGAATCGGCTCCAGAATTTAATAGCTGGTCGTACCTCCTTTGGCAGTATTGTCTTCAAACAAGCGCTTTCAGTAGCTCTGGATCAGTCCTGCACAATGCTCAGGAGGAATTTTTGACCATTCCTCTGTACAAAACTGCTTCAGCTAAGACATTTGTAGGATGTCTGGCGTGAACAACTCTCCTGAGGTCATTCCACGGCATCTCTATGGGGTTAAGGTCTGGGCCACTCCAAAAAGGTGCATTTTCTTTTTCTGAAGCCAGTCTGTGGTGGATTTGCTTCAAAGCTTAGGGTCATTGTCCTGCTGCATTACCCAACTTCTACGAAGCTTCAGCTGGTGGACAGTCACCCTGACCTTATCCTGTAGGAAATTTGGGTAAACTTGGGAATTCATTTTCCCCTCAATAACAACAAGTGGTCCAGGCCCTGAGGCAGCGAATCATGAGGTTCCCCTTCAAGGAGCATAGCAACAGCCAGAGGAAGTTATAGACACTCTGGGGGGGGGGGGGGGGGTGCTGAGATCCTATGCAGACATTCAGACAGGGTGGCCTAAAATTTCCTCTCTAGATAAGAGAGAGACAAGGGGTGTGTAAAAGGGAGCAATGAAGTCCTCAGAGAAAGAAAGTGACCCAGACTGGGGACAGTGATCGGAGCTAGTATAGTGCCTTGAAAAAGTATTCATACCCCTTGAAAATGTCCACATTTTGTCATGTTACAACCAAAAACGTAAATGTAGATAGACCAACACAAAGTGGCACATAATTGTGAAGTGAAAGGAAAATGATTTTACAATTTTTTTACAAAAAAAATCTGAAAAGTGTGGCGTACATTTGTATTCAGCCTACTTCATTCTGATACCCCTAACTAAAATCTAGTCAAACCAATTGCCTTCAGAAGTCACCTAATTAGTAAATATAGTCCACCTGTGTGTAATTTAATCTCAGTATAAATACAGCTGTTCTATGAAGCCCTCAGAGGTTTGTTAGAGAACCTTAGTGAACAAACAACATCATGAAGGCCAAGGAACACACCAGACAGGTCAGAGATAAAGTTGAGGGAAAATTTAAAGCCAGGTTAGGTTATAAAAGAATATCCCTAGCTTTGAACATATCACAGAGCACTGTTCAACCCATTCACTGTAAATGGCAAGAGTATGGCACAACTGCAAACCTTCCAAGACATGGCTGTTCACCTAAACTGACAGGCCGGGCAAGGAGAGCATTAATCAGAGAAGCAGCCATGAGGCCCATAGTAACTCTGGGGGAGTTGCAGAGATCCACAGCTCAGGTTGGAGAATCTGTCCACAGGACAACTATGAGTCTTGCACTCCACGAATCTACATAAAACTCCACGAAGCTTTATGTAAGAGTGGCAAGAAGAAAGCCATTGTTAAAAGAAAGCCATAAGAAGTCCCGTTTGCAATTTGCGAGAAGTCATGTGGAGGACACAGCAAACATGTGGAAGAAGGTGCTCTGATCAGATAAGACCAAAATAGCATTTTTCTTTTAGGCCCAAAAGTTCAATGCGTGGCAGAAAACACTGCACATCACCCTGAACACACCATCCCCACCATAAAACATAGTGGTGGCAGCATCATGTTGTGGGGATGCTTTTCTTCAGCAGGGACAGGGAAGCTGATCAGAGTTGATCGAAAGATGGATGGAGCCAAATACACTGCAATCATAGAAGAAAACCTGTTTGAGACTGCAAAAGACTTGAGACTGGGGCAGAGGTTCACCTTCCAGCAGGACAATGACCCTTAACATACAGCCAGAGCTACAATGAAGTGGTTTGATCAAAGCATATTCATGTGTTTGAATGGCCCAGTCAAAGTCCAGACCTAAATCCAATTGAGAACCTGTGGCAAGACTTGAAAATTGCAGTTCACAGACGCTCTCCATCCAATCTGACAGAGCTTGAGCTATTTTGCAAAGAAGAATGGGCAAACATTTCACTCGCTAGATGTGCAAAGCTGGTAGAGACATACCCAAAAAGACGTTCAGCTGTAATTGCAGCAAAAAATAGTTCTACAAAGTATTGACTCAAGGGGGATACATACAAACGCCTGCCACACTTTTCACATATTTGTAAAAAAATTGTAAAACTATTTATCATTTTGCTTCCCCTTCACAATTATGTACCAGTTTGTGTTGGTCTATCACATAAAATCCCAATAAAATACATTTACATTTTTGGTTGTAACATGACAATGTGGAAAATGTCAAAGGGTATGAATACATTTTCAAAGCACTGTAGCATCAAGTCCTTTTGAAGACAAGCTACAGACCTCTTCCAGGGACCTTAGCTGACTGTGAGCTGGCTAGGCCCTCAGCCCCCATACCCCTGGCACCCAAGATCTGTGGTGTGGATGCTAGGGATCCACTCCTGTCCTCAACATTCCCCTCCTGGTGGAAGTATTAGCCCCCGTCCTAAGAGGTCTTCAGGGACCTGCTGATGGGCATAGCCCTAAACCTGTGTAGCACCTTACTGCTAACTCAACACAATGCTCTAGGTGCCAAGATGAGCGCCAAGATCCAGTGAGGGTACAGCAGTGTCCAGGTATGATCCCTCAAGGCGTCAACAGATCCAGAAAGCTGCAGGAGAGGTGAGCTGCAGTGGAGATTTATCAGCTAAAGAAATGTAAGCTTGTAAATAAAAAAATAAATAAAAACACCTCAGCTAAAAATTGGAAAACCTCAGCAAACAATTCCATTCAACATGACAATTCCAGTTCAATGGAACAGTAAACAATCAAACAGTAGTAAACCGCAGCATGTTAAAAAAATAATAAAATCTGCTAGTATGCATTACATACTAGCACATAATGAAATACTTAACATAGAATGAAGCCCTCCTGCGGCGCGCTGTCACCGATGACAGGGCTCCCATAAGTTTAGGAGATATTCACTGTACCTACAGGCAAGCTTTATTATAGGCTTACCTGTAGGTACAATTAAAAAAAAAAAAAGTTTACTACTGATTGAAGACCACATGGTCGAACATAATTTATTTTTTATTTTTTGGTAATAGGGACAGACAGTTATAGAAAAAAAAAAAGGTTAAAAACATGACCCCACCTCAGCTTCAAACAGTTTCTTCTTTATGCCATCATTTGAGTCTTCTCTGTTCTTAAGCTTCTCCAACTCTTTCTCTGCTCTCTCTTTTGCTTGACGAATGTTTTGAAGCAATTCTGTAGCTTCTGAACTGGCTTTTACTGCCTGAAATAACATTGAAAACAATAAAAACAAAGACACTAAAAACGTTCATACATTATGGCAAGGCTAATGGACTGCAATCAAATTCTGATGGGAGTCCGTTTAAAACCATAGTACTCAGTGGTGTAAACCATTAGTATGTAACCTCTGCTACGTGTAATGTGTGTGCGCAGGGAGGAAGATGGTACAACAAAACCAGTGGCTAGTTCTGCTTGTCCTAACAAAACCATTTACATTTTTAACACAATAAATCACTTTTAAAACGGAGTAAGGGTTAAGTTCTTGAAATAGGCAATTCATTGTTTGGAAATGTTTCTACAAAAGCCAAGGGGTTGCTGAGATAAGCTAACTTAGTATTAATAAAAAAAGAGGCCAGTAAAACCAATAAAATGTACTGTTTTATGCTGTAAATTCGGCTTCATATTACATTCAGCAAATGCAAGCACAATATATTTTTTCCCTTTTAAAAGAACTATGGTGCATTGGTGATAAAGATGTCACGTGGTTGAGTTAAATGTGGGGAAAAAAATTCCCTGTCAGAAAATACAGCTTTTCATCTTTCTTCAAATCATGCCTCACTCCGTCTGCATTCCTTTTGCCTATGCTTGTTTTGGGCAAGTGCTGGGAGCTGGGGACAGGCACTCGCTATCACAGACTTCTCCTTGCTAGTTACAGGGTCTGGGAGCTGTGTGCCATGGGGGTCACATTGTCTGACATCACAGCTATCGTAAAAGGGCACTGAGGAAGATGGAACAAAGTATTTTGTCCCATCACAAACAGAATGTAAAAAACAAATATGAGAATTCTTCAGGATCCCTTTCACACACTGTTTTTTTATGTGGTTTTTGAGGTTAAAAAAAAGCAGAAAAAAACTGCATGAAAAAAAAAAAATATCCCTTTAAATCCTATGGAACTCTTCACACCACTGTGCTGCGGGTGCATTTTTTAAAAAGACCTGCAAGCTGCATCTTTAATGGACTTTTCGTAGGTGCACCGAAAACACATCTCCCATTGATTGCTATAGAAAACGCACAAAAAAAGCACAACAAAAACAACATTTTTTTTGGTGCGTTATTTGCGTCACATGTCAAAGTTTCAAAAGTGCCTGAGTGAAGTTAGGAGTCTAGCGAATTTGGCAAGACCACATCAGAAACAGGTTTTTTTTTTTAATGGAGCATTGTAAAAGGGCCCAAAAGGGCAAACATATTGGGACAGTGATGTCACAATCTCCACCACGCCCAATTGGTGAACACTTTGCATTCATGAAAAATTGCAAAGTGCTCTCTGAATGGCAGCTGTGTCAAGCAAGCGACCTCCTGTGTTTAGTAAGCATCACAGTAGCTGCTCAGCAAAGGTGTAAGCTGTGCTTTCTACAGTTATTTTTGGAATTACGGAAACATTGCCATACTTAGAATCCTGCTTTAATGCTTGCATTAAAAAGCAGCCAAAACCCGAGTAGAAAAGCCTATCCTGTGCCAGCATACTGCAGAGAAGGACCCTTGATCTCTGTGCAGAAGCAGCAATCTCTTTGTAGAGGTCCAACATACCCCTTACGCAGTCAGAACTAGACCTCTCCAATCATCAGAGAAATTAGAAATAAAAATTGCTGACAAAGAACTATAGGTGTCAGACGTCTGCAGAGAGATCACCACTTCTGCAAAGAGAGCAAGGCTCCTTTCTCTGCAACATACTGGCAAGTGAGAGGCTTTTCTACTCAGCCTGTGGCAGCTTTCTAAACAAAACAAACTGTAAGACTGTGCAAACATTATGTTTTGATGCACCTAGAATGCTATTAGAAGATTTAAACTGAAAGTGCAGTTGGGATGTAAACCCGATTCATGAAATTTGACCCAGTTGTTTACTTATCTCTCTCCAAAGCCCTGAGTCCTGTCTCTTTCTGCTGCTTTGTTCCTCTCATCAGCATAACTTCTGACGTTCTGAAGTTCTCCGAGACTCGAGATAAAACCAGCCTGAAATGTGTGTTGGGGGGGAGGTTGCTATAAATAGATTAGCAGAGAGCTTGTTTTGTCACAGCACAGCTCTGCAAGTCTCTGCCTATGTGGAGTGGGGTGTTTGCCTTTCCTCCAATCAGCTTTCACACAGTGTAAGTCAAGACTACACTCCTCCTGCTGAATGAGGAAGTAAAAATTCAAAAGAAAAATGCAAGCTAAAGACAGCAGATATGCATGTGAAATTTATGTAGGGAGATTTGTTTCTTCTGAGGCTGTTCACTTCACTGGGTAAAGAGGCTTTGCATCCACTTTAACATGCACTCCCAGTGGGTAGGTGACAGTCTGTAGTCAGGGCAGCGAGTTTTAGATTTCACATGATGTCTGCCATGAGTCACAAGTTAAACAAAGAAATTAAATACAGCTAAAAAAAAAGGGGGGGGGGCATATACAACTTTTTTATAAGAATGCCTACATAGGACACATTTTGACAGTAATTCTTTAAAAATGATTTAAAAGATTCTCGCAAAAACCTAGTTAAAATTGGTTCTATTTAGGCATGTGTTGGCTTCAGTCCAGTTAACAATAATGAGTTGAAAACATAAAATTGGCACAAGGTTTTCAGTACACTCTTTACTCAAATAAAGATGTCTCCCTAAGTCTCAGTGGGGAAGGCACAAAAACTGCTGCATGCTAAAATGGTATTGGGGTCACAGCAATTTAAGCACAGGAAATTATGAAGTGATGTACTTAAAGGGTATAAGAATTACATCAGATAAATAATGAAGCAAATGGCCACATCCTTTATACAACGTAACCCCTACACTTAAAGCATTTGTTACCCCAACACTTCATATTCCTGATATGTGCCTGCTGTACCATGTACTAGTATGAGAAAGTATCCTATTCTCCTTGTATTGCTTCCTTTATGTAAAATCCCTGGTGTTCCTGCCAGTCCCTCTGCTTTCCTATTAAAAACTGACCGCACTAAGCAGAAGAGCACACCATGGTCAGTTCTCTAGCTATGATGGGAACTCAGTGTGCTCTCCTCCAATAATCAGAAATTGTCCTGACATGCCCCCACTGCACAGCCATTCACTGGGAAGCACAGTGTGCTGCTGCTTCTCCTCCCCCCAGCTGCAGCTGAGAACAGAGCCAATGTGATCACTAATAAGAAAAAAGGGGGAGGGGATAAATATAAAAAAACAAACATAAATACCTTTTTTTTATTTATATATCTATACAAAAATGTTTTGCATTTCATTTCTATTTTAAACTGAATGGGTTGTTTTACAAGGTGATCGTTTACAATCACTTTAAGAATGTATTTTTCCTGTATACCTGTTACGTTGAATTGGAAGCTGAAAAAAGTCTTGTGCATAGTGAGAAAAATTAAAGACAGATAATATCGCTGAAACATGTTTTATATATACTGTACATAAAGTATTCCAACTTTAAATGAGTAAAAAATGTGTATCTTTAAAATAATAATTATAAAAATAGAAAAACTAATGAAATGATTATAACTGAACAATAATTAGATTACACATATGAACTGAAATAAATTCAACATTTTTACATGTTGGTATATTATCACTCCTAAAAAGGATAAGTTCACCTTTCAAAAAAAATAAAAATAAATAAATATACATTTACTGCAGGTAAAAAATTAAAAAAATTGTTTTGTTTTTAGGAGCCTGAAAAGCATTTCACCTGTGATTAGCAGATTGCAGGAGCAATCTCAGGCTCCTGCAGACTATCTGTGTAGCCATCTGCCTGTACCTTGTATGGGCAGGCAGTTAAGTCAATGACAGGGAGAATCAATGTGAGTACTAGAGCACTTACCAGCACCCTGGTATTCATTGAGAACTAAAAGCTGTCAGCCGCAAAGGCTGTCGGTACTTGTAGTTCATCCATTCACAGAGCGCTGTGTTCTTTTCAAATTGTGACAACAATTGCAGGAAGAAGATCCCCAATTCACTGTCACAATTAGAAGAGGGTCGGGGAGAGACTGAGGGAGTGGGAACATGTTACATGTGGAACCCTAAAAACGGGTGGAACATGTAACATGTTCTCAAAGGTGAACTTATTTTTTTTTTCTTTTTAAGTCCTGGATAGGGTGGAGTGGAATTAGAACATGTTTATTGCTGTCTGTGCCCCCTGTTAGGGAGATTCATCTTCTCTAGTTGCCCTTTCGTCTATTATCATCAACAGTGAAAGTAAAAGAAACCCCAAATTATGGGTTGTCCCTAGAACACTAATAAAAGAGAAATTTTCGAATCGGAGCACTAGTTACATAGTAGGTGAGGTCAAAAAAAGACACAAGTCCATCAAGTCCAACCTATGTGTGTGATTATATGTCAGTATTACCTTGTATATTCCTGTATGTTGTGGTCGTTCAGGTGCTTATTTAATAGTTTCTTGAAACTATCGATGCCCCCCGCTGAGACCAGCGCCTGTGGAAGGGAATTCCACATCCTTGCCGCTCTTACAGTAAAGAACCCTCTACGTAGGTCAAGGTTAAACGTCTTTTCTTCTAATTTTAATGAGTGGCCACGAGTCTTGTTAAACTCCCTTCCGCAAAAAAGTTATGGTATGGTATATTGAAATCATATCCCCTCTCAAGCGTCTCTTCTCCAGAGAGAATAAGTTCAGTGCTCGCAACCTTTCCTCATAACTAATATCCTCCAGACCCTTTATTAGCTTTGTTTCCTTTCTTTTGTACTCGCTCCATTTCCAGTACATCCTTCCTGAGGACTGGTGCCCAGAACTGGACAGCATACTCTAGGCCAGACCAGAGTCTTGTAGAGCGGGAGAATTGTCGTTTTTATCTCTGGAGTTGATCCTCTTTTTAATGCATGCCAATATTCTGTTTGCTTTGTTAGCAGCAGCTTGGCATTGCATGCCATTTTTGAGCCTATCATCTACTAGGACCCCCAGGTCCTTTTCCATCCTAGATTCCCCCAGAGGTTCTCCCCCTAGTGTATAGATTGCATTCATATTTTTGCCACCCAAATGCATTATTTTACATTTTTCTACACTGAACCTCATTTGCCATGTAGTTGCCCACCCCATTAATTTGTTCAGATCTTTTGGCAAGGTTTCCACATCCTACAGAGAAGTTAATGCCCTTTAGTATTGTCTCTGTATTGTCCGCAAATACAGAGATTTAACCGTTTACCCCATCCTCCAGGTCGTTTATGAACAAATTAAACAGGATTGGTCCCAGCACAGAACCCTTGACAACCAGGGATTCCCTCACTTTGGAGGGATTTCCTCTTACTACCTGTTTTGCCTATGGGACAGGAAGTTAAGAGAAAACTCCCAAATGGGACACAGATTGCAAAAAAAAACCTGACACGTATTACAACCCTCCTTTACTCTCTCCAAAATGAAAAATGTTTTGCCTTTACTTCTACTGTAACGATTATTATAAATCAACATTGGTAGAACTAGAGCTACTGTTTGAGGAGGATTTAGATTTTGTAGGAATTTCAGAGACTTGGTTCAACAGCTCACATGACTGGCTGGCAACCATTCAAGTGTATTCCCTATATCGCAGGGATAGAGAGGGTAAAAAAGGGGGAGATGAATGCCTGTATATCAAAAATTATGTACAAGTGAATGTGAGAGATGACATCACTAAGGGAGCAAGGGAGAAGGTGAAATCCTTATGGGTAGAGCAGCAAAGGGATGAAACTAAGGGGAAAGTAATACTGGGAGTATGCTATAGGCCCCCTAACCAGAGAGAGGAGGCGGAGGCCGACCTCTTATCACAATTTGGATTAGCGGCAAGGATGGGAAGTGTCATCATAATGGGGGATTTTAATTATCCAGACATATACTTGGTGGAACGAACCGCGCATTCATCTAAGGCTCGCCAGTTCGAAAATGTCTTGCAGGACAATTTCATGGGTCAGATGGTAAACGTACCAACTATAAACAAAGCATTACTAGACCTACTGATTACTAACAATACAGACTTGATCACGAATGTAGAAATACAGGTCAATTTAGGAAACACAGGTCAATTAGTTTCAGTATAAATCACACGAATAGGAAACATAATGGGAATACAAACACACTGACTTTCAAAAGAGCCAACTTCACTAAACTAAAAGTGTTGCTAGAAGATACAAATTGGTATAAAATCCTAGGAACAAAGAACACAGAGGAGAAATGGGTATGCTTTAAACGCATATTAAATAAGGGCATTAGCCAGTGCATCCTAATGGGAATTAAATTTAAAAGAGCTAATAAAAGTCCTGGGTGGCTTAACTCCAACGTAAAAATGCATATGAATTGCATTCATATGCATTTTTACATTGGAGTTAAGAGAAGGAGAAGGCCTTCAAAAAATACAAGGCTGAGGAATCATCATCACCCTTAGAACGTGAAAAGGCACATAGAGGAGGAAAGTAAGAAAAATCCTAAGAAATTCTTTAAGTACGTAAATAGTAAGAAAGGGAGGTCAGATCATATTGGTCCCATAAAGAATGATGAAGGGAATCTGGTTACTAAAGATGGAGAGATGGCAGAGGTATTGAATTTATTCTTCTCAGTCTTCACTAGGAAATCGGGGGTTCAGTAACCAAAACTGCAATGTTTATCCTCATGACATGTCACAGGAGGCACCATCATTGGCTAACAGAGGACAGAATTAAAAATAGACGTGAAAAACGTAACATTAATAAGTCACCGGGACCAGATGGCTTGCACCCGATGATCCATAAGTAATTGCCAGACTGTTGTTCCTAATTTTTATGAACAGTCTACTGACTGGAATGGAATGGTACCAGCTGATTGGAGAAAAGCCAATATTTAAAAAAGGGCCAAGAAACATCCCTGGGAATTACAGACCAGTTAGCCTAACATCAATAGTATGCAAGCTCTTGGAGGGGATGATAAGGGACGATACAGGCGGTCCCCTAGTTACAAACATCCGACTTACAAACGGAGGGAGATAACAGGAAGTGATAGGAAATCTACCCCTAGGAAGGGAAATTCACTCCTGTAAGAGTTATTATGGGAAAAAGTTACCTCCACTGATGCTTTATCACCAAGGCTTGTTTCCATAACAACTCAAAATTTTCCAAATTCAGTTGTCATTGGGACAGAAAGTGAGGTGAAATCTGAACAGGGGCACAGACAGCAAAACAAACATTACGGGGGTTTTATACCTTCCCTATGCTATCCAAAAAAGCTTTAAAAATTGTTTTTTTTGGCTGGAGCTACACTTAAAAAATGTACCTGTTCCGACTTACAAATTAAACTTAAGAACAAACCTACAAACCCCATCTTGTTTGTAACCCAGGGACTGCCTGTATACAAGATTTTAGCAATGACAACTGTATCATTAGCAGTAATCAGCATGGATTCATGCAGAATTGTTCTTGCCAAATCAATCTATTAACCTTCTATGATGAGGTGAGCTGCCATCTAGATAAAGGAAGGCCTGTTGACGTGGTGTATTTGGATTTTGCAAAAGCATTTGATACAGTTCCCCATAAACGTTTACTGTATAAAGTAAGGTCAGTTGGCACGGACATGGGTGAGTACATGTTTGAAAACTGGCTACAGGGGCGAGTTCAGAGGGTAGTAATAAATTGGGAGAACTCGGAACGGGCAGGGGTGGAAAGTGGGGTCCCCCAGGGTTCTGTCCTGGGACCAATCCGATTTAATTTACTCATAAACAACCTGCAGGATGGAATAAACAGTTCAATCTCTGTATTTGCGGACAATACCAATTAAAGCAGGAAGGATGTGCTGGAACTGGAGAAAGTCCAGAGAATGGCAACAAAACTAATAAAGGGTCTGGAGGACATTAGTTATGAGGAAAGGTTATGAGCACTGAATTTGTTCTCCCTCTGGAGAAGAGACGCTTGAGAGGGGATATAATTTCAATGTACAAATACTGTACTGGTGACCCCACAATAGAGATAAAACCTTTCCACGTAAGGGAATTTAATAAGACATGCGGCCATTCACTAAAATTAGAAGAAAAAAGGTTTAATCTGAAACTATGTAGAGGTTTCTTTACTGTAAGAGCGGTTAGGATGTGGAATTCCCTTCCACGGGCAGTGGGTTCAGCAGGGAGCATCGATAATTTCAAAAAACTATTAGATAAGCACCTGAACGACCATAACATACAGGAATATACAATGTAATACTGACATAAAATCATGCACATAGGTTGGACTTGATGGAATTGTCTTTTTTCAACCTCGCCTACTATTTAACAATACTCAGATTACACATATAAATTGAAAAAACCTTATATATACACATACATATATACACACACAATCGCTCCTTCACTCTCTCAATCAACACCATTTTTAATTCTTATGCTGCTAGTCTTAAAAAGTATAATATATTTACTTGTTCTATCCCAGAAGGCTTCGGGGGGGGGGGGGGGGGGGGGAGGAGGGGTTTTCTTGGCTAAGTACACCCTCTTGCATGCATGCCTGAGCTAAGGGCAGATGGATTATAGGAAGTAAATGCTACACTAATCATTTGCCCTTACACAAGATGGCCACGGCCAAACATGCTAGGAAATGTTTTTCAAAATGATTCTCAACAAAATAAAGCATGGAGAGATAGATGGATGGGAGTTTGCTTTGAATATTAAAAACTAATAAAAAGCGTTTTTAGTTTGTGTTGTTCAGATGTAGTGTAGTTCTTCTTTAAGTATGCCAACTACCTTTGTAAGTTTGTCTTGCAGATCCTGAATCTTGTTCTGTTGTTCAGCATTGATCTAGAAGAAAGAAGGCGAGTTGCATTAATTATTGAATTATCACAAATACAGAGAAGCCATTACACTTACGTTATGCACCGAGAGCTGGCAACAGGCAGCATCGGCAGAAAGTTACTATGAATTTCAAAGTTCTTCCACTGCACTTTGCAATTGCACACTACACTTTGGATAGCCCATTTCCAACTCACAGTACACACTACATCCCACAAAGCATTAAAAGTGTTTTGACATCCAATAAAGAGCTTGGAATTCTCCTTGGATTTTTTCATTGGTCCTTTTTGTTATGCGTTGCCTTCCAAAGCTCCCTGCTGTAAGGGCCAATTATAGGTGAGAGCAGTGGACAATTTTTTGTATGCTTGAATTTAGGTCAGGCAACGCATTGACACCTTTGCAGCCATTGTGCTACCTGCTGTGCCTTTAAGGAGGTGTCGGCTCCCTCCAGTCCATCTGCCTTCATCTATCTCATCAGAATGCATGTGCTTCCACTGTGGAGCCTCTTATAAGTTAGAGATAGGACTACAGATACCAGGGTGCCTTGGCGGGGCTCTGTAACTTATGCATGAATTTGCAAATTTGTGCAACTAAACCCCTATTTTAAACACATACTGTTAGACAGGTTCATCTGGTTGATCTCAGGCTGGTCAGTAAGAAGAGCTTGGAATTCGCCTTGGATTTTTTCCTTGGTCCTTTTTGTTATACAATAAAGAGATGGCCACAATTAAAAGTGGCATGTGATGGGACATGCGCAGGTGCGGCTTTCTCAAAGGTTGAAACATGCCATCTGCCTGGCACCATTAGGTAGATGTTGTCTAATATCAAAGCTTAACGACAGTTTTTATATCTTGTTCTAAAACATAAGTACTCTTTAACCTAGAAGACCCAAAGACACAAAAAAGTCTCTTATGGAATTTAAAAAAAGAGAAACTGTATGGATTTTTGTCCAGATAAAGGGAAATGTGTTCATAAGGCAATCGTAACCTAAAACTGAACTCCAGGCATTGTTCACCACCCTAACTAGTTGCTGATTTAATTGGGGGGGGGCGGCTATTCTACCAGGTCATGAGTCTTTCATGTTTTTCAGGCTACTTCTTCAGGTGTCTGTGTCATTGCCTGGTTGACATGGACATGTGCTAATGCTGCCCAGTGGCGGGTTCTTTCACGATCCAGAAGACAGCAGCCATGTGATGACATCACGAAGAGATGACCAATGAGCACAGATACAGACTAAAGCACTGGATCCACCGACTGTCACTCCTGGAAGTGGCACCAGCACAGGACATACAGCTGACATAATGAATATAAAAAGAGTTTTACTAAATAATATTACGAACTTCAACGTTTTTTCACTGCTCTTTGTAAACCCCATTTCCAATTCACAATACACACTACATCTCATAAAGCATTAAAAGTGTTTTGGCATCCAATAAAGAGGTGACCACAATGCAATGTGGGAGGCATATACAACATACAATGAGAATACAAAACATTTTGCAAAATATTTATATTTGTAATAACTGCTAAATGTGTAAGAGGTGGGTGGAGGTTTACATTGGTGTGCTGTCCGACATTGCATGTGATTCGCACTGCACTGCTGTGCAAATCACATGCGATGTCTGTACGATCCGAATTCAGCCATACAGATTGTATGGCTGAATTTGCAACCAAAGTCGCGCCTGACCCTTTTTTTGGTCCGTACTAGAATCGGATCGCATGGGTGTTCACACCCATGCCATCCAATTCCTGTCCGAATTGACAGTTCGCACTGCAATATGCAAACCGATCTGGGGTTGTCATTAACTTTGTATTGACACTCCCAGTGGTTCGCATAAGGCAGTGTGAACTGCGTGTGAGTCAGGTGCGATGCGGGAACCCACAGTGGATTCGCAGGGTTTCCTGCATCGCACCAATGTGAACCAAGCCTAAAAACAGAGAATATTAAAAGTATATACTGATCCTTTTCCTTTATTAAATACCGTAATTTGAAATGCATAACAAAAGGAGAATAAATACAAACCTTCTCAAGCTTTGAATGCAGTTCACCTACTTCAGCTTTACCATGATCTTTTGCCTGCATAAAAAAAAAAAAAAAAAAAAAACAGAAGTGTCAATGAAAAGACATAAGATACATACTGTATATTGCTAGTATGCAGTTCATTATTTGTAACATTTTGCCTTCGTATTTAATAGCAAAAAATTTGATTTTTGTACTTGCAGTAAAGTTTAGTTTATTGAGGGACAGAAGAAATTCAAAGACTCTCAGGTTATACTGCTGCCTTTATGAGACTTGGACAAACAAAAATAAATTGTAGCCAGCCCAGTATAACCCACAGCATGCCTTGGTTTTGTAGTAAAGCAGTCCCAAACAGAATTATCATAAACAAAAAGGGGGTTGTGTCATGTACCAGGTGTGACCAGAACTGCGGGTTAGCTACAGAGGAACACCAAACACATGTAAGTGAAAATATAATGATTTATTAAAGTAAGTGAATAATATAAGTACAACCACCTCCAATATCACACAGTGCAATAACCAACCAACAGACAGAGACCCACAAATAACAACAGACAGATAAGTACAATAAATGAGAAATACCAGAATCATAAACAATAGCCAGGCCAGGGTCTTACACAGCAGATGGACAGGGGATGTTCCAGAAACATAGACGTAAGCCAGGCCAAGGTCATACACAGGGAGATCAGCAGACGGGGTAAGGAACACAGGACAGGGAGAGGATGGATGGATCAGACTGCGGGGCAGATATGCAAGGTAACAGGTGGGACAGGATAAGGATCAGGACAAGGGGACAGGATCAGATACACAGGTCACAGGTTCAGGGCACAGGAACAGGTTCAGAATCAGGATCAGATCACAAGCTAGCAGGTCAGGGCGCAAGGACGAAACCAAGGCAAACATGCGAGTGCTTGCCGGGTATTTATAGGCCTGTAATTGGCCTCAAGTGACACCTGATTGTAGGAGGTGCTGTCTGCTCCATACTGCCAGTATCCATCCGCTGGTGGATGCCAGTACTGGGGCCCAAAGATGAGATAACATCAGCAGGGAAAAGCTCTCCTGACAGTTCCAAACTGCCAGGCGACACCTGCTGGTGGACCCCAGTACTGCATGCCAAATGACAGATATTACCAGCAGATGGAACTTTCCCTGAAGGGTTTGACCCATGTCCCTCAAAGAACTTGAAGAAATTGATTTTACGTCTAGTACAAAATTTCAGTTTTCGCAAACCACAAACAAGCCCGCTAAAAATAACAGTATTGGGCACTGCCTGTAGCTCAAAGAGCCTCTTGAAGACTGTTCTACCCCAAACATGGCATCAGAAGAGGCCTGAACATCCATCTGGTAAAATGTAGAAAACATGTGAACAGTAGACCAGGTGGCAGGTTTGAAACTCTGGGAAACAGTTACTTGATGCCGGAAAGCCCAGGAAGTGCTCATAGATCTAGTGGAGTGTGCATTTACAGGACAGGGTAGAACCCGATCATTGAGACCATAAGCTTTGATGATGGTTTGAACCACCAAGAAATGGTGGAACAAAAAGTTAGCTTACCTTTACATGGACCCTGAGGAATGACAAAAAGCGAGTAAATTTTTCTAATGGAAGCAGTGGCTGACAGACGTGCACAGCACAGAGTACGTCCAAGCAGTGGAGGAACATTTAAAGGGGTTGTAAAGATAAAAATTTTTTCACCTTAATGCATTCTATGCATTAAGGTGAAAAAAACTTTTGACAGTACCGCCGCCCCCAGCCCCCCTGTTTTACTTACCTGACGCCTCGAATCTTCGCTGCTCGTCCTCATTGCAGCTCAGCCTGGTCGCTGATTGGCTGCAGTGGATGGATTGAAAGCAGCGCAGCCATTGGCTCGCGCTGCTGTCAATCACATCCGATGACGCGGCGCGCCGGGGGGCGGGGCCGAGTGATACAGCGAGCGGCTATAGCCGCCGGCTGTATCACGGGAGCGCGCCCGCAAGCACTCACCACCATGCGAGGGAGCTCGCATTAAGGTGGTAAATGCTTGCGGGGAGGAGCTGAAACAGCCGCCGAGGGACCCCAGAAGACCAGGTTCGGGGCCACTCTGTGCAGAACGAGCTGCACAGTGAAGGTAAGTATGATATGTTTGTTATTTTAAAAAAAAATTCTAATGAACTGGAGCCAAAGTTGAAAGGCTTAAACTATCTTAGCAAGGAAGGAAGTTTAGGGCCTCAACACCACCATGTCCCTTCTCTAAGACCAGAAAGGGTCCTTTACACGATAAGACTGCCACCTCAGATACCCAACTCGCAAAGATGATGGCATCAAGAAACGTAAACTTTTGCATGGGAACGGAGAGGGGAATATCCCTGATCAGCTCAATGGGTGTTTTTGGAGGAGCCCAGAGAACCAAATGAAGATCCCAAGGGGGACTTTACTACTAATGCTAGAGGATCTCTGTACCTGGAAACAAAACCTACCCAGATTGTTGTTGGGCCTGGAAGCAAAGAGGTCCACATTTGGTGTCACCCTCCTGTCTTGAACACCTCTGGCTATAGAAAGCAATCCATTGGGTTCAGGTGCTGCCAGCTGAGGCAGTCTACCTGCCAATTCTCCCCGTCTGGGATGTAAATATCAAGGAAAGTTCCAAGAGGTTGATTGGGAAATTAGATTCCATTGACCTACAAAAATCCCCTGCACCAACAGGGTGTCTAGAATCTCTTCCTAACCTGGCAGGCTGCAAAAACCGTGGGGATCTTTCACTGGAAAGAAGAACTTTCCTGACTCCAGAGCAGGATTTCTGAATCGCCAGGCCAGGGACAACCTGGTCCCCCGTGCCAAATGAATTGGTCTGCCCAGGGATTGGACTTGTCCCACAAAGGGCGAAATGTTGTATTTTAGTGGTCTGCAGTGAAACTGAGTAAACTGGACTGTTTGGAAGGAAGCTTCTATCAGTCTCAGGATTTTCATGCAGAAGTGAAGAGTCGGGCAACTCCTGAACTGTAGTGTACAAATCTGCAGTAGTGAGTTTGAAGTTTCAAATGAGAAAGGAAAACTCTAGCTTGAGCTGCGACTAGAACAATGCCAAGACATTCCAAGCAAAGTGCTGGTTCCAGCACTGACCAATGAAGGTTCAGGACATAACCAACCTTCTACAAGGTCTGGACTTTCTACATGGTCTGCAAGCACCTGTTCTTGTATGTTCCCACAGGAGGGGGTTGTCTAAATATGCCACAATAAAGTTAAGATTCTCACGCCACTGTTTATGTGTTGGAGGTTCAGGGGAGGTCCATTTTTGTAATATGAGTTTGCGTGCCAAATATAAGGACCTTGTCCACATAATGTGCACCTCAACTGGGAGTATTTCCTCTGGGACCATTCCCAGAAGTGTAAATTTAGGGTCCCCTGCCACCTTGAATTTAAAGTTGTGAATACCTTTTCCTAATAACGATGAAGTTTGGGGCAACGCCAAAGCATGTGAATAAGAGAGCCATTAGTTGAGGTACAACAAGGACATAATGGTGTTGTGGATTTTCCCCAAGCATAAAGCTTTTGTGGGGTATAATGAACCCTATGTAAAATAAATAATTGAGTCAGATGCTGAGAGGGTGAGAAAAAGACCTTCGGTTTGACCTCCAGTGCCCGAGTCCACTCCTCTTCATCCAGTGATTCGAAGTCCCTTTGCCAGGAAATAAAGCTATTTTTACCTGCGTCTGGGGGCAAACTGCAGTCTGCAGGGTGGAGTAAAGGTCTCTTATTAACCCCCTTTTCGTACAGAATGTAGAGATAGCCAAGGACAAAATCGTGGCGGGATTATATTGCAGCCTGAAGATAGACGTGTTGCATTGTAGTGCATGCCGTAATTGAAGGTATTGGTAAAAACTACCTTTGGACAACTGATAGAGTTCTTTAAGTACATTAAAAGGTAACAAGACATCTTTGTTGTATAACTGATGTAGGAGAGTTATGCCAGCCCGTTTCCATGTATCAAACCCGACTAATTTATTTAATTCAGGCAAACATGGCTTGTACCAGATAGGCATACCCCTAGACATCCTTGCTGAAAGCATTCAGGGTAGCTCTGATGATGTATTATCCCTGGAAGGGCATGCAAAAATAGGATTTTTTATAACAGCTTACCTGTAAAATCCTTTTCTTTTGATGTACATCACGGGACACAGAGCCTCAGTAATAACTGATGGGTTATATAAGGTATCACTAGATGATTGGACACTGGCACACCCTAAACAGGAAGTTCAACCCTCTATATAATCCCTCCCCTTACAGGGATACCTCAGTTTTGTAGCAAAGCAATATAAGTGTATTAGAAGAGGGGCGGGACCTGTGTCCCGTGATGTACATCAAAAGAAAAGGATTTTACAGGTAAGCTGTTATAAAAAATCCTATTTTCTTTCTCGTACATCACGGGACACAGAGCCTCAGCAATTACTGATGGGACGTCCCAGAGCAATGCTATTTGAGGGGAGGGGACCACACAGGTAGGGTGTAATCAGACCCGAGGACCTCATACTGCTGCCTGCAGCACACTACGCCCAAAGGCGATATCCTCATGCCTTCTCACATCCACCTGATAAAATCTGGTGAATGTATGGACTGAAGACCAGGTTGCGGCCTTACAGATTTGAGCCATAGAGGCCCGGTGACGCACCACCCAAGAGGCACTAATTGCCCTTGTGGAATGTGCCTTGACCTGAAAAGGTGGAATTTTTTGTTTCAAACCTTAAGCCTGAATAATCATTTGTCGAATTCATTTAGAAAGGGTAGACCTTGACGCTGCCTGCCCTCTATCGGGACCTTCTGGTAGTATGAACAAAACATCCGTTTTGCGAACCTGAGCAGTTGCTTCCAGATAGGTCCTGACGGTTCTTACTACATCCAAAGAATGTAGTGACCTTTCTTCCGAGGAACAGGGATCTGGAAATAAGGAAGGCAGAACAATATCTTGGTTTAGATGGAAATCTGAAACCACCTTTGGTAGAAAGCTAGGATGAGGGCGCAATACCACTCTATCCTTATGCATGATCAAATAAGGCTCTTTACAGGAAAGGGCTGCTAACTCTGATACTCTTCTAGCAGAAGAAATGTCTACCAGGAAAATTAACTTCCTTGTTAATAAGACCAAGGGAATCTGACGTATGGGCTCAAAAGGCTGTTTCTGTAAAAGCGCTTCAACTGGAGGATTAAGACGCGTCACCCCTTGCATAAAGCTTTGGACCAAGGAATGAGAAGCAAGTGGTCGTTGAAATAACACAGATAAGGCTGAGACCTGGCCCTTGATGGTACTCAAGGCCAGCTTCATCTCTAATCCTATTTGTAGAAAGTCAAGAATTCTACCAATGACATATTTTCTGGGATGTCAACCCCTGGCTTCACACCAGGATACATAGGTCCTCCAAACTCTATGATAAATCACTCTGGAAGCTGGCTTCCTAGCATTGATTAAAGTAGAGATCACAGGACCTGAAAGCCTACGACTTCTCAGAACGTGGGTCGAAACAGCCAAATCGTCAAATTTAGCATTTGTAAGGCAGGATGGAATACTGGACCTTGAGATAACAGGTCTGGACGTGACTGTAGGGTCCACGGGGAACCCACTGTCATTCTTACTATCTCTGCATACCAAGCTCTTCTGGGCCACCAGAAGTACCGACTTCTTTTCCTGCCGGATCCTGCGAAGGAGCCATGGCAGTAGCATAATAGGAGGAAACGCATAAATCAGTGAGAACCGATGCCACGGAATCACCAACGCATCCGTCCTGTATGCAAGAGGATCCCTTGTTCTTGCCACAAACTTGTCAACCTTGTTGTTGATCCTGGACGCAAAGAGATTTACATCCGGTATCCCCCATCTTTGGCATATGGCCCAAAAGACATCGGGGTGAAGAGACCATTCCCCCGGGACTAACCGTTGGCGACTCAAATAGTCCGCCTGCCAGTTCTCTATCCCTGGAATGAAAGCTGCCGATATGCATGGCACATGCTTTTCTGCCCAGACTAAAATCTGGTTCACCTCTCTCTGAGCTGCACGACTCCTGGTGCCTCCCTGATGATTGATATAGGCCACTGCTGTGGCATTGTCGGACTGGATCCTGACAGGGCAACCCTGTAGCCTGAGAGTCCAGGCTCTTAGGGCTAGATATGCCGCACGGATCTCCAGAATGTTGATGGGTAAGGTCTTCTCGATTTCGGACCATTCCCCCTGGACCACAGACTGTTCCAGAACTGCACCCCAACCCGAAAGACTGGCATCCGTTGTTACCACCATCCAGGTAACTGGTAAAAAGGATTTCCCTTTCTGCAGGCTTTCGGGTATTAACCAACTGAGGCTCTGACGTACTGCATGAGACAGGTGCATCGAAAAATGCCTGTACCTTCTTGTTCCAAGCAGACAGGATACTGTGTTGCAGCATTCTTGAATGAAACCGAGCATAGGGAACTGCTTCGAATGAAGCCACCATCTTTCCCAGCAGCCTCATACAAAGACGGACAGAAGGTCCCTTTTTGGTCCTGACTACCTGAATCAGCTCTCTTAAGGCACTGATCTTTGCCTGAGGCAAAAATACCTTCTCTTGGCTTGTATCTATGACCAGGCCCAAATACTTTAGTCTCCTTAATGGTTTTAAGAAAGACTTTTCTAGGTTGAGAATCCAACCTAGGTGTTCCAGGTAGTTGACTGTGGTCATCAAGTTCCCGCTCAAACAGGCTACCTACCGGTCTATCAAGAGCAGGTCGTCTAGGTATGCTATGACAGTTATACCCTGAGCCCTTAATCTGGCCAGAGGAGGAGCCAAGATCTTTGTAAATACTCGAGGTGCAGTGGCTAGCCCGAAAGGCAGGGTCACAAACTGAAAATGGCGTCCTTCTATTTCGAAGCGCAAGTACTTTTGATGAGCAGGAAAAATGGGTACATGCAGATACGCATCCCTGATGTCTATTGACGTCAGAAATTCTCCTCCTTGTAGGATGGAGACTACTGACCGAATTGATTCCATGCAAAAGGATCAAATCCTTTAATCGATTTAGATCCTTTAGATCCGGGATGGGTCTGACATCTCCATTTGGTTTTTGAACCATAAAAAGGTTGGAATAAAATTCCAATCCTTGTTCTTCCGTGGGAACCACCACGATGACTTTTGGCGACAATAGTCGCTCCAATGCTAGAAGGAGCGACTGCTTTTTCTCTGGATCTCTGGGGACATTTGAACTGAGGAAACGAGGAGAGGGGAATTCTTGGAACTCCAGTTTGTAACCTAGAGTTACCGTGGAGACTACCCATCTGTCCTGGAAATCCTGCCAGAGCCTTGAGAACCGTAGCAGTCTTCCCCCCACCCGAGCGAGCGGGGGCGCTCCTTCATAAAGAGGCTTTAGCGTCTTGTCTAGTAGGCTTCTTCCCCAGGACTTCTTTTGTCCCTGGGGTCGACTCTGAAATTTATTTCTTGACCCTGACGGAGGAGGCCGTCACGACTGCCTGGAGGCTGATGCTCCTGGCACTGGGGAAAGAGCCCATTTGAAAGAGGGACGCTTACTCCTTTTTTTAACAGGTAAGAGAGTGCTTTTCCCACTAGAGATACTTTGGATATAATTGTCCAAATCCTCTCCAAATAGCCTTGCACCACGAAATGGAAATCTAGCCAAAAGCTTCTTACATGGTGCTTCGGCTGACCAATTTTTCAACCATAAGATTATACGCATATGCACCAACCCAAGTGAAAGACGAGAGGTTTGGATGATAGAATCTCTGACAGTGTCAACAGCAAAACATAAGGCCGCTGGGCCTGCTGTTCAGGTAGAACTTTGAGGACCTGCTTAACATGGTCTCTCAAGTATTGACAGACTCCGATCGCTGCCACTGCAGGATGAGCTACTGAACCTGCTAAGGAGAAAATGTTTTTCAACAGGGATTCCATCTTTTTATCAACAGGATCCCTGAGCATCTGAGCATTGTCTACAGGACAAGTCAGACTTTTATTTACGGAGGAAATGGCGGCGTCAACAGCCGGTATCCCCCACATCTTTATGAACTTTTCTTCCATAGGATAAAGTGTTGAAAACTTTTTTGGCGGAAAAAAACATTTATCTGGGTGATCCCACTCAGAATAAATGAGCTTCTCTAGTAAATTATGAACAGGAAAAACACGTGTTGTTTGAGGAGGCTTCAGTGAACCCAAAGAAGAGGAGGGTTCTCTAACTGATTTAGATACGGTAATTTAAATGACGAGCGGACCAATCCAGCAAGGATCTGTACTAACACCTTCTCATCCTGAGAAATGAAGAGGGCCCTTCTCCACTTAATTCCTCAAAGGAGGAATCATAAGTCCCATCCCGATCCTCTGAAAGGGATTCTTCTCCTTTTTCCCAGAGTTCCTCTGCCTGAGGGTCCTGGGTAACAGAGGAAGACCTATTGCGTTTTCTTCCACTGAGTGGAGATGCAATTAAGGCCATTAATCTTTCCTCTAGTCCATTAATGGTTGAGGAAAAAACCTCCTGCGTAATATATACAGGGGCAGAAGTGCCAGATGCAGATGCAGCCCCTGACCCCGACGGCTCTGCCTGGCCGGCCATCCCAGGTCCTTCAGGGGGGGAAGGCGCTGCAGAAGGGGGGTCCACAGAGCCTGAGGGAGATCCCCTAGAGACTCTGGTTTTTGGGGTATTTGTACCTCTTCTACCCATAGTGCAAAGCAACAAGGTGGAGGTATCACACAAATAAAACACTGACTGCTGAGCGATGTAGTACAGCAACTGTCTCCGCTACCAATGCCCAGTCAAATGTTTCTACGTAAATGCTGCCTGGGAGAATGCCTGTGTCCCACCTTACATGCGACCATCAGCTCTGTATCCATCCTTAGGCTGAGTGCACCTGAAAAAGTGCCTGTGCAGCCGGCGATGTGGGCGTCTAGGCATGCCGGACATCGCGCTAACGCTCCGCCCCCCCCCTCCTCGTTTTTTCAAAAAACGTGCGCTTTCCCACGCGAGCCGACCCTCCGGGACAAGCATGGAGGAGAGGCTGGGGTGGAGGAGGAAGGAGAGAGGCCGGCAGATGATGGGATCTGCCAATAGTAGTGGCGGCGGCGGTAGCGCGGTATACTACCGCCTTTCAGACCACTGCGGCCCCCCTAATCTTAGGGGGAATATCCCTGAGGAAGAGCCCCCCATCCCATCCTACCTGGAGCTCAGCTGGAGGAGCTGTGCAGCGTGAACACAGACAAATCAAGCATGTGAAGGTATGTGCTCTTGGCAGCCCCCGGTGGCGACAATAGGCATAGCATACATTTACTTAAAGGAGAAACCCACTAGAATTAAAAAATTCTGAGGAATCTCCCTTACCTTATCCAGCTGCAGGGTTCTGTATACAGCCCCAATCTTCACCTCTCATGGTGGGCTCCGTTTGGAAAACCTTCAGAGACAGGGGCCCCCTAGAAAAGGAGGATCCACAGTTCTGGGCCCGTAAAGCACCCCGCCAGGGATATGGCTAGAAAAATCAAATACTGGATCCCGGGGTCCAGCTCTCTAAAAAGAGAAGCGTTACAGGTAAGACCTTCTATCTTCGGACACGAGGCCCGGGTACCATCCAATTCGGCCTAAAAAGGACACCTTGAAATGGATCCGGTTTGCATGGCTTACCTCAGTATAGGATATAGGATATTCCCTTTGGAGCTCAGCACAGCACATCTTTACACGTGACCAACACCTAAGACACTGGCGAAAAAACTGAGGTATCCCTGTAAGGGGATGGATTATATAGGAGGTTGAACTTCCTGTTTAGGGTGTGCCAGTGTCCAATCACCTAGTGATACCCTATATAGCCCATCAGTAATTACTGAGGCTCTGTGTCCCGTGATGTATGAGAAAGAAACAATCCTTTCTTGCTTGCATGTTCCGCAGGGTCAGATGGTCCTTCTCAAATTCAATGACATCCTGTATATGGGGCAGGGGGACTTTCAACAGCCTATCCACGTTATAGTTTAAAGATGCAGCTATGAGCTCTAGAACTGGATGCACTTCAGGGCCAGCCAGTGGGAACAGAGCACTGGAAAGGGCCTTCAATCGCTTGTTTATGGGAGACATTAAAGACATTTGCGACCTCCACAGGGAAGGTAAAGCCTTGTTAAGTCGGAACACTGCTGGATGCACAGAGAGCTCAAACTATAGAAATACATAAATGAGAACCAGACCAAAAACGGGACAAGAGTATAAGATAATTGTAATTGTTGGTAAAAATCATATAAAACCACCAATACGTTTTGGGGGCAACACCACTTTGCCCTTCACCAGGGCTTCAATATTAAACATAAAACCTAGCCATAATGATAAAAAAAAAATGTCAACATAAGTATATTTTTCATCATTATGATCATGTTTTAGGTTTATTCTTGAAACCCTAATCAAGGGGGAGTGGTGTGGTCCCCAAAATGCATTGGCTGTTTTATTATTAACTAAAATGATCTTGGACTCTTCTGATTTTGGTCTGGCAACCCTCTCTGTATTTCTACAGTTTGAGTTACTGTTGGGTGCCCATCAAGGGAAGCCTTGTTGCGTGGGAGCTGCCTGGCCAGAGCTATTGAACCTGTTTGTAGTGTTCCTTCATCTGACTACCCATGCAAGAACAAAAAGTTCCTAGAGTCTGAGTATGTTGCTCTGGGATCCACAGGGAGGGCAGCCCACTTTTTAACAGGGTCCTTCTCAAAAGGGATACAAGGCTAACAGGCGCTTGTGAGAGACAAAGCTTGTTAGGGTTCTTCTGGTCTCCATAAATATAGAAACTTGTAAAGTAGAGGACAAGTCATAAAATCCTATCTCAAGTTCACATTGGTATCATCCCATAAATGAATATGGTATTTTTGAAAACAAAATTAGTGGGACTTTAAATATGCCAAATGAGAACAAAGTCAAAATAAAAATCTCTATATGTTTTATAGATATACATAAAGAAACTTTGTGATAAATACAAAAATATGTAAATCTGATGGATACATGTACTTGCAGCTGGTGTACGCATTACGTGGGATTCCCCGCTTCTTCAGGACCATACATATATTGCAAGTGTGTTATATTCAAAGTTTCTTATGCAATATCATAAATCATCAAAAGAACAGAGCAGAGGAATACAGGATGTCTCAGATGTTTTGCGTACCGGCCCATACGATATAGTCTGGACCTATTAAGGCAGAAGTAAACAAATATCCAAAAGGGGGAAATAAATATCTGGTGTATAGCAATACAGTTGTGCTTATAAGTTTGCATACCCTGGCAGAATTTATGATTTCTTGGCCATTTTTCAGAGAATATGAATGATAACACAAAAACTTTTCTTTCACTCATGGTTAGTGTTTGGCTGAAACCATTTATTATCAATCAACTGTGTTTACTCTTTTCAAAACATAATGGCAACAGAAACTACCCAAATTACCCTTATCAAAAGTTTACATACCCCAGTTCTTAATAGCATGTATTGCCCCCTTTAACATCAATGACAGCTTGAAGTATTTTGTGGTATTTGTGGATGAGGCTCTTTATCATCTCAAATTGTAAAGCTGCCCATTCCTCTTGGCAAAAAGCATCCAGTTCCTGTAAATTCTTGGGCTGTCTTGCATGAACAGCACGTTTGAGATCTCCCCAGAGTGGCTCAATGATATTGAGATGGCCACTCCAGAACCTTCACCTTATTCTACTGTAGCCAATGACAGGTCAACTTGGCCTTGTGTTTTGGATCATTGCCATGTTGGAATGTCCAAGTACGACCCATGCGCAGCTTCCTGGCTGATGAATGCAAATGTTCCTCCAGTGTTTTTTGATAACATACTGCATTCATCTTGCCATCAATGTTGACCACATTTTCTGTGCCTTTGTAGCTTACACATCCCCAAAACATCAGCGATCCACCTCCATACCTTTTATCATAGGCCTTGTTGACTCCTCTTCCAATGAAGCGTTTATGGTTGTGGCCAAAAAGCTCAATTTTGGTCTCATCACTCCAAATGACTTTGTGCCAGAAGGTTTGAGGCTTGTCTCTGTGCTGTTTGGCGTATTGTAAGCGGGATACTTTGTGGCATTTGCTTAGTAATGGCTTTATTCAGGGGACTCAACCATGCAGCCCATGTTTCTTCAAGTGCCTCCTTATTGTGCATCTTGAAACAGCCACACCACGTGTTTTCAGAGAGCCCTGTATTTCACCTGAAGTTATTTGTGGGTTTTTCTTTGCATCCTGAACAATTTTCCTGGCAGTGGTGGCTGAAATTTCAGTTAGTCTACCTGACCGTGGTTTGGTTTCAACAGAACCCCTCATTTTCCACTTCTTGATTAGAGTTTGAACACTGCTGATTGTCATTCTCAATCCTGTGGATATCTTTTTATATCCCTTTCCTGTTTTATACAGTTCAACTACCTTTTCCCGCAGATCCTCTGACAATTCTTTTGCTTTCCCCATGACTCAGAATCCAGAAATGTCAGTGCAGCACTGGATGAAAGATGCAGGGGGCTGTCAGGAGTCCAGAAAGTCATTGACCTTTTATACACACACACTAATTACAAGCAAATAGATCACAGGTGAGGATGGTTACCTTTAATAGCCATTCAAACCCCTTTGTGTCAACGTGTGTGCATGTCATCCGGTCAAAATCACCAGGGTATGTAAACTTTTGATCAGGGTCATTTGGGTAGTTTCTGTTGTGATTATGATTTAAAAAGAGTAAACACAGTTGATTGATAATAAATGGCTTCAGCCAAACACTAACCATGAGTGAAAGAAAAGTGTTTGTGTTATCATTCACATTCTCTGAAAAATGTCCAAGAAATCATAAATTCTGCCAAGGTATGTAAACTTATGAGCACAATACCAGCATATGTGATCCTCAGAAATGCCTGGTTTTCCTGCTATTTTGGATTTATCCCCTGTCTTAAATAGATATTGGGATTTACATAGTTTAGAGTATTTTGCTATACACCAGAGATTTATTTCCCCCCAATCAATGTCAGTCAGCCAATGAGGAGAGAAAGGGGGGCGGGGGCGGGACATGGCTCCGTGTCTCAATGGGCCCAGGGAACTGTGACTCGGCTCAGGTGCCCTCATAGCAAGCTGCTTACTGTGGGGGCACTCACCAGGTGGGAGGGGCCAGGAGAGCCCAAGAAAGACCCGAGAAGAGGAGGATCTGGGCTGCTCTGTGCAAAACCAACTGCAGTATTACATGTTTGTTATTTTTATTTAAAAAAAAAAAAACAAGACTTTACAATTACTTTAAGAGCCTAGACTGGGGACAGCACTAGTAGAGCTACATGTTGAACCTCAAGTTTAATAGTGGTGTGTACTGCATAAATGATGGCCAACACCATATCGGAAGAGAGATATCGGGAGACTGCATCTCCTTTTGTGTCTTCTCATGCGTTAATGACTTATAGGACTCTGTATCAGACAAAGCCTTGATGACTGAGGGTATAGAAGCCTTTGGGCCTGAGCAAATGAGATAAGGATTCTAAGAAGGAACTCTGTAGTCAGAGTCAAAGTTGCTAAGTGGCACAAAAAATCCTACATGACGACTGTGAAAATCATCCTGCATAAGACCGAAAAGAGGGCAACATCCGATGGGGCTAAGGAAGACTCCAATGAGGAGTATAGACTCTATCAAAATTCTAGGCTGTCAGTGTCTGGCACCTCGGAGGCACACTGCAGGCAGCCCAGGAACCATTAGTGGAGTGTGAGCTGGAGGTAACTGGTACAGCGGGATTGCCTCCCTATGTCTAGGATCAGACATAGCCCGAGGTGCCAGGCTAGGCTTCATATACACACAAAACCATCTGCTGGGTAGCAGGAGAATGGTCAGGCGGCCAAAGGATTCCGCGTCACTTGTACTCCAGAGCAGCGACGTGAAAGTTATTCCTAAACACTAAATGGTGGAAAAGAGACCACGTAGCATGCGTGCGACATTTGACCCAGTGGATGATGTCAGTGCTCAATCCTTCATGGTTACCCATTCAATGGCACAAATATTAATATTAAAAAAAAAAAAAAAAAAACAATTTAAAAAATGTATAATTTCTTAAAAAATTATTAAACTAAACCTAACATTGTCCAAAAAGGTGCCAGGATGCAGTACCAGTGCTGTAATGCATGCACATATATTTGTGTTAGTGTTCAAATAAATCTCATACTAGGCCGTACACAGGGCCTCACTTTCTCAGGGTAATGACCCTTTTTTCTCACCAAAGACTGAGCCTTGTCCCTCCTGGAACAAAATTTTGTTCTCTATCATTTACACATTTGAAGCCAGAACCTCAAATGGCATTAGAAGGTCTGGCAAGTGGCCACGCAGGGATTTGTCTCGAGAAAGTCAGGCTGTGCCCTGCCAAAACGTTGATTTGAATAAAAAAATGCTTTTGAATATAATCTCTTTTGCCATGTCCCATGGTGTATCCATTTATGGATCATGATATCGACATTAAATAAACACTGGAAGTTTTATTTTTTTTATTTGATTATGATAAAAAAATGAACAAAAAATAAATAATAAAGCAGCATATGTTAAAAAAAAAAAGAGGATACAAAAAATTATACTCAGCGCTGCTTCAAAAAATATACAGAACAAATAAATAATTATGGGTAAATTAAAGTGCAGTGCATATACATAAAGTGCAATCAAAGGTAAAGTCCATTAGTGCAAATGGTGCCCAAAAACGTGTTCACTTCTGCTTGTGAGGATTCCAGTGTCACTCTGTGCTCCCCCTCCTTGGTCCCCATTCACCAGCAGTAATCTTTAAACAGGCACAGTCTTTATCTTACAACATCAGTGGCAAAGATGTCTCCTTCCAACAGTAAACTTTAAAAGGACTCTGAGATCTTTGTTCCACACCTATGGTTAGGGTATCTCCTCCTTATTACTCTAGTATTAAATCTCCATTGCAGTGGTATGGATATATGGTATTCCGATGAAGAGAGAGATGCACATAGCGTAATATTGGTAAGATTTATTGGTAAAATCACATCGGAATTGCACTTACATCAAAGAAAGGTATACAGGTAAAAATCTACGCCTTGGCGTGTTGTCAGCCGTCACTGAACCTCATGTATCTATTCCATGTTTGACGTGTTTTGCTGCTCCCACTGGGCATCTTCAGAAGATAGGGGCGCTCATGACTGCCTGCCTTTTATGGATTAAATCCCGCCAACTACCTCCAAACTGCCAGAAGCATGTCGGGCACCATATTGGTACTCCTTCAATCTCTAACTGATTTCTTCTTTACACAGGAAGCCATATTGGTACTCCATAATAAATACATTGTGAATTGTGGCTGCCATCTTAGTACTCCTATATTGTTTTAACTCACTTTCTGGTGGCATAGGAAGTTAAACTAGCTAGCTTGGTAGAGCAGGACACATACACCAAATAGATAAGAAATATTAACATCACAGCCATTTAACTTCCTATTCCACGAGAAAGTGAGTTAAAACAATGCACGCGTACTTAGATGGCAGGCATAATACACAATGTATTTAGTATGAAGTACCAATATGGCGACCGCGCAACTTCCTGTGTAAACAGGAAATCAGTTAGAGGTTGAAGAAGTACCAATATGGCGGCCGACATACTTCCGGCGGAAGCCGGAAGTCTAATTTTAAATATCGTCGTTAATGAGAGGAGTAGGAGATTTGGGTGTAGTGGGCAGGATTTATTACATAAAAGACAGCCAGTCACGAGCAGCCCTAGCTTCTAAAGACGCCCAGTGGGAGGGGCGAAACGCATCAAAGTAGGGAATAGCTACACAAGGTTCAGTGACGGCTGACAACACGCCAAGGCGGCGATTTTTACCTGTATGCCTTTCTTTGATGTAAGTGCAATTCCGATGTGATTTTACCAATAAATCTTAGCAATATTATGCTATGTGCTATATCCATACCACTGCGATGGAGATTTAATACTAGAGTTATAAGAAGGAGATACCCTAACCATAGATGTGGAACAAAGATCATGGAGTCCTTTTAAAATTTACTGTTGGAAGGAGATATCTTTGCCACTGATGTAAGATAAAAACTGTGCGTGTTTAAAGATTACTGCTGGTGAATGGGGACCAAGGAGGGGAGCACAGAGTGACACTGAATCCTCACAAGCAGAAGTGAACACGTTTTTGGGCTCCATTTGCACTAATGGACTTTACCTTTGATTGCACTTTATGTATGCACTGCACTTTAATTTACCCGTAATTATTTATTTGTTCTGTATATTTTTGGAGCAGTGCTGAGAATAATTTTTTTGTATCATTTTTCGTTTTTTTTACCTTACACGTCAACAGCAGCCCATTGAGTCAATTCACTTGTTTATATACCGTATTTATCGGCGTATAACACGCACCCCAATTTTTAAGGAAAAAACTTACATTTTAAATAAAGAACTTTGAAGCAAAATTAGGGTCACAGCTCATCAATGGACCCTGCTCACTGCCCATCTGCAGCCATTAAATTGACCAACAATTCAGCCTGTTCAGTGCCCATCTGCAGCCTCACCTTTCCCAACATTGAAGCCTCGCCAGTGTTGGATTATCCCTGCTGTCTCCGAGGGTAGAAGAGGAGCGAGCGCCGCTGAATTACACAGAGCCACGATCTCCTGTGTACCCGTCGATCCTTCACTCACAGCCATGCCTCCTGGCCCTGCTCATATGATAGACAGAACAGTGGCCCAATGCGGGGCCAGGAGGCGTGGCTGTGAGTGACAGAGCGCCGGGTACACAGGAGATCGCGACTCTATGTAATTCAGCGGCACGCGCTCCTCTTCCCTCAGAGACAGCAGGGATCGGTGTATAACACGCACCCATGATTTCAAGGGGAAAAAAGTGCATGTTATACGCCGATAAATACGGTAATTATTGTATGTACCATAGTGCGGGCACTTTACAATTTTCATATGTTAAATAAAGCCATTATTTTTGTTACAATAAAGATTTAAATATTTGTTACCTTTTGCAGCCTTTGTTGGCATTCTGTTGCTTTACGTTTAAACTCCTCTGCAGCAGCTTTAGACTCTCTTAGCTCTGTTTCATACAGGTCGCTACGCCTGCGTGCAGCAGACAGGTCTTCTTCTAACTGGTGCATCATCAGCTTCATTTCTTCCAACTGGGCTTGAAATTCCTAAAAAGAACACAGTTGACGGCAAAAGAGGAGTATGAAAGTAGGACTGCAAATATAGTCACAGTATCAGTGGGTGTATTCATTTTCTACAACAGCCAGAAAGAAAGACATGCTCTGTCAGCTGACTGTAACTAGCTCTACCCAAATTATTTTGCTGCAAAGGCAGCCCACATGCCTTTCTTTGGGGATCCCTTCCCTTTTCCAAGGCAGAACTTGTGAAATATAGGAAGAAAGCTGACTTGTCAGGACTATGGCAGAGACAAAGGCCCCTGGCACATAAGATTATTCCACCTATTTAACCCCTTCATGCCTAAGCCTTTTTCTGACATTTGTTGTTTACAAGTTAAAAATCCATATTTTTTGCCAGAAGATTACTTAGAACCCCCAAACATTATATATATTTTTTTAGCAGAGACCCTAGAGAATAAAAAGGTGATCGAACGTTGCAATATTTTATGTCACACTGTATTTGCGCAGCAATTGTTTGTATAAGGTGAAAGATGATGTTATGCCGAGAAAAAAAGATACTCAACATGTCATGCTTTAAAATTGTGCATGCTTGTGGAATGGCAACAAACTATGGTACTTAAAAAACTTCATAGGTGACGCTTTAAAAATTTCAACAGGTTACCAGTTTAGAGTTACAGAGGTGGTCTTGTGCTAGAATTATTGCTCTCGCTTCAATGATCGCAGCGATACCTCACATGTGTGGTTTGAACACAGTTTACATTTGCGGGTGCGACTTACGTATGAGTTCACTTCTGCGCGCAAGGAGGGATGGGGGGGTTTCAATTTTTTTTCTCTTACTTTATTTTTTGTTTACACTGTCCCTTTAAAAAAAAAAAAATTCTGATCACTTTTATTGCCGTCACAAGGAATGCAAACATCTATAAGACCCCAAATTCCTCCATTGCACTTAAAAGCATTAAAAACGCCAAGTTTGGCAGTTTTGAATTCTGTAGATTTTTTTTAAACTTGGCACCTTTAAAGCAACTTTCACACTGGGGCGGGCGGGCTGCAGCTTTACCGTTGTTTTAGCGGCGCTATTCGGCCGCTAGCGGGGCGGTTTTAACCCCCGCTAGCGTCCGAAATAGTTAAAACCGCCTGCAAAGCGCTGCTTTGTAGTGACTTCTTAGCCGCATTGGTTATCACAAGAAAGCCGACCGTCGGCTCTAAAAAAAAAAAAAAAAAAAAGCTTACTGGGGTGATGCGTGCAAGCCGAAGGCCGCATATTTACGTTACATCAGTGTGAAGGGGTTAGGTTAGGGAGTATGTTATATTCTGGCAATGGCAGTCTGACACTATGATTTGGATGCCCAGTAGAAGTGGAAGTAGTGAAAGCAACAGTTCTGCCGAAATGTCCAAAGAGCTCCTAGCTATCCCCTATAGAACTAAAGCACCTGGTTATATTTTATCCCCCCCACTTGCATCTCCTAAAATGAGCCATTAAAGCAGATGTAAATACAAACTTAAAAGGTCCACCACTTCAGGAAAATAATGACCTGTTCTCTAACCCATCTTGTAGGGTTTTTATTTTCTGTACCCTGTGAAGCAAGTTTTTGTCACCCAAGTCCCTCATTCAGTTCTCTTGCTGGTGCAGTTTTCAAGTGTGGGATCTGCTATTTCGGTGCTGCTGATGTGAGTCCTTAACACTTAAAAGTGGTTGTAAACCCTCGTGTTTTTTCACCTTAATGCATTCTAACTTCTGACAGTGACCGCCCCCCAGCCCCCCGTTTTACTCACCTGAGCCCTTCGATCCCTTGGCGGAGACGTGCTCTTCCTCTCTGCCCGGGGTTCTCGGCTCTTGATTGGATATATTGATATCAGTGCAGCCATTGGCTCCCGCTGCTGTCAATCAAATCCAATGACGCAGGCGCCACGCCTGACATTGTGTCTATAGATGCAAATGCTGGACTCGCGAGCGCGCCCGCAAGGTAACTCCCCGGGAGAGCACTTCTCTCAGGGGGTTTACCGATGAGAGGAGGAGCCGCAAGCGCCGACGGTGGACCCCAGAAGACGATGATCGGGGCCACACTGTGCAAAACGAACTGCACAGTGGAGGCAAGTATGAAATGTTTGTTATTTAAACAGAAAAAAAAAAAAAAACGAAGGTTTAGTGTCACTTTAAAGTATTACTAAACTCACAACAGTAAAATCAGCCTGTATATGCAGTAAAGCATACTTGTTACCCACCTCCCACCCGGCCACTGCACATATACGGCTAGGTGGGAGCTTCCTCCTTCTGAGTTGACGTTCAGGAACATCCCTCAGAAGGAGGGGGATCATGCGCGCATGCCCTTGCAGCGGTGCGATCCCTATGCGCTCGTATCACCCGGACATGGCGCATCTCTGATCGGCAGGAGGGCTCTGTGATTGGCCCTCCTGATCACATGATGGTTGTGGCCATGTCTAATCAGAGCCGTCATGTGATGTAAATAGAGAGCTGGTTGCTAGGCGATCGGCTCTCCTCACACGGAAGTTGTCAGTGAGTAGAGGAGAGCAGATCGCTGAAGACAGCGATCAGTGAGTATGAGCTGTTTTTTACACACTGATCACCAGCAGTGTCCCCACACATGTAAACACACACAGGGTCCCCTAAATAGTGTCCCCAAAAAACACTGTCCCCACACACTAAAAACACTTGTCTCCACATATGTACTGTAACACTAAAATCATATGTCCCAATGATCATCTGCACACACATGTCCGTGATCATGTGCACACACATGTCCGTGATCATCTGCACACACATGTCCGTGATCATGTGCACACACATGTCCGTGATCATCTGCACACATATGTACATGATCATCTGCGTACATATGTCTGTGATCACACAAGCCAATTATTATACACTTAGCAGGATTTTTTTTTACCAAAGACATGTAGCAGAATACATTTTGGCTGACAATGTATGACAAAATTCGATTTTATTGGATTTCTTTTAAAACAGAAAGTAGAAAATATTTTTTTTTTTTAATTTCCGCTCTTTTTTTCGCTTATATCGCAAAAAATAAAAAATTGATTTGTGAATAAATACCACCAAAAGAAAGCTCTATTTGTGTGAACAAAATTATAAAAATGTATTTGGGTACAGTGTTGCATGACTGCGCAATTCTTATTGAAAGTGCAAGAGCACTGAAAGCTGAAAATTGGCCTGGGAAGGAAGGGAGTGAAAGTGCCCAGTATTGAAGTGGTTAAACTCACCATGGAACCTAAAGGGATAAAAGCCTGTCTTCTCTGATCTTCCCCTTCTTTCACCATCCCCAAACCATCTGCTGAGATGTAGATGTATATATATATATATATATATATATATATACACACACACACACACACACACACACACACATCTCTCTATATTTTATATATATTTATTTATTTATATTCAAAGAGGGGGGTTGTTGGCATTTGTATGAAGCACAGCTAAGGGAATTGAATATGCAATCACATGTTAATGGATTCTAAACAAATACGCATAGTAAGGGTAACAAGATAAACAAAGGTAACTTCTTAACAATGTATTGTACATAGTGATAACATGATTCACAATATAATGGTAATAATTGCATAAATATGATAAAATAATTCCAATTCATAATGAACATAATTATGTTGTTGGTGATAATAGAAGTCCATATTAATCTCAAAACCACATGATTGCAATGATGTAGCATAAGGCTGGGGCTGTACGTGTTTCACTTCATACAAAGTCCCAACAACCCTCCTCTTTTAGTGTTATATACTGCTGATGAGAAAAGGTATTTAACAGTTCATATTTACTAAAATAATTGCATTTCTATGTTCTGTGTACTGTGGGAGACCAGATATAGTGCAGGGTCCTGGGTATACTAACCCCCTAAGCCACTGACCTTAGCCTCAAAACCCAACACTGGGCTAACTAAACCCCTAAGTCTCTTTCTGAATCATACCTTATCCTGTGAAGGGAGACTACTGTATATGCTGAAAAAGATAACATGTCCCACTCTGAAATACAAGTGTCAAGAAGGAAATTGCAAAAAAAAGTGACGTTTTAATAGTGAAAAATAAGCGAAAGTATATAAATGTATTGTGCACTTTCAACTTAAACAGTGTTTTGTTTAAGAAAGTCAAAGTAGTGTATGTCAGACATCTTAAAATGGCATAACAGTGAGGTCCCTCCCTGGGAGAATTCTAAACTAATTAATGCAGGAGATAGATTGTACCTGCTCCTTAATATCCTGCAACTTTCTGCTCTGTTCTCGGATGTCATGTAGGAGCTGCAGAGCTTTGTCATCCTCCTGGGAAACCTCCATTCGGGCCTGCTCCAGGCTGCGCTTTAAACTCTGCAAAATGGAACATTTTAAATGCATAATACATTTGATTACACTTATTAGGAAAGAACAGAAGCCATGTTCAAAAATATCATACGCATTAACAAAATATGCTAAGAAATTAAAAACTCCTCCAAAAATGTCATACATTCTAAACAGAAACAGAGACAAGTGGGACAGTGCACATAAACCAACTACATGTTAAAGTAATCCCCGGTTCACACAGGGGTGGCACGACTTGCAGGTCGCCTCACCGAGGCGACCTGCACACGACTTCCACGGCGACTTGCAAAACGACTTCTGTATAGAAGTCTATGCAAGTTGCCTCAAGTCGCCCCCAAAGTAGTACAGGAACCTTTTTCTAAGTCGGAGCGACTTGCGTCGCTCCTATTAGAATGGTTCCATTGTACAGAACGGGAGGCGACTTGTCAGGCGGCTAGGTCGCCTGACAAGTCGCCCCTGTGTGAACCAGCACTAAGCCTTTAACCATTAGCAAAATCACAGCTGACTGCTATATGCAATTTCTTCAATAAGTTCTTAATTTTCAGCCACTTGAAAATTGTTCAGAATGGTTGAGGGTTTCTCAAACCTGGACTCCTGGCTTTTACATGCAGAATGTTGAAACTATCTTCTAGTCAAAAAATGCTGCACAGGAATAGAACTCTCATCTACGTGAACCCTAAAGCACATTTTGTTGCAGGATGTAAAAGAGTCCCCCTCTTTTGTGAACAGTTGAATGAAAAACAAATGTAGGTATAAAACTTTCCCTACCAATGTGATAAAGGGTGTAAAAAATTATGCAAAATGATTGCCCTTCTGAAGACATCTGTGAGATGATAAATAGTAAGTTATAAATAGGAGCAGAAGGGATGACTTATTATTCATGAGTGTATATGTAGGCTTAGTGAGTGGTACTACAGCTTGCTGTATGCTCTTAACACCATTAAAAAATAAAGCAGTTAGGACTCAATTACACTTGCTTCGGCTTCAACACACATTAAGGGCTGGTTTACACTTGCTTCAAAACAAGGCTTCGGGCACGCTTTGTTAAAGCTCTCTGAACGCCAGTCATAGCACCTGTCATTAAATAAAATGGTTAGCTTGCAGTCCTGTTTACACCTTGCTTTTGCTTCAAAAATTATGACCCATGTCGCTTTAGTTGTGCTTCAAAGCATCTTCAAAGCCTCCATAGAAGTCTATGGCAAAGCTCGCTTGTAGCCCCACTGAAGCCCCATCGAAGCCCCACCAAAGGCTCATTGAAAGCCCCACCAAAGCCTCATCCAAGCCCCACCGAAGCACCAAGCAAAAGCAAGGTTTAAACAGGACTATAAGCTAACCATTTTATTTTATTTATGAGCTTTGACTGGCGTTCAGAGAGCTTTAACAAAGCGTGTCCGAAGCCTTGCTTTGAAGCAAATGTAAACTAGCCCTTAATGAAGGTTTACATACATGACCTATTCCTAAAGCTGACAGTGTGAATTTATACCAGCAGGAGGAAAACACATCTAAAAATAAGCTATAACAAAAATCCAGGAGGTTGTTCTTGTCCAATAAGGTAAAGCAATGAAAGAAGCAAACTGCACTTAACCAAAGCAATCAATAAGATTAAAATGAAATAGTTCCTGTAGGATACTGCACTTTGTATATTGCTCTATGCCCTACTAAATTAAGGTGAATGTTCCTGGGAACTAAGTAGTAAAGCAGAGGTCCTGAGGTCCTAAAATATGTTCAGTTTTGCACTTTAGCATCTTCCACCTCGGATGCCAGGGTGCTTTTATATGTCACTGCCTAAAGAAGTCTGCTTCTGCAGGCTCTGGTAGCATATTGTAGTAAGAAAAGCGCTGGACGCTTTCTATTGGAGCATTCAAGTTTGGGATGAAAATGCAGAGGGCCCATTGAGAAACCCGTTTGGATAAAAGTTTTTTGATCAATACTATAATAAAATCTAGTATAAATATGGCACTGCTGTATTTGTCTGTTTCTATTACACATGATAACATTTAATAGAGTAGGTATCACTCAAACATTGCAAAAGCCCAGTTAGTGCTAAATGAGAACAATTGCAAACACTATTCTTACAAAATACCCTAAAACATTGTTCAGAATACGTATTACATCAAAAGATACAGTTAATTTGTCCATGTTCTTTTGATGTTAAACTACAGTTTAGATACCATGACTACTCTATACATACATGTTATTAGAGGATGTACAAAAAGCTGATTTTAAAGGGTTACTAAACCCTTGTTTTGTTTTTTTATGTTTTTTTTAAATAACAAACATGTAATACTTACCTCCACTGTGCAGTTGGATTTGCACAAAGTGGCCCCAATCCTCCTCTTCTGGGGTCCCTCATCGGCGCTAGTAGCTCTTCCTCTTCTCGAGTGCCCTGTCAGAGAAGCGCTCTCCTTCGAGACACCCATGCGGCCTGCTTCTGCGTCTATTGATGTAGGACTCGACCCGCCCCCCACGTCATTGGATTTGATTGACAGCAGTGGGAGCTAGAGCTGGTGTGCTCATCCCCGGGGAGAAAAAGACAGGGCTCAGGTAAGTAAAAGGAGGGCACTGGGGGGCTGCAGCATGACAGAAGGTTTTTCACCTTAATGCATAGAATGCATTAAGGTGAAAAACTACGAGGGTTTACAACCCCTTTATCTATGGAGACCAGCAACACAAAGAAGCAGTGGAGAGGTCTACTTACACACATTGTTAAAAAAGGCTCCTAAAATTTTGGAACCAAGAGTCACTCTTAAAACTTCACTTTCTCAATCAACATTGACTATTTTTAGTCCTTATGCTGCTAGCATTAGTAAATAGATAGGAAAGTATAGCATAGTTACTTTTTTTTTTTTTTTACACATTTCTTCAGCTACTTCCTAGACAAAGGATGCCATACATCCCAGTAGTCTTCAGGAGGGGAAGTATTGTTTTTTCAGCTAGACACACCCTTCTACATGCATGCCTAAGCTATAAATACTACATAATTTGCCCTTACTCAAAATGGCCACAGGCCGACATGCTAGGTGTGTTTATCAAAGTGATTTCTCAGCAAAATAAAGCATAGAGACACAATGGATGGGAGAGATTGCTTTGAATATTAAAAATGAATTAAATAGCATTGGTGGTTTGTGGTGCTCAGATGCTGGGTAGATCTACTTTAAGGAGTATTGGCTACAAAGTCCCTAGAATTTGTCCATATCCAGTTAAAACTATGTCCACTTTGTAATGTTATTATAAAAAAATAATCAACAGAAAGCTATGTCAACTTTCATAAATATGCCATTACTCTTTATGGCTAAAAAAAATTGAACTAAAAAAAAAAAAAATAAAAAAAAAAAAAACGCAAACATAAATATTGCCACTGCTGCATTTTAGGCCCCTTTCACACACAAGCGTTGATCGGGTCCGTCTGTCAGTTTTTCAGGCGGACCCGACTGAACCATCCATTCTTCTCTATGGAGAGACATGTGTCCATTGACACCCGATCCTGTCCGCTAAAAACAGACGTTCCCCATCCGTCTGGTTGGTCAGATGGAAAGGGACAGGTGGTGTGTTTCCATCAAATAGCCCATAGAGGACATCAGCGGAATGAACTCGGACCTATCATCCACCTGCTCAGCGGGGATCAGTGGAGAGATCCCCTGCTGAGCACTGTACAAGGGCTGGGCCTTTATAGAATACACACAAACCCAAAACAACAACAATGGGTTAGCCGGCAAAGTAAATGCACAGGTATACAAACAGGTTTGAGCTGTATTATTTTGATTGTAAGGTAGAAAATGGAAGCAAACATTTGAAAAGCTCATACAAATACCACATATATTTTCCTCCATTACATACCAAGCTGGCAAGTGCTCATAAGTATACTCTAGTCTAACATGCTGACCTTCTTTAAAATAAGCGAACCAATGTGCAGTAACCAGCAGAAAGCAACGTTAGATTAGCTTGTCTAGCAGGTCTTGGATTGCTACAGGTTATTGCATATTAAGGATACTTTTACATTGTTATTAAATCAAGTTACATGACTCTAATCCACTTTGAGACCCACTCTAAACAATCTATGGAGTATGTGGGCATTATATCCAATAATGGATGTGATCTGATGCTCACGCTGCATTCTGTGATGTAGGTTGCCAGGTCTTGTTCCAGGAGAGACCTCTGGGTTTCAGATGCTTTTAATTCAACTTCTTTCTGGCTGAGAACAGCCTCCACTTCAGACACCCGACGATGTAGTCGAGTCATTTCTTGCTCCATCTGCAACATACACAAAATGAAAAAAAGGATTTAACCAGCTCACTGGGAGCCAAAACTGGTGCCTAAAACGCAGAACAACATATTGCCACAACTAGTGCACAGAACTGGTCACAGCGAGCTCACTTCTTCTAATGGTGGGCTCACAAAGTCATCCACAGGATTGCTGTTCACATATACACACAGTCCGAAGAAAATCCCCACAGCACACAGGTTTTCAATAAGATAGTCATTTTCACCTGATTGTGTCCCTTCAGTATTATCCCAAATCCAGCTCTGATGAGAAGACGGTTTGCCTCATCATCACATAAATCAAGAATAAACCATATGAGTCCTTCATAAAGTCTCCAATATGTGGGGGTAATCAGATTCCAGCCAGTTTCTTTGCCCAAGATCATAAGTTATGTACAATGAGTAAAGTTTAAGGATTTATATGCACAAGGCCTTAAAGTCTATTTTTATTTGAGAAAACTGAAAGACCTCATAGAAATCAGATTATTGTTTCCACCGATGGAGAAAGTTGTCCTCCTTACCCAAACAAGAGGCTTCCTAAACACGATTTAAGGTGGGCGATCCAGAGAAGTCACTTGAGAATTTAAAGAATAAAGAGGGCTTTCAAGCTGAGGGCATCTGTATGTTGGCAGTGTTGCTGGAAAAGTGCTCTACGCCCCAAAAGTTTACAACAATTTCTTGATCCCCAGGTACGCACTGGAAGGAAATTTCTGCAGCAAACAGGAAGGCCAAACGCTGGTTTAAATACCTTGTGGCATTTGTCCTGTGTGTCCTGTAGTTCTTTGCTCTTGAGAATTAACTTCTTCTCCATGGAGCTCGTCTTGGCTGGAGAGTCCAAGCCAGACAGAATAGACCTAAAGTAGGAAACAAAGAAATACACATTTTCAGGAAAACCACATGATTAGCACTCCATTTATTCTAATATGCAAAAATCTTCCCGGACAAATTTGCTCATCCCCAGACAGCACACAACTCAATCATCAAAAAACAAGATTCATCCACCCTGCAATCAGATAATTCTGTAAACCCTCATTAATTTTATTTTCAGCTCCACTCATTTCCATTTATTACTAACAAACAATTGTCCATCAAACGAACATAAATGCAACAGCGATGTAGCATCCCCTACATCATACTCCACCAGTTTCTTAGGATAGGGAAATCTTAGGCTGGTCATACATACACATACGTGCAAATTTCTTTTCTGCAGAAATTCACACGATTCACCCATCAACAGACAGTATTGACAGGGAATCAGCAATTGTCCTCTCCCTGTGGAGGGCGAGGGAAGCTATCCCCACTGGGAGAAGACCATGATTATTGCTAGCTGCTGTAGTAGCCACTAGCGATAATCGCAAGAGAATCCAGCAGGCTGATTTACCCAAGTTTTGATCGATTAACTTTGGTACAACCAGCTTGCCAGATTCACTTGCGATTATCGCTAGCAGCTGCTATATTAACGGTTCGAATCTCAGCTGGTTCATGCTGACATCTTCCTTGTAAAATACTAGTTTGTAAGAAGTATTTTCAGCAGAGAAAAACATCTCAGATGATTTGCCTTCACCTGTGTGGTCCAAACAACAATATTCTTATAGAAGGATTATTATGAAATAATAGAATAAGAGCCCTCCAGACTTGAGTTCCTTCCTTAGGCAATATAATATTTTATATAGCCTGAAGAAGACATCTAAGTCCTGAAAGCTTGCTTGTTGAGTAATCTAAAGTGATTGTAAACCCTTACATATGCCCAGTGAAGTGACTGGCCTCAGGTAATACACAGAGATGAAACAAACCATCCTGCACAAGTTGCACTTGTTTATCTGTAGTCTTCTCTTCTCTACAGCCATTCAAAGTACAGGATTTATACAGCTTGTCTAAGCGTTCAGGGCACGGAGCTGAAATGACACTCTGCAGAGCTCAGTGAGGACAGCTGAGAGCTGATTGCCCCCCCACCCACATTCACACAGTACACAAGAACAAAGCTAAGGTTGTCAGTCAGAGGCCGTGTGCTCACAAGGAAACTTGTCATAAGTGACTTATGCAGATAGAGGAACAAGGCAGCAGACAGAAATGACACTTAGGGGTTGATTTACTAACTGGAGAGTGCAAAATCTGGTGCAGCTCTGCATAAAAACCAATCAGCTTCCAAGTTTTTTTTTGTCAAAGCTTAAATGGAACAAGCTGAAGTTAGAAGCTGACTGGCTACCATGCACAGCTGCACCAAATTTTGCACTCTTCGGTTTTAGTAAATCAACCCCTTCGTGCTCTGGATTGAGACAAGTACACAGTATACAGGGATATGCTTTGTTCATATTTCAAGTCTGAGGTTTAAGGTTCCAATAAAAGGCATTATTTGAACTCCAAACTTTCTGCATTATTCGATCGCTAACATGGTACAAGACTCTACTAAACTTGAGAACAAAAAATTTATTATATTGCAGCCTGCAAGTCCTTCGATACCGTGGCTGCATTCGTTTTCTATTTTTGTCAGCACATTTTCTACCAAGAACGGAAAAATACCTGTTCATCCTGTCAGAAATGTTGTATCTTTGTAATGTCCTTGGCACTGAACTGAAATCTCAAACAATGTTAACACCTTCCTCAGCTATGTTCTGTAAACTAAAAAGTAATGCCCTTCTATGTAATAGAGACAAGTAGAGGGTAATGATTTTGCAGATCACATCAGAAGCACAGCCTAGGGCAGTAATGGCGAACCTTGGCATCCCAGATGTTTTGGAACTACATTTCCCATGATGCACATGCACTCTGCAGTGTTGTTGAGCATCATGGGAAATGCAGTTCCAAAACATCTGGGGTGCCAAGGTTCGCCATTACTGGCCTAAGGAATGACGCTTGGCCCTCCATAGACACAGTGCACAGAGTGAGCAATGACCGCCAAGGACAGAAAGTATGTTACTGGCAAGATCACCAGGTGAAAATAAGCCCTAAAAAGAGGAAATATACTGTATATATATATCTATATAGATACTCTTCAACTGTAATATACGGTATGTGCTCAGTTTTATATGTTTTGATATTTTCTTTTTTTCTTCTGTTGCATATTGCAGGATTTGTTCACTGTGAGCGAACTGTTGGGAGTGGATTTGGAGGGTTTAGGTTTTATTACCTAGGTATAGCTCTTGTTCAGATGTATGGATTATTTATAATGTTCAATATACATTTTGTCTTGAATTATTTAGATACCTTGGACCAGTATTTTGGGGCATTTGTTTGATGTATCGTCACAGCAACAATTATAAACTACTTCCTTCGATTTCCAAGATCTATTTTTAATAATCAGGAAAAATGCCTAATTAAAATTACAGGTGGAGCTACCAGTTCATGAAATCCCATGTGGAAACAGATAAAAAAGGCTACCTTAAAAAAAACTGTTCGGGCTTCTTAAAAAGTAAAAAGTATAGAATAACAACAGAACAAAAAAAAAAAAAATCTGTTAACAGAACAATTATGCCTTCCTCTGAAATAGATATTGATTTCACTACTGGATGAGCAGAGGGGGAAACCACCAACATTCTGACTTAACAGTCACGTGAAGGATGTTAAGGAGAAATCTTTGCACCATTTACAAGTAAATAGGAAGGGTGGTAAAGTAAACCTGTACTGAAAGAAATATAGGGACTATAACTGCTAACCCCCCTCTGAAAATGCTGGTTGCTTGGTTGTCTCTGACTTCAGTACTCTCAAGTGTGTAGCACCCAAAGTCAGAGCGGGGTTAACACACCTGACCTGTATATTTTTGGGGGGTTATTCAAAACGTATCCAATCAGCATGACAGCCAGGCAACCAGCATTTTCACAACATTAACCCCCAAATATTCTCAATACACATTTCCTTTAAGACTGAAAACATGTCACAAAGCCACCAAGATGTCCCTTTAAAATTAACCTATCAGAATGGAGAATATTGGAAGTTGCTGTTTTCTGGCTTGTTTTTGAGGATGTAAGGTGTGAGAATGGTCTTCAACCTTCCTTTAGGCTCCATTCACACTAGCGCGTTTTTTGATGCATTTTGCATTTTGCAGAAATGCACGGGAATTTTTTAACATGGGTTCCTATGGAACATGTTCACATCAATGCTTTTTTGTTTCTCTGCATTTTTGGAAAGGGTCAGGGACTTTTTTTCATGCAAAATGCAGCGTTTTGCATGTAATAGAATTCAATGGACAAGCATCAAAAACGCAAGTGCACCGTTTTTGCAGCGTTTTTGGTGCGTTTTTGCCGTTTTTTTTTTTTTTTTTTTAATTTTTTAAAAAAATTTTTTAAGACTGTAAAAAAAACTGTAAAAAAAAAAAAAAAAAAAACCGCAAATCGCGGCAAAAACGCCGCAAAAACGCTGCTCAAAAACGTGGCAAGCATGAAAAAAAAACCTCCAAAAACGCTCAAAAGCAACATGCATAGGTGTGAATCGAGCCTTACTGCTGATCTTGAACAAGCAGGTGCAAATATGCTCACCTAAGTTGCACATCCTTGTTCCAGATCAGTGGCTTGCTAAGCAGTAATGGTAGGTTAAGGATTACAAGCCTTAAAATTTGCACCTGCTAAAAACAAATCAGCAGTGGCAACTTGTGTATTTCTACCCGCTAAATCTTGCAGCAAGCATAATTACATATGCATAACATTAAAGTGGTTGTAAACCTCAGACATGAAATATGAACAAAGCATATCCCTCTATAGTCTGATCTGGTCTCAATGCGGAGTACTAAGCCACCGATTACACCGGTGTGGCTTTGAAATCACGCTACTTCAGCGCAATTTCAAAGCCACACATCAGTGCGATTTGCACTGCCGATTTTATTGTGGCTTGCAAATACATTTAAAAGAAGTCTATGCAAGTTGCAATGAAATCGGAAAACAGTAATGCAGGAACCTTTTTCACATTCTCTGCGACATGAGTTCCATTGTCGGCATGCAATTTGGAATGGTCAAATTGCATGACAAATCGCATCGGTTTGAATGGGGGCTTAGATTAATTTCTGTCTGCTGTTTTGTTCCTCTGCTATCACCATGAATCACTTCTGACAAGTTTTCCTGACACCAAGAGAAAAATGGTGACATGAAGGGGAGCTAAAGCTGATTGACAGCCTCCGCTTTGTTCCTGCGTGCTGTGTGAAGGAGGGTGTGTCCCTGCCCTCCAATTAGCTCTCAGAGCTCTCCTCACTGAGCTCTGCAGAGTTTAACTTCAGTTCCCCGCCCCCCCCTGTTTTCTGACAGCTCAGATAAATTCTGGATTTGAATGGGTGTAGAGAAGACTGCAGATAAACAGGTACAACTTATTCAGGAGGATTTGTTTCATCTCTGTGTATCACCAGAAGCCAATCATTTCAGTGGGCATATACGAGGTACAACCACTTTTAGCCATTTTGGATACTCCTAAAAGAGGTTATCCTATTTTAGTTTTCCAAGGGCAGATGGCAAAAAAGGTTTTATCAGGTTTTTAAAATGCTGGGCATTCCAAATAATCTCACAAGTCCTGGGAAATAGCGACCACACTATAACTTTGCTTACATTTAAAGACTTGTGACATAAAAATGTAGAGTTTTATTAGGTTCAGACAGTAGAACGTGGGTTGTACAAGTTCACTAGTTATGGCTCAATCACACCAGACGCGATCCTATGCTGTTTGCTTTATTCTGAACCACAGGCAAACTGCATGCCTACTTTAAAAGATCACACATAGCAATGGATGCTAAATGGTAGTAGATACAGCATGGTTCTTAACTACATCTAGCGTGACGAGCACTAAGGAACCCTGATACAGTATAGCGATATGGGAAACTGGTGAGAAAAAAATCAAATAAAAATCACACTATATCACTCAAACTCAAGATCAATAGATTGGCATATGCTCACATAATTTGAATATAACATATTTACACAGTAGGAGAGAGCTACCAAATGTTACTGTTTAAATTGTAATCTGTTATATTTTTGAAGTATGGCATCTGATTGGTCCTTGCGGGCCATGTGTCACAAGAGTACATATCACAGAAAATAACCCCCATAAAAAAAAACAAAAGTATAATATTAAGGTTTGAAATCTAATGATGGTAAGCATAGCACAAAAAAAGTGAAAGCATGTTATATATCCTAAACTTTATGTTCATGTCTTTTTAATATTGAGTCAGAGGGGGAAAAAAAATTAAAATCTTTGCCACGCACATCCTAGACTAGTCTCAAAATAGAAGGGCAATTTAGAATGAAGCTCACGAATGCATAAACAGTGATTGCATAACAGCAGCCAGGTTATTAAAGTGCTGCTACACTTGATACAATGTAGATGTGTCACACTTGCAATGCTGCAGGAACTATGCAGATGAATTTGCTTGTATGGAACATCACACACCTATCCGAAAACCTTGATGTGCTGTTTTTTTTTTCAAAGCTGTCATAACCTTAATAAATGCAGAGATTATTATGTCATCAGTAACACGGTTCAAAAAGCATGCCATGCGATTTAATCGCAGCTTTACGGCATCTTTATCGATGTCAGGCGCTGAAATAAGGGATCCACCCATCCTATATAAAGTTTGCTTGAAAAGTACCTTTGTGCCATATTGAACAAAAAAAAAAAAGCAACGCAATATTTTTTTTAGGTAGCCCAAAAATGTCACTAGCAGAGAGTGAGATACAGCATCCTTGCTTTAAAGGAGCAAGGAGGTCACAAGCCACAAACTGATTGTGAGGCTTTTCGGATGTGTTCCATACACAAATATTGATACATTTAATTGGCCTTGTCATTATTTTATGTTTTAATGGTTGGCACCCGATTAAATTAGATGTTTTCAAAACCCTCAATAAATTCAGCACACAGCAAACAAAAAGTGTGGGTTTAATCCTTTGCGCTATAGAAGGCTTGCATGTCAGATATTTGAGTGAAACTCAGAACGCTGTCTTCTGCACAGCAGCAACATTACAGGGGAAAGGGAAGGATCCAGCTAGAAGTATACGTATTCATGTCAGCAGGGGTAGTGTGATGCAGATAGCATACAAACACCACTGCGGGCCACATAAACCTGCATTCTCCAACCAAGTCAGGACAGTCACTCGTTCATTTTACTTACTCAGATTTGGTGAATGCACCAAGAGCCTTTATGTACGAAAAGCCCACGAACGGCAAATCTTCGCCCGAGAAACCTGCAGCATTCAGGTGGCGCGAAGGGGGTACAGCCCGTAAATTCTTCTCTGGCTCATCAAAATTTGAGGTGTCATCATCAGACTTCAAGGCAGGAACGAATGGAGGAGGAGCTGGTCAGAATGAGAGAAATGAGGATTACAACCCAGGAACCTGCTTCATTAGCTGCACCAGCACTGCAGCTTGTGCTCTCTCAGGAACTGGCAGACTGAGTCACTGCTATGAAATCTATTACAGCAACAAGATATTAACCCCTCCATTACCGCTACGCAGGAACATCCCCTCTCTAAAATTGACTCGTTTTCCCTGGATCATTTCACCTGCCTAGGAAAAGCAACCATTAGCTATAGTTTTACCCACAAGGTAACATAGTTCATTTACAAGGATGTGTCCTGCTTTCTTGTTTGGCTGCTGACGGCAAGATGGTATCTAGATGTGAGATGTGAAATATCCAGATGATTATCACATAATACACAGACTGAGCGATTACCAAATCCTCTCGCTTTTACGGCTGCTTGAGATGTGAGGGAGTGTCGATCCATCTATTTCAAGGGCCATGTAAATACACAACGTGTTGCCTGGAGAGGCCATGAAGCAGCTCCTGAGATAGCAGCCTAAGGAGGCATTGTAATATTGAAGATCCTCCTGGTTCTAATACGGTTACCATGGATCCAGAATAAATCTCCTCTGGGCCAATAGGATATGGGGGGGGGGGGGAAATGGGAAATATCCCACTCTACACAGACTGTCATCTAGATTTCACCATGGTGTTTCAATTCAAGCTGATGGGAAAAAAAGGAAAGAACATATGTGCAGTTATTGTGGCGCGACTCACACAAACATAATGCTGGCATAGGGCACAGAAACAACCTAAATGCTGCCATTATAGTACATTATTTAATAAAACGGAGCAGCCAGCTGACAGACTGCTCAGGATTTTGCCCAGAGAAAAAAAAAATTGCCTTGTTTGCTGTTTTTTTTTTAGGGTCACTTAGGCCATGGAATGCAGCATCTCATTTCTGCACACTGAGCAGGAACAATGAGTCAAGAAGCAGCACAGGCCACACTGAGCAGGTCAATTTAAATTTCAATGAGACCACTGGTTGAAAAGCAGTCTTCATTACAGCCATCCACACGGTTCACACAGTATATGCACAAGGGAGCAGATCTGAAGAAACCATTAAATTAACCACTTGTAGCAAAAGAAAAAAAAAAAAAAAACAGCAGCAAACGGGTGCATGTTACAGCAACACATTAGGTATAAATGGGCCTGCAAGCATGTACCAATCTTCCAATGAGAAAACAGGAATACATCCAGTTATATATTTACACCTACGCACTGAAGCCGGCCTTGATATTTTCCAGTTGTCAAACTAAGCGTAAACATGTGACAATCCTGTGCGTGAGCGCATATTCAGAAGCAAAATAATGGACAAAACTCCCTCGCCTCCTGCATTTAGGTTATGTGAACACGGGAGAAATTATCTGTGAAGCAGAAAGAAAAGGTTCTTCCTCCCAGATCGAGTTCTCCAGAGTTTAGCTGTACTTGACTTTACCCAGGTTTACTCAAATTTATGTGCATTTTGACACATTTGAGTGTTTAACTTGTCTCAGATGTACCGAATTCTAGTTTCTCTAAACACAGCTAATCTAAATACACCTAAACACAAGTAAACACGCAATGTGAATTAGCCAATTATAATCATTATAAGGATTTACAGTGCATTCATAAAGTATTCAGACCCTCTTCACTTTTTTCAATTTTGTTATGTTGAAGCCTGATAGTGCAGTTGTTTATAGGGTTTTTTTAAGTATGAGTACCGATACTTTTTCTCAAGTACTCGCCGATACCAATTACTGATTCCTATTTTACCCTTGGATGCATTTCTTTTTTATAGTTCACACCAGTGAGATTTGTCATGCCATTTAACAATTCAAAATCGCATGACAGGTCTCAACCGATTTGTAATTTCATTGCGGCTTGCATTGACTTCTGGTTAAATGAAGTTGCAATGAAATCAGGAGGTCTAATTGCACTGATCTGTGGCTTTTAAATTGCGCTGAAGCAACGCGATTTCAAAGCTGCACTGTAAATGAGTTGCCCTATGCGTGATGAGCATAACCCCACCAAAAAGCCCCCCCCCAAAAAAAAGTTTGCATGAATGTGAGTGCTAGCTTTTTGTAAATGTAAACGGGGTCTGACAGCTGAGTGTCTCCATCCACTCCTTTCTATGTACTTGTATAAAGATGGCCGTACACTATGCAATCTGATTCTATAATCTCTGTACAATTTCCTTTAGATTTACTAGAACTATGGAACAGGAAGACCTACCTGAATAATCTATCAATTTGAATCAAATCAGGTATGCCCTTGCACTACATGGGAGATCTAAAAGAAGATTGTACATTTTGATTACAATGTGTATGGTCACCTTAAAGCCTAGTACACACAAATCAAATGTTGGGCGACAACCGGTTCAATAAAAACTGTCCGACATTTGGCCCGTGTATATGGCGGCTGGCTTCTTTCGGACATGCATGCGGGAAAACCAGTGGTCGACCGACTCATAATCAGCGCTCTCAGCCAATGGCTGAGAGCACTGACCGGAGTGTTCTGGTGGTGGTTGGGGGGGGGGGGGGGCGTCCCCCTGTCAGAACACAACAGCTCAGCAGGGGAGGATTGTTATTACAGGGGCTCAGACTGGACCTAGGTTGAATGTAAAAAAACTGATAGTGTGTACTATGCTTCAGGGAAGAAGTAGGTGGTGGTATTGTAATGAGGGAAGTGGGGTCCAGACTAGTAATTCACACCCTATCACACCCTTTTCTGTGATGAAAAAACAGAGAATGATGGGAGCTGACCTACAGGAAGTGATGCAACCAAAAAGAAAGTTTTAAAACAGACAACAGAAACATGAAATATCAAACCTTTTTTTTGGATAAGATAAGTGAGACATAAGAACATTAGAATGGCTGGGCCAGAAATATTACAAAAAGATTCTATTATGAAAACTGAAATTCTGCCCGAAAAGGTGAACTTAGCCTATAGGAACCCCTGTTTTAGAAGGATTAATGAAAATGTGTGTAAACCACATCTGCACCAAACTGACACACCATATACAAAATGCTACTGCCAAGTAACCAATATCTTTTGCCACCTTTTAGAAAAATGTCTTATTTGCAGTGACAATGGTTTCACTAGAAAGGAAGTAAGGAAAAATCTCAACCAGGAACGCAGAAAAAAAATGATGGGTTCCCAGCAAAATAATGGAACCATGTAAATCTAATAAGTAGCAAAAGCCAGCACACACCAGGGTCACATCTAAAAGTTTTGCTCAAGTTCCATGTAACATTTTCCAAATATTTTGGAAACACAGCGGTCCCTTTTTCAAGATGACAGATGGTTCAACTTTTTCTCATCCTCACATAGGGCATATTTATCAGATAGATTATTATTGGAATTTCAATATGGAATTTTGCATCTACGTTCTAAAGTTACATTGTTTATTGGTATACATTGGCAAGATCTTAAAAAATTTCAAATGCAAGTTTCAGAAGCATCAAATTGATATTCAGGCAGAATAAAGCAAAATTTCCTGCACATGAGTATGGCGGTCCAATACCAGCACTTGTCACTGCCATTCAACATGAGATATAAAATGCAAAACACCTTGCTGCCCACTTTGGACTGGGATGTTTTAAAGACAACTGGAAAAACACAAAAATGAGAGAGCACTCCAGCTTTGCACAATATCTCTAAAACAGTTTATTCAAAAGAATTAGTAAATCTACTCACCAACAACATGACGGACACAGCACTTGAAGGTTATACAGTCAGTTCGTCCACTCCACGTGCTCTTGGACTTGGGTGAACATCACCAAGAATCCAAATGTCTTACACGTTTCGTTCGCCGTGTGATTAAAATGTATAAGCCGTTTGGATCCTTGGTGACGTCCTTCAAAGCCCAGGAGCATGTGGAGTGTGAGGACTGACTGTATAACTTTCAAGTGCTGTGTCTGTCATGTTGTTGGTGAGTAGATACGTTTACTAATTCTTTTGTATAAATGGTTTTAGAGATAATGCGCTAGGCCGGTACACCCTCTATGTTTTTTTGTTTTTCCACTGATATTCAGGTAGCCCTTATCATCTGCAAAAAACAAAACAATAGAGACAGGTCAGTGACTGTACATTCTGAGGAAGAACAAGCTAAAATCCAACATCCTAAATTTACGTGTTATGATCATTGACTATATTCTCAAATCATGGTGGTCACAGGAAAACGGTTACAGAGAGAATATTTCTGGTCCCCACCCTGCTGACGGTGACATTCAGGGGTCTGAACATAAATTTGTCTCTAAAGCCCCGTACAAATGGGCCGAATGCCAGGCAACATCGGCCGGTTAAAAAAAAAAAAAAACTTCAATGTGTATGACAGAGACAATTTTATGGTCCAGTTTATTGAGGCCCCGACTAGGAATGACGTTCTGCTGAACCTGGTAATCTCAAACCATGCAGAGCTTATTACCAATATTCATATAAAAAAACATCTGGGTAGCAGTGACCATAACATGATTTAATTTAATTTAATATTAGCTGTAAGCAATAAACACATATGAGAAAGATAAAAACACAACTTTAAGAGAGCAAATTTTCCAAGGATGAGGGCTCCTTTCCAGGACTTAGACTGGGAGAGAATATTGGCATCAAAGGACAGAACAGAAATGGCAATTCTTCAAAAAGACTGTATGCAAACTCACTGCAAAGTATATTCCCATGGGCAATAAGCTTAAAAGGCTAAAAATAAAACCTATGTTGCTCACAAAGTCGTAAACAATAATAAAATAACTTTTAAAAAAAATAAAAATGAAGGAACGCTATCATTGTTTAAATGCTACAAAAAATATAACAGAATAGGTAAAAAGGGTGGGGCCAAGTCTGGCATTCTGAGTCTTTGGACACAAATGCTGGACTCGGGAGCGCGCCCGCAAGTTAACGCCCGAGAGAACACTTCTCCTAGGGGGGTTATATGATGCGGGGAGGAGCTACCAGCGCTGCCGGGGGACCCCAGAAGTCAAGGATCGGGGCCACTCTATGCAAAACTAACTGCACAGTGGAAGCAAGTATGACATGTTTGTTATTGAAAAAAAACAAATCCTAATGCCGCGTACAAACGATCAGAATTTCCGACAACAAATGTTCGATGTGAGCTTGTTGTTGTTGTTGTTCCGTGTGTATGCTCCATCGGACATTTTCTGTTGGAATTTCCAACAACAACAACGGTATGTGAGCAGGTTCTCAAACTTTCCGACAACAAGACTTGTTGTCGGAACTTCCGAGCGAGTGTACACAATTCCGACGCACAAAAGTCCACGCATGCTTGGAATCAAGCAGAAGAGCCGCACTGGCTATTGAACTTCATTTTTCTTGGCTCGTCGTACGTGTTGTACGTCACCCCGTTCTTGATGTTCAGAATTTCCGACAACATTTCTGTGACCATGTATGCAAGATAAGTTTGAGCCAACATCCGTCGGAAAAAAGTCCACGGTTTGGTTGACGGAAATTCCGATCGTCTATACGAGGCATTACAATCACTTTAACTTCTATAGTCGGGAAGATACTGGAGAGTTTAATAAAAGAACACAGAGGAGTTCTTGCTGGAAAAAAAAATTTTTTTAGAGGAAAAAACAGCCAGTATGGATTCATGAAAGGCAGAAGTTGTCAAACAAACCGGATTCATTTTTATTAGGTGGTAAGAAAAACCTTGGACAGGGGATGGCTGTGGATGTGATATACTTGGATTTTTCAAAAGTGTTTGACACAGTTCCCACACACAACTAATGTGTAAGGTAAAGTCTACAGGCTTGGAAAGATCAATTTGTAAACGGATAGAAAACTGGCTAAAAGACAGAATTCAGAGAGTAGTGGTTAATGACTCGTACTCTGAATGGTCTAAGGTTATCAGTGGTGTACCCCAAGGTCCAGTGTTGGGACCCTTAATTTTTAATATCTTTATAAATGATATAGGGTCTGGGATTAAAAGTAACATTTCTGTCTTTGCAGATGACATCAAGTTATGCAGTGGAATAACGTCCTTACCGGATGTCTCCAATTTACAAGCCATCCTTAATGCACTGTCTAATTGGGTAACGAAGTGGCAAATGAGGTTTAATGTTGATAAATGTAAAGATACGCACTTGGGGGCTAAGAATATGCATCATACATACTAGGAGGAGTACAGCTGGGGGAATCAATAGTGGAGAAGGATCTGGGGGTTTTGGTAGATCATAAGCTCAATAAAAGCATGCAATGCCAAGCTGCAGTTTCCAAAGCAAGCAAAGTCCTTTCTTGTATTAAGAGAGGTATGGACTCCAGAGAGATATCATTTTGCCCCTGTACAAATCATTAGTAAGACCTCATCTGGAAAAGCAGTTCAGTTTTTGGCACCAGTTCTCAAAAAGAATATCGGGGAACTGGAGAAAGTGCAGAGAAGGGCAACCAAACTGATAAGAGGCATGGAGGAGCTCAGCTATGAGGAAAGATTGGAGGATCGGAATCTATTACCTCTTGAGAAGAGGAGATTAGGGGGGATATGATCAACATGTACAAATACACAAGTGGTCCATACAGTGAACTTGGTGTTGAGTTATTCACTTTAAGGTCATCACAAAAAGGACAAGGGGGCACCCTTTACATCTAGAGGAAAAAAGATTTCATCTCCAAATACGGAAAGGTTTCTTCACAGTAAGAGCTGTGAAAATGTGGAATAGACTCCCTCCAGAGGTGGTTCTGGCCAGCTCAGTAGATTGCTTTAAAATAGGCCTGGATTCTTTCCTAAATGTACATAATATAATTGGGTACTAATATTTATAGCTAAAGTTGATCCAGGGAAAATCCGATTGCCTCTCGGGGGATCAGGAAGGAATTTTTTCCCCTGCTGGAGCAAATTGGAACATGCTTTGCTGGGGTTTTTCGCCTTCCTCTGAATCAACTGTGGGTGATGGATTGTGTATATGGGATTTTATTATTATGTATTTTTTCAACCTATGTAACTATGTATGGCAGCCAGTAAAACAGAAGCCAGCAGCTGTCCAGTTCCCGATGAGGGCTCTCAGCCAATGGCTGAGAGCACTGATAGAAGAGTTCTGGAGGGGGGCTGTCCTCCTGTCAGAACACTACAGCAAAGTAGGGGAGATCGCTGTACTAAAGTCGGATGGTTAGTACAGCGGCTCCGACCGAAGCTAACAGTTTTTTTCGTTCAACCAAAAACTCAGTGTGTACCAGGCTTTATTACCTTTTTCCAATAACACTGATTTAGTGTTTATGAAAGTACCTGCGGTTGCCATTTTTTTTTCTTTTTTGCTCTAAAAACTTTGAAACATTTTATTTCTGATTCATTTCAGTTTTACCTTTTACTAGTATCATTTTGTTTACAAATATTACCTTATAGTACTACCTATAGCTCTTTGATTCCACTGATTTTGTGGCCCATTGGTACCCCCCCACCCAAACAGTGCATTTGACATGACAGCTGCTTCCAACTGTTGCCCATTATTGGTACTATGATCATACTGGACGCCCTGGGCAGGAAGTATCATTTAGTGTGTGCAAAGCAAGACACTTCAGCTTTGCTGAAACACACGGCTTAGCACTGGGTTCTGTTAACAGAGCGTATGTTACCAACAGGCTACAATTTGTTTCACACATGACGCAAGTTTGTGCACTTGCTTGGTAAGCTGTACCCTGACAGAGGAAAAAGGCAATTGGTATTTGGGGTGGTCCTTGTGGACCTCATCTGATCACGACCCTTTTTTTTTTTTTCAGATGTTTTAGTTTTTCCCCGTTCTATTTTAAACTAAAAAATAAAGTTCTGGCTGCACATAATGTGATATTTACCATGAACAATGGCTTTGTCAGTCAGAAAACATCAGGTAAAATAAGATCCAATTGACGTAAGATATAGAGCTGATAAATACTATAATAAGCAAAGTATTCATGCACTAAAATAAGGCTAAAATACTTTAAGTAGTCATAAAAACAAAAAGAAAACCTTTATTATTTTGCAGCTTACTGATGCATTGGTTTTCTTCTTAAGGCTTTCTTTCCACCTGGTGATCTGGTCAGTAAGATTTTAATTTTTCAACAGAACAATCTGTCGTGCAGATGTAGCAGTTAGTGGGTTGGGAAAAACCATTTACCACTGACAGGGGCACTTACAACAATCAGCTTTCTTTTATGTAAAACCTTTATTCCAAAAGAAAAAAACTGATCTTGTAACCTGCTTAAAAAGTGTGAGCTGGAGTTTGGCTTCAATTTATTGGTGTATCTAAATCTGCTAGTACATCTAACATTCCCCACCACCCAGATTAACAATACTGCTGCCCAAAGGTGTCTCCGTTGCTCCTCCATCCAGAATGTAGGCACTATATTACAGGTATTGTGGTACTGGCCAGATCATCAGGTGAAAACAGAGGGGACGTGCCCTCTGAAGAACGATCTGCCATGGATCTCTCTTCAAAGGTCACACAAGTGTAATGCTTGTTAAAGATATGTAAAAAACATGTTGTTAGGGCACAGGTGAACTTTAAAGGATCAAATGCATTCAGGCATGTTATTCTAACAGATACAGTATTAGCACTTGAACGCCTTTTGGATTATGAGAAGCTGCCAAGCCGAATGTTCTATTTCAGTATATTGATATGTCATCCACTGTCATCAACAGAGCAGAAGTAACTATATGCATGAGATTTGTGGAAAACTTTAGAAAGCCTTTCTAAGAAGCTCAACAGAGTTATTAAAAAACCCCATGAAAGAAAATATAACAAACCTATTATATTTTTTAAATAAATCTTCTTAAAACGACACTCAAACAATGATTTTTTTTCATCACAGCGATAAAGCAATGGCATTTCTCTTTCATAGAAAAGGAAGATAGTTACTGCATTGTAGAGCTCCTAAGCAAAACACTAATCCAACTATAAAAGCACAGATGGTGTACATCAGAGGAGAGAAAATAAGAAATGTATATGGAGTGGATGGCTAGAGGTGATACAATTTGTAAAAACTATACGGTCACCTATGATGAGCAGGTTCTGCAGTATGCCAATTTCAGGTCATTTACCCTGAAAGCTGCATAATCCACAGAAGTCATTAGCCTTCCAATGAATAAAGACACTCACGAGGTCACAACTCATGTTGCAGGTTATGTGCCCTAATGTCACCATTAGGTTATGGAACCACAATCACAGCCCCAAGCAATGCAGCTGACAGGCAATTGCAATCAACGCCAACACTTTTTGCTAGATTGAAATGAGGATGGATTAGAACCTCTGTCAGTTTTGTTTACATTTTGTGTCCCTGTAAAGAGATTTCGCTTTACATTCCACCCCAGTGTCAATGGCCACCAACGACTGCAAAGATCAACAGATGTCATCCCACTTTTGAAAGTGGGGTGCCCCCTCATGCCTGCATTTGTGGATGTATTCGGTGCCAGACTTGGGTTTGGCTTTGGAAGTTAAGACCTAGGAGTAATAAAAGGGACCCTTCTTGGCCTCCAATGAGTGTGTTCCCAGACTGAGCCCTAGGCTTCTTCTGAGGAAGATGGTTTGCAGCTGTAATGTGGCTCTCGCCTGCCTAGCCCGCTTCCCACTGTCACTTGTAATCACAGAAGCCTTTTGTGCTTACAAGGGACAGCTTTGCTTTCAGTGGCTCCAGGATGTAAGAGATTCCTGCACATACTCACTCACGATGGGGGACAGATCTCCAGAGAGAGCAAACGATCTCTCTGCAAGGCAAGGCAGAGCCGCCTAAAAAGGAAGATACTAGAGCTGAGTCAGGTGAGATTAAAGATGAGAAGAAGCTTTTGGGGGGGTGGAGTTGGGGTTGAACTCTGTGTATAGCGCACCCCTAAACCCTGCAGTCTGTAGATAGTGCACCCCTAAATTGTGTACATAGTACATCCCTGCAAGTGCATTCTGTACTTAGCGCACCCCTGAACTCTGCACGTAGCGTACTCCTGAACCGTGCACTCGAGGCATAGGGCAACCCTGAACTGTTACACGTAGCGTAATCCTGAATCCTGCACTCTGTGCATAGCGCACCCCAGATACAACCGGCCGTTTGAGGGCAACCATACTGCTGATGCGGCCTGTGATGAAATTGAGTTTGACACCCCTGAGCTAGGGTCTGACAGATTAAGATTGCAGACAGACCGGCTGCAAAGCAGGGCCTGCCAGCGAGTTCTATTAAGGGCCTTCATACACTTTTGGTGGGGACTGCACTGTAAAGGGACACTGTAACACAGTGTTAATTTTGGCAGCAAATTTCGATTTAGTCTTAGGACTAAAATGGCATTTTAGTTTTAGTCCAATTTTAGTCTTCTGCAAGTGTTTTAGTTTTAGTCATATTCTTTGACTAAAATCCCATTTTGGTTTTAGTTCCATTTTAGTCATCGTATTTTAGTTGACTAAAATCTTCAGTACATTTTAGTCGTATAATAATAGGATTTTTATAACAGCTTACCTGTAAAATCCTTTTCTTGGAGTACATCATGGGACACAGAGCCTTAAGTAATTACTTAATGGGTTACAGGCCACCTTCAGGTGATGGACACTGGTATACCCAATCCAGGAAGTTCACACCCTATATAACCCCTCCTCCTTCCAGGAGCACATCCGTTTTTGTAGCAAAGCAATATACCTACTTAAATCCCAAAAGAGGGGAGGGACCTCTGTGTCCCATGATGTACTCCAAGAAAAGGATGTTACCGGTAAGCTGTTATAATAATGCTATTTTCTTTATCGTACATCATGGGACACAGAGCCTTAAGTAATTACTTAATGGGACGTCTCATAGCAATGCTACTTGAGGGAAGGGAAACACAACCCGGAGGGTACCCCCAGACTTGAGGACCTATACTGCTGCTTGCAGCACACTGCGCCCGAAGGCAATATCCTCATACCTCCTTACAGCCACTTGATAAAATTTGGTGAATGTATGTACTAAAGACCAAGTTGCGCCTTAACTTGAAATATAACTTTTAGCAACAGTGGATTTCGATGCTGCCTGTCCGTTTTTAGGACCCTCTGGCTAAATAAATAAATCATCAGTCTTATGAATCTGAGCAGTTGCCTTTAAACAGATTTTCACTGCTCTCACCACATCAAGACAATGTAGTGACTTTTCTTCCCTGGAACATTATTTTGGAAAAAACGATAGCAGGACAATATCTTGGTTTGGGTGAAAACCTGAGACCACTTTTGGCAAAAAATCTAGACGAGGGTGTAACACCACTCAGTTCTCATAATTAAGTATGGCTCTTTACAAGAAAGAGCAGCCAATTCCGAAACCCTCCTTGCTGAGGATATAGCAACCAAAAATACCAACTTCCTTGTCAGAAGGACTAAGGGAATATATGTTGTATCGGTTCAAATGGCTGTTTTTGTAATACAGACAAAACTATGTTTGAGTCCCAAGTGTTCAAGGGAGGTTTGACTGGCGGATTAAGCCACATCACCCCTTGCATAAAACCCCGGACTAAAGAATGTGTAGCAACCAGTCTTTGAAATAAGACCAATAAAGCTGAGACTTGGCCTTTAATAGTACTCAAGGTCAATTTCATTTCTACCCCTAATTGTAGAAGGGCAAGATTTCCGCCTATGTCTCTGAGGGTGCCAACCCTTGGATTCACACCAGGAAACATAAGCCCTCCAGATCCTATAATATATAGTTCTGGAAGCTGGCTTCCTTGCATTAATCAGGGTAAAGATGACTGACCCAGAAAGCCCACGTTTCTTCAGAACGTGGGTTTCAAAAGCCAAGCCGGTTAAATTTAGAGACCGTAAGGTAGGATGGAATATCGGTCCCTGTGAGAGCAGATCTGGCCATAGTGGGAGGGGCCATGGACCCTCCACTGCCATCTTTACAATTTCTGCATACCATGACCTTCTGGGCCATGCTGGTGCTACCAGAATTACTGGCTTTCTTTCCAGCTTGATCCTGCAAAGAAGTCGAGGCAGGAACTGAATAGGGGGAAATGCATAGATCAGTGAGAACTGATCCCACGGAGTCCGCATGCGAGTGGATCCCTTGTTCTGGCCACAAAGTTGACTAATTTCATGTTGAACCTGAACGCTAGAAGATATACGTCATTATGGTGGTAAATCATTATGGTGGCATTGGATCTGGATTCCCGGGGGACTACAGGATTGTTCCATCTGTGACAAGCTTATTGGATGGATTTCGTCTATCGACTATCCCAGGATACCTTGTGCTGCTTCCATTCATGCTTGTTTGATCTGGTGTCGCTGACATCCAGATCCACACGTTCCGGTAAGAATACCCATTTCATTCCTTCTTTGTGATATCTGCTGACAACAGTTTATTTGATGTCTCCGATTGCCCAGATGAAGATGTTTATTATCTGACGGACTCCTTGGTTTCTCCACAAACCTCCATCTTTTGGGACATTAGTTGTCATGACATTCACTTTTTTGTCCTTTATTGTTTACACAAAGTTGTCTATCATTTGACGGACCATTTATTGTCACCACCATTACCTTTCATCAGAGATTTACCCTTCCTTTTCACTATACTTGTGCTTTGCCACTTTATTAGGTGCACGTGTTCAGATTTTTTACATGTTTATCCACGTTTTCCATTATTACCTTTTTTAACATTTTTCAGATTATTAAACTGTTTCACACAGCTTTTATTAGTGCTACATTCACATTCACCTTGAGTTCACAAATTTTAGTCACATTTACATGTAGCTGCTCTATTTTTTTCCCAAATAGCGCAGTTTCATCTTTCTACCACGCTAGAAGATCTACGTCCAGAGTTCCCCATCTTTGGCAAACAGCCTGGGATATGCCGGGGTGAAGAGACCATTCCCCTGGGAATAACTGCTGGTGACTCAAGTAGTCCGCCTGCCGATTCTCTACTCCCGGAATGAAGACTGCCGATAGGCATGGAACACTCCTTTCTGCCCAAGTTAGAATATGGTTCACCTCTCTCTGCGCTGAGAGACTCTTGGCGCCCCCTTGGTGATTGATATAGGCCACAGCTGTGGCACTGTCGGATTGGATCCTGGCAGGACAATCCCGTAACCTGGAAGTCCAGGTCTTTAGAGCCAGACGCACTGCCCGAATCTCTAGGATACTGATGGGCAAGGTTCTTTCGGCACTTGACCACTGTCCCTGGACAGTTGTCTTTTCTAGTACTGCTCCCCAGCCTGAAAGGCTGGCATCTGTCGTTACCACTTTCCAGATAACTGGTCTGAAGGATTTTCCTTTCAGCAGATTCTGGGTTAGTAACCACCAAGTGAGGCTTTGGGACACTCTTGGGGACAGCCGCATTGGCAAGTCTAAAGCTTGAATTGTTTTGTTCCAAGTAGACAGGATACTGTTTTGCAAGAGCCTTGAATGGAACTGGGCATAGGGAACCACTTTTGAATGAAGCCACCATTGTTCCTAGCAACCCCATGCAAAGGCAAATGGAGGGATCGCCTTTTGACCTGACAATCCGCACCAGCTCTCTTATGGAGTTGATCTTTGTCTGAGGCAAGAACACCTTTTCCTGGGCTGTGTCTATGATCTGACCCAAGTACTCCAGCCTTATTAAGGAAGATTTCTCTAGGTTGAGAATCCAACCCAAACTTTCCAGGTAACTGGTTGCAATATGTACGCTTTGCTCCAAACGAGCCACGACTGGTCTATTAGCAATAGATCCTCTAGGTACGCCAAGACTGTTATGCCCTGTGCCCTTAACCTGGCTAGAGGTGGGGCCAGCACTTTTGTGAACACCCGGGGTGCTGTAGCTAGCCCGAAGGGCAGGGCTACAAACTGGAAATGCTGCTGTTCTAACTCGAACCGTAGAAACTTTTGGTGAGCAGGAAATATAGGAATATGCAGATATGCAGCCCTGATGCCGATAGATGCCAGAAGTTCTCCTCCTAGAAGGATAGAAACTACTGACCTGATCGTCTCCATGTGAAAGGAGTGGCTCTTCAGGAACTGACTTAGATTCTTTAGCTCTAGAATGGGTCTGACATCTCCATTTGGTTTTGGTACCATAAAAAGATTTGAATAAAACCCCAAACCTTGCTCTTTTGTGAGGATCTGTATGATCGCCCCTTGAGATATTAATCGGTCTAGTGCCTGAAACAGTGATTTTCTTTTCTCTGGATCTTTGGGAACGCTTGACCCCAGGAGACGAGACGGTGGAAAGTCCCGAAATTCCAGCTTGTACCCTAGCGTTACCGTGGAGATGACCCATCTGTCCTGAATTTCCTCTTGCCAGACTTCTGAAAACTGCAGAAGTCTTACCCCCACCTTGGTGAGGGGGGTTGCCTCTTCATGATGAGGCTTTAGGATCCTGCTTTGCAGGTTTCCGGCCCCAGGACTTCTTTTGAGCCTGGGTCTAACCCTGAGGTTTTCCTCTAGAGTCTGACAGCGGAGGCGGTCGCCACTTCCTAGAGGCAGAAGCCCCTGGCGCAGGGGAAAGAGCCTGTTTAAATGAAGGGCGTTTATACTTTCTTTTGACTGGCAAAAGAGTACTTTTCCCACTAGAAATTGTTTGGATATATTTGTCCAAATCTTCCCCAAATAGCCGCTCCCCATGAAAAGGGAACCCAGTTAGGAGGTTTTTACATGGTGCTTCGGTTGACCAATTTTTTAACCACAGGATTCACACTGGAAATCGCAGCGTCAACTGCTGGTACTTTCCATTTTTGGTGAATTTCTCCTCCATGGGATAGAGAACTGAAAATCTCTTTGGAGGGAGAAAATGCTTATCCGGGTGATCCCATTCAGCAAAAGTAAGCTCTTCTAGTAATGCATGAAGAGGAAATGCATGCAAAGGCTGTGAAGGTTTTAAGGAACCCAAGGAAGAAACTGAGCTTTCAGCAGACTCCGTTAGGGGTGGCATGAAAGCATAACGAACCATCTCCGTAAGAGATTGTATCAGCAATTTCTTAGATTGCGAGGCTGAAAAAGGTTCATCTACCATTGTTTCCTCTGCAGAGGAATCATCTGTTTGTTTTTCCTCCTGATCGCCTGAGGGTAACCCCTCATTCTGTGCCCACTGTTCCCCTTGCAAAGGGTCTGAAGTGGGGAAGGGGGATCTAGCACGCTTCCTATCCATTTGAGTGGAGGATGCAATTAAAGCCGCTAATCTTCCTTCCAGACCCTGCGGGGTAAAGGAAAGGACATCTTCAGTCACGTATACAGGGGCTGAGATGTGAGAAGCAGTTGCACCATTAATTTGTTCCAACGGCTCACCCTGGCTTGCCATATAGTAATTGGTAATTCAGGCGAGGATGACAGCGTGGAGATACGACTCGAGATTCTAGCATCTGGGGATGAAACCTTGCCTTCCCTGTATCAGGAATGCCAGTTGTAACCCTCACGTGCCCCACAGCTCCTGTGTCCCTGTGTGCAGACTGCTTGTTTCCTCCTCGTCAGCCGAGGAGAGACTGTCCCAGCTGTGTTTTTATTACCCCTGCCTGCTGTGCGTCCTCGTGGACATTGCACGGCGCTGCGCCTAGGCCCCACCCCCTCCGTAAACCTGCCCCCCCCCGTTTCATTTTTGAAAATGTTCCCGCGTGCTGTAACCAGCAGGCAAAAGAAAAAAAAAAAAACACAATAACAGTAACAGTCTGAGCAAGAACCTCCCTCCGCGCAGGGGGGGTAATGTAAGGGGGGTACACCGCTGATGTTTCCCTTACCTTCAGGGGGGAGAAAGAAAGCATTTTTCAGATTTCTTTACCTGAGAAAATCCCCCTGCACAAGCTGCTGCGGCCACACAGAGACTGACTGAGCTTTACAGTGAAGACAACAGATTAAGGTATGTGCATAGACTCCCTCTAGTGGAGAATTAAGGCATGACATTTTTTCCCTTAACCATTTGAGGTCCGGGCAATAGCCGAATGACGGCCACAGTGCAGACCTCAATTTCCGGGAGGCCGTCATGGGACGTCCTCCCCTGTGCACGCGCACCCTGCAGGGCGCGCATTGCGGGCGCTGTGATCACCGAGTCACGGAGACTCAGATGATCACAGATCCGAGTAAGGGGCCGGTCCCCAATGACAGCTGATCACATGATGTAAACAAAAGCTCGGTAATCGGTTTCGTTTTCTCCTCACGCTGACAGCGCGAGGAGAAAGAAAAGCCGATCACTGGCCTATGTTAAAGGCACATCGGTCCCGAAGAGGAAGGAGGCACATATGCCTCATCTGAGCCTACCAGTGCCATCTGTCATTGCCACCTGTCAGTGCCCAGCAGTGCCACCTATGAATGCCCACAAGTGCCACCTATCAATGCCCACCAGTGGTGCCAATCAGTGCCACCTAGCAGTGCTGCCATCAGTATAAGCAATCTGTGCCCATTATTGCCACCCATCAGTGTCCATCACTGCTACCTATGGGTGCCCATCAGTGCTGCCTCATCAGCGTACATTAATGAAGGAGAAAAATTACCGTTTGCAAAATTTTATAGCAAAATATAAAAAAATATATAAATTTTTTTTTTTTTTTAATTCGATCTTTTTCAATTTTTTTAACAAAAAATAAAAACCGCAGAGGTGATCAAATACCACCAAAAGAAAGCTCTATTCTAAAAATGATAAAAATTTCATTTGAGTACAGTGTTGTATGACCACGCAATTGTCAAAGTGCGACAGCGCTAAAAGCTGAAAATTGGTCTGGACAGGAGGGGGGTTTAAGTGCCCAGTAAGCAAGTGGTTAAAGAAGAAAGCATAGGTGGACTTTTTAGTTCCTAAGTTTCTTCCCTTACCTTATCCCCGCCACAGGATTTGCTGAAGTAACAGACAATCCAACCTTCATCCATCACGGCGGGCTGCGTTTAGCAAACCTTCAAGGACCGGGTCCCTTAATATTGTGGTTCTACTCCCTTGGACCTGTAAAAAGCACCCCACCAGGAAAGCTTTAGGTAAGGTAACATGACCAAAATCCTGGGTCCCGGGGTCCAGCCCTACAAAGAGAGGCGTTACAGGCAAAACCTTGTGCTTCGGATACGAGGCCCCAGGTACCATCCACTGGCCTCAGTGGCACTTTGGATGGATCTGGTCTATGGAGGCTATTTAAATCCAGCATGGATCCCTCCTGGAGATCCTCAGAGCACATCTTCATTCGTGACCAACACCTTACACACTGGCGAAAAAACTGATGTGCTCCTGGAAGGGTTATATAGGGAGTGAACTTCCTGGTATACCAGTGTCCATCACCTGAAGGTGGCCTATAACTCATTACGCAATTATTTAAGGCTCTACGTCCCATGATGTACGATAAAAAAATCATTTTAGTCAACTAAAATCCAAATGTGCACAGACCCCCGCCCTCTGCACAGTACACAGACTCCCACCCTCTGCACAGTACAAAGATCTCCTGTACTCCCAGGAGACCCCCAGTCTGCTGGGACAGCACTGCAAGCATACTCTAAAGTTAAGAATAAATCACTGCCAGCCCTTTCTCATACACAGCTCCTCCTGTTGTGCTGTACCACTGGAGTGGTACAGCACAACAGCTGACGCGTTTCACACTTACTAAGCACTTTGTATAAGTGTGAAATGCGTCAGCTGTTGTACCACTGCAGTGATGTCTCATGTACCTTATGATCCTGTTTTACAAATAAAAAGAAGAATTTAATCTGTTTATCCCGGTGTGCGGCTGTCCAGATCTTCTCATTCATCCACACCTATACTAGCAATTGCCAGCACCTGGGGCTCTCTCTCCTTCTGGAGAACGAGGAATCTCAGCTCGGTTTGTCCGGAGCGGTGGTAACTATTTTTATCTTGTCTAAATACTGGGTGTGTCATGTCAGCATTACTGTTAATATCAGGGCTCATCCTAACCTAGAAAAGCTATTTAAAATTATTACCTCCATTAAAAAAAGAAAAAAAAAACTAAAGCAGACAATAGACTAAATGTATAGCAACTATCATACCTAGCTATTTAAAATTGTTACCTCTGTAAAAAAAAACAAAAAAAAAAAGCAGCAAATAATAGGTTAGATGGATAACAATTTCACAAACATGACTCAGGTTTGTAATGCCAAGGCTTTCATACGCAACAATATAAAACATTATATTTAAAAGGTATCGATTTTCAGTACAATGACATAAAAGACTATTAGAGTTTTACTCACTGTTTCGAATATTGTCCCAGTCAATACTAGCAAAAAATGGATGACAGCATAAATCTTCAAATTTTAGTCTCTCCTTTTGTCCACATAGCAAGCTTTGGATCAAGTCGAGAAAGTTTTTGCTGATTTTTGGTTCTTCCGGAAATTTCAAGAAACGCTGCAAAAACAAATAAATAATAAATGCTGTCAACAGTGTTCACTTTCTTACAAAAATAAGTAAATGAATAAAAAACACGAAAATTTACTAAACCTGAAAATTCATGATGTTATTAAGGGTTTTTGTTGAGGTTCCCTCTGTGAATGGAGATTTTCCATAAATCATTTCATATGCAATAATGCCTACAGACCACCAATCACATTCAGGCCCATAGGTAGTTTTTCCGTCACTGTTCATCACTGTGAGAACTTCAGGAGCCATGTAGTCTGGTGTACCTATAGGAAGGTGGGCATTTACCTAAAGTACAGGGAGAGAAGTTTATGAATGTGCTTTCATTGCGAGATCATACAAGCAAAATTTAAAGAAATCGGGCACACTTACAATTTTTTTTGAAGTCATTCTTGCTGCTGAGCCGAAATCTACAAGTTTACAATGACCAGTCCGATCAATGAGAATATTCTCTGGTTTAATATCTCTGTAAAATATAACAATTTATTTTAATCAAAGCTTCAAATACAATAAAATTACCAAAAGCAATTATATCAGATTGGTGAATGAAGGTATGTTTTAGTTTTCATTTTGTTTCATACCTTAAATCAGCATTTTGCCTAGTTGGATTTATTTTTTTTTAAAGAGGAAATAAGCTTCCTGTCAGCCATCTCAGCAGTGTGCGGGCCCCGCTGGAAGGCTTTGCTGGAAGGTAAGTATTACATAATAAACTAGTATGCCATGCATACTAGCTCATTATGCTTTTGTCTTACAGGGTTTTTTTTTCTGTTTTACAGAGTTTACAACCTCTTTAACTTCTCTCTTCATTGAAACATAGATTTACAAAAGCAGGTCAGAAAACTATTGGGCATTCCCAGGCCAAAAAAACAACAATAATAGAAAACAAAGCAGGTACACTAAAAGAGTAACTTATGCTAATAGCAAAAAAAAAAAAAAAAAAAAAAAATGGAAAGAAACAAATTCCTCACTCTTGGTGATCATGGCAACAGTAAACGGGGTGGGGGGGTAAACATTGCACAATCACAGAGGTCCCTGCCGAGCTGATGGGTGCCTAATACAATATGTGGCTCATCCAAATCAAAATACCATTACGGACTCAGCAGAGCCTATGCAAGGATGAATAGGGCAACAGGGCAGCACTCACTAAGGAAGGCCCACTTTTTGAATTTTGTGGCTCACAGAGAAGGGAATAGAAAGGTTTTTGAGGCCTTGTGTACACTGCTGCTGGTAAACGGATGTTTAAAGTGGAGGGCCACCCTGAAAAAAAAAATTGCACCAAAAATGCTAAAAAAATTTTTGAACATTTGAACATTTGAAAAAAAAAAAAAATTTTAAACTTACCTAAATCCTTGTTGCTAGGCAGTCTTCCTAATCTGCCTCTTCCTATTCCGCGGCGTCTTCTGCTCCTAACTGAGCGGCCCCGTTGCCTTCTGGGAACTGTGTGTGTTCCCAGAAAACCACGGGGCCATTCACAGATGCTCGCGTGTGCGCAGTAGGAAACTGGCAGTGAAGCCGCAAGGCTCCACTGCCTGTTTTTCTTACTTAGGATGGCGGTGCCGGGAGCCAAGGGACGGGTCGGCCTCGGGCGGCCAACATCGCGGGCACCCAGGACAGGTAAGTCTACTTATTTTAAGTCAGTAGCTACAGTTGTTTGTAGCTGCTGACTTTTAAAAAATAATTATAGTGGCCGGAATCCCGCTTTAAGAGCAGTTGGGCATTTTTTTCAACTGCTCCTGAACTCTCCTCTGTTCTCTTATCAGTATATGTACACAGGGTCGTTTACAGTCGTTTCTAGGCAGTTGAGTTTAGAGCAGTGATTCTCAACCTGGGGGTCGGGACCCCCTTGGGGGTCGAAAGACGATTTGCCAGGGGTCACCGAATCTTAGGCTGTTCCTGAAGCCCACACCACTCTCCCAGACTTTTTGCGGCCGCCCAGCTGAGCTGTTCCTGGTGCCCGCGACCGCCCACTCAGCCTCTTCGCAGCTGCCCGTTCAGTTTATGGCATGGGTGGGGGGAGAGATAAGAGGTCAGCTGACTGGTGAGGAATGTAAAGTGGGAGGGGCTGGAGGAGACCCTATCTCCTGATTTAGGCATAGGTGTCACTGCTGCGAGACACCACAGAGCTGGAGACACAGTGAAGCCAGAGACACAGTAACACTACCTGTGATTATATTTGCTATTAAAAGTCCCCACTACAGTTTTCAGATCAGCAGGTGACCTCGATCAAGAGCACCTAACTAGAATGATCAGAACTCTGATCCCACCCCCACCAGCACTGCCACTTATCCCAACTCCCCGCCAGCACTGCTACTCATCCCATCCCTCCACCCCCCACCAAGGAGTAAGAAAAGAAATAAAAATAGAGAATACATGGAAGGGAGAGGAAAAGAGGGGGAGGAACAAAGAAAAAAGGGAGAGAAAGAATAAGAGAAAAAACTAAAAAGATGGCTAGGGAGTGGGATGGGGGAAAAAAACAAGAAACTAGGATAGAGAGAGATAAAAGGGAAAGAAAGGAGAAGAAAGAGTGGTACATCCTAAAATGTACAATAAGGGGTTTAATACTGTACGAGTGGAAGGGACTCAGGGAGTGCTAAATGTCCGTGGGTTAGGGGCGCAAATTACTTGTCTTGCCTTGGGCACTGACAACCCACTCTACGAAAATAATTTTACTTTTAGGGGTCCCTACAACTTGGGAAAATTTATCAAGGGGTCACAGCATTAGAAGGGGTTGAGAACCACTGGTTTAGAGGCTTTTAGAGGCTTTTTTTTAACACAAAAAAATGGGTTCAGAAGCTGAGTTTAGAGGCATTTCAAGCGCCAAACGCTTCTAAAGGCGACTAAACGCGGTAACTCGTGTTTCGTTTACAGGTGTTTTTCATTTTTGGCTACTTTGAAAGAAGAAAAAACGCTTCTAATATGCAAATGCGCCAAAACTGACAATTTAAACGTGAGTTACTTTCTGTCAAGTTAAATCGTTCAGGAGAGGTTGTAAAAACGTCCCATTTCCATGAACCCTGAGAAGGATGTACCAAAGCCAAGAAAAAAAAAAACAACACAAACACTGGTGGGACATGTATCCCCTAATAGATTCAAAGATAAAGATTTTACCATAAGTACAAAAATCGTAAAGCCTAATCCCTGATACACAGAGGCAGGTTTTTTTATTCAACCCAGTGGGATAAATGAAAAAAAAAAAAAAACTGAGGACCTCGCTGTACTAACGGTGCAATCTCCCCGATGAGCTATTGTGATCTGACAGGGGGTCTGTCCATCCCAGAACACACCGGTCAGCGCTCGCATCCATTGGCCATTTACTGCACTATTGTGTGCACTAGCTGAGTGCGCTGTATTAACTGTATTTAGCCTCAGCTAAATACAGTATACAGTGCTGTATATAGGCAGTGGGATGGGAGCTGCTGATCCCACTCCCGGAACAAAATAGAGTCAGGCTGAGCGCTACACAGCCATTTACAGGGAGCTTTGTATTCATTCATTCTAAATATTAGACTTTTCTTCTTATAGCCAATTCAAGGACAGACCATTTACAGCGACATTAAACCCCACAAAAAAACCAAGAGAACACAGGTGGGATTTTTTTAAATAATTCTCCCCATCTGTCATCTGAATACATTGATATACGCATGTGCAGCTGAGCGTACATTCACAGCACAGTGTAGTGCCGTGATGATGTGACTCTAGTGCGCATGCATAGGAGTGAATTACTGGGGCAAGGTCAGTCAAGCAGCCAAAGCACCAAAACCCGGAAAGACGACCAGGAGAAGATGACAGAGGCCATGACCAACAGTAGCACTACAGCGCTGGAAGGGATCACTAGCCAGATAAATCTGTTGGTATCGGCTGTGCATACTAGAGCATTATAGCTAAAAGCTCCTGGGGTCCAATTTATTGATTTTTTTCTAGAAGGTTTAATTATGCTTTAAAGCAAACTTAAGATTTTAGGGGGGAGTTCACCTGCCTGTCAGTGAAATCCTTAAAAGGTAGGCACACAGTTCACAGTCTTGGCAGTGTGGCTGCTCAGATGGATCACCGATGCATTCATGGCTCCAAATAATAAATTCCTTCTCAATGGGAGAAAGTTCCAACACACCCTCAATTGAAGCCCAGGAACTTTTATGCCCCGTACACACGGTCGGACTTTGTTCGGACATTCCGACAACAAAATCCTAGGATTATTTCCGACGGATGTTGGCTCAAACTTGTCTTGCATACACACTGCCACACAAAGTTGTTGGAAAATCCGATCATTCTAAACGCCGTGACGTAAAACACGTACGTCGGGACTATAAACGGGGCAGTGGCCAATAGCTTTCATCTCTTTATTTATTCTGAGCATGCGTGGCACTTTGTCCGTCAGATTTGTGTACACACGATCGGAATTTCCGACAACGGATTTTGTTGTCGGAAAATGTTATATCCTGCTCTCAAACTTTGTGTGTCGGAAAATCCGATGGAAAACGTGTGATGGAGCCTACACACGGTCAGAATTTCCGACAACAAGGTCCTATCACACATTTTCCATCGGAAAATCCGACCGTGTGTACAGGGCATAAGAGTGTTTACAATCCTCACAGAAGGAGTCAAATGGCAGATGTAGCCAAACACAGCCTGACAAGGGGTAGACTGTTTGGAATCCGAATCTGAATCAGAGGCAATGAGCACAGGGCCAGCTTTACTAGTTGGATGTTCAGAACCACACTCTGCAGGGGATAGCGCTGCAGCACTCTTAGGCAGGCAGAATGTTCCAGGATTTCAGCAGCACCAGACAATTAGGAGTTAGAATATGAGGACAATTCTATGACAATAGGGGGCTCGGGTTCCAGATTACATGTGTTCCTTTCTTCTGAGGATAGGTCATTTCACTTAAATGCCACCTGAACTACTGGGAAGCATGGGCTGAGGTTGCCAGTGGCAGTGGGAATGTCAGCGTTTGATCCCCGAGTCTTACCCCCTACTGCGGTAAACCTGCTGTGGTGGGAATTTCAAATGGCGCAGTGAGCTAGCTCCCAATGCTTCACCCCAACCAGCCTTATTCACTAAGCGAGTCTTCAGAAACAGGGTCACACCTCAGGCTGTGCCATGACTCTAATCCTGGAAAGTGTTCTGTGGCACCCGGTACACCTAGGTCTGGCAAGTGCCACAACACAGAACCCAAAGATCACGATTTCAGGTTAGCCTTGCTAGTCCAGTCCAGCTAGATCCAGGTACAACCTCCAAAGCTAGTCTTACATAGTTACATAATTAGCCAGGTTTAAAAAGGACACAAGTCCATCTGTTCAACCAATTTAAAAAAAAACAAAAAAAAAAAAAAACATACAATCTCTGTCTTGGGGAGCTGCCAATCTAGATAGCTGCTGTGTAGAGACCAACTCAAGCAGCAGTGTGTAGGCTGGTGCCTACAAGGAGGATTTGTTTTTGTGCAAGCAAGTTAGTTGGTTAGGGGACGCTGAGAAGGAGCTGCTGCACCATGTAGTCCAACAGAATACCAGAATTTCCGAGAATCTTCCAGCTCTGGAGGACACCAGTTATGCACTACACCTTATAAAAGATATGCTTGGGCAGTCTCAGCTTAGTTAGGGTTGGAACTGCATGACACTTGTATGGACATGATCACTAAAAAGTGTTCAGTAAAGTCTTCCAAAACGTTCTAAGCCTTGTCTGAAGTTTTTTAAGGGGTGGATGGCAACATATGGCGCATAAGAAGAACAGGGCCTGTAAAGCACACATGGGGCATAAAGCAAGGCCACTACAAAAGGTTAATTTGGCAAGAGAGCAGGAGTTGGAGAGCTGTTGCCACAGGTAACTAAGAACTGGCGGGAATGTATAGCAGCCGGTCAAAAGAGTGGTACCTGGCATAGGTGACAGGTCATCCGGTAGCCAGCAGCTCGGTGTTCTGCCTCCCTCCCTAGTAGTCCTACCAGGACTGAACCCGCAGTATGAAGACCCCAAATACCTAGCCACATGGTACAGGAGAGTTAATGTGTTAAGTGAGAGCACACGAGGCCGGCGTTAGTGCATGGCAGGACCCCATTCTGTCACTGGGAGTGAGGTAGCAGAGGTACACTGGACTGGTGGAGAGGGCACGGGCTCAGTGGTGTCCATTCTAAACGCAACATACATCAAGGATGGTACCTAGTAACATTAGACAATACATTTTACAGAGGGACTCTGTACATGTATAGTGGGGCAAAAAAGTATTTAGTCAGCCACCAATTGTGCAAGTTCTCCCACTTAAAAAGATGAGAGAGGACTGTAATTATCATAGGTATACCTCAACTATGAGGGACAAAATGTGGAAACAAATCCAGACAATCACATTGTCTGATTTTTGAAAGAATTTATTTGCAAAGTATTGTGGAAAATAAGTACCATATTTGGTCAATATCAAAAGTTCATCTCAATACTTTGTTATATATCCTTTGTTGGCAATGACAGAGGTCAAACGTTTTCTGTAAGTCTTCACAAGGTTGTCACACACTGTTGCTGGTATGTTGGCCCATTCTTCCATGCAGATCTCCTCTAGAGCAGTGATGTTTTGGGGCTGTCACTGGGCAACACAGACTTTCAACTCCCTCCAAAGGTTTTCTATGGGGTTGAGATCTGATGACTGGCTAGGCAACTCCAGGAAATTGAAATGCGTCTTACGAAGCCACTCCTTCGTTGCCCGGGCGGTGTGTTTGGGATCATTGTCATGATGAAAGACCCAGCCACATTTCATCTTCAATGCCCTTGCTGATGGGAGGAGGTTTGCACTCAAAATCTCATGATACATGGCCTCATTCATTCTTTTATGTACACAGGTCAGTCGTCCTGTTCCCTTTGCAGAGAAACAGCCTCAAAGCATGATGTTGCCACCCCATGCTTCACAGTAGGTATGGTGTTCTTTGGTTGCAACTCAGCAGTCTCTCTCCTCCAAACTCGACTAGTTGTGTTTCTACCAAACAGTTCTACTTTGGTTTCATCTGACCATATGACATTCTCCCAATCCTCTTCTGGATCATCCAAATGCTCTCTAGCAAACCTCAGACAGGCCCGGACATGTACTGGCTTAAGCAGGGGGACACGTCTGGCACTGCAGGATCTGAGTCCCTGGCAGCGTAGTGTGTTACTGATGGTAGCCTTTGTTACGTTGGTCCTAGCTCTCTGCAAGTCATTCACAAGGTCCCCCCGCGTGGTTCTGGGATTTTTGCTCACCGTTCTTGTGATCATTTTGACCCCACGGGGTGAGAGCTTGCGTGGAGCCCCAGATCGATGGAGATTATCAGTGGTCTTGTAGGTCTTCCATTTTCTAATTATTGCTCCCACAGTTGATTTCTTCACACCAAGCTGCTTGCAGATTCAGTCTTCCCAGCCTGGTGCAGGTCTACAATTTTGTTTCTGGTGTCCTTCGACAGCTCTTTGGTCATCACCATAGTGGAGTTTGGAGTGTGACTGTTTGAGGTTGTGGACATGTGTCTTTTATACTGATAACAAGTTCAAACAGGTGCCATTAATACAGGTAATGAGTGGAGGGCAGAGGAGCCTCCTAAAGAAGAAGATACAGGTCTGTGAGAGCCAGAAATCTTGCTTGTTTGTAGGTGACCCAATACTTATTTTCCACCATAATTTGCAAATAAATTCTTTCAAAAATCAGACAATGTGATTGTCTGGATTTGTTTCCACATTTTGTCTCTCATAGTTGAGGTATACCTATGATGACAATTACATGCCTCTCTCATCTTTTTAAGTGTGAGAACTTGCACAATTGGTGGCTGACTAAATACTTTTTTGCCCCAGTGTATCTACTGCGCACAGTGTACGGCTCATCTCTAAGCTGGGGGCACCGCCATAATGTTTGCCTTCCACATGAACGAGGCCCTGCCTGGGCCCGGGCATTGATGAGTGTGCACACACGAAAGGTACCCCCCCCCTATGTGCAGGACTAGTAGGCCCCGCCAACAAGTGTAACAGGAATCTTGACTAGAAAAATACCATGAGATGAAAAAGCTAACAAAATTAGCTAAACTTTTCTAAGAAAAGATGAAGAAAAAAAAAAAAAAAAGACATCCAACAACTTAGGACAGTAAAAACCTGAGGCATATGTTTTTTTCTGTTTTCCAGTGCCCTAACCTCTTGTAAGCAACAGTTCTTGAATTCCTGTGTTCTTCAAAGCACAATCAAAAAAAAAAAAAAAAACACAACACAGCGATTAGTTCATTATTAACCACTTGCTACTGGGCACTTTTACCCCCTTCCTGCGCAGGCCAAATTTCAGCTTTCAGCTCTGTCACGCTTTGAATAACAATTGCGCAGTCATGCAACACTGTACCCATATGAAATTTTTATACATTTTTTTCACACAAATAGAGCTTTCTTTTGGTAGTATTTAATCACCACTGGGTTTTTTTTTTTTTGCTAAACAAAAAAAAGATTGAAAATATTGGAAAAAAAAACATTTTTCATAGTTTGTTATGAAATTTTAGAAACAGTTAATTTTTCTCCTTCACAGATGTGCACTGAGGCGGCAGCACTGACAAGTGGCACTAATAGACAGCACTGATGATGAGCACTGATTGGCAGCACTAGTGAGACTGCACTGATAATCAGTGCCGATGTCCCTTTAACAAAAGCCAGTTATCGGCTTTCTTCTTCTCTCCTCACGCTGTTAGCGTGAGGAAAGAAAAGCCGATAACCGGCTTATATTTACATCCTGTGATCAGCTGTCATTGGACACAGCTGATCACATGGTAAAGGGCCGCTGTGATGGGCCCTTTACCCCGGTCTGTGATTAGTGGAGTCCCAAGGACTTGGCAATCACAGGGTGCGCCGTCCATCTACTCCCTCCAGGCAAACTAAGCCCGAGCTGTAGCCGTCTTTCGGCTATAGCACGGGTAAAAAGTAGTTAGACTCACCTGTGTACATAACCCAGCTGATGAACACTATGAGTAGCCAGAATTATTTCCGCCAGATAAAACTGAGCCATACTTTCATCAAACTGCTCATCATAACGGTTTAATAAAGACAGCATATCTCCTCCTGGCTGGTACTGCATGACCTGTGAAATATTCAAACAAATTATTATAACGCCCTTGAAAATATTCACTGCTTCATTCATAAAGAATAAAAAGATGAAGTCAAGGGTACATATTACTGCCTTTAGCTTTCTGTTACATGTAATACTATGGTACACCATCCAATACTAGTAGAAAAGCAAGGTTAAAACTATAATATATAGTATTGTAACACTACTTTTTCTACTCTAAACATGTTATGGGTGATTGTACATGTAATTCTGGAAAATACAATTAATCAAGCATTATCCTAAATTAAATTATATAATTGGCTTAATCAAAACAGATTTTAGAGACATACCAATATAATATAGGAACCAACATGCAGTGTAAGGGCTTAAGGAAAAACGTGCATTTATGAACAACTATAGCTGACGCTCCAAAAAAAGAGACAGCTGTAATTAATAAGACAAACCAGCTATCCTGTTGCCACAATTTGTCCAGCTCGAAGGCTCGGTTCACACTACCGTGACCCGAAAGTCAGGCAAATTTGAAGCAACTTCGGGTAATGCCTGTGTAATCGTCCTGTAATGTCAGATCCAAATCACATCAATTAAGATGAGGATCCGACTTGGAGGCAACTTCCATTAAAGACCATGGGCACAAGTTAGAGCTGCACAATTAATCGTTTAAAAATCGTGATCTCGATTCACCTCCCCTGACGATCTCTCCTGCAGAGGTTGCCAATTCTTTCATATAAACAAGTGGAGAGACTACTATCTGCTCACTCAGCAGTCAAAAGAAAGCATCTGAACATTCTGCCAAGTCTTTAAAGCGGAGCGCCGCCGAAAATTTTTTTTTTAAAAGTCAGCAGCTACAAATACTGCAGCTGCTGACTTTTAAAACATGGACACTTACCTGTCCAGGGCGCCCGCGATGTCGGCACCCGAGGCCGGAGCGTCTCTCCGTCCTCGGGTGCTGCCGCCTCCATCTTCGGTAAGGGAATCAGGAAGTGAAGTCGTGCGGCTTCACTTCCCGGTTCCCTACTGCGCATGCGCGAGTCGCGCAGCGCAATACGGATGGTCCCTGCTGCCTCTGGGACCCGTGTGTTTCTCAGCAGGCAGCGGGGAGGGAGCAGGAAGTGGCGTAAATAACCGCAGATTCTGCGGCTATCTATGCCGGAAGTGGGTACAGATACCTGTAATATACAGGTATCTGTACCCCCCTCCCCCCTGAAAGGTGCCAACTGTGTCACTGGAGGGGGGGAGGAATCTGATGAGTGGAAGTTCCACTTTTGGGTGGAACTCCACTTTAACTTGAAACATTGTAACTAAGCTCCCTTCTTAGATCAAAGGGATAGAACTTCTGTTTAAATAAATATTCCAGGCAGTCTGCCAAGTTTTCAACAACGTGTAAATGTAGGAAGTTTAACCACTTAAAGTCTAAATCTTTTTCTGACACTTCTTTAAGTTAAAATCAATATTTTTTTCTAGAAAATTACTCGGAACCCCCAAACATTATATATGTTTTAACAGAGACCCTAGGGAATAAAATGGCAATTGCTGCAATATTTTATGTCACACTGTATTTGCCCAGCGGTCTTTCAAATGCAATTTTTTGGAAAAAAATACACTTTAATGAAAAAAAAAAAAAAAAACAGTAAAGTTAGCCCAATTTTTTTTGTTTTAATGTGAAAGATGATGTTACACCGCGAGAATCGTGATCAATCTACTAAGCAAAAAAATCGCGATTCTCATTTTCGCCAGAATCGTGCAGCTCTAGCACAAGTCAGATAGAAGTCATCTTAAAGTAGTACAGGAACTTTTTCTAAAGTCGGAGAAACTTCAGTAGTGCTAATTAAGAGAGCTGCCATTGACTAAAATGGGATTTTACATGTCACGCGACTTGGGGTCTCACAAGTCGGATCCCAAGTCACAGCAGTGTGAACCGAGCCTGTTTAGAGCCAATTCACACCTAAGCTATCCCCTTGTGGCAAGCAATTCACATGCGTGAATTGCTTGCCACAAGGGGATAGCTTAGGTGTGAATTGCAGGCACCTTGCAACAAGGGGATAGCTTAGGTGTGAAGTGCAGGCACCACAAAGCACATTAAACAGGTGCCTTGTGGTAAATTGCCCCAATTGGTAAATTGGTGCTTTTAATCCAAGTAATTTTCTAAAACTTATCAGAATATCCTAGGTAAATATTGTATAGTTCAGCCATGTTAATATAGCAGTCATTTTCAGAAATTATATTATAAGGTCACCACCATCAATAAGCTTTCCAGTAACTTGATTTATCACTTACCAGATAAAGGTGCTCCTTATCTTGAAAGGCGTAATGTAATGAAGGTATCCAAGGGCTTGTGTGATTACTTAATATGCTTCGCTCTTCTTCAAAAAATGAAACCTAAACAGGTGACAGCAAATTATTCTGTGATCCCTAAAAATTAACCAAAACTTCATATTTAAAATATTACTTAATTTTAACAACCACTTACATTACTTAAACTGGTTTACATTAAAAAAAGAAGTTACTTACTGATACATGAATGTTATTTTCATTTAGAACTAGTAATAAATGTATACGTACTATCTGGCCACACAATTGATCAATATACATGATTGGCTCAGACCAGGGAGAGATAATGGTTGTGCAGCAGCAAAGGCTGCCATTACGTCTTCATCTGTATATCCGAAAAATTATGGGGAAAATACAGGGTACCTCTTTTATTAACAGCTCCCTCAGGTTAATACAATACATTAACACCATCATATACTCTACTAACTGGACTGACTTCATAAATAATCCAATACAGGGTAACCCACTCCCTTCCTGAATTCCCGTCAGTACCAAGTGCAGGATATATTGGTTTTCCTTGGACCATAAAGGGGTTGTAAACCCTAGTTTTTTTTTGTTTTTATAAAAATAACAAACATGCCTATACTAACCTCCTCTGTGCAATCTTTCTGCACAGAGCAACTCTGGTCTTTTTCTGGGGTACCTCGCCGGTGCTCCAGGTCCCTCCTCTTCATCGGGTGCCCCCACAGAAAGCCGCTTTCACTGGGGGCACCTGTGCCGGCTCGCTCCCGAATCTCCCTGCTGCGTCCTTTGACACATACAGTGGGACTTGGCCCCACCCCGGCTTCTGTGTCACTGGATTTGATTGACAGCAGGAGCCAATAGCTCCTGCTGCTATTAATTTGTCCAATGAGGAGAGACACAGTGGCTGGAGCTTGTGCACATCGCTGGATTGGATCAGGCTCAAGTAAAAAAAAGAGGGGGTCTGGGGCGAGCTGCAGCACAGGTTTTTTGAAAAACCTTGAGCCTTTGCAATCACTTTAGGTTTGTACATCAGTCATTTCATGAGAAAAAAAAAAAAAAAAAACTTAGCAATTCTAAAGGTTACATTTTTAAAAAAATAAACATGCCTGTTTTTGTCCATTGTCTCGTGAGTGACATATGTTAGCAGCGAAGTGTGTTGTGTACTGGCAGTACTTCACATGTTTCTCTTTTTTACCTCGTTATATATCAATACCTGGATTCCTCTGAGATCTATCACCTTTGGAAACTTGGATACTTACGTTACACCTCCCCAAACCTCTAAGCCTGTTTGACCCCTGGACTGCAAAGCTGAGGGTCCACTAACTCTGGTGAGTGGGGTCACGAGAGGGGAGATCATTTAATTGGAAGCACTTATCCAGTAATATTGATTACTATTGGAAGCACCCAGCACTTTTCGAATATCTTTCTCACATTGTTTAGTGTGTTACATTGTGTCATATAGTAGCACTGTATTCTGTTAGTGCTGATATTATATTTACATATTGGAAGCACCCAGCACCTTATGAATATTTTCTCACATTGTTTAGTGTGTTATATTGTGTTATATGGTAGCACTTTATTCCGCCAGCGCTGTTATTATCTATATATTTCATCCATTAAGGTTTTAGTACCTTTGCAACAGCAGCTGCGGTCTTTCAAGTCACTAATTTTTTACTTTACATTTTTCCACTAAGTGCGAGTTATAGTTTGTTTTTTCAGCTGGGCAAATACCCCCACGCCTTCCTCAATGGCTGTGATTGACAGCAGCGTAAGCCAATGGTCCCCGCTGCTGTGTCTAAACCAATGAGGATGGCAAGAGCTGAGAAAGTTTCTGCTCTCGTTTACTTTGCTGGATTGAAATTGGGCTCAGGTAAGTATGGGGGGGGGGGGTCTGATGGGGAAAATTGCTTGCAGATGGTTTTTTTTACCTTAACCACTTGACCCCTGGAAGATTTACGCCCCTTCATGACCAGGCCATTTTTTGCAATACGGCACTGTGTTACTTTAACTGACAATTGCGCGGTCATGCAACTCTGTACCCAAATAAAATTGATGTTGTTGTTTCCAACAAATAGAGCCTTTTGGAGGTATTTGATCACCACTGCGTTTTCTTTTTGTGCTATAAACAAAACAAAATTTTGAAAAAAAAAAAACATTTTTTTTTACTTTTTGCTATAAAAAATATCCAATAACATTTAAAAAAAAAATCTACATACATTTAGGCCAATATGTATTCTGCTAAATATATTTTATGTTTAGTAACAAAAATCCCAATATATAAAATCCCGTATACCGATTGGTTTGCGCAAAAGTTCTAGTGTCTACAAACTATGGAATATACGCTGCAATTTTTTTCATACTAGTAATGGCGGCAATCAGCGACTTATAGCAGAACTGAGATTTGCAGCAGACATTCTGACACTTTGCGGGAACCAGAGACACTAATATTGTGACCAGGGCTAAAAATATGCACTGTCATTGTACAAATGACACTGGCTGGAAAGGGGTGAACATCTAGGGCGATCAAAGGGTTAACTGTGTGCCTAACGTGTTTTTGTAGTTATCATGGAGATTAAATTGCACACAGGTAGACTCTATTTACTAATTAGGTGCCTTCTGAAGGCAATTGGTTCTACTAGATTTTAGTTAGGGGTATCAAAGTAAAGGGGACAGAATACAAATGCATGCCACACTTTTCAGATATTTATTTGTAAAAATGTTGAAAACCATTTATCATTTTCCTTCAACTTCCCAATTATGTGCCACTTTGTGTTGGTCTATCACATATAATCCCAATAAAATACATTTACGTTTTTGGTTGTAACATGACAAATGTGGAAAATATCTAGGGATATGAATACTTTTTCAAAGCACTGTATGTTGTGGTTTTACTAAAGGGATGTGGTAGATTTTATTCCCTGCTTTGCCGCTGACAGGCAGAGCTCTATCCTTTCTCTCTCCATGCCGATCAGCGGGTGCTGGTGGACATCCATTGGCTGGCACCCACTGATTGGCTTGTGCCGTGTCTAATCATAGCAGTCAGTTTGCCGGAGGTGTGCCCGCACGCCCCCTACCCAGAAGTGCCAGATCACATACTAGGTACATTATCTGGCACAGAAGTGCTCTCTGCCGCCATACATCTTGCGGTCGGCAATCGGTTAATTCATAGAATGCATCAAGGTGAAAAATCTTCTGCCGTTAGAACTACTTTAAAGATTTGCAAATCCTGCAATGTGCATTTGATGTTCCCACTATCAAAATCTTCTTGTATTATCAACACAGATTCTCTAGCCAATAACTAAAATAGCTCAAGATTCCATTCAAACAAACATCCTTGGAAAACTCTTATTTTCTCCTTACGATATCAAATTGATTTCCAAATACTATATCAAGCGCCTCACTAATAAAACATCCCATACCTCCCAAATGGCATGTTGTTATACCACAATTGATGGAGAACGAAAGACACTGAGGAAACTTGCATAACCTCAGTAAAGCTGGCCATAGATGGATAGTTTGGAATGAAAAGTCCAAGAAAAATGTGTACAAAAATTCTCAGAGCATTTGAATGTTGTTTGGAAGATTTTGTTTGCTTTTAAAGGAAAAGCTCACCTTTGGGAACATGCAACATGTTTCCAGTGCTGTATCTGCCGCTTGCTGCCCCCCGTGGAAGCAGTATGAGAAAAAGTTCCCAATACTAGCCGTCACTGTTTGAAAACAGCGCAGCTGTGCAGGGCTCCATTCACACAGCGGCATCATTCGTACACGCAGCTCTGTGTGTCTGAATGAACTACAAGCCCCAACATCCTTAGCAGCTGTTGGCTTGTAGTTCTCAATGAACTACTAGAGCGCTGTGTTAGTTCATGGAGTCTTCCTGTCAGGGAGTATCGGCTTACCGTACAGGATGTACAGGCAAGCAGCTACACTGACAGAGTGCAGGGGACCTGCATGCCATCAGCGATCTGCTGATCACTGGTGCAATGCTTTACAAGCTGCTACTACAAAAAATAATAAATGCACATTTTTTACCTGCAAGAAAATGTGTATTTATTTATTTTTTTTAAAGTGAACTTATCCTTTACCATTTGATTTTGGAATAAATGGACTTTACCAAACAAACACCACACACACGGTTAGTAATTTGTTCGAGAAAAGCTCCTTCGAAATTTCTTGTCACTGCAGTAAAAAAAAAAATGAACGTTGATTTGACCCACTAATGATTAGAAAAATGAACACACTTTCTTAGAACATTCTTTTCCTAAGCATTTTCATTTGAAATTCTACCCATCTATGTTACTTACATTTTTTTTTTTTTTTATGTTCAAGCAGTTTTTATTAGAACAAAAAACAAAAATTTACAGATAAAACATTATTAGAGGAAATGTCAGGTATAGATGACAATTTTACCCGAAAAATATTATGACCAGACATCCCTTGTACAGTAATTTGCGTGGTGAGACACATTAACACATATAACAGTAAAGCAGTCAGAGTATGTATGGTACAGCTTGTATTTTTTTTCCTCAATACAGAAGATCAATAGGTAGTTACAACAGTGTTTAAGTGTGAGACCCTAGTTAAGCAACGGTGATCCTATCAGCCGAGGGTTTCTGGAGCTTGCAGCCACCTATCCTAGATTTTCCTATACTTGGCTGGGCAACCCGTATGTTACTTATATTTAAAGCGAAGTGTCCCTTGTGCTGGTGCCAGCTGTCATAGTAGCAATCCAAAGTCCCTAGCCCCCTTCCCATACCCCACAGCAGTATTCTTCAGATGCTGCTGGGGTTAATACCTTCACAGGACAGGACCTGTAACAGGCACCCATCAAGAGTGCCAACTATGCCAACCCTTTCCTCCCCCCTCTTCCATACATAGAATCTGTGCTACAGCTTCCATAATTGAAAAATGCTCTATGAATGGGGAAGGCAGATCTTTTATTCAACCTCCTGTGCTCAAGTGACATCCCTTTGGCTTTTACCTAAACTTAGGCTTTAACCTTTTACTTAGCAATTATTGCATATAAAATATACAGCACTCCATATACCACTCCATATACCTGCTCCTGTGCTAGAAGAGCTTTCTTCTTCATCACTTTCATAGCAAAGGTTTCTCCAGTCACTTTCTCTTTGACAACATGCACATCTGCAAAATGACCTCGTCCAATTACATTCTTGACTTCAAAATCCTTCACATTAGGCTGAAGCTCACGTAATTCTGCAACAGCGTCTGAATCTAGGAGACGGAATATTATTAAAGAAAAAACAGCTCCAGTCAAAATAAAATGCATAATCTTAAAAAAAAAAAAAAAAGAGTTAATAAAGCAAAAACACTTGGGAAAACAGCTTATTTGCAGCCCTTTACCTTACACCACTGAAAATAATGTGTCTTCTTCGTAGCCCACCACTATGTCAGCTTGCACATAAGCATGAAAAATGTCCATTTGCATGAGTATTTTATGTTTTTTGTTTAGACCTGCTCTGCTATCTAAGGTTGAGGAGGGGGATTACATACACAAAGGAATGAAAATCTAAACGTAATTATGAAAGATGAATAAGTGCTGTTTGACATGAAAGTTTATTCCATAGGAGTATAGTTTTTCAAAAATTACATTCAGAATATGTAATCTGTGTGTTTTAGATTCAAGCAAAGCTTTAATTTTAGAACATAGCTAAACTAAACCCAACTTGGTTTAAAAAAAAAAAAAAAAAAAAAAAGTAACAGTGCTAAAGGGTAGGCACCATGTGGGAAGTATTTGCACGTGTTAGTCTTTAGATAAATTGATGTGTCTGTGTGGAGTCCCTTTGATTCTTCATTCAAGCCGTTTATAGGGCCTCAACTTCTCTTCAAGTCAATAAAAACTCTGAAACTACCTAGTGCTAAACCTCATCTAGATTAATTTAACTACCAAATGTCAAAGCCTCTACAGTCCACTGAGGACCTGCCATTTAACCACTTGCTTACTGGGCACCTAAACCCCCCTCCTGCCCAATTTTCAGCTTTTAGCGCTGTCACTCTTTGAACGACAATTGCGTGGTCATACAACACTGTACCCAAATGAAATTTTTATCATTTTTTCCCCACAAATAGAGCTTTCTTTTGGTGGTATTTGATCACCTCTGAGTTTTTCATTTGTTGTTAAAAATTTTTTAAAAAAGACCGATTTTTTAAAAAGTAAATACAAAACCGTTTTATATTTTGTTAATAAATTTTGCAAACAGGTAATATTTCTCCTTCATTGATGTACGCTGATGAGGTTGCACTGATGGGCACCGATAGGCTGCACTGATAGGCACTGATAAGGCGGCACTGGTGGGCACTGATAGGTGGCACTGGTGGGTGGCAGTGATGGGCACTGATTGGCACTGGTAAGCGACAATGATAGGCAACACTGCTAGGTGGCACTGATGAGGCACTGATTGGCACCACTTGTGGGCACTGATGTACTGTGGGCACTGATTCGTGGCACTGATTCCTGGCATTGGCAGGCGGTACTGGTGGGCACAGAGGCTTTTTCTCTTTGGGATCGATGTCCCTGCAAAAAAAAAAAGCCTGCGATCGGCTTTTTTCTTCTCACGCTGTCAGCGTGCGAAGAAAAATAAACGATTACCCAGCCTCTGTTTACATCACGGGATCAGCTGTCATTGGCTCACAGCTGATCGGCTCCTTACTCAGATCTGTGGCACCTGAGTCTCATTGACTCGGGTGATCACAGCGCGCGCAGTGCGCTCCCTTCAGGGGGGGCATGGCCAGCTTTGAAAGGGGAGGACGTCAATAGACGGCCTCCCGGCAAAGCAGATCTGCGCTGTAGTCGCCATTCGGCTATATCGCGGATCTGAACAGGTTAAGAGATGCATGCCATGGACAAGGCTAATGCTGGCCATACACTATATGAAAAATTGTCCGAAATTCGGTCATTTAGACAGTTCGTTCGTTTTTCGGCCAGTTAATGGGCACAAAATTGATATTCGTTGGGACGTTATTGAGCCGAAAAACCAAAGGACAAGTTTGGTTAAATTGAAAGGTTAATGCGTTTCCCGTCCGAACTGTCTGCACTAGGTATGTGATTTCATTTATGTCCACTGAACGATTTATAGGTCATTACATGATGGCACTATCCTTTGCGCTCACAGCCGAATGTTCGTTTTCCGAAAATGGATTCGGACGATTTTTCGTATAGTGTATGGCCAGCATTAGAGCTGGGAGGGGTGGTCCTTAATCTTGACTTGTTTTTCAGAACTGTTGTCACCACTTTTGATCCCAGGTTAGGGCCCCTTTTCTAAAGTGTAATTACAGCTGAATGACTCATTGTGAAATGTTTTAGAGGAGTATTGCTCAAACTTCTAGTGTCCCACCATCAGTGCCTATTATGTGAATATCAACCCCAAAAGCTAAAATATTTTTGATATACCAGTAAAATCGGTTTCCTGGAGTCCAGTATAGGACATCTACAGCTACCTTCACCTGATCAGAAAATTGCTAAAAATACAACCTGCAGGGACATCCTCCTATGTAAACTCTCCCACTCCCACCTAGCTTTAGTTTTGTAGAAAGCAATAAGGAACTCATAAGAACAGCGAGAAGGGTCCTGTGCCCTGTACTGTACTCCTGTTCAGGCTTTATAATTCCTTACTAGTGGGACATGCAAAAGCAGCCCAACTGAGGGGTGGGCAACACAGCAAACACCATTAGACTCACCTACCAAACAGGTCAATAAAGACTCTAAAGACATAGAGAGCAGCTTCTAGTAACTTATCCCAGAAAGTGGCATCAGAGGAGGTCTGAACATCCACCTGGTAGAAGTTAATAAACGTGTGTGAAAAACGGAGTTACTTACCGGTAACATCCTTTTCCAGGAATCTTTCAGGACAGCACCATAGAGAGACACCGGCTCCTCCCCTCTTAGGAAACACCGCCTTCCAATTCAATATTTAAATCTCATCCTCCCAACGGCCCCTCAGTTCTTCACGAGTTCCTCCGGCCAGCTGGGGAGACACAAGAATACGTCATACAAATCTTTATCTTACCTGACGTTCTCATGCGATGAGTTCTCATAGATAATCAAAAACCTGGGTGGGTACTAGTGCTGTCCTGAAAGATTCCTGGAAAAGGATGTTACCGGTAAGTAACTCCGTTTTTCCCCATTCATCTTTCAGGACAGCACCATAGAGAGGATAAGCGAGCACCTTACCTTAGGGAGGGACTACTGCCTGCAGCACCTTACGCCCAAAGGCTTGGTCTTTGGCTGACAGCAGGTCCAATCTGTAATGCTTCACAAACGTGGAAAAACTGGACCACGTTGCTGCTCTACAGATCTGCTCCGGAGAAGCACCAGCCCACTCTGCTTGAGAAGTTGCCACTGCCCTGGTGGAATGTGCTTTAATACCCTCCGGGGGCTCCAAACCCCCGATCACATAGGCCTGGCTAATGGCCAACCTTAACCATCTGGCTATTGATCGTCTAGAGGCTTTGAACCCTTTCCTAGCCCCTGAAAACAATACAAAAAAAGAATCGGATTTCCTAAACTGTTTTGTACTATCTAAGTACTGAAGGACGCACCTTCTAACGTCCAGTTTGTGAAAAATATGCTCCTGTTCCCTCACAGGATTCGAACAGAAGGTAGGTAAAATAATTTCCTGGCCCCTATGAAAACTAGAGGCCACTTTTGGTAAAAAGGCCGGATCCGTTTTAAAAATCAAACGGTCCGGAAAAACCTGAAAAAAAGGCGCCCTAATAGAAAGGGCTTCGAGTTCACTTACTCTCCTTGCTGTGGTGATCGCCACCAAAAACACAGTTTTGAGGGTGATCAACTTCAAGGTACAGGATTCCAATGGCTCAAAAGGATCCCCTGTAAGAGACTGTAAAACTAAGGAAAAATCCCACACTGGGAATGGGGAACTTTTAACAGGCCTCTGTCTGCCTAAAGCTCTAAAAAACCTAGCTACCCAAGGATCTATAGCTAGCGGCTTTTCCAGGAAAACGCTTAGTGCCGATACTTGTCCTTTCAAGGTGCTAAGGGCTAATCCTTTGTCCGCTCCTGCCTGCAGAAACTCTAATACTGCTACAGAACTTCGTACATCGAAGGAGCTTTCTGTGCACCAACTGTTAAAGCGTTTCCAGACCTTTAGGTAAATGGCTTGCGTCTCTCTTTTCCTGCAATTTAGGAGAGTTGTCACTAGCCGATCCGAGAAACCTTTGCCCTTTAGCAATTCTTCCTCAGTAGCCACGCTGCGAGGTTCCATCGCTCCACCTGAGGGCAACAGATTGGACCCTGAGAGAGAAGATCCTCCCGGATAGGCAGAATCCAGGGAGGCTCCACTGTCAGACTCTTCAAGAGGGAGAACCACGGCCTCCTTGGCCAGTGTGGTGCGATCAGAATGAGGGTTGTGTCTTCTGACCGAAATTTTCTCAGAACTGCTGGAATCATTACGGGAGGGGGGAAGGCATAACACTTTGAGAAACGCCAGCTCTGAGCTAGTGCATCCACCCCGGCTGCTCCGTCCCATCTGTTTAGGGAAAAGAACAGACGAGCTTTCGTATTCGCCTTTGAGGCGAAGAGATCCACGGAGGGGACCCCCCACTTCCGAGTAATCATCTCGAAGATGTCCTGGTTCAAGACCCAGTCGCCTTCCTTCAGCATTTTTCTGCTCAGAAAATCTGCTACGTGGTTCTGCTCCCCCTTCAGATGTATTGCAGAGAGAGAGAGAATGCTCCCTTCGGCCCACCTGAGGATGGATTCTGCCAGACCCCACAAGGATCTGCTCCTGGTTCCCCCTTGCCTGTTGATGTAGGCCACTGCTGATGAGTTGTCCGAACGGACCCTCACATGCTGCCCCAGGAGTTCTCTCTGAAAAGCTCTGAGAGCCAACTCTATTGCTCTCAGTTCCCTCCAGTTCGAGGACTTCTTTGCGTCTTCTTTTTCCCAGGTGCCTTGCATCATCTTGGAATCTAGGTGTGCTCCCCACCCTGTGCCGCTCGCATCGGTCGTAACCGTTATGGACACTGGAAGAACCCACTCCAGGCCCTGTGAGAGATTGGACCCTTTCCTCCACCACCAGAGGGACCTTTTGACCTGACTTGGCACAGATATAAGGGAGTCCAGAGATGCTGGACTGTGGTCCCAGACACTCAGAATAAACAGCTGTAGGGGGCGAAAGTGCAGCCCTGCCCACTGGACTGCCGGAAGCGCGGAAGTCAGTAAGCCCAGTGCTGACATTGCTTTCCTTACTGAGATCTGACTGCTGCCCTGGAGCAGTAATATTGCTCTGTCCACCTTCTGGATTTTTTCTGCTGGAAGGAACACTTTTTGTTTTGTCGAATCCAGTACATAGCCCAGGAAGGTGACCTTTTGGGCCGGAACCAAACTGGATTTTTCCAGGTTCAAGAGCCATCCCAGGTTTTCTAAGCTGTCTCTTGCTACCTGAAGATCCTGGTACAACTGCTCCGGGGAAGGAGCAAACAGGAGTAGGTCGTCCAGGTACGCGACTACAGAGATGCCTGTGAGCCGCAAGAAAGCCAGGACCTCCACCATCACTTTGGTGAAGATGCGGGGGGAAGAGGATAGTCCAAAGGGGAGTGCTTTGAACTGTAGATGAAACGTTCCTTCCCCAGTTTTCACCGCCAGTCTGAGAAACCTCTGGTAACTTTCTGCGACTGGAATGTGCAGATAAGCGTCCTTTAAGTCTATTGACGCCATGAAGCAATTTGGGGGAAGAAGCGCTTTCACCGAATAGATAGAATCCATCCGGAATTTCCTGTAGGTAATTGAGACATTCAGAGGCTTCAGATTCATGATAAGCCTGAATTTTCCCGAAGGCTTGCGGACCACAAAAATGTGGGAGTAAAAGCCTCTGCCTATCTCCTCTACAGGAACCCTCACTATCACCTCTTGTTCCTCTAACTCCTGTAGGGAGGATAGAAGAGCTGACGCTTTCTCTGCACACTTTGGCAGCTCGGTGACCAGAAGTCTGTGCTGAGGAGGTTCTGAGAACTCTAGCTGGTAACCTCTTCTTATGATCCCTAACACAAACTGGTTGGAGGTGATCATCTCCCATTGTGGGAGGAAGGCCCCCAATCTTCCTCCCACCGTGGTTACCCCGTCATTGGGTCTTCTTGGGCTGTTCAGGAGGGCGAAAAATCGCCCCTCCCCGCCCCTTGCCCTTCTGCCCCCAAGCTTTTTTCTGCCGCTCTCCTTTTGGGGTTTCAAACTTTCTCTGGGGGCGAAACTTTCTTTTAGCCTGCTCCCCAAACTTCTTTTTAATGGGAAAGGCCTTTTTCTTATCGGCCGTCCGGTCTAAAACGGTCTCTAACCCTGGGCCAAACAAGAGATCTCCTGTGAGGGGAATTCCACAGAGTTTAACTTTAGACGCGCTGTCTCCTTGCCACGTCTTAAGCCATAGGGCCCTTCGAGCCGAATTAGTGAGGGCTGAAGACCTTGCGGACATGCGCACTGATTCGGCGGAAGCGTCCGCAATATACGCTACACCCTTAAGTAGCATGGGAAAGGAAGCCAAAATAGTCTCTTTTGGCGTTCCTGCCTCAATATGCGCCTTTATCTGCGTAAGCCAATATTCCATATTGCGGGCCACTACTGTGACCGCCATGGCAGGCTTAAGGTTTCCCTGTGACGAATCCCAGGACTTCTTTAAGAGAGAGTCCATCCTTCTGTCCATGGGGTCTGCAAGAACCCCCATGTCCTCGAAGGCCAGATCTGTTTGCCTGGAAACCTGAGAAAAAGCAGCATCCAGCCTAGGGGTCTTATTCCAGACTAGAGACTCCCCTTCTGAAAAAGGAAACCTTCGCTTCAAAGCCCTTGAAAAGAAAGGTTTTCTCTCAGGATCTTTCCATTCATTCTTTATGGCCTCAACCAATACATCATGGACTGGGAAATCCTTCCTTTTTTGTTCCCCAAGACCTTTGTACATTTGGTCATGGAGCGATAACACCTTCTTTTCTTCCTGAATTCCCAAAGTGGTGTGAATAGCTCCCAAGAGCTCCTCCACTTCGTCCAGGGAAAGCTTATAGCGAGAGGTTTTTGTGGATTCCCCATCCACCTCCTCCACATCCGATTCCCTTTGAGAATCTGAAGCGGTGCTATCTGGCTCCTCCTCAATTTCCACTCTGGAGCCCCCTGGTCTCTCTCCACTAACAGAGGGAGTATCCACTGGGCTAGGTGTAACACTCTGCTGCACTGGTAAAGGACTGCTTTGGGCTTGCGGCAACTGGAAGCTAGAAAAGAGTGCCTTAAAGGACTGAAAGGTGCTAGAAAGCTCTTTGACGGATGCAGCAAGATCTGTACCCTGTTCTGCTGCCTGTTCCCTGACTAATCCATCAATGCACTCCTTGCAAAGTGCCTTGGTCCAGGATTCCCCCATACTAACTCTACAAGAGGGGCATTTTTTCTTTGAACCATGAGGCGACTTGCTTTTCTCTGTGGCTTTCTGAAAAAGAAAGAGAGAGAGTCGCCATAAATGCCCAATCCCACCAGTGCTTTTTACAGAGGACCACCAGGAGTGCCCCCCCCAGGACCAACCACCACCAGGGTCCCAGACACACTCCCCTTCCCCCCAACCACCAGTGAGGGGAGAAAACCCGTGAAGCTATCGGGATTTAGGTAAGGGAACACCACCCCAGGGTTCCACTTACCTTAGCATGGCTGGTGCTACTGTCTCCTGGAGCAGTTCTAGAGACCTCTGTCTCAGACATGTCCGCTGAGGATGGTGGTCGATCGTTTCCCCCGACAGCTGACTCTACAGCAAAGCAAGAGGGTCGCACCAGCCGAACGCTCGGTCCGTTTTCTTTCCCCGCGTCCGGAACCGGAAGACGCGGAATCGTCGGAAGTGCCCGCCCTCGCCGGAACTGACGTCACCCGTCATCCGACCCGGCCATAGAGCTTCAAACGCTGGCTGCTTGAACAAGCAGGAGAGACTCAGGCACTTCCCACAGCGCCCCCCTGGGCAGAAGAAACACGGACCTCCTCAGCTGTCTCTTTCCCCAAGAGAGGCCGAGGCGCGCCAATTCAGTTTTAAAAACAGGTAAGTATGGCTTCCCCAGCCTTTACCTAACTGAATAAACAATAGTAGAGGGAAAGAGCTAGAGAGACCCGACTCCCCTTCTTCCTCACACAAAATCTTTGGCTTCAGTCTCCCTGACTGATTCGCCACGGTTCCCAAGCAGTGTCTCCCCACCGGAGGAAACACCTGAACTGAGGGGCCGTTGGGAGGATGAGATTTAAATATTGAATTGGAAGGCGGTGTTTCCTAAGAGGGGAGGAGCCGGTGTCTCTCTATGGTGCTGTCCTGAAAGATGAATGGGGAAAATAAAATGTCACCGTTGGGATGCAGGTGAGGTGATGCCTCAGTGTAGCCACTTGTAGGTCACTGTAACTCCGGATCAGCGAGAGTAAACTATTAGTAAGCCCTCTGTATCTAGAACCAGATGTTGGTCAGCTGGTGTCCTGAACCCAAAGAGGAAGAGGTAGGGGCATGCATGCACAGTAACCTCCCTCAAAGGAATGTATTACATGCAGAGAAGGCATTTAAGGCCACACAGGCACAGTACAGTGCCACACTAGGATCCTTTCAGTAGGACAACTGAAACTAGCACCAACGCTATTGACCTGGAATTTCTGAAACAACTGACCAAATCACTAGAAGGGTTGTAGGAGTCCTTGCATAACCCAAACTAAGGAATGAAATGGGCACCCTCAGCAAATGTTTAAGGGGCTCTCACCCTGTACTCACCACTTCAGTAGCATGAATAAGAGGAATTTAAACACAAACCCTGTGTCGCCCTCCACAATGGGCATGGGCTGCTGAGTTGGAGAGCTGCTTGCCATGAATATTCGGGCCACAGTGTCGGAGAAAGACTGGGCTGCCACATCTGCACAGCTGTCACATTTATAATTAGCTGGAGGAACGGGGTGTCACTGGTTCTGTGAGAGATCATGACTGTGCTGGGAGGCACAGGGTCCTGAGTCCCCACCAATGACGAGAGAGAGAGGAGATTTAATTACAGACTGCAAAGTATTGAGAGGTCACCCAGTTATCCAGTTCTTAGACTGCATGGTGGTGAGGGGCTGCTGCCCACAACTATCTTACTAACTTCTTAAAGGGGTGGAGACCACCTGTTTTGGGAAACAATTTGGGTATTTACACCTATTTACACTTAAACCTGAGGGCTCCAATGCAGGAACCTTGGGCCCTAACGTTTACTGGTACACTAACCAGTGGGAGACATCTGGACAGACTGAAGGACTTTTTAGCTTCCAGTATCACCCCTTTAAGCTGGCCATAGATTGTTCGAAATTCAGCTGGTTCAGCAGTAACTTTTTCAATCTGTCTATGGGCAGCCTGTTTGTACTGAAGGCGATCTATCGATCGCCTTCAGTACAACCAGCCTATAGAGTTTTTGATGCCAACAGCTATAGCTGCCAGCAGTGATCATTGTATTCTACCAGTGAGGAAGGCTCCAGGAGGGATTGCATAATGTGTGGCCTGCTTAGGTTAGGACCTCACTAGATTTAGGTTTCAGGTACAAGGACACTTAAAATGTCCTCTCATTGTTTGTGATGTTGTACAAAACGGTTATCTGTCATTGCAAATTGCTAATGCCAAACTATATGTTACTTTGTGGTGAGAATTTCCCAAAATAAATGGATGTGATGTCAGCAGCCCCAGCAGACTCAGACATATCATTCGATTGGCAATCTATAGTACAGTGCCTTTAAAAAGTATACATAACCCTTGAAATTTTCCACATTTTGTCATGTTACAACCAAAAACGTAAGTGTATTTTATTGTGATTTTGTGTGATAGATCAACACAAAGTGGCACATAATTGTGAAGTTGAAGGAAAATGGTAAATGGTTTTCAACATTTTTACAAATAAAATGTCTGAAAAGTGTGGCGTGCATTTGTATTCTGTCCCCTTTACTCTGATACCCCTAACTATTTTATTGGGATTTTATGTGATAGACCAACACAAAGAGGCACATAACTGTGGGGTATGAGCTATAAATACTTTTTCAGGGCACTGTATTACCTCCCATTTACTCCTCCCCCAATGGCTACATTATATAGGCAGAGCACAGCTATGACCTAATTTATGACTGCCGAGAGAAGAAATATTATAGTGACACTTACATTTTTTGACAAAGTTTGCTACATGTTTGATCTTCATTAAGGCTGGGCTGTTGCATTCTTCGAAGACTACAAATAACGAATCTAAAAGTCCTTCTCTGCTGAGGGCTGATAGTTGTTGATGATGAAATGGAGGCAGACATGATGACTTTCCCTAAAACACAAGGATAGCAAAATGAATATGCAACAAAGCACCTTTCATTTTCAAGAAGCCCGCAAGAGAAATACAGGTGCTGCCATTGATGACTTTCTTTCTAGTTTAAGTTAAGTTACAGACCCAGCATGCAGATAAGAAACTTTCACTTTCCTTTTGACATTTTTATGCATATACACACACACACACACTTTATATATATATATACACACACATACACACACACATTTTTTTCCCCCTACTCATCTTTTCTGTTTGTCACTAATTTTGCATTTGGCTAGGGCCAGTGTCACTGCTGGTAGCATGGGGCGATACCTGAATCCCTATAGAGGTTGCACAGGCAGTCCAACTCCTCCAGGATAGCACATCAATACGTGCCATTACCAGAAGGTTTGCTGTGTCTCCCAGCACAGTCAAGAGCATGGAGGAGATTCCAGGAGACAGGCAGTTACTCTAGGAGAGCTGGGCAGGGCCGTAGAAGGTCCTTAACCCATCACCAGGACCAGTATTTGCTCCTTTGTGCAAGGAGCAAATACAGGATAAGCACTGCCGGAGCCCTACAAAATTGACCTCTAGCAGGCCACTGGTGTGAATGTCTCTGACCAAAGAATCAGAAACAGATTCTTGAGGGCCCGACATCCTCTAGTGGGCCCTGTACACACTGCCCAGCACCATGGAGCTCTATTGGTATTTGCCATTGAACACCAGAATTGGCAGATCCGCCACTGGCGCCCTGTGCTTTTCACAGATGAGAACAGGTTCACCCTGAGCACATGTGACAGACGTGAAAATGTCTGGAGAAGCTATGGAGAACGTTATGCTGCCTGTAACATTGTTCAGCATGACCGGTTTGGTGGTGGGTCAGTGATGATCTGGGGCGGCATATCCATGGAGGGATGCACGGACCTCTACGGGTTAGACAATGGCACCCTAACTGCCATAAGGTATCGGGATAAAATCCTTGGACCCATTATCAGACACTACGCTAGTGCAGTGGGTCCTGGGTTCCTCCTGATGCACGACCATGAACAGCCTCATGTGACAAGAGTATGCAGCCAGTTCCTGGAGGAAGAAGGAATTGACACCACTGAATGGCCCCCACACTCACCTGACCCAAATCCAATAGAACACCTCTGGGACATTATGTTACGGTCCATCCGATGCCTCTAGGTTGCACCTCCGTCTGTTCAGGAGCTCAGTAATGCCTTGGTCCAGATCTGGGAGGAAATACCCCAGGACACCATCTGTCATCTCATTAGGAGCATGCTCCGACATTGTCAGGCATGCATACAAGCATGAATATGGGGGCCATACAAACTACTGAGTACCATTTTGAGTTGCTGCAATGAAATTTCAGCAAAATAGACTACCCTGCTGTATCATTTTTTCACTTTGATTTTTGGGGTTTCTTTAAATTCAGCCCTCTGTAGGTTGATAATTTTCATTTCCATAAAACGATGTGGCATCCTTTCATCCCTAACACATTACCTTGTCCACATCAGTATAGATATTCAGCATGATATTTTTCCCCATTGAGATCTGATGTGTTTTCAAAGTGTTCCTTTAAATTTTTTGAGCAGCGAGAGATTATATATATATATATATATATATATATATATATACACACACATACACATATATATACACACACACACACACACACACACACACATACAGTAAACTGCACGTTTGAGATCTCCCCAGAGTGGCTCAATTATATTGAGGTCAGGAGACTGAGATGGCCACTTCAGAACCTTCACTTTATTCTGCTCTAGCCAATGACAGGTTGACTCGGCCTTGTGTTTTGGTTTATTGTCATGTTCGAATGTCCAAGTACGTCCCATGTGCAGCTTCCTGGCTGATAAATGCAAATGTTCCTCCAGTATTTTTTTATAACATACTGCATTCATCTTGCCATCAATTTTGACCAAATTTCCTGTGCCTTTGTAGCTCACACATCCCCAAAATATCAGAGATCCACCTCTGTGTTTCACAATAGGAATGGTGTACCTTTCATCATAGGCCTTGTTGACTCCTCTCCAAATGTAGCGTTTATGGTTGTGGCCAAAAAACTAAATTTTGGTCTCGTCACTCCAAATGACTTTGTGCCAGAAGGTTTGAGGCTTGTCTCGGTGCTATTTGGCATATTGTAAGCAGGATACTTTGTGGCATTTGCGTAGTAATGACTTTCTTCTGGCGACCCGACCATGCAGCCCATCTTTCTTCAAGTGCCTCCTTATTGTGCATCTTGAAACAGCCACACCACATGTTTTCAGAGAGTCCTGTATTTCACCTAAAGTTATCTGTGGGTTTTTTGTTTGCATCCTGAACAATTCTGGCAGTTGTGGCTGAAATTTTAGTTGGTCTACCTGACCGTGGTTTGGTTTCAACAGAACCCCTCATTTTCCACTTCTTGATTAGAGTTTGAACACTGCTGATTGACATTATATCCCTTTCCTGTTTTATACAGTTCAACTACCTTTTCCCACAGATCCTTTGACAATTCTTTTGCTTTCCCCATGACTAAGAATCCAGAAATGTCAGTGCAGTACTTGATGAAAGATGCAAGAGTCTGTCAGGAGTTTAGAAACTCATTGACCTTTTTATACACACACACACTAAATTACAAGCAAACAGATCACAGCTGAGGATGGTTACCTTTAATAGCCATTCAAACCCCTTTGTGTCAACGTGTGTGCATGTTATCCAGCCAAAATCACCAGGGTATGTAAACTTTTGATCAGGGTCATTTGGGTAGTTTCTGTTGTGATTATGATTTAAAAAGAGTAAACACAGTTGATAATAAATGGCTTCAACCAAACACTAACCATGAGTGAAAGAAAAGTTTTTGTGTTATCATTCATATTCTCTGAAAAATAGCCAAGAAATCATAAATTCGGGCGGGGTATGTAAACTTATGAGCACAACGGAATATTATAATTATATATATATATATATATATATATATATATATATATATATATATATATATACACATACACACACACACACACACATTGCTCAGCATAAATGAGTACACCGTTTTTGAAAAGTAAGATTTTAATCAATATCTCAATGTACACAAGAACAATTTTGAACGGTTTCTGTGTGTTTTTTTTTTTTTATTTACATTCATTATTTTTTTACAATCATTTTTTTTTTATTCTTTATTGCAATATGTGTGTTTTTTGTTTTTTTTTTTATCAGCCCTGTTGGGGGGCTTTGGTGAGATATCAGGGGTCTTAACAGACCTCTGATATCTCCCCTTTCAGACAGAGAAAGAGACAGAGGATAGAGATACCCCAGTCCCTTTCTCTGCAGCCTCAGCTGCACTGAGAATGAATGGAGAGAAGACAGCGGCTCCTCTCCATTCATAAACTGACACATTGTAATCACAGGAGATTACAATGTTTCAGTTATGTGAATAAACAGAGTCAGCTGACTCTGTCCATTCACACAGCGGAGAGGGGAACAGCGGAGGAGGACAGAGCAACGGAGGGGGACAGCGGAGGGGGACAGAACAACAGAGGGGGACAGAGGAGGAGGACAGTGTAACGGAGGAGGACAGAACAACAGAGGAGGAGGACAGTGTAACGGAGGGGGACAGAACAACGGAGGGTGACAGCGGAACGCCGGAATGGAGGGGGACAGAGCAACAGAGGGGAACAGCATAGGGGGACAGAGGAACGGAGGGGGCATGGAGGAGGATGAGGTGACAGTCAGCGGTGATCGGGTGTGGGGGGAGTTACAAGCACCGATCACCGCTGTAGGTCATTAAAGCCGCGGGGGGAGAAGCTTGTAACTCCCCCACACGCTGATCACCGCTGACTGTCATAGTATCGGCGGAAGCATCGGGAGCATTTGCCCGAGTACAAGTACTTGGGCAAATGCTCGGTATCGGGACAACCCTAGCAGACATATTGGGATCTGGCTCTGGCAGTGAAAGGGGAGTAGGGGAAGAGGAGTGGCAATTTTGAGCCCTAGGCAAAAATGGCTGTACTGTCTGAGAAATTGGGACATAGATGCAGAAAATTCTGCTTTTGTCAAATAGGTTGCTAGGTGAATGCCGTAAATACAGTTAAGATTGGATGCAGAGATCAGTGTTCGAGCCAGCTCCTGCTCCAGTGTAAGGAGTGCATTGTCACTCGATTGTGTGTTATACAGGCCTTTAGCAGAGCCAGTGTTCGGCTGCAGTTTTGTAAAGGCTCCCTTTCGCCTGGTCTCCACCATAGCTATGTACATGTGAGGGTATTCCTCTGTGGTACCCTTTGGAGTAGGGTGCAAAAATAGGATAAGCATATCCAGAAGGAGGACACAGTATTCCGGGTGTAGACCGTCCTGTGGCAAATCCTTGTGGAAAAAGGGCAGGAGGAAGCGCCTAGGTATCCTATATGGGCTCTAGGAGGAAATGGCAGTAAACTGTGCTACCTGTGGTGTGATGTCACACCTGGTCATCCACTTGAAAATAAATTGAGTGGTTAAGCTTTTAGTACCAAATGTGAAAAGTTAACACAATGAAGTTAAACAAAGTGAATACAATTCAAATATCTCCCAGTTCTTTAACAGTAATGGTCAGAAGCACAGAGGGTGACTCTGTCTTACCTGTCTATAATGCTGGACTGTATATAAAGCCCAGGCTTCACCCAACACAGTGGGCATATTCTCAAAGGGGTCCATAGAGATGGACCACAGCCCTGGACCTGAAGCGTGCCCTGTGGCTGACTACATACGCTGCACTAAGTGTGAAGGTGAGCACCCATGCAGGATCCAGTGCCCCAAACAACTTTACAGACTGTCCCCACAACATGGGGTCTGTGAAAAGCTTCCAAGGTTGAGGTTGGGCTGATCCTGATGCGTTGGTTCCATTTGTGGCATTAGAAGGCAGTGAGGAGCCAATTTAAGAATACGAACAGAAAATAAAAATAACAAAAAAATTGGTTAAAGCAGAACTTCACCCAAAAGGGGAAGTTCTGCTTGCTTGCATCCTCCTCCTTCCAATGCCACATTTGCCACTTTCTTGGGGGGGGGGTGGAGCAGGTACCATGTTGTGAAAGGTACCCACTCCCACTTTCGATCAGATCGCTGAAGCAAATCTGTGCGGAGGTTCGTTGCCGCCCCCCCACCCCCTTCAGCCTTCGGAGAGAAATCACAGGTCGCAGAAGACTGCTGTGACCATTCACAAAGTGTAGCATGACTTGAGCATGCGCAGTAGGAAACAGGCTGCAAAACTGCAAGTCTTTTAATTTATTTTTTTTTTGGGGGGGGGGGGGGGGGGGGGACTGGAGGCTAAGAGTGATTTCTTTTTGAAGAAGAGGTCAATCACCTTAGGACATGCCCAGGAGGGTGTGTGTCCTTAAAAGCTTTACCCGTCTCCAATCACCCAAAAGTACCACCCCATAACCCAGGGTCTATGAATACGTGCGTCTTGTACTGTACGAATAAGGAAGTATTTAGCTAGAAACTTTATATTATTATTAAACAGTATACATTGTCCAGGGGTAGGGGAGGATACTGGGGGAAACAATTACTTTGATGGCTATTTCTATAAGTGGGAGCACTTCAGCGAATGCACAAAGCAAAGAACACAAGAAATACTTTGAAAAACACGGCACAGACATCAGGTGACCTAGTTTACTCCTTCAGCTCTTTCTCCTTGTAATATGCACTCTCTACCACTACTTTTGACAGCTCTGTCCTCTATCCTTAAAGTGGTTGTATAGTCTATTTTTTAACTTTTACCTACCTACTTTTACTCTCCTGCTTCTCCTAACCTCTGGAGATATATCCCCAAACCTCCATCATTAAACTGTACCCCATGCACTCATCACCCTGCACCCTCTGGCAGCAGCAATCAAAACAATTTAGTTCCCATTACTATTCTTCCCAAGACCAGACTCCCTTTCTCTTGTGCCCTTTGTAACTCCCACTCTAACAAACTCACCTCTCTCCATGACCTCTTTATCGCCAGCTTATTTAACCACTTAAGGACCAGGCCTCTTTTGTAGATGTGTTGTTTACAAGTTAAAAACAGTTTTTTTTGCTAGAAAATTACTTAGAACCCCCAAACATTATACTTTTTTTTTTTTTTTAACACCCTAGAGAATGAAATGGCGGTCGTTGCAATACTTTCTGTCACACCGTATTTGCGCAGCGGTCTTACAAGCGCACTTTTTTTTTTTAAAAAATACACTTTTTTGAATTAAAAAATAAGACAACAGTAAAATTAGTACAACTTTTTTTTTTTATATTGTGAAAGATAAAGTTCCGCCGAGTAAATTACCCAACATGTCATGCTTCAAAATTGCGCCCGCTCGTGTAATGGCAACAAATGTTTACCCTTAAAAATCTTCATAGGCGACGTTTAAAAAATTCTACAAGTTGCATGTTTTGAGTTACAGAGGGGGTCTAAGGCAAGAATTATTGCTCTCGCTCTACCGATCGCGGCGATACCTCACATGTGTGCTTTGAACACCGTTTTCATATGCGGGCGCTACTCACCTATGCGTTCGCTTCGCGAGCTCGGCGGGACAAGTTTAAAAAAATTTTTTTGTTATTTTACCTTTTATTTTTTCACTGTTTTTAAAAAAAAAAAAAAACATTGTGTCACTTTTATGCATATTACAAGGGATGTAAACATCCCTTGTAATATAAAAAAAACATGACAGAAACTCTTAAAGCGGGGGTCCACCTATCTATCGTTTTTTTTTTTGGAGTTCATTCACAAACTTTTCTTCTCATGATTATCTACTCACATGTTCTGTGTAATAAGTCCGCCTATGTCCGATTTCGTTGTAAAGAATAACTTATAAAATTCACTGAAGGCGGTTTCCATCTTCATTGTGGGCATTTGAAGCCCACAAGCATGTATTTCCTGGATGCGGTGAATGCTGTGCTCCCAGCATTCACCAAGATGTTGTGATGACGCTGTTGCACAATGCATGCTGGGAAGCCTGAGACTAGCTCCCAGGGGACTGTGGGAGGTCTGGGAGAGGCTAGAAACACGCCTACTCCCATGGGAGGAAAACCAGGAAGTGCTAAGAAGATTAGAAAAAAAAAAGGTAAATACGGCGATTTAAATTTTTTTACACAGCATGTCAGCATCTAGGCAAGGAAGAGAATGCATAGAGATAATGTTCAAAATTTGGGTGGAACCCCGCTTTAAATATGAGATCTGGGGTCAAAAAGACCTCAGATCTCATATTTACACTACAATGCAAAAAAAATAAAAAAATTTGTCATTTAAAAAATTGGCCCTTTAAGAGCTATGGGCGGAAGTGATGTTTTGACATCACTTCCGCCCTGCAGTGTCATGGAGACGGGTGGGGGCCATCTTCCCCTCACTCGTCTCCATGCACAGCCACGGGAAGCCCCTCTCCCGCCGCCGCTGCTGATAAAGGTGATCCCGCAGCGAATCCGCCACAGAGACCACTTTTATCTTGTAGCCAATCGCCGGCCGAACACAGGGATACCGAGGTTATGGCAGCTAGCTGCTGCCATAACAACGATATCCATCCTCAAAGCGAGGACGTATAATCGGCGGTCAGCAAGTGGTTAACCTACTCGCCATTACCGAAAACCTGGCTTCACGAATCTGACATTGCGTATTCTACTGCCCTATCCCATGGTGGTCTTCTCTGGACTCACTCCCCCAAATCCAGTGGACGTAAGGGAGGAGGTGTCGGAATCCTTCTAGCCCCACATAGCACCTTTCAGGTACTTCAACCACCTCCCTCTCTGTCGCTCTCCTCTTTCAAAGCACACTGCATTTGTCTTTTCACTCCAGTTTCTCTAAGGATAGCTGTGATCTACTGGCCCCCTGGACCAGTATCAACCTTTCTTGATGCCTTCTCTGCCTGGCTATCCTACTTTCTTTCTTCTGAAATCCCCACAATCATTCTCGGGGACTTCAACATCCCTATTAATACTAACACTCCTGCCACTTCCAAACTTCTCAGCCTAATCTCCTCCTTTGACCTGAAGCAGTGGATACACGCTCCTATTCACTCTCAAGGCAATACCCTTGACATTGTTTTCTCTCACCTTTGCACTCCATGCAACCTCTCTAACTATCCATTCCCTCTCTCTGATCACCACCTTATTAGTTTCACTCTCTCCCTCTCCTCCACCTCCTCTCCCTCCAACCGCCTAAAAGTTATCCGCAGAAACCTAGGTCATCTCAACCCTTCTCTTCTCTGCTATCGACAACCTCAACAAAATCTCACCCTATCTTGCACCAACCTAGCCACTTCTGTCTACAATGCTTCACTTCTAGCCTCACTGGCCCCCCTCACTACACACAGAATCAGGCCCCGACCCCTTCAACCTTGGCAAACAGATGATACTAGAAGTCTGAAAAAGCATAGTCGTGCTTATGAGCGCCTGTGGCGTAAGACTAAGTTTCAGAGAGATTTCAACCAATATAAATCTGCCCTCAAAAAATACAATTCCTGCCTCCTCACTGCCAAGCAGACCTATTTTATCACTCTCATTAGCAACTTATCATCCCGTCCCCTCTTCTCTACCTTCAACTCTCTACTTCGTCCTCCACCGCCTCCACCCGCCAACTCACTCACTGCCCAGGAGATCGCCAATCACTTCAAACAGAAGATTGATACAATTCGCGAGGAGATCTCTATTGTTCCGATACCCTGCATGCTTTACACTTCATGCCCACAGGTACAATCATCACTTTCCTCTTTCACCCCCACCACTATAGACGAGGTTGCTTGCTAATGTCCACCTTACCACCTGCCCTCTGGATCCTGTTCCCTCACAAATGCTACGTTCACCCTCTGGCTCAATGCCACACTCTCTAACCCACATCTTCAATCTCTCCCTCTCTTCTGGCATCTTCCCCAACTCTCTAAAACCTGCACTTATCTGACCCATACTTAAAAAGCCCTCACTGGACCCATCCAATCTTAACAACCTACGACCCATTTCTTTGCTCACCTTCTTATCCAAACTCCTTGAACGTCTGGTCTACAACCGACTGAGCGTCCACCTCGCTGATAATAGCCTTCTTGATCCCCTTCAGTCTGGATTTCGTCCTCAACACTCCACAGAAACTGCTCTCCTAAAACTAACAAACGTTCTACTAACGGCCAAAACCAATCGACACTATTCTGTACTCCTACTCCTGGACCCCTCTGCTGCCTTTGATATGAGTGACCACCCCCTCCTCCTCAAAAAACTCCATGCTTTTGGTCTCAGTGACTGTACTCTTTGCTGGTTTCTCTTCCTACTTATCCAACCGAACCTTTAGCGTTTCCTACTCTACTTCCTCCTCTTTTCGGTTGGGGTCCCCCAAGGTTCTGTTCTTGGATCTCTCCTATTTTCAATCTACACCTCCTCCCTGGGTCAGCTGATAGCCTCCCATGGCTTCCAATACCACCTCTACGCTGACGACAACCAAATCTATTTCTCTACCCCTCAGCTCACTCTCTCTGTCTCCTTGCGTATCGCTAATTTACTATCAGATATATCAGTCTGGATGTCACACCATTTTCTCAAACTCAATCTATCCAAAACCGAACTTAGAATTTTTCCTCTCCCATATGCCCCTTCCCCCGACCTCTCTGTCAAAATAGTTGACACAACTATAAGCTCATCTCCACATGCCAAGGTTCTAGGTGAAGTCCTGGACTCTGAACTCTCCTTTAAGCACCACGTCCAATCACTGTCCAAATCCTGCCGCCTCAACCTCCGCAACATCTCCAAAATACGCCCCTTTCTAACCAATGACACAACAAAGCTCTTAATTCATCTCTCACCTCAACTACTGCAACTCCCTTCTCATCGACTTACCTCTACATAGTCTATCACCTCTTCAATCCATCATGAATGCTGCTGCCAGACTCATCCACATTACCAATCGCTCTGTGTCTGCTACCCCTCTCTGTCAATCCCTCCACTGGCTTCCGCTCAGCCAAAGAATTAAATTCAAAATACTACCAATAACTTACAAAGCCATCCACAATTTAGCCCCCAGCTACATCACTAGCCTAGTCTCTAAATACCAACCTACCCGTTCTCTTCGTTCCTCTCAAGACCTCCTGCTCTCTAGCTCCCTCATCACCTCCTCCCATGCTTGCCTCCAGGACTTTTCCAAAGCCTCTCCAATCCTATGGAATGCCTTACCCAAATCTGTCGGCTTATGTCCTACTCTATTAGCTTTTAGACGATCCCTGAAAACCCTTCTCTTCAGAGAAGCCTACCCTATCCACACCTAACAACTGTATTTTCATTTTCTCCATCAGCTCACCCCCCACAGTTATTACCTTTTGTTTTCACTTGACCCTCCCTTCTAGATTGTAAGCTCTAAGGAGCAGGGCCCTCTGATCCCTCCTGTATTGATTTGTATTGTAAGTGTACTGTCTGCTCTCATGTTGTAAAGCACTGTGCAAACAGTTGGCGCTATATAAATCCTGTATAATAATAATGTCTGGAGATCTGCTTTCATTTTCTATTTCCAAGCTCTATTTACTCCACTGTGTATTTATGCTCTGAAGATGGAAATTATAATTTAAATAAGAAGCTTTTTCTACTTGCTGAAAAAGTGGCGAGTTATTATATTCCAAGTGTAGTCAAGACATTTTTGAGGCAATTAATTGTGTTGCTGCTGCTGCTAATAAAAAAAAAAAAAAAATCACATATCTAGTACAGACAGCCACTGCCCATGTTAGTGCGCACTGCCATGATCGTGGTGTGGCAAATATATTACAGGACACGTCCTGTGGTACAGCTGCTTATCAAGTCCCAGTCTAGTTAAAGGGGGTGCGCCACAACTGCATGTAAAAACTTTAGTGCAGGATGGTGCTGCAGGCTTTAGGGTCCTTTCACACAAGTGGACCATTCAGGTCCACCTGTCAGTTTTTCAGACAGATGGAACCCCTATTTTCCATCTGGTGGATTGAATGAAAACGGTCAGGCAGTCCTTTTTAATCCGATTACCCATAGAGGAGAGCAGGGCTCTGACAGGTCCGTCTCTGTACAGTGAGCAGAGGCGAACTTGACATCCGCTGGCTCAGCGAGGATCAACAGAGCGACTTTGCTTTATATCCCTTTGTGTCACCGCTTCTGATGACAGCTTTTATGTCTAAACAAGTAAGGTAGATGTTCTGAAGTGACGTCAACTCGTATCAGCCCATGGAGGCCCGCAGTCTTTGGATGCGGCTGGAGCCAGCGGCGCTCGCTGTACTTTTCCCATGCTGGTTCCCCTTGGGCATGACACGCAACAATGTAAGTGTATCCAAATCCTTTTAATAAACAATTATTTTAATATTTATTTTTACACTATGTTGTTCCCTATACACACACATCTGAATCATCTAAAAACAGAGAAGACTATGGTATACTTCTATCAATGCTAATTGGTGAGAGGAGGCGTGCACTTTTCAGCTGAAAGATTCCAGGGAAAGGAGATTCCAGCGATCTTTATCTGCACATGAATGGAGTCACTTCCTAGTATATTTTTTTTGGGAGACTATATTTCTATCGATGCTAATTGGAGAGTGGAGGTAAGCACTTTTCAGTTGAAAGAATCCAGAGAGAAGATTCCAGCAATCTTTATCTGCACATGTTGGAGTCACGTCACAGTATCTGTTTTTTTGGGAGGTGAGAAAAGGATAATTGTTTTTGATTTTTTGGTTTAATTGCACATTTGCACCTTGTGGGGACTGAACTCTGGACATTATGTGAACTCTACTACATATTTTACACTTTATTTATGAATGAAAGGTCTATTCAGCATTTGTTATTGCAGTAGAAAAAATAAAAATTTTATATTGTATATATTGCACACATTTTAAAGTAATCACTCATTTTATTTTATTGATTCTGGGCCGGATTATCACTTTATTGAAATTTGAATGTTCCATAATATTTTTTTACACATTTTGTGCATATTGAGCTTTCTTCAGCGCAGTCTTTATTAAATTGAAAGAAATACCCGCTCTCAAACATTCACATAAGATAATATATAGGTAACTAATTACAAGCGCTTAATAAGTTGGTACAGAAAACCCCAAATCTTGCATAAAATTGACAAGAAAATCCCACAGAGCCGTTGGCTCTGCTCTCTGGTGTCAATATTTTGGGCTTGCCCAATAATTCAACCATTTTGGACAGCTGCTCAATCTAATACTGTAAATAATAGGTGGAGAGATATTCATAGGTGGAGGGATTATAAACAAGAAATATTCCAATTACATGATCAGGCATCTCTGTATCCCATTATTATATTTTTTTTGATAACTCTATATTCTTATTGCACAGTGTGTTGTCATATCATAATGCCATTTTTTCTACCATTGTAAACAATAATGTATATGCATAATGCTGTAAGTTTGGGAGTAAAGGAAACTAGAAACTACCAGTGTATCTGCAAATGAAAGGCATGCAGAGGTGATCTGTCTTAGCTGAGTGGTGTTCATTTAACCTGTTTGATGTCATAATTTTGAAACTCCCACTAAAATATACTCATGAAGCTGGCCTTAGCTTCCACCCCAACATACATTCTCTGAAAACCATGCTGCATCTCCGCTAGCTATCTCAGTGAAAACAGCAAAACTCCTCATCAAACCATTTGAACTGCAAAGCAAATAATTAGTGAGCTTCATTTCCCAATTCACAGTTCTTATAAGCCATACAACTGCCATAACCCAAAGTGAAATTATTTTGATTATTTATGGATTGTGTTGCACAATTTTACAGCTAAAGACAGTTCAGTTTATTCTACAGTATTTAGACACAGCAAATAAAGACATTTTAGTGGAAGAATAAATTTGGCACCTGAAAAAAGCTGTTCAGTCGCGCAGCCCTGCTAGTAATGGGCTCAGAAGATAAGGAATCAGTTGCCCCGCGTGGTCCAAACTTGAATTTCAACATTTCTGAAACCATAAATGAAATTAATACATTACATAAATGTTTATAATGAACACCCTACATGAAATGAGGTGAGCCAAGGAAAGCAAAAATTGCTATTCATTAAAACATACAATAACCAATAGTCTTGTGATGCAAGCACACCTGCCAGACAGCGCTTCCAAGACCCTAACCTCTGGTGCAGTTAAAGTGGAGTTCCGCTTGGGAAAGAAAAAAATGTAATGTCAGCAGCTACAAACACTGCAGCTGCTGACTTTTAATATAGCAACACTTACCTGTCCAGGGAGCCCGCAATGTCCTCACCGGAAGCCGACCCGTCCCTCAGCTCCGGGTGCAGGTGCTGACATCCTTACTAAGGGAAATAGGAAGTGAAGCCTCGCGGCTTCACAGCCCCATTCCTACTGCGCATACGTGAGTCATGCTGCGCGATCTGAATGGTCCCTGCTGTCTTCTGGGATAAGTGTGTCTCCCAGAAGACAGCAGGGGGAAGGAGGAGGGGCCGGACATTGCGTAGTTCGCCGCACAAAGTGCCCGGAAGTGGGAGCAGATACCTGGATTGACAGGTATCTGCTCCCCCCGAAAGTTGATAAATGTGGCACCAGTGGGGGGGATCCGATCAGCGGAAGTTAAATTTCTGTGTCAAACTCCGCTTTAAGTAGCATGGTTGGTTTCTAAGAACCACTCTGAACCCTTGGGGGGGGGGGGTTCTGCCAGTAAGCTCATATGCCTGTAAACGCCCAAGGTGTGCATGGACACATTGGCTGACATGGAGGGGATTTTCCCGGCAGAGAAAAATAAAAGCTCAAATGCCTGTAGGAGCATCCTTCTTTGAGCTGCAGTGTGCATGAGCCCTTATCATGCTGATTGGACAATGAAGGAGCAACAGCACAGTGATGAGGTCCTTTCTATGGTTTCCCCTCCTGTATGCAAGTAAAGGTTGAACTCACACACTCAACGTAAATCTATCATAAGAGAAATGTGAAGGCTGCCACTGCCAAGCTCTTCTTCTGAAAATGAAAGTTGCCTGGCTCTCATGACAAACCACTTGCGTTAAGCTGGCCATAGAGGGTTCGAATCTCGGCCGGTTCAGCAGGGACTGGCATGTTTGGTTACCTTTACAATGGCCCATGTATTGAAAAGCCTCTGCATCTCAGCTCCATAACTGCAAGTATTAGACTGTAGGATTAGTTGAATATTTGCCCCCCCCCCCCCCCCCCACTATCAGCTCATACATGCTGTGTAGTGACATACGAGCTGGAAGGAGGAACTACAGCAGCGTGAGTGTTATAGACACTTGGAAGTGTGAAAAACATGCAGCACTAGGGAATGAAGAAGTGTTGGCTTTTTAATTGACCACTGTAATAGTAAATATATAAAATGCTTCATTTACAAAAGTGGCAGGGACACTTTAACCACCTGAATAGTACCATTGTATTGTTAAAAAAAAAAAAAAAAAAAAAAACACACGAGGGAGGGAAATAAGAATTCCTGGAGCATCAAAGGCAATATGCACAGAGCCAAAGTGCAGGTATTTCTCACAATAGAGGAAGGAGGATTTATATCAATGAAGGATTTAACGAAAGAAGAGTAGGCAGTGACAGATTCAAAGTGGCGCGTTTTCTATTAACCACTTCAGCCCTGGAAGATTTGGCTGCTCAATGACCAAGCCATTTTTTGCGATACGGCACTGCGTTGCTTTAACTGACAATTGCGCGGTTGTGTGATGCTGTACCCAAACAAAATTGACGTCCTTTTTTTTCCCCACAAATAGAGCTTTTTTTAATGGTATTTGATTGCCTCGGCGGTTTTTATTTTTTGAGCTATAAACAAAAGAAGAGCGACAATTTTGAAAAAAAAAACACATTATATCTTTTACTTTTTGCTATAATAAATATCCAACATTTTTTTATCAAAAAAAGATTTTTTTCCCTCAGTTTAGGCCGAAAAAAAAAAAATAATCGCAATAAATGTATATTGATCGGTTTGCGCAACCTTTCCTCATAACTAATATCCTCCAGACCCTTTAGTAGTTTTGTTGCCCTTCTCTGTACTCGCTCCATTTCCAGTACATCATTCCTGAGGACTGGTGCCCAGAACTGGATGGTATCTAGGTAGGTGCGGCCGGATCAGAGTCTTATAGAGCGGGAGAATTATTGTTTTATCTCTGGAATTAATCCCCTTTTTAATGCATGTCAATATTCTGTTTGCTTTGTTAGCAGCAGCTTGGCATTGCATGCCATTGTTGAGCCTATCATCTACTAGGACCCCCAGGTCCTTTTCCATCCTAGATTCCCCCAGAGGTTCTCCCCCCAGTGTATAGATTGCATTCATATTTTTGCCACCCAAATGCATTATTTTACATTTTTCCCACATGAAATCTCATTTGCCATGTAGTTGCCCACCCCATTAATTTATTCAGATCTACTTGCAAGGTTTCCACATCCTGCGGAGAAGTTTTTACCCTGCTTAGTATCGTTCGCAAATACAGAGATCGAGCTGTTTATCCCATCCTCCAGGTCATTTATGAACAAATTAAATAGGATTGGTCCCAGCACAGAACCCTGGGGGACCCTACTTTCCACCCCTGACCATTCTGAATATTCCCCATTTATCACTACCTTGTAGGCAGTTTTCAATCCATGTACTCAGTCTATGGTCCATGCCAACGGACATTTCTTTGTACAGTAAACGTTTACGGGGAACTGTGCCAAATGAGTTTGCAAAATCTAGCTACACCACGTCTACAGGCCTTCCTTTATCTAGATGGCAACTTGCCTCCTCATAGAAGGTTAATAGATTGGTTTGGCAAGAACGATTCTTCATGAATCCATGATGATTACTGCTAATCATACAGTTTTCATTACTAAAATCTTGTATATAGTCCCTTATCCCCTCCAAGAGCTTGCATACTATTGATGTTAGGCTAACTGGTCTGTAATTCCCAGGGATGCATTTTGGGCCCTTTTTTAAATATTGGTGCTACTTTGGCTTTTCTCCAATCAGCTGGTACCATTCCAGTCAGTAGACTGTCAGTAAAAATTAGGAACAATGGTGTGGCAATTACTTGACTGAGTTCCCTAAGAACCCTCGGGTGCAAGCCATCTGGTCCCAGTGACTTATTAATGTTAAGTTTTTCAAGTCTATACCTAATTCTGTCCTCTGTTAGCCATGAGGGTGCTTCCTGTGATGTGTTATGAGGAAAAACACTGCGGTTTTGGTTACTGAAGCCCCCCGATTCCGGTCGTGAGAACTGAGGAGGAGAAGAATAAATTCAATACCTTTGCCATCTCACCATCCTCTGTAACCAGATTCCCTTCCTCCGCTATATGTCTTTCTTGTTCCATCTTACCCATCATAACTGCACCCTTACATTTCTTGTTGCATTCTTTGTAAAGTTTGAATGCTGATAATGATCCCTCAGCCTTGTATTTTTTGAAGGCCTGCTTTTATATGCATTTTTACATTGGAGATAAGCCACCCAGGACTTTTGTTTGCTCCTTTAAATTTAATTCCCAATGGGATGAACTGGCTAATGCCCTTATTTAATATGCTCTTAAAGCAAACCCATCTATCCTCTGTGTTCTTTGTTCCTAAGATTTTATCCCAATTAATATCTTCTAGCAAGGTTTATAGTTTAAGAAAGTCGGCTGTTTTGAAATTCAGTGCCTTTGTATTCCCCTTATGTTTCCTATTTGTGTGATTTATACTGAAGCTAATTGATCAGGTCTGTATTTAGGAAACAGAAATCACAAATAACATCCGTGATCAGGTCTGTATTGTTAGTAATCAGTAGGTCTAGTAACGCTTTGTTTCTAGTTGGCGCGTCTACCATCTGACCCATGAAGTGTTCAAACCAGTAGTGTATTTAGGTTTTGTGCTGCCCTAGGCCTGACTAAACGTGTGCACCCTCTAATTTAAATATGACCCACCCCTTCCTGTCAAGGCCACACACCTTGCTGCTTAAGACCTGCCCTGAAATTTGAGTGGGGCCTGGGGGGGGGGGCAATGGATTCCCTTAATTTGCATAGATTTCCTCTCACTTTCTGTTTGGCTATGGGGCAGGGAGTAGCGCTGAAACAACTAATCGATTATGAAAATAGTTGTCAACTATTTTCATAATCGATTAATCGGCCAGCCAATTAGTTGGCCTGCATATAGAATGCAATATTTGTTTACATATCAGGAAATACAGTGCAGCACACATACTGCTCAGTACACCATCCATACATGTCAGTAAGTGCCTGAGAACTTGTGAATGTGTGAGGAGCAATGCCTCATGGGACATGTAGTCCTGGGCAGGAAGTGAGTGGGTCTAAAGGCAGAAGTTTTTTTTTTACCTTGCTATAGGGGCACGCTATACTATAATTTGCAGCTTGCTATTGGGGCACTCTGACGGCAGGAGGAGCCAGAAGCATCGGTGGGGAGAAGAATCAGGACTGCTCTGTGCAAAACCATTGCACAGAGCATATAAGTATAACATGTTTGTTTTAAAAAATAATTTGTTTAAAGACTGTGCAGGGAAGATCAGCATCTGAACCCAGAGAAGGTGGAGGATGATAGACTGGAGCTAATAGAAGTCATTACAATTACATTTAAAGTAAACTTTTACATGGAGGCAAGCCACATTACGTGGGAGCAGGACACATTTCAAGCAGGCAGGGAATATTACATGAGGGCAGGGCACATGGGAACAGGGCACATTACAGGGGCAGGGCACATTACATGTGCCCCAGTGTGAGAGGGGTCTAAATAAAAAACGTGATCTGTGTCTTATGATATTTACCAGATTCAACCTCCAACAGTATATACCGTATATCTGTTCTGTCTGTTATTCTGAGAGTGGATTAGAGATTTTGCTCCCTAACCATATAGTTGGTTATTTATATTTACCATAGAGATATTTAAGAATTGCCTTTTTTTTTAAACTTTACATATTAAATTATGCACCACACTTTTAAGGTGATTAATCGATTAATCGAATCAATAACCGGCCAACTAATCGATTATGAAAATAATCGTTAGTTGCAGCCCTAGCAGGGAGTGAAGGAAATTCTCTGCAATGGGACAGGGATGGTAAAAAAATAAACTGACAGGGGGCTATACCCATCCCTTATTCTATCCAAAATGGAGAAAAAAAAAAAAAGTGTTTCTTATAGTTCTAATTTAAGCACAAATTTCTAATAATTTTATGGAGAGGACTAAGAAGATATAACCATGCCAATGGTGCAGCAGAAAACATATAGCACAGTGAGGAAAGTTTGTGGTCCAGGATGATAGGACAGTCAAACTTAGAAGAGGCGCGCCCCCACAGTTGCGGACTGCCAGCTACCCGCATACCAGAAGCAGTATGGCCGCTTTAAGAGGGCACTAGACTAATTTGCCTCTCAGCCCAATCTGCCCCATAAGACTGGCGCCACACTAACAGTATAACATAAGTTTCCGTGCTGCCACAGGCCTGGGCCTTGTCAGACAAGGCCAGGATACAACGTTGGTTCAAACCACATGTGGGGTATCGCCGAGATCATCAGAGCAAGAGCAATAATTCTAGCACCAGACCTCCTCTGTAACTCTAAACTGGTAACCATTCAAAATCTTTAAAGCATCACCTACGGAGATTTTTAAGTACTGTAGTTTTTTGCCATTCCAAGTGTGCGCAATTTTAAACCATGACATGTTAGGTATCTATTTACTTGGCATAACATCATCTTTCACATTATACAGAAAAAATTGGGCTAACTTTACTGTTTTGTTTTTTTTTTTCCCCCATTAACTACTTGCCGCCCGCACTATAGCGGAAAGATGGCTGCAGCGCAGGCCCTAATTGCCGGGAGGGCGTCCATGGTGGGGGGTTGCGCATGGTGCGCCCTGTGATCACCGAATCTATGAGACTCGGCTGATCACAGATCCGAGTAAGGGGTCGATCCTGGCCCCTTAGCACGTCATCATCTGTCAGCCAATGACGGCTGATCACGTGATGTAAACAGAAGCTCAGTAAAGGGTATAAAAAAGCCAATCACTGGCTTCTGTCAGAAGGACATCGGTCCCTCACTCAGAAAGCCGCGGCTGTGCTCACCAGTGTCACCTGCCAGTACCCACCAATGCCACCTACCAGTGCCCATCAGTGTCTAATCAGTGCCCCCTACCAGTGCCCATCAGTGTCTAATCAGTGCCCCCTACCAGTGCCCATCAGTGTCTAATCAGTGCCACCTACCAGTGCCGCCCATTAGTGCAGACTCCTCAGCGCACATCAGTGAAGGAGAAAAATTACCTGTTTTTAAAATTTTATAACAAATTATGAAACAGTTTTGTTTTTTTTTTCAAAACTTCGGTCCCTTTTTGTTTTATTTACCAAAAAATTAAAAACCCAGCAGCAATTAAATACCACCAAGAGAAAGCTCTATCAGTGTGAAAAAAATGATTAAAATTTTATTTGGGTACACTGTAGCATGACCACACAATTGCCATTCAACGAGCGACAGCGGTGAACGCTAAAAATTGGTCTGGGCAGGAGGGGGGGGGTTAAGTGCCCAGTAAGCAAGTGGTTAAAATTGTATTTCTTCAAAAAAAAAAAAATAGCATTTCAAAGATCACTGGGCAAACACCGTGTGACATAAAATATTGAAATGTTTGCCATTTTATTCTCTAGGGTCTCTGCAAAAAAAAAAAATATATATATATATATATATATATATATATATATATATATATATATATATATATAGGTTCTAAGTAATTTTCTAGCAAATAAACTGATTTTAACTTGTAAGCAACAAGTGTCATAAAAAGGCTTAGGCATGAAGGGGTTAAATACCATTAAAAAAAAAAGTCTCAGAAAAATGACATAAAAATCATTGGAGTACAGTGTTGCTAAATGACGGAGTGATTATCTGAGCACTGAACACTGGCCTGACAAAGAGGGGGTTAGGAATAGTGAATGGAAAGCAGTGCAGCATACAGGCCTGTGGAGGGCGCACACAGGTTTATTTGCATTACTGACGCCCTATAGATAGCACTACAGACGAATATGGCCTTGACAAACAGCTGACAGTTGTATGTTGACAGGCAGCTGTAATAACAACACCGCCCGGTCTTCTCAGTACACAGCCCGTACATGAGGCCATACACCCGGACCGAGCGCCCCATCACCTTCCACTACACGGACTGCCCTCATACATCACCAGCCCTTATCCCATAACAATAACATGCACTCACCCAGCAGCGCTCCTTACCGCCATTAAATTCAAACCCAATATGAACGTCCTGTCGTCATTTCCGGGGCGTCCCCGGTGGAAACTTGTCATTCCTTCTCCCAGGGCTCCGTTTTTCTCGAGCAATTACAAACAGTCTTTCCATTTGGAAACAGTGGGATACAAAAAAAGCGCGACGTTTTTATTTCATATGGTCAATGTCGTGCGATAACAACAGCTTGTGTAGCACTAGACGAGCTTTCTGAAGGCTTCCATAGTGTTCTTCCCTGAAGTAAGATGTCGGATGTGGCATCAATCAATCGCCGCCTTCATCACTAGTTGTTCATACTGCTGCCCTCTAGTGGAAAAGTTATAACACTGATAACTGTCAGCTTCAAGAACTGTGAGCTTGAGATGAATAAAAATTGCTGGTTTCCAACCCAAATTCGTTATAACTCAGTAGGAAAGAATACACTTAAAAGGATAGTTCACCTTTAGGCTGGGTTCACACTATTGCGAATTGGATGCACGCATCCAATCTCAGACCTCCCAACCTGCAAAAACTTGTTTCAGGGAGGTGGCGCTCCAGCAACCCCCCCCCCCAGGGTGAAATGTGAGCGTGGCTTAATTAATTGCGCTACATATTGACAGAATGCAGTAATGTTAAATAGGGAATGTGGAGTTGTGGAGTGCAGAGTGTATGTAGGTGGGTATAATGTGCACGTGAGAAGTGTGGAGTGTACAGCAGTGAGTAGTATGTGCAGGATGGTGTCAGTTGGGCAGTGAAAGGTGTCAGTAGTTCTTTATTTTTATTTTTTCAAAATGCTTTTTGGGGCCAATGGATGGTGTCAGCAAGGCAGTGGACAGTGCCAGTAGAGAGATGGACAGTGTCAGAATTTTTATTTTATTTTTTTAAATTTATTTTCTGTATTTTTTTGTTTTTCACAATGATTGGGGTGGGGGAGGGGGGTAGTGGACAGTGTCATGGGAGCAGTGGAGAAGGACAGCAGGCCGGAGGAGAACGGAGGGGGACACATTTTTTCACTCTATCGAAAAGCCAGTGGCGTGCAAAACACACCTCAAAAACTTCCACCCGGTGCCAAAAAAAAGTGCCCACACATAGAGAGTGAAACACAAAAACGTGCAACGGGTGTACAGAGTCCTCCACTAGGGAAGGACCTTACCCTGATCCCCCGGGGCGTTAGGCTCCAGACAGGGACTGAGGTACTCAGACAAAGGGTCCATCCGGCCGAAACCAGGCGGACCCCCACAACTGGAAGGGCTGCCGAAGCAGACCAACCCAAGTACAGTGGGGCTCTCCCGAAGAGAGACCCCTCAAAGGAGAGGGTGAACCAAGCCAAAAGGCCTATGTCCACCCCCTCCCAAGACTTTCAGAGTAGGCCCGAGGACCCACACCCTACTCGCCACACAGTGACAAAACGTGTATACAAAAACAACCAAAAAAAAGACAAAAAGGTGACAAACAGGGGTAAAAGAAAGAGTGGGGAAGATAGTGAGATGGGAGAGTGAAAGTGGCCATTGTGCTATACAATGGCCGGCCCTCCGGCCAGGCATAAAAATTTCCCCTGGTCCTGGCCAAAAGGCCCGGCCCAAGAGGCAGGTGCGAAAAACGTGTGTTGTGGTGAAGTGACCATGGTGCCATAAAATCAAGTGCTTTCACACCGTGACTATACGGCACCCCTGAACTGCCACTTCAGGGGCACATTCACCACTGGCTTTTCGAAAAAGCCCTGACCACCCAGCCCAGACCACAGCAGACCCCACCACAGACAGGAAGGATATGGAGATCAGGAAGCCGGAAAGAGCCCTTTACCATCAGGCTCTGCCGTCGCTCCCATCACTCCTCCTAATTACATTCGGGAAGTACTTGCCACTCCCTCCCCCCCTTGCAAGGCAGGAGTAAGCGTTCTCTCCCAAATAACTGTCTGGAGCTAGATCCGCCCCAATCCAGGCCAGAAGACCAGGGTCCCGACCCTCTGGTTCAGACCCCGTGGTTCTCCATCCCCATCAGAAGGCTTCCCTTTCGGCTACAAACCGCTCCAGGTCACCTTCACTCCAGCAGGTTTTGCATAGCAACCGCAATCCCATCTCTATTTCGCCATAGATCAGGGACGGAAGCAAGCGCCACCTCCTGGAAACTGATAAGAACAGATACTACACTTGATCTTCGCCAAAAGACCGAGAAGCAATTAGCAATAATCACGCCTCAGTTGAACCTCATTGGCTATGATACTGGAGGGGGACACATGGATGATATGCTGTTGCCGCTCAGGATCAGCCCTGCAGCCGGGAGATCACAAGGCACTCGCGGGTGTCCTGGGAGCCCACTACCAAATGGGGGAGACTCCCACACCTCGCGGGAGACTTGGGATGTCTGCAATTTGCAATAGCAGGAGATTTTGACCGGCTCTCTATGCTCTATGGAGCCGGTTCACATATCTCTGCTGTGGCTCCAGTGCGAATTGCACAGGAGCCCTGTGCGTCTTTTGGTCCGTTTCAGGTCCGAATTCAGACAAAAATTTCCCCTACTGGGAGCCACATGCGAAGATAGTGTGAACCCAGCCTTACAAAAAAACCTACCTATGCAGGAAAGGGATGTTTGTAGATAAAAACAAACTGTGCAGCTCTGACTAAAGATGAATAATACCCTTGCTATAGGTGTAGGCCATTTACATAACTTATGAAGCCTGAGTGGAATACTCCCAGGACGTTGCTAAGTGAGGCCTAGTTGTCACTGCTCACCTCCTCCATCACAGGAGTGAGCTCTTTCTCTGATTTGCACCCCCTCACATACTTTTATGCCTTGTACACATGATCGGACTTTCCGCCAACAAAACCGTGGAATTTTATCCGAAGGATGTTGGCTCAAACTTGTCTTGCATACACACAGTCACACAAATGTTGGCCAACAATTACGAAGGTAGTGACGTACTAGATGTACTATGTGGTTTTTCAGCACTTTAGCGCCACCCTTTGGGCTCCTTCTGCTAATTTCATGTTAGTAGAAGTTTGGTGAGTGTTGATTCGCACTTTTCAGTTCGCGCTTTTCATTTCGTGCTTTTCAGTTAGTTTTCTGAACGGACGTTCGTCAACCAGCCATGTTGCAGAATCAGAGGAGATAACGTGTTATTTATTATTGGCCTTGGAGTTATTGCTTTGACATTATTTGTTTGGTTGAATAATGATTTGATTTGGTATTTTTTTTTATATTTTTGGCTGCATAGAATGCACTTTTTGGTTAAGTTCTATTGGCAGATAGCATGTCTATTTTTTTTTTTTTTTAATGCACAATAAAAAAAATGTGTAGAATAATACTTGGCTATGTGTTTTACTTCAAATGACAGTTTGGGAGTAGGCAGTTACATTTTAAAAAAATACAATGTTAAATTGACAAGGGACACCAACATAGTTGCATCTTTGATTTTAAAAACTACAGGATAATGGTGTTGTGGTAACTTGCACAAATAAAAAAAAAAAAAAAAAAAAGACATAATAATATTATTCTTGATATCACTAGAAAAAAAAAGCCTTTGAAAATTTGTTTGCAATAACTCCATCAGTATCACCAGCAAAGCAGCTTCATTATTATCCCACTAAAGAAGAAGAGAATTGTGCGCTGCATTTGGAGATGTCATAATTTGTTAATGTTAATTCTCCATTACGAACGCTAGTTTACAAGACCGACCGCCTGTGCGTCCGAGAATGCGTGTTTGTACTTTGGACTTTTGTCCGACGGACTTGTGTACATACGATCGGAAAATCCGACAACACCCATTTGTTGGCGGAAAATTTGAAAACATGCTAGCCAAAATTTACGTTGGCGGAAAGTCCGACAACAATTGTCCGATGGAGCATACACACGGTCGGATTGTCCGCCAACAGCCTGACATCCAACATTTCCCGTCGGAAAGTCCGATTGTGTGTACGCGGCTTTAGTCTTCCCTGATGCAGTATAGCTCTGAGCTCAGCATTTGAGAGCTCACTCGTGTGATGGAGGAGGTGAGCAGTGACGACTAGGCCTCACTTAGCAATGTTCTGGGAGTACTTAGCAACGTCGTGTAAGTATTACAGTCAGGCTTCATTAGGTATGTAAATGGCCTACACTTATAGCAAGGGCTTAATTCTACTTTAGTCAGAGCTGCATAGTTTGTTTTTATCTACATACGCCCCTTATCTGCATATGTAGTTTCGTGGTAAAGGTAAACTATCCCTTTAAAGAGGAACTTTACCCGTAACAACTTGATACAAAAAATAACATGACATTCCACAAATACATTCCTCTACCATAATTAGTGTGTGCTGTAAATTACCTCCAGTATTGCTCTTGCTTCTTCTTGCCCAGAGGCTGCCATTTTGCTGAAGCTCAGTTCCCCTGAACAACAGTAAATCATAAAGCGAAACTAAACCCATCTATTTCAGAAAACAGTTACATTCCAGGAATGCTGGGCTTGCTAACTGTCACATTTGCTTGTGTCCTCAACCAAACTGTCAAACTACCAAATGCTGGTGTCATAAACGATCACATGTGTAGCACCATGTCAGTTGCAGATCAAACAGAAGCAAAGGGTAGGAGGGTTTAATTCTGCTTTAACCACATTAATACTGGGCACTTTTCACCCCCTTCCTTCCCAGACCAATTTTCAGCTTTCAGTGCTGTCACACTTTCAATGACAATTGCGCGGTCATGCTACGCTGTACCCAAATTAAATTTTTAGCATTTTGTTTGCACAAATAGAGCTTTCTTTTGGTGGCATTTATTTACAACTCCGTTTTTTATTTTTTGCAATATAAGCGAAAAAATAGCGGAAATTTGGAAAAAAACAATATTTTCTTCTTTCTATTTTAAAAGAAATCCAATAAAATCGAATTTTGTCATAAATGTAAGCCAAAATGTATTCTGCTACATGTCTTTGGTAAAAAAAAATCCCGTTAAGTGTATAATAATTGGTTTGTGTGATCACGGACATATGTACGCATATGATCATGTACAGATGTGCGCAGGTGATCACGGAAATATGTGTGCAGATAATCATTGGGACGTGATTTTACTGTTAAATCTGTGGGGGACAGGTGTTTTTACTATGTGGGAACATGTGTGTGGGGACATGTGTTTTGGGGACATGTGTGTTTTACATTGTGTACATGTTTTACATGTGTGGTTTACATTGTGTACATGTTTTACATGTGTGTTTTACACTGGTGATCAGTGTGTAAAAAGCTGTAAAAAAAACCAGCTCATACTCACTGATCACCAGCCGGCTGCAGCGATCCGCTCTCCTCTCCTCACCGACAATTTCTGTGTGAGGAGAGAAGAGCCGATCGCCTAGCAACCGGCTCTCTGTTTACATCACATGATGGCTGTGATTGGACACAGCCATCATGTGATCAGGAGGGCTTTGTGATTGAGACAGAGATGCGCCGTGTCCGGGTGACATGAGCGCATCGGGATCGCGCCGCTGCGCGGGCACGTGTGCGATCCGCCTTGTTCTGAGGGACGTTCCTGAACGTCCACTCAGAAGGAGAGAGCCCCCACCCGGCCATCTATGTGCAGTGGCCAGGTGGGGAGTGGTTAAAGCCGGAGTAAACTACGGCTGTTTAAAAAAAAAAAAAAAAACACCTGTAAGGCAATTGCATAATGTGCTAGTAAATGCATCGCATACTAGCACATTATGAAATACCTACCTTGAAATGGAGCCTTCCAGCAGCCGCTGTCACCACTGAGAGGGCTGACACCTTCCCCCCAGTCTTTCTTCCGGATTTGTGCGCTCTGGCTATGTGCTTGGACGGTATAGCTCCCAACTGTCCCTGATTTGGAACAAAGTCCCTCTGTCCCTCTTTCCTCATTAGTTCCTCATCTTGATCTGATTTATATAGTTGTATAAAAAATTCACTTTTTAATTTTCAAAATGTGTGTCCCAGTGCAAAACATTTCATCCAAATTGTAAATTGCTGCATTTTTAAATGTCAAAAGCCAGTATAAAGAAATAGTAGTGGTGAAAAAAAGCACTTGAAGGTTTAACCAATCTTTTTTTCGTATAATTCTCCTTTCCTGACACAGCATGACAGCATATACGTATGGGTAGGCTCCGCCCCTGTTTTGCTTGCGTCTATCTAGCAATGTTACTTTGTGGTATAAGCAAGGAACCTGAGACTTCTGCAGTGTGTAAATGTGCTTTTACTATACAAAAATGCTGTACATAAAAAACTTTTACAATATTAGGAATACAATACAAGACTGACAGATATCTATAACAAGCAAAATGCCTAGCAAATGAACAGCCTATGGTCTATAACAGTACAAATACACTTAAAAGTTACTTATCTTGTTACTGTATGTTCGTGATCTCCATTGGCAACAATTCTTCTGGAGACTAGGCACCGTACTTGTATCATGACTGGCTTCTGATCTTAAAGCATGATGCTGTGTGTTCCTTATGCCTGAATCCCCATTTTTTGTGTCAGGCTGTTTACCATAGTTACCAAACAACAGAAAACATACCTGTTTACTGTAGCTGTATAAACACTGGACTGTTGAAACTGTCAATTGAATACAACAATGGTATCTACATACCATTTGTATGCAGCAGAATTTGTTTGAGAAATCTACTCAAAACCCAAAACCTAACAAAAAAATCTACGAGCAACCACTATTGTCCCATGTAATGTTATGTCTGATTAAGTTAAAAAAATCATATTTTAACAAACGCAACACATTCCGCCCTAGATATTTTTTCTTTCAGACTCCATACAGAAAATCACTTCATTACTAAGAAAACTCATTCTAAACATTCATTTTCCTTGAATGCAACACCTCCCATATTTCTGTCATTGAGAAGCTGTTTCAGTCTTTAACTAAAAAGTTAATTAGAAAGTCCATTCTAAAGTTCTTTAGAAACAAGTCCAGGCTTGCAATACATCAAAGGCCTTGCTCTCCACAGCTCTTGCGATCTTCCGTCATTCTTTCCATCATGTAACCACTTTTCTCTGGTCTTCCTATGGATCAAATCGGAGACAGCCTGTGGAGTGGAAAACAAAGCCGATTATCTCAATAAACACAAAGGAGAAAAAATTCTCCCTGCCAAAATTCTCCTATCTCAGCGCTTAAGAAATATTAGGTATATATAAAGATGGAGATATATTAAACAGCAGTGATTAAACCAGATGTCAGTATAGTAATAATAAAAAGAGAGATATCTCTCAGCAGCCACTTAAAGCGGGGGTCCACCTATCTATCTTTTTTTTTTTTTTGAGTTCATTCACAAACTTTTCTTCTCAGCATTACATACTCACATATTGTGTGTAATATGTCCACCTGTGTCAGATTTTGTCGGAAAGAATAACTTATATTATTCACTGCAGGCGGTTTCCATCTTCATTGTGGGCATTTGAAGCCCACAAGCATTTATTTCCTGGATGTGGTGAATGCTGTGCTCCCAGCATTCACTGCTCGTTCCCACACATGCTCAGTGGCATCTTGGGAAGCCTGAGACTAGCTCCCAGGAGTCTGGGAGAGGCTAGAAACACGCCTACTCCCACGGGAGGAGAACCAGGAAGTGCAAAGAAGAATAGAAAAATAAAAGGTTATTACGGCGATTTTAATTTTTTTAAATGGCATGTCAGCATCTAGGCAAGGAAGAGAATACATACAGATATTGTTCAAAATTTGGGTGGAACTCCGCTTTAACAAAAAACAAGCTTATGTGAACAGATGTATAAATAATCACTCTAAATGAGAAACATTAACACATCGAAGCGGCGCTATTCTCAGTCACAACCTATGACTGATAAATAAATGTCTCTGTTGGAAAGGTTTTCAGCAAAGACACATAAAGTGAAACTTGGTATGGAGTCTCCAGCTAGATAGAACGAGTATGTGTAGCAGATCTGATGAGTGCACCTCTTCACCATCTAATATGTCACGACGTGCTGCACACACCCCTGCAAGGGGTTCTAACTCACCAGAACCAAAGGATTAATAGCACCCTCAATCCGATCATTCCCAAGGTCCTCCAGGGTAAGTAGTCAAAAGACAGAATCCACATGTAGGCAAAAGAGACTCCACATAGTCCAATATCATTTTGATAATTTATTTAAAAAGTCAAACAAACAAAATAAAATAAACAAATCTGTGGGCGCAGGGCCGTTCCAATATTATCCCTCTAGCTTTCGATCGGATGGATATATCAGATACCGCTGATAACACATTCCGGGAACGCAGGAGTGAGGTACAAGCTGGACAGATGATACTGGCTAGTCCCTGACCAGTTTAGTCATTGTGACTTTTTCGAAGAGCGCTCTTCAAAAAAGTCGCAATGACGAAATTAGTCAGGGCGTGACCCAACGGCAACCGGAACTACGTCACGACGCAGTGCGCTCCAAGCCTGAAGCTTCCGCAACCGGAAGGAGGAAGCACCTTTCAGCTGTGACTAGCCAGTATCATCTGTGGAGTGCCCGGTGGAGTACTTTTGCAATGGCCATTGTCGCACTTCTCCACACACTGTACAGTTCCCTATTACAGTCTTTTATCATGTCCATGGATATAGGCAATCCTCTCTGTTGTTCCTTCATATGTTGCTTTCTGCCCCAAATGTCCAGATTGCTTGTGGGCCCAGTTGGCCAAGTTCATCAAGACAGGATCAATTGGCACAACTGCCTTCACTTTGGCAATTTCATCTGCAAGTCTGTTATAGTTCTCAAAGTCTGGGACTAGGGGCACATGTGCATCAACATGCCCCACTTTTATGGTGCGGGAGTGAGCTTCCTTCCAGATGTAATCCCAGACTTCCTTGCCTCCCCACACCACCTTTCTATGAATCATCCATTCATTGGACTTCCACGTGGGCATCCAAGTTGTCAGTCCTTTAAAAACCGCCCAGCTGTCAGTGTAGATAGTGACATGGCAAGAAGGATCCTCCTGAAGAGTCATCACTACAGCTTTCAACTCTGCATACTGACTGGACCCTCCAATTCCGGTCTCCTGCAGGACTGTTTCTGTACTTGGGTTGTAGGCTGCTGCTGTCCATTTACGCCCAGACGAGGCGACTATGGCTGAACCATCAGTAAACTACGCTGACTCCTTCATGTCTTCTGACAGAGATTCAAATGGTGGAGCCTCTTGAATGGAGGATGACTGCAGCACAGGATTTTCTTCTTCTGGCCGTGTGCTGGTAAAAGTAACAAGCCCTGCCAACTGTTTTGAAATGTCTCTAACATCCCCAGCTGCAATACCCCCTCTTTCTTGAAGGTACCACCTCCATTTCATCAGTGTCTGGTTCTGGGCTACAGCTGCCCTAGTGGTCAGTCCATTATCTCTCACCCATCCTGCTATTGGCAATGCAGTATGGATGGTTACTGTGTCCTTTCCTGTAATGGTCTCTACATGTTGAAGTGCTTTATAGGCCCCAAACAGGTACTTCTCTGGGGGGGGGATCTCTTCTGTGCCCCTGTCAGTTGTTTGGACCAAAATCCAATGGGTATTGCTCTCAGTCCTTTCTTTTCATTTGGCTGCCACAGACTCCAAGATATGGTACCATTCTGCTCCACTACATCCAGCTGAAATGGTACTCCATGTCTCATGGGTCCTAATCCCTGATGCTGCAAAATAGCTTCTTTAGCAGCCAGGAATGCAGTCCACTGCTCTGAACCCCATGAGAACTCAGTCTTTTTTCTGGTGACATTATATATAGACCTCAGAATCAGTCCAAGATGTGGGATGAACGATCTACAGAACCCCACAACTCCAATGAACTTCTGTGCCTACTCTTTGGTAGTAGGGGGCGACAGGGCCTGGATAGTTTGCACAACTGTCTCTGGCATTTTCCTCTGCGGCCCAGTCCACATCATTCCCAGGAATTTCACTTCTGTGGCAGGTCCTTGGACTTTGTCTTTGTTGATAGCCCACCCTCTGTTCTCCATGTGATGTATCAGCAGGTGCAGTGCTTTAGTTACATCTTCTTTTGTTCCAGAGATCATGATGTCATCAATGTAGTGAAAGACAGTGACTTTCAAACTCAGGGTACTTAAATCTCTGGAAATCAGTCCATGACAAATTGTTGGAGAATGAACCTAGTCTTCAGGAAGCATAGTGAAAGTGTACTGGCGGCCGTCCCACACCATAGCAAACTGGTCTTAATACTCTGGGTCTATCAAAATCGAAAAGAAAGCATTAGCCAGGTTTATCACAGCATGATATTCTCCTGCATCTTTAGCAATTTTCTCAACAATTGAGATCATATCTGGTACAGCTGACTTCAATGGAGGTGCCACTTTGTTTAGACCTCTGTAATCCACAGTCATTCTATATGTCCCATCGGGTTTCTTTACTGGGAACACCGGAGACGAGAAAGGACTTACAGCAGGTCTAAGGATCCCTACTCTCAACAGTTCTTGAATGGTCTCCCCAATTTCTTTGTGGCCTCCAGGAAGTCTGTACTGCTTGAGACAGACTGGCTTCTGTGGTGGAGGAATGTAGACAGGGGTCCATTTCGCATGACCTCTGACCACAGCCTTCACCGCCCTTACCAGATACGCTTTGTCAGGATACCCGAATGTGAATGTACCTTTTTCAGTCTGAATTGACTGACCTTGAAGTACATCCATCTCAAGAATATTTTTGGGTAACTCTGCTACCAAAACATTCGTCATAAATCCTGATCCCTTGCCAATAGCCAATTTCACTCATATCCTAACTGCTGGTGTAGTTTGCCCTCCCAAACCTTCTACATAAATCAATTTGTGATGTGAAGGATTTCCTTGCAAAAGTGTAACTTCAGCTCCGCTGAAGAGAAACTGACTTCCCCCACCATACAGTGGCAGGTGCATATGGGCGTCGGTCTCCTGCTGTCACTGCCCTCACTACTATTACAGGAATCTCACCTTCCCTTCATAAAGGATAAGGAACCTCCCAATCCCCTTTTCTGATTCTCTCTAACGCCTCCCCAGGATAAAGGGATTTGGGTTTGGGTTCATGTTCAGTTTTGGGAATTGGTTTGGGGCTAACAGGAGGGGTCTGTTCTGTTTTCTCTAAGTCTAGGCTGATGTTATCTTCACTAGTAGAGTAGTGTTTCTAACCCCGACAGTTTTCCCTACTAAATGTTTCCACCTCTTCAGCATTTCTGCAGTAGAAATGCCATCTATCTCATCTTTAGGTACTCCTGCCTTTAATAGGTCCACCCACATTTCTTTCCTAGAAATAACTAGCCTGGTTTTCGCTTCACCTCCTGTGTTCTCTATCCCATTCCCTTTCTTCTTTGTTCTTTTCTGCTTGTATTCTTCCTGTCTGGCATTGATCTTATCTACTGCCCTGACAGGTTTTGTTTTAGTCTCCTCTAGCTCCCCCAACTGGCTTAAAAGGGTTGTGGCTTCATGAATCTTGCTGTTTAATCCCAGGCCTCCCAACAAGGACAATAATGGAGCCCTGAGATTAAATGGCGCAGACTTCATCAGCTTAGAGCGCAGAGCAGACGTAAAGGGTTCCATATCTGGACCTATCTATTCTGGAAATGTATTCAATCCAGTTATACAACCCATCTCACGTAACCTGGAAATACCCTTTCCTATTGATCTCCAGGAGTAGGTATTTTCCAGGTCAGTAGGAATAGCGTATACTCGGACTATTCCATCTCTCACAAGGTCTAACAGTGAAAAATTCACGCTAAACTCTCGGGTTTTCGCATTGCCTGACGCAATTGTGGATCATGGGTTAACACTCCCATAGCCACTGCTTCCTTACCTGACAAAACAACACTGTCCACCCCTTCATCCCATAAGCATAGGAGCCAACTCAATAGGGGCTCCCCAGACCTTTATTTGTATTGTTTTGCCAGCTCATGGAGTTCAGTTTGTGTAAACTCCCGTACTTCTTCAAATTCAACATCTCTGGGGTTGTGATAATGCACCTCCCCATCTGCCATATCCTCTCTATCATGTTGCCATTTCCTATGCTTAGTAATGAGAGGTCTGGCATACTTTTTCTTTCCCACTAGCAGATCATCATGCGAAATATCAAACTCTATCTCCTCATCCTCATTATCATTTGAGGAGAGCACTTCCTCACAATCCCAATTTTGCGATGTGACAGTGGCACATACCCTGGCTTTACTAACAGGTTTATGGCCCTTCCTTTTCCTTAAGGCATTAATTGATTTGGTCATGAGGGCTGCACACCGCTCTTGCAAATCATCAGCCCGACTAGCGGTTGAACATACACACTCTGAAGCAATCGCTAGCTGGTCTTTTAATGCCTTAACTTCTGCCTCTGCCTTCTCCCTTCTATGTGATTCGGTATAAATAGCATGAAGGAAATACCAGCTCACTGTGGACACTGTCCTCTTCTCTTTTTTACTTAAATCCAACCCCTTAAGGCTAAAATCTACAAAATGATCTGAGACTTTATCACCCCAAGTCAGGTTCACGGGAGAAGCATACTTCACAAATTCTTTAGCAAGAGGCTCCCACTCATTGTCTCTGGCCCAGATAGGTAAGCTGCACACTTTCTTCTGGTCACCAGAACCCTCTGCAGCCTTGCTTTTCCAAAACAGCTTACGCAGCATTTTACCTAGCACAAGCTACACAACACACTACAGAAAAACAGGTCTGCTTCAATTGAATTATAGCACAGATCACGGCACAAGCCCCCAAATGTTTTGCTTGCGTCTATCTAGCAAGGTTACTTTGTGGTATAAGCAAGGAAGCTGAGACTTCTGCAGTGTGTAAATGTGCTTTTACTATACAAAGATACTGTACATAAAAAACTATTACAATTTTAGGAATGCAATACAAGACTGACAGATATCTATAACAAGCAAAATGCCTAGCAAATTAACAGCCTATGGTCTATAAAAGTACAAATACACTTTAAAAGTTACTTATCTTCTGTTACTGTATGTTCGTGATCTCCATTGACAATGATTCTTCTGGAGACCAAGCACCTCCTTGTATGATGAGTGGATTCTGATCTTAAAGCATGATGATGTGTGTGTCGCTTATGCCTGAATCCCCCTTTTTTATGTGTCAGGCTGTTTACCATAGTTACCAAACAAACAGAAAACATACCTGTTTACTGTAGCTGTGTAAACACTGGACTGTTGAAACTGTCAATTGAATACAACAATGGTATCTACGTACCCATTGTATGCAGCAGCATTTGTTTGAGAAATCTACTCAAGCCAAAACCTGACAAAAAAATCTATGAGCAACCACTATTGTCCCATGTAATGTTATGTCTGATTAAGTTAAAAAATTATATTTTAACAAACGCAACACAGCCCCTGCCCTATTAAAGGACCGGTTATACTATATAAGTAAGTCTCCTCCCTGCAGGCAGCATTCTCTTTTTTTTCCCTCACTGCTACAGCCAGTTATGCTGCTGCTGAAAGCAGGATTTTTCTTTTCCCTCACCTTGCCAGATTCATCTGGCCAAGCCACATAGGTTCAAGCCTCTCCTGTGACGAAGCTCCCCTTACAGGCTGTAAATCTCCTATATGGAGGAAGACCTCCCCCCCTCAGGAACCAGGATGAGGGGGGTGATGGCATCTGGTCTCTCTTCATCATGACTCCATGGATGGACATTCATTGGACTTCCTGTTTGGCCATGAAGCATGCAGGTGGTAAGGCACCACATGGTGCACAAATCCATAGTATTCAGTTACTCCTGCAAGTATGTTGTTAACTTACACCACTGAAAGCATATGTCACACATGTGAATTTTTCTGGCTTGTCGATAGTTTCAGTCTGTTTACTATTGCTTCACAGGCATAGTTGCCAACATTGAAAAAAAAATATGTGGGACACTTTTTTGGCTGTAGGCGGAGCCGATCAATAATTAGGAGGCGGGGCATTCGTTTGTAGGTGTGGTCTAGCAAAAAAAAATTAGTTGCGGCGTGTGAAGCACGACGCACCGAAAAATGGGCGTGGCTTACGCGGAAAGTGGGTGTGGCTTGCACGAAAAGTGGGCGTGGCTTGCATGGAAAGTGGGTGTGGCTTGCATGAAAGTGGACGTGGCTTAAATTGGCGTTGCTCAAGAGGGTGTGGTTAGAGTCTGAGATGAATGAGGGATGGAGAGGGAAAGGGGGAGAGGGAGAGGGAGAGGGGGAGAGAGGAATGATGGGACAGCAGCCCCAGATCCTACACAACAATAGAAATATGTGTATTCTAGAAAGTTTAACAATCAGCAGATAAAGATACTCCAAACACCTGGTGTTAACGCTTCAATCATCCTGGCACCATGGTTGTTATGGTGTCAGGATGATTGAAGCGCATTATTTCTATTATTACATTGTAATATAAAATTAAATCATTCAACTCACCATAATGCCGAATCAGTGGGATCCCTGAGCGTGTCACTAGCCACGTCGCCTGCCACCAGCAGAGTCTGTCCTTGCATCAGGTGCCCCCGGCAGAGTCTGTCCTTGCATCAGGTGCCCCCGCCAGTGCAGCCCCCCCCTCAGTTAGTGCAGCCTCCCCCCCCTCAGTGCAGCCCCCCTCAGTTAGTGCAGCCCCCCCTCAGTGCAGCCCCCCTCAGTTAGTGCAGCCCCCCCCTCAGTGCAGCCCCCCTCAGTTAGTGCAGCCCCCCCTCAGTTAATGCAGCCCCCCCTCAGTGCAGCCCCCCTTCAGTTAGTGCAGCCCCCCCTCAGTGCAGCCCCCCTCAGTTAGTGCAGCCACCCCCCCTCAGTGCAGCCCCCCCAGTTAGTGCAGCCTCCCCCCCTCAGTGCAGCCCCCCCCTCAGTTAGTGCAGCCCCCCTCAGTTAGTGCAGCCCCCCTCAGTGCAGCCTCCCCTCAGTTAGTGCAGCCTCCCCCTCAGTGCAGCCCCCCCTCAGTTAGTGCAGCCCCCCCTCAGTGCAGCCCCCCCTCAGTGCAGCCACCCTCAGTTAGTGCAGCCTCCCCCCCTCAGTGCAGCCCCCCCCTCAGTTATTGCAGCCCCCCCTCAGTGCAGCCCCCCCTCAGTGCAGCCCCCCTCAGTGCAGCCCCCCCTCAGTTAGTGCAGCCTCCCCCCCTCAATGCAGCCCGGCCCCCGCTCAGTGGAGGAGCGGCCGGTGTTCTGCCGAGAAAGTTCCCCTCGGCAATGGCGGACCCCCTGTACTGCGCAGGCGCAGCGCTTGCGCAGTACGGGGCTGGGGAACTTTCAGGAAGACACGGCGCCGGCGCCGTGTCTTCTGCTCGCTTCAGTGGAGAGGGGAGGGGCCGTGCAGCCAAAGAAGCCGCTTCATTGGCTGCACGGATCGAGCCCCCTTCCCCTCTCCACTCAACATAGAGGCAGATAGAGCGGCGGCGCTGGCTGCCATTTTGCTGGAGCCCGCTGCTCCAAAAAAACAAAAAAAAAACAACATTCCCAATTTTCCTTATGGAAAATCCCGATTCGGGACACTCTCCAATCGGGACGAGGGTCCCAAAATCGGGATTGTCCCGGGAAAATCGGGACTGTTGGCAACTATGCACAGGTTGTGGTTTGCGTCTGAAATACTGCTAATGCTGAAAGCAGGTGTGCTGTGCTGGGCTGAAGCCTTCCTATTAACTCAGCAAGGCCTGGCCCTACAGGCTTGACTTATTGTCTGCAGGTATGCTGTTAGCTTGCACCACTGAAAGCATATATCACACATGTGAATTTAACTGGCTGTCCATAGTGCCACTCTGTTTACTAATGTTTCACAGGTTGTGGTCTGTTTCTGCAGTATTGCTAATGCTCAGGCTAACAGGTGGTGCTGAGCCTTTCCTATTAATGCAGGGCCTGACCCTGCAGGCTGGGATTACTGTGTATAAATGCTTGGTTGTGGTATGGACCTTTTGCGGTATATGTGTCTAAAGCCTCGTACACACGGTACGATTGTTGGCCAACCGAGCGTCTGATTTTTCTCAAAAGGGAGTGTGCCAGGATCATGTCTTGCATACTAATGTTACACAATTGTCACGACACAAACAGGAACGTAGTGACCTACTATGAGGAATTTCAGTTCTTGAGCACCACCCTTTGGGCAGCCTTCCTAGAGACCAGCAACATTCATTAAGGTGAGGGCAGGTAGGTATATTCTATATCCTAAAAGAGTGCACATTATGGGCACTCTAATGGATTAATTAATGGATCTTAAATCTCTCCAGCCCTCAACACCAACACCACTTCTCAGGAAGAGGGGAGTCAACCTGCTTCTGCAGAAGGGACGGGTCCTTTTTAGCCCTGAAGGAACCACTGTGTATTTAACTGCCAGAAGAGGCAGACCAAGGAAATCTCTACAATAATCATCGGAGGCGATAGTGGACTGGTGGTAGCTGGTGTGTCGGCCAAAATGCATGCCAAGTTGCAGGCCAGAGGCAGTGGCAAATGGGCAGAGACAGAGAAGGTCTATAGTCACTAATGGTTCCATACCAAGCCTAATCAAACAGCTGCATTTATTTAAAAGCAACCTCTACCTCAGAAGCAGTTGGCAAGGGAGTCTTTATCAGACTGGCCAGATGGGTCAGCCTTAGCTTGCTTCTAGGAAGTTGGCATATCAGAAGCAAAACGTGGATGTTTAAAGGGGTTGTAAACCCTCATGTTTTTTCACCTTAATGCATCCTATGCATTAAGGTGAAAAAACAAGTGGCAGTGAGCAGCCCCCCAGCCCCCCCCAGCCCCCCCCATTTTACTTACCTGAGGCCTGGAATTTCACACGCCAGAGATGCGCTCTTCCTCTGCCCGGGGTTCTCGGCTCTTGATTGGATAGATTGATAGCAGCACAGCCATTGGCTCCCACTGCTGTCAATCAAATCCAGTGATGCTGGCGCCGGGGTGGGGCCGAGTCCGGCATTTGTGTCTATGGACACCGAATGCTGGACTCGGCAGCGCGCCCACAAGGTAACCCCCGGGAGATCGCTTCTCTTGGGTGTTATCTGATGTGGGGAGGATGATCCCCAGAAGAGAATGTTCGGGGCCACTCTGTGCAAAACGAGCTGCACAGTGGAGGTATGACATGTTTGTTAGTTAAAAAAAAAAAAAAACGAGCCTTTACAATCACTTTAACTCTGTCCAAACTGACTGTGTGGATCTCTATTCAATAATGCTCAGATACTAAGCTAATCAAACAACTAAGTCATTTAAAGGGTACCTCTGCCTCAAAAGCAGCCGGCCAAACAGAGCAAATGGATCTGGAGATGAAGAAGGTTCATACTACTATTAAGTAGTGTTTTGTGACCTGCGGTTGAGCTCACTTCGGTAGCCATACTGTAAGGATCTCAGACAAGATGAAAGCAGAACTCGGGCCAGTGATAAACTCTCTATGATGGCTGATCCTAGAGTGAAAATTAAGTAGCCAGTGATGCAGTTCAGCCACTGTGAATACAAGACTGTATGCTGTTTCTCTGGTAGTCCGTTGTGGTCAAATAACCCTTATGGCTCATCCCACAAGTAACACATACCGCTTTTAATGGGGTTGTAAACCTTCGTGTTTTTTCACCTTAATGCAACCTATGCATTAAGGTGAAAACTTCTGGCAGTGACCGGCCCCCCAGCCCCCCGTTTTACTTACCTGAGCCCCTTCATTCACTCGGCGGGGACGCGCTCTCCCTCTCTGCACGGGGTCCCAGCTCTTGATTGGATAGATTGATAGCAGCGCAGCCATTGGCTCCCGCCGCTGTCAATCAAATCCAATGATGCGGGAAGCGGGGCCGAGTCCGGCATTCGTGTCAAATCGAAAATGCTCATCGAAATGTCATCGAAAATGCTGGACTTGGGAGCGCACCCGCAAGGTAACCCCCCCGGGAGAGCGCTTCTCCTAGGGGGTTATCTGATAAGTGGAGGAGCCGCGAGAGCCGTCAAGGGACCCCAGGAGTCAAGGATCATGGCCACTCTGTGCAAAATGAGCTGCACAGTGGAGGTAAGTATGACATGTTTGTTATTTAAAAAAAAAAGATGAAGCATTACAATTACTTTAAGTCAGAGTGGTGACTGTTCAAGTTGGTTCTGGTGATATCTAGAAGGGGGATTAATCCCTTATGTTAATCGCCAGTGACCAGAGGATAGGTTAAAGCTAGGAAAACTATAGAGGAGAATAAAGAATCAATAATCATCTTTATTTGTCTGCCTAAACTCAAGTCTACCCAAGTCGCCCAGTAGGGTCGGCTGACAGAATTATATGTAAATTTGATCTTTAGGATCCATGGGACCTGTGCATTAAGGAAGGCATTGGAATTTTCATTCCTCTCCTCCAACTCATTGCATTCCCTCCACAAGGGTTATGACTGCATGTTCTTTAGTCAAAAGTAAGACTTGGTCAACAAGAAGGAGGATTAGTATCCAAAACTGAATATGACATAGTTTCAATCTCTCCAGCCATCAGTAAGGCTTTGCTTCCACAAATTATTCCCCATGATTTCCAAGGAGTACAGTTCATAGTTTTGCGACTTCAAAGTAGTCCCTGCACTACTTTGATCCCACTTTGATGCGGGGGGGCATGGACCTCAAGAATATACAGGCATTGCTTCAAATCTCATAAAAGTTGCAGCAAAATCGCATGACTTTAAGGTCGCAATAGAGGAAACCTAGGCTAAGATTGTAGATTGTCTTTAGACCTAGCAGGTGTGTGTGTGGATACTGTATACACACTTTGACACACCCATGCTTCTGAAAGTACCTTCACTTGGCCATTCGAGAGTTCACTACAAATTCCTCTGGCAGACTTTGGCCTTTCCACAAACTCCGGGCATTTCCCAGGATATTAGGTCCAGTAGTGGCCATCTTGCGGGAGCAAGGACTTCTGGTGAGCCTTATTTGGGTAACAGCCTGGCGCAATGTTTTCCAGGTCCTGGAAAAAGTTCTAGTTCAGACTCTGATCAAATTGGGAGGAGCCATCATCGAGTGACCAACTAGTCTCATTACAGCAATGACCTGCCTGGAAGCAGTTCTGAATCTCTGAAGAATACAGTAGTTACCTTCAGAGAGAGCAACAGTATAAGTATCTCACTTGAACAAATTATAGCTCTTTCCCATTGGTTGCATCCCACGGTCACAAAAGGGTAAAGAAGTAGCCTGTAGTAACGCATGTGGTCCGAAGGGCCCAATGGAAGGTTGACAACTGTATTAACTGGTTTTGTAGTAAGGGAAGACTTGCTTCCTGCACCAGGAACAGTGATTCCACAGAGGAGACAAGTCCCTTTTGGAAGGTAGCTAAGCTAGCTAATCTTTCAGCTTATCAGCTACTAGGCATACCAATCATCGCAATCTATTACTTGTCAGGTATTCATGCCAATGGAGGACAAGTTGTCCAAAGTCAGAGTTGCAGTGGTCGCAGACTGAAGTCCTTCTGAAAACGCAACAAAGAGAGCCTCAACTATGCTGCAAAAACTCAGCAAAATGGGGAAGTCCTATCTTCTCTGTCGAGAAGGAATGCAAGACTAGTCAACTTCTGTCAGAGGTATCTCCCAGTCAGGTCTGTCAGCCCTTTAGGTTTGGGTTTTCTAGAACTTCCTGCCAGAAGGCGTAAGGTACAAAGCCGTTGGATGTCAAGGGATGGTCTCCAAACAAGCCGTTCAAGGGATCGGCAACAAATAAGGCTATCAGGATATTGATCTGAGAGTAACCTTGGTGGCTTCCCAGAGGTGGAAGCAAGTGAAACTACTGACATCCAGCTGGGTCTGCAGATTAGCCAATATGTATATTGAACAAACCTAATAGTCTCCAGGATCCTTAACAGGATTCACAGTCGTTCAGTGGTGATGAGGACAATAAGTGCCCGGTGGCCTGCAGGCCATGATATCCACGGGTACAGTCTCACATCCAAGAACCTCCTATTCTCCTTCTTAAGATCCAACACCTCATACAGTGTGGCCAACGGTATCTTCCAAATTCAGACAAGTTATATCTAGAAGCTGGAGACCAAGAAGTGAAGGCTCACCTGGAGGTCTCACCTGGAGGTCTCACCTTTAGTGTTTGAAATCCTGTGGAGGTCAGGGCACCTACTCCAAACTTCAAGTATATTGGATCATAGGAAACCCTACAGAATTTAAAGGACGGAATCCTCAGTTTTCTGCTGTAAGGATTGAATTGTATACAAGTAAGCCTAGAGACGGCATTAAAGGATAAATGAGACTCGGTTGTGTCCTCACTCTCTGGGATCCAGTAACTGTTGCATATCTTGGCAAATTGATTCCGAAAGACATGGGCAGATTGTTTTTCCCCCCCCCGGGGACACATTGTCTTACCTCTCCATTCAGAGGGATAAGACATCCTCAATATGGCCAGTATCACTGAAGAAGTATTTTGTATTGCTAATAGGTGTAGAAGGATCTCAGATATCCAAGTGTCAAGCCATAAACCTACCCTGTTGCTGAAATTATCAGGCAAAATGGCTCTAGTCTCTTCCTCAGCACTATACAGAGGTCGGCATCTTTGCATCTGTGTTAGAACATCAACCTTTCCGACATATACAAACTAAAGTGTTTGAAGTACCACAAGCATTGGAAATAGATTCAAGGTTGAAGAGAGACATAGAAGTGGACCTTCTTCAAGGAGCAAACAATAGGCTTTTCAGGCCTAACGGCATCAGAAGAGGACAATCGCTGTCCATTTAAGACAATCGCAGTGGTGCGGATCAAGTTAGTCAAGGGGCTTAGATGGCTAGGACAAATTCATCAATTGAGGGCAGAGACTGCTTTCCCAGCAGATTGCGCATCCATGGACCGAAATCCAAAGGAGTCCCTCCAGAACTAATATGTAAACTACAACCTGGACTACATTCAACAGGTTGGAGGCCCATTTTAAAGTGGACCCTGCGGCCTTAGCTATAATACATTTCAGTCATTAGTGGAGACAAATCTAATCCTCAACTTAAACACTTCAGCATTACCCACCCTTGTTGTCTGGTGATTTGGTACATCCCATACGTATATGCTGTCATGCTGTGTCAGGAAAATGGAAAATGTTATACTTACCTGACAGTAATTTTCCTGTTCTGGTGCAAAACATGACAGCATATAGGTCCATTCTGAAAGGGCTTTGCATTGATACTTAGTTACGAGAATGCTGCCTGCTTGGAGGAGACTTACTTATAAAGTATAACCGGTCCTGCAATAGGGCAGGGGGCGAAGCCTACCCATACCTATATATGCTGTCATGCTTTGCATCAGGAAATAAAAAAATTTCCGTTAGGTAAGTATAAAATTTTCATCTTTACAGGTGGGGGGGCAAGGGGTGTGTCCTATACCTATATACTTTTTCTAGTAAGTGTTCCTCATTCCTCATTTAGGAGATATTGATTTTACCTTAAGTTAAGCCTTATTATAGGATTACCTGTAGGCAAAAATCACCAAGCGGGCTTTACTACCTCTTTAATCCAATCGGTCTCTACAAACTCAGCAGTGCCTAAAAGCAACTGAGGATGTGCAGAGCAGGGTGAGACAATCAGCTGTACCTGAAAAAGGGGCCAGCCTGAAGTGATCTAGCAGGACTTAATTTTCTGACTAGCATTTCACTTTAACTACTTCAACACCAGGCACTTTCACCGCCTTCCTGTCCAGGCAAATTTTCAACTTTCAGCGCTGTCGCACTTTGAATGACAATTGCACGGTCATGCAACGCTGTACCCAAATTTTTTTTGATACAGTTTTTTTTTTTTTGTGGTATTTAATCACCACTGGGTTTTTTTTTTGCTAAACAAACGAAAAAAAGAAAAAACATTTTGAAAAAAAATGTTTTCCTTAGTTTCTGTTATCATTTTGTAAATGAGGAATTTTTCTCCTTCACTAATGTGCGATGATGAGGCTACACTGAGGGGCACTGATGAGGCGGCACTGATGGGAACTGATGAGGAGGCACTAACATACAGCACTGATGGGTACTGATAAGAGGGGAACTGATATGCGGCATTGTTGCACACTGATAGGTGACACTTGCAGTGCCTTGAAGAAGTATTCATACCCCTTGAAATTTTTCACATTTTGTCATGTTACAACCAAAAACGTAAATGTATTTTATTGGGATTTTATGTGATAGACCAACGCAAAGTGGCACATTGACATGAATAATGTGAATATGAAAAAAGTTACCCCAAGGTTCAAAAGTATTGTGACACTAAAAATAATCTTTTAGGTGAAGGAATGTGTGATAAATACGGGGTGTCAGCTATAAATTGCTATATAGCCAACCCCTAAAACAGTCAAAAATACATAAGGCGGGGTTTTAGGTGAGGTAAATACTCATTGTCATTGGATATTAGGATAAGCCCACTTCCCCCCCCTTTTTTGGGTATAAAGGCATCCCCTTTTCTTTCCATATGAGCCATTGCCCTGGATAGGGAATTTTTGGGAAATTTTTTAAGAAAAATTTTTTGGAGAATTTTTTTAAAAAGTTTCTTTAATGATAGGGTTTCTGTTTTAATATAATGGATGCTCCCCCATTCCATTATAATTCTCTATGTGGAATTTCAGTTTTACCCTTAATATACATGTTTTTACCTATAATACTCCCCCTATCTAGATTATTCTGTTTCTACTGATATATTGCATCTGATAGCAAAAACAATATCATACATTCCCCTCCCCCTAGTTTATGGGTATATGACAATAAGCGATATATTTAAATTTATGAGCACTTTATATTTTATATATTTTTTATATTTTATATATTTTTAAGGTTACATAATAAAATTGTGTTTAATGTATTTTTAATGTATTTCTAATGTAATTTTAATTTATATTTTTTATAATTTTATAATCTTTATTAAAAATTTTTATGTATGGTATTCATAATTAATCCTTCAATTCCAATTTTAAATTAATCTAATAAAAGAATTCTAAATTAATTTATTGAATTATACTAATAATATATCCAGGACATCTATAATATTATTACATAATTAAAAGCCTGGGTATTTCAAAATAAAAAGCCCTTAAACAAATGGCTATACTGAGTGTAAACAACAAGAGAAGTTAACTGGTAATTGAAGGATTTTACTTTGGTGGATACCGTCTATTATCGTGAATACTTTGTAATGGGTACTGCTGTGTATAAGGAAGTCTCAGCGACTCCACCACATCCCCACCCCCCGAGCGATATTACCATAATTAAGGGAGGAGATGTGAGAGCCGTCTGACTATATCAATGTGTGAAGCGTAGGCGTCGACACCGTCTTTGAAAACGTCCTATGATGAAACGCGTAAGGCGGAGTCACGCTCACACGTCATACCCGGAAGTGGTACGCTGGAACGCAAGGTGGAACGCACGCTCGTTTCTTGTTCCTGGTTCCATCCTTGCACACAGCGCTTTTTCGATTTACAATATATAGTATACCTGTTCTATTGTATGGACTTTGCTATTATTATATGCTCCAATAAACTAGGACATACTTCACGAAGGAAGCCCCTGTTTTTTCTTTCTCTGGGTGGACTGGAGAGTCTAACAGTTAGTAACTGGCAAGCAGTGGAGGAACCTGGTTTCCTGGAACGCATGTTTTTATCTGCAATCAGCGGAGGAACCATACAGACCTGAGGAACAGTAATAGTACTGGAATGATCCACACCCATCCCCAAAGGCACCCACTCTATCGCTTGGTACCCCTGTAGGGGTGTTTCTTTCTGGTGAGTGGGGGAGCACGGGGGGGGGTGAGCACCTCGAGTCACTGTTTGAACTACACACAGAAGTCACTGCTTTTTGTTCCTGTGGTTGATGAATTGCATATACTGAACTCAGCTAATTATACTGTCCGGCTGGAGGCAATTTTCTGGTTTTAAACGGACAAAATAATTTATAAATCCCTATTGCAATTGCTGACATAATATAAGAGTTTCACTATTCTCATGCGACTTGCCTTGTGGATTATCTCAATGTAATTTTTATTTTTATTTTGTGGGTATACCAACAATTCCTCTGAGAATCACAATAGAATCTGGCACTGACACTTTGTATTTATAATTATATTTATATGTAATAGGCAGTTCGCCCTTGATAAGGTGCCATACTGTCCCAATAGTTTTGGAGTTTGGGATGACTTTCAAATAATATCTATATAAAGTACCGAATTAACTTATTTTGAGTTTCTAAACACCCTCTCACACTGACACCCCGTATTTATCACACACATTCCTTCACCTAAAAGATTATTTTTAGTGTCACAATACTTTTGAACCTTGGGGTAATTTGTTAATTCATCTAATTTTTAAAGCAACTTTTTTCATATTCACATTATTCATGTCAATTTGATTATATGAAACACTTTTTATACTGCACTTTATAGGATGTTTTAGTGTCACAATACTTTTGAACCTTGGGGTCAATTTTTTAATTTTTTATTTTATTTTATTTTATCTATTTTTAAAAGTATTAATGGTCTTTTTTTCACATTATCTATGGCAATTTAAATATAACAAGCACTCTCTGATAATAGGGTAATAAGATTTCAATCCTTAATTTTTCACTTAATTTTTGGTTTATTATTTTTGGTTTATTATTTGGGATTCACACACACAAAGTTACTGGTTGAGATATGACCATACTTAGGTACAATTAAGGAGACAGCCTATACAAGCAATTATGGTAATGAATAAAAGTTTGTAATTCATTTACCAATAAACATTCTTAGGGCAGCGCCACTCTTCTCCCACACTACCTCTTATATCTATTCAATTAGACCCCTTAGGGGAACTAATTAGGGAGAGGCTGCAGCTCACACAGTGTCTGAAGCGCGGATTTATTTACTTAATTGCAAAGTGGCACATAATTGTGAAGTGGAAGGAAAATGATAAATGGTTTTCAACATTTTTTACAAATAAATATGTGAAAAGTGTGGCGTGCATTTGTATTCAGCCCCCTTTACTCTGATACCCCTAATTAAAATGTGGTGGAACTAATTACCTTCAGAAGTCACCTAATTAGTAAATAGAGTACACCTGTGTGTAATTCAATCTTAGTATAAATACAGCTGTTCTGTGAAACCCTCAGAGGTTTGTCAGAGAACCTTAGTGAACAAACAGCATCATGAAGGCCAGGGAACACACCAGACAGGTCAGGGATAAAGTTGTGGAGATGTTTAAAGCAGGGTTAGTTTATAAAAAAAAAATATCCCAAGCTTTGAAGATCTCACGGAGCACTGTTCAATCCATCATCCGAAAATGGAAAGAGTATGGCACAACTGCAAACCTACCAAGACATGGCCATCCACCTAAACTGACAGATCGGGAAAGGATAGCATTAATCAGAGAAGCAAGAGGCCCATAATAACTCTGAAAGAACTGCAGAGATCCACAGCTCAGGTGGGAGAATCTGTCCACAGGACAACTATTAGTCGTGCACTCCACAAATCTGGCCTTTATGGAAGAGTGGCAAGAAGAAAGCCATTGTTGAAAGAAAGCTATAAGAAGTCCCATTTGAAGTTTGCAAGAAGCCATGTGGGGGACACAGCAAACATGTGGAAGAAGGTGCTCTGCTCAAATGAGACCAACACTGAACTTTTTAGCCTAAAAGCAAAACGTTATGTGTGGCAAAAACATAACACTGCACATCACCCTGAACACACCACCCCCACCGTGAAACATGGTGGTGGCAGCATCATGTTGTGGTGATGCTTTTCGTTAGCAGGGACAGGAAATCGGGTCTGAGTTAATGGGAAGATGGATTGAGCCAAATAAAGGGCAATCTTTCAAGAAAACCTGTTAGAGTCTGCAAAAGACTTGAGACTGGGGCGGAAGTTCACCTTCCAGCAGGACAACAACCCTAAACATACAGCCAGAGCTACAATGGAATGGTTTAGATCAAAGCATATCCATGTGTTAGAATGGCCCAGCCAAAGTCCAGACCTAAATCCAATTGAGAATCTGTGGCAAGACCTGAAAATTGCTGTTCAGACGCTCTCCATCCAATCTGACAGAGCTTGAGCTATTTTGCAAAGAAGAATGGGCAAAAATGTCCCTCTCTAGATGTGCAAAGCTGGTAGAGACACCCCTAAAAAGACTTGCAGCTGTAATTGCAGCGAAAGGTGGTTTTACAAAGTATTGACTCGGGCTGAATACAAATAGATGCCACACTTTTCAGATATTTACAGTATTTGTAACAAATTTTGAAAACCATTTATCATTTTCCTTCCACTTCACATATTTGTGCCACTTTGTGTTGGTCTATCACATAAAATCCCAATAAAATACATTTAAGTTTTTGGTTGTAACATGACAAAATGTGGAAAATTTCAAGGGGTATGAAGACTTTTTCAAGGCACTGTAGCAACGTCCTGGGAGTATTTAGCAACATCCGGGGAGTATTACAGTCAGGCTTCATAAGGTATGTAAATAGCCTACACTAAAGCAAGGGCTTTATTCAACTTTAGTTAGAGCTTTAGTCAGAGTTTGTTTTTACCTACAGATGCCCCTTATCTGCATAGGCAGTTTTGTGATAAAGGTGAACTATCCCTTTAAGGTCCTGGTAGAGGAAGTACACTCCTGTTTGAAGTTAGAGCTGTCCCCACCTTCTGGACCTAAAGTACCTAAGGGATCTCTTCTCAAATTCAAGAAACCTACTGGGTCTTTTCCAGTTCACAGACTAGTACAGGATGTTCTCTGTGAAGACTGGCCACGGCTAGACAAAGTGTATACTCTTCCAAAGAGGTTTGCTTAGCAGTACCCAGTTGAGGAGGCTTACCACAAAAAGTGGAAAGTCAAGTGATGGATGCAGCTATTTCCTGCCTCAACAAATGCCTTATGGTTCCAGTTAAGAACATCTCAACCTTCAAAGACTCAGTGGACAACAGATTAAAGCCTCTTTTTCTCTTTTGAGCTCAGTCATGCAATTGAGTGTTTTCTATGGCTGTTTGCCAGACGCTAGCTGTCTAGGCAAGGCACATGGTGTGCAACCCTGGATGGATTCTGACAGATCCCTCAGTCTAAAAAATGTTAAGCTCCTCCCAGTAGCCTTGCGCTACTGTGTAGACTGTTTGGCAGCCTCCCTGTGCCAACATTTTTGCCTGGCTCTTAGGTCACTTCAGATGCACAGGACTTACTGGCTGTGGAACTGGTCTGCAGAGACAGTCCATAAGAAGCATCTGTAAAGGATTCCATTTAATGGAGAACAATACCTTGCAGAGACACCTTTGGGACAGATCCTCTTTAAAGAAAGTCACAAGCAGAAAGAGCAAACTCTTACCTGGCAAGAAGAAAGCTAGGGTGTCCTCAGCAAATCAAACACTTATGGAATTGGGAAAAAATCCTTTCGTCCCTCCCAGACTTCTGCTTCTAAAGGCAAGCCTTCCACTCAGTTCTCTCACAACTGCTGGACATCTAATCCAGCCAAGTTGGGCACTAAGTCTTCCTCACAATGAAGGGGCGCTCTTACTTCTACAAGTCAAGGGATGTCTATTAGCCCTTTCAGCCACTGGAATACAGGCCAGAATTTTGATTTAGGCTTTACGCCCTCAAACCTCCTAACTCTGACCAGCTTGCAAGCCCTTCGACTGCCTTGCAACAACTTCACTCTTCAGGAGTGATTTTTACATTTCCCTTGGAGGAACGATTTCAGGGTCTTTGTTCAAACCTGTTTACGGTCCTAAAGCCCAACAGGGGTAATCTTCCCAACATAGACTTGAAGGTTCTCAAAACTTTTTTGCAGGTCCAAAGGGTTCCAGATAGAATCAGCTAAGTTATATGTTTTCAATTTTCCCCTGCATCAGCGGTTCCTGCAATTTGCAGTGGGCAAGCAGCACTTCCAGTTTGTGGCTCTTTCCTTTGGCCTGTCCCCAGCCCCCTGTCTTCACCAAGGTACTTGCCCTGATTCTTGCGCTGATGTACTCTCAAGGAATCCACATTACTGAGGGAGCTCTCCGCCCAGGCCCTCACAGCCAATATCTGGTGGACGATACAGACACTTCAGAGCTTCAGGTGGATCCTCAACCCCCAAAAGTCTGTGTTGGATCTGACCTACCATTTGGAGTTCCTGGCTTTAATTCTGGACATGACCCAGGCCACTGTTTTTCTTCCCTGGAAACAGGTGTTGACACTCTGTGTACTCATGCCCAGATCTTTCCCTCTTTGAAGCTTCCTTTGGTCTTATTTTACATAAGAGTTGTCGGCCTCATAGTGGCCTCCTTTGAGGCAGTGAGGTTTGTCCAGTTTCACTCCATGTTGCTGTGGCTCAATATGCTAACTCTAACTCTATGGACAAACGCTCTCAATCTCTGAACCAGCTCATGCACCTGTTTCCCAAGACCAGGATATTATTAATGTGAAGGTTGAACAGTCCTGTGCTGGAATGAGGGAAGGCCTTCTCTTATTAACCTGACTGGTTCTTTCGATGGATGCCAGCCTTTTAGGCTGGGGAGGAGGGGATGAAAACATAGAGGGAGTCCAGACTTCCCATCAAAGTTCTCAAACCTTGTCCTGATGCGGTGAACCAATCAGCTTCAGGAAAGACTGATAAAGGTTGAGTTGCACAATGCTATGGCTGGGACTAACATCAATCATCAGGGCAGCACCAGAAGCAAATCTAATTCTGGCTTGGACCAAGTAGCACATTCCAGCCTTGTCCAGTCTGAATTCTCAGTGTAGACAATTGTCAGACAGACCCCCTTAGTCATCAGCACCTCGACGAAGGGTCTCTTCCTAGTATTCTGGGACATCTGTCATCGTTGGAGGACATCAGACATGGATATGTTAGAATCCCCTTAAACACAAGGTGGACAGGTTTGTGGCTAGGGTCAGGGATCCAACAGCCTTTGCAGTGAACAAAATAGTGACCCCGTGAGACCAGTTCCGGCTGATAAAGCTGCTGATGCCTTCCATCCAGTATAGATTCTTCCTTGGCTGCTCCGCAGGTTCGAAATGTAGAGCATTATAGTGATCTTAAGTTATCCCCGAGGAAGTCACGTGACTCTGTGACGCAACGTGTTGGGAGAGGCCTATGACCTCAGGCTGCAAATAGGAAGTGTGCGGGCTGCCATCTTGAGTGAGCCATTTCTACTTGCATGTAATCTGATGTAAACCAGCAAATGTGCAATTTTAAGTCAAGCTTTTAAGTTTTACACGCAAGCACATAAAATCCCCCCCCCCCAAAAAATGTGATGCTTACAAGTGAAAAAGTTGATTGCGATACACTTTTTACATATTGCCGTGCACGCTGGAGTGAGAGCCATTATTCTAGCTCAATATCTCCTCCATAACATTAGACTGATGACCTAGAGCAGTGGTTCTCAACCTTCTAGTGCTTGATAAAATTTCCCAAGTTGTGGGGACCCCAACAGTAAAATTATTTTTGTAGCGTGGGTTGTCAGCACCCAAGGCAAGACAAGTAATTTGGACATTTAGCGCTCCCTTCCACTCGTACAGTATTAAAACCCCTTATGGTGCATTTTAGGATGCACCACTCTTTCTCTTTGTTCTCCTTTCTTTCCCTTTTATCTCTCTCTATCCTTTTATCTCTTTTCCTATCCCTCTCTCTAGCCATCTTTCTTGTTCTTATTCTTTCTCTCCCTTTTTTTCTTTGTTCCTCCCCCACTTTTCCTCTCCCCTCCATGTATTCTCTATTTTTATTCCTTTTCTTACTCCTTGGTGGGGGGTAGTTGGGATCAGTGGCAGTGCTGGTGGGGGGTGGGATCAGTGGCAGTGCTGGGGGGAGTTCTGATCAGCCAACTTAGGTGCTCTTGATCATCTGCTGATCTGAGAACTGTAGTGGAGGCTTTTAATGGCAACTATAAATCACAGGTAGTGTTACTTACTGTGTCTCCAACTTTGTGGTGTCTCATAGCAGTGACACCTATGCCGAAATCAGGAGATAGGGTCTCCCCCAGCCCCTCCCACTTTTCATTCCTCACCAGTCAGCTGACCTCTAGTCTTTGCCCCCCAGCCATGTTGTGAATGGGCGGCTGCGAAGAGGTTAAGTGGGCAGCCGCGGGTTCCAGGAAAACAGCCCAGCTGGGCGGCCACAGGCTCCAGGGGCAGCCCTGCTGGGCGGCCGCAAAATGGCTGGGAGGGCAGTGCTGGCTTCAGGAACAACCCATGATTCGGTGACCCCTGGCAAATCTTCATTTGACCCCCAGGTTGAGAACCACTGACCTAGAGGGTGTTTTTGAAGTGTTGCCTATTTTATTCTCTGTGTCTGCTTTCAGAAAATTATGTTTTATGTAAGTTTATGTAAACTTCAAGCCTAAAATATATTTTTTTAGATGTGTACACAAAAGACTCTGGCAGTGAAAGGGTTAAAGGGAAAGCGTATGAGACCTGATTTTTATTGGGCCAAACCACAAGATGAGAGTATTAGAATGTTGGTAATGGGTTTTGCACTATATTAGTGATTCACAAAAACGTTGCAGAATGAGTACAGTATTTTTGGCACAAGTGGAAGAAAATAATAATGGACACACACAATGATAACTGAAGAACTTTTATTTTATAATTATTGTGGACTTGCACAGTTGTTTTTGTTGTTTTTTTATTGATATATATGATTTGTGACATTAAAACCCTCGTTTTTTTTTTTAAATAACAAACATGTTATACTTACCTCCACTGTGCAGTTCGTTTTGCATAGAGTGGCCCCGGTCCTCCTCTTCTGGGGTTCCCCAGCGGCGCTGGTAGCTCCTCCCCGCATCGAGTGCCCACGTTTGAGAAGGCTCTCCTAAGTCCTGAGTTCTGCTTCTGTGTCCATTCACACAGAATACAGGACTCTGCCCCTTCCCCCGCCACCCGTGTCATTGGATTTGATTGACAGCAGTGGGAGCCAATGGCTGCACTGCTATCAATCTATCCAATCAAGAGCCGAGACAGAGTGCAGAGTGCAGAGCTAGAGCGCATCTCTGCCGTGGGAATGAATGGGCTCAGGTGAGTAAAACAGGGCTGGGGGGCTGGTCAGTGTCAGAAGTTTTTTCACCTTAATTCATAGGATGCATTAAGGTGAAAAACACAAGGGTTTAAAACCCCTTTAAAGGGGTTGTAAAGGTTAGGTTTTGTTTTTGTTTTTTTAAATAACAAATATGTCATACTTACCTGCTCTGTGCAAGGGTTTTGCACAGAGCGTCCCCGATCCTCCCCTTCTGGGGTCCCTCAGCGGTGCTCCTGGCTCCTCATCTTCTTGAGTGCCCCCACGGAGAGCCGCATTCCATGGGGGCACTCGTGTGGGCACGCTCCCAAGTCCTGCTGCTGCGTACATTGACACAGACAGCAGGACTTGGCAATGAGGACCCGAGACAGCGGCTGGAGCTGCTGTGCTCGTCCCTGTCGCTGGAACGATCGGGTTCAGGTAAGTGAAGCGGGGGCTCTGGGGGGGCTGCTGCACTACAGAAGGTTTTTCACCTTAAAGCAGAAGTAAACCCATCCATAAAACTGTTTGATTTCCGGCATGTGCTGGAAATGTAACACTCCCATTGGTTGTGCTCTCAACCAAACTGTCAAGCCATCCAATGGCTGGTGTCATAACTGATCACATGTGCAGCATCATGGCAGTTGTAGATTAAACAGAGGCAAAGATGGCAGCTTCCTTGGCAGAAAACGATAGGAGGGTTTACTTACACTTTAATGCATAGAATGCATTAAGGTGAAAAACCTCAAGGGTTTACAAACCCTTTAAATAAGTTAATTCATTGTTTATTTTATCTAATACTGCGCAGCACTATTTAATATATTACATCCTAGTGATCTTGGTGGCACCAAACTGGGCCAGAAGGATTGACCTGGTACGCAGACATTCTTCTGGGAGACACTACATAGACACTTCCCAACTGACCTGGAGTGCAGAGCGAAAGTGCAGAGCTGAGATAGCGAGGTGTGTGTGAAGAGAGCAAGACCAGAAGAGGCGGTGGGGACTGGAGACCGGGGAGGCGGTGGGGACTGGAGACCGGGGAGGCGGCAGGGACCGGAGACCGGGGAGGCGGCGGGGACCGGAGAGGCGGCAGGGAACGGAGACCGGGGAGGCGGCGGAGACCGGAGAACGGGGAGGCGGCAGGGAACCGGTGACCAGGGAGGCAGCGGAGACCGGGGAGGTGGCAGGTGGTGGAAACCAGCAATTATCCACCACCTGTGCTATTCAGGGCCAGCGCTACCACTAGGCAAACCAGGCAGCCACCTAGGGCGCCCTGCCACTGGTACTCCCTCTTTCTGCAGCCAGCAACTAACTAAGTCTCAACAGTTAGGCAGCCGTTCCCGTGTCCCTCCGTACATAGTGTCAGAGGTGCAACGGCGGCAGAGGATTGTGTCTGTGTCCCAACTAAATGGAGGAAGAAAGGAAACATCCCCTGCGTCGCTGCACGCCTCTGATCATCAGAGTCAGTGACCTGTTGTCTGTCTTTCACATTGCGCGTGGTCACGTCCTCACCAGCCAGCTCTGCCTCTCTGCCCAGTGCAGTCCCCATACGCCGCGGCCATGCGATTCTTAATCCTGCTGGCCCTGACCCCCCTCCCTCATCATGGAGGCTGCTCGCGCTCCCTCCTGACCTGTCCTCATGAACAATGGCAGCGTCAGTGGAGTCACTGGCGGTGCTCTGGGCTTGGTGACAGGTGGAGCCTGTGGCCTGCCTTGAGGAGGCCCCGAGGCAGGCAGCAAGGCATTTAAAATTGTAAGTTCCTCGCACTGGCAGTGGCATGGTCACGTTGTCGGATGCAGAGATAGTATACAGATACAGAGATACAGATACAGTCTGCAGAGCCCCAGACTGTCACCTAGTGAGAAATTTAAACACTGTCACTATGATTGCATAATCACATGTAAATGTATATACAGATGAGATAAGGTGTATAAGAATGATCTGCTAATCACACTGATGTGTGTGTATCGAGGGCCCCCCCCCATGCCGTTTCCTGGTAGGCTGCATTTGCTGGTGAGGCTGCACTTATGGGTGCTGGTGAGGCTGCACTTATGGGCGCTGGTGAGGCTGCATTTATGGGCGCTGGTGAGGCTGCATTTATGGGCGCTGGTGAGGCTGCATTTATAGGTGCTGGTAGGTGGGGTATACATGGGCAGGGCAAAGGGGGTGGAATCAGGGGTGGAGCCAAGGGGGGTGGCAAAAGAAGGTTTCGCCTACAGTGTCAAAAATCCTTGCACCAGTCTTGGTGCTATTTCCAAACTCACCAGAGTTGAATAACCTTACCGCTATTTCAAGTACACTTTGCTTTTTGGGAACTTAACACCCTCCATCCAAATTCAACACCCAGAACATAAAACAGAGCAGTGCTTGTAATAATAACAAATCCCAAAAAAAATCCACTTTACCAAAAAATCCATTGCCTAATAACCACAAAGTGTTCCACCACCACTCAAATGGAATTCTGTGCGTGTGCTATCAAAATGGCTTATCACAAGGGGAGAGGAGCGCCGAGGGGAAAACATGGACAGGACACTAGTGGCAGGAAATTTGGTGTAGAAAATTAAGATTTATTTTAATTTTTTTTGTGCTGTCACCTTGCTGATTTCATGTGAGTGTTTTTAGTCTTGTTTTATATTAAAGTGGTTCTAAAGTCAGGAGGTTTTTTATCTTAATGCATTCTATGCATTAAGATAAAAAAACCTTCTGTGTGCAGCAGCCCCCCTTAGCCCCTCTAATAATTACCTGAGCCCTATCTAGATCCAGCGCTGTTGTACGAGAGTCTTGGCTGCCCAGGACTCTCCCTCCTCACTGGCTGAGACAGCAGTGGTGCGGCATTGGCTGTCAATCAAAGTAAGGAGTAAATGAGGAGAGAGAGGGGATGGGGCCGAGCCACGGCTCCGTGTCTGAATGGGCACACAGAGCAGTGGCTGCTTGCTGTGGGGGCACTTGGCAGGAGGGAGGCGCCAGGAGCGCCGTTGAGGGATCCAAGAAGAGGAGGATCTGGGCTGCTCTATGCAAAACCTCTGCACAGAGCACATAAGTATATTGTGTTGGGTTTTTTTTTCTTTCTATTTAAAAATAACAGACTTCAGTATCACTTTAAAGTGGTTATAAACCTCAGACATGAATTATGAACAAAACATATACTTCTTTAGTGTGTACTTGTTTCATTTAAAATAGTGTCATTTCTGTCTGCTGCTTTGTTCCTCTGCTATCAGCATGAATCATGTCTGACAATTTTTCCTGACACCAAGAGAAACATGGTGACAGAGGAGGGAGCTTAAGCTGATTAATAGCCTCAGCTCTGTTCCTGTGTGCTGTGTAAAGGAGGGTGTGTCTCTTCTCTCCAATCAGCTCGCAGACCTCTCCTTACTGAGCTCTGCAGATTGTAACATCAGCTCCCCACCCCCTGTTTTCTGAACTCTCAGACAAGCTTATAAATTCAGCACTTCAAATGGATGTAGAGAAGAGATGGCTACAGATAAACAGGTACAACTTATGTAGGAGGAATTGTTTCATTTCTGTGTTTCACCTGAAGATAGTCCCTTCACTAGGTATATGTAAGGGTGTACAACCACTTTAACAATAAATAAATGAGGAGCACTATGGATGTTTGATTTTTATTGGGGAGTCCTGAAGAAACAAGTGAGAGAGGTTAGCTGAAGCTGTCGGAAGCTTACCTGTTTAGGCTGTTTTCACACCTCCTATGATTTAAAGGTCCAACTTGAAGTGGTTGTAAACCCATACATATACACAGTGAAATGACTGGCCTCAGGGGATACACAGGGATAAAACAAATCCTCCTACATAAGTTGTATCTTTTTACTATACAGGCACCTCTCTACTACATCCATTCATAGTCCAGAATTTATAATGCCTGTCTGAGCTTTCAGAAAACAGAGGGCGGGGAGCTGAAGTTACACTCTGCAGGAGTGGGCGGAATCTCTGCGCTTCTGCCCGCAATTCCAGAGACACAGGACACGTTTGCGATGCCATTACTTGTTAATGGAACCCAAATTGTGGTGCGATTTTGCAGCAGTTGTCGTGCAATACATTGCGCCTAGGTGTGAATGGAGCCTTAATCACAGGCTGTGTGATGAAGGTACCTCCTCTCTCACCTCCTTTTTTGTTTTTTGGGGAGGTTTCAAGAAAACTTGTCAGAAGTGACTCTTGCAGATAGTAACGAGACAGCAAGCAGAAATGACACTTAGTGCTCTGGATTGAGGTAAGTACACACTATAGAAAGATATGCTTTGTTTATATCTCATGTCTGAGGTTTACAACCACTTTAAGGGTGAGCATACATCCTCACTGGTTGGTGGATGTGCACTGCACTTTACATGGAAGCATTTTATACCGTATATACAGGGATTCACTAAGCAGTGTTTTGGAGACAGAAGAAGATCTTTTGAAGATTTTGAGAAATTGTATGTTCACAGTCATGTGATATATAAGGACATGGAAAGATATATGTTATGATGCTATGATGTTATAATATGTTTTTGGGATGCTAATATATGAACACTGTAAGGAATTTTATATGTGTTTGTTTATATTTATATATGTGATTGAGTTTTGCTCACACACTGCGCTGTGTTTTGTTCTGGATGCTGATTTTAATGTGGGGGTGATGCACATAAGTGCTAGCATCTTCTTTTTGGAGGTTTACTAGCTGTTGCTGCGTGGGAACAAATTTTGATATATATCTACTTCCTGGCCAAAGAAGAACCTCAGATGTTCATAGATATAGTAGAAAAATGTCCCTCAGGGAGGTTGATTTACTAAAGGCAAAGTGCAAGTGCAAGTGCATTTGCTCCAGGTCTGAGGTTAAGCTCTGAAATGAGGGCAAGCTCTGCTGATTTCTATTATCCAATCATGTACAAGTAAAAATGCTGCTTTTTATTTTCCTTGCATGTGATTGAGTATTCTTTGTAAAGTGAAACTTTACCTCATTTACTACAGTAAGTGCAGTACACAGTATATTTGCCTTTAGTAAATCAACCTCATAGTGTTACACTGTTAAAGCCATATTTATTAAAACCTAAAACGTATGATTTTATATTAGCAACGGACAATGTTAGTTCACTGTTTACAATAATAACACATAAAGAAGGCATAGAGGCAGTTAAATGAGCTTTGGAGAGGAATATGTCCTTGCCTTATGAACCAAAAAAGTATATTGTGAAGTGTTTAGAATTCTGTTTTACTGTTTTTTCTGCTTTGAGGAAGATTATTGTGTACAACAAATTGTTCTGGGGATGGCAGCCAAGTTTTCCCCCAGCTTGGGCAATTTGTATATGGACAGATGGGAGAGGGAATTTATATATGGCAGGGTGTGGCCCATCTGTTAATGTACAAATCCTATATTGACAATATTTTTTCCAAAAAGGAAAAGAGATGAGAGATCCCTCAATGTTTGTCTGGAGGAACCTAATCTGAATATACATATGGGATTAAAGTATCATGGATTACAAGAGAGTGTGACGTTCTTGTATTTGGATATAGGAGTCCAAGGAAGTAGTTTACAAAGTATTATATACTCGTTATATACAGTACTCACATTGTGCTCAATGTGTTAAGCTAAAAATGCTGAGGGTTTAAAACTACTTGAAATAGTAAAAAACACAAAACGGTGTTAAAAAAGGAATAATATTATAATAGAATAAAAAAAATAATGAAAAAAGATTAAAAGCACCCCTGTCAACCTGCACACACATATACAAATGAACATAGGCCATGCATGTGTATGTGAAGAAGTATGCAACACATATTACGCATTGCCTTTTACATCGGAGTGAAAGAATAATTCTAGGAATCTCAATTATGGTCAATTCTAAACTGTATCCTTTTTTTTATTTTGGATACCATAATTTTTTGACATTTCACAGGTGCACACAGTTTAGAGGCTTGACATATTTGGTATCTAATTACTCGTCATTCCTAATCTTTTATTTTGTACAGGGAAATTGGGGATTAAATTGTGCGTGCACACTAAAATTAAAGTGGAAGTGCGAGCTAAACCTAATCTAATCTCAAACCTGCTCCCACTCCCATTAATCAAGTCCTATACTAACTAGCAAGTAGAGGAAAAATGTCTATACCTACCTAAGGATGCTCTGCCTGGTCAAGTGATCAGCACCTATCTCTGGCTTCAGAGGAGAGGGGAGAGCAGTGGCAAAGTCTGCAATGGTCATAGGCTTACTATGGGGCATTCATTGTTGCTGCATAGTTAGATCTGGACCACGGAGAGCTGAGGCATAGGATCATGGTTAGGATCTGGACCACAGAGAGCTGGGGCATACCATTACATGGTTAGGATCTAGACCACAGAGAGCTGGAGCATACCAATACATGGTTAGGATCTGGACCACAGAGAGCTGGGGCATACTATTGCATGGTTAGAATCTGGACCATATAGAGCTGGGTGCTGGGCATACCCTTGCATGGTTAGGATCTGGACCACAGAGATCTGGGGCATACCATTGCATGGCTAGATCCGGACCACAGAGAGCTGGGGCATACCATTGCATGGTTAGGATCTGGACCACAGAGAGCTGGGGCATACCATTACATGGTTAGGATCTGGACCACAGAGAGCTTGGGCATAACATTGTATGGTTAGGATCTGGACCACAGACAGCTGGGGCATACTATTACATGGTTAGGATCTGGACCACAGAGAGCTGGGGCATACCATTACATGGTTAGGATCTGGACCACAGAAAGCTGGGCCATACCATTGCATGGTTATTATCTGGACCACAGAGATCTGGGGCATACCATTGCATGGTTAGATCTGGACCATGGAGACCTGGGGCATAACATTGCATGGCTAGATTCAGACCACAGAGGGCTGGGGCATACCATTGCATGGTTAGGATCTGGACCACAGAGAGCTGGGGCATACCATTGCATGGTTAGGATCTGGACCACAGAGAGCTGGGGCATACCATTACATGGTTAGAATCTGGACCACAGAGAGCTTGGGCATAACACTGCATGGTTAGTATCTGGACCACAGAGAGCTAGGGCATTCTATTGTATGGTTAGGATCTGGACCACATAGAGCTGGGGGCTGGGCATAATATTGCATGGTTAGTATCTGGACCACAGAGAGCTAGGGCATACTATTGTATGGTTAGGATCCGGACCACAGAGAGCTAGGGCATACCATTGCATGGTTAGGATCTGGACCACAGAGAGCTGGGGCATACCATTACATGGTTAGGATCTGGACCACAGAGAGCTTGGGCATAACATTGTATGGTTAGGATCTGGACCACAGACAGCTGGGGCATACTATTACATGGTTAGGATCTGGACCACAGAGAGCTGGGGCATACCATTACATGGTTAGGATCTGGACCACAGAGAGCTGTGCCATACCATTGCATGGTTATTATCTGGACCACAGAGATCTGGGGCATACCATTGCATGGTTAGATCTGGACCATGGAGACCTGGGGCATAACATTGCATGGCTAGATCCAGACCACAGAGAGCTGGGGCATACCATTGCATGGTTAAATCTGGACCATAGAGAGCTGGGACATAATAGTGCATGGTTAGGAGCCGGATCACATAGAGCTACATGGTTGGGAGCCGGATCACATAGAGCTGGGGTATACTATTACATGGGTAAGATCTGGACCACAGAAACAAACTTGCACATCAAGCCCAACTCCTGAAGTCGGCAGTCTGGCATCATCATCATCCCCTTCTGAACGGCCACTAGAGGTGTGCACACACAGCTGATCGCGCAACCATCTGTGCCCAATGAGCGGCTCCCAGCTAACAGGTGTTGGTGATGTCACGGGCTGCGCACGCACCGCCAGAACCTTGCAGAGATGGGTGCGGGGGAGCGCGGCGCTAAGGGGCGAGGAGAGCGCAGCGCAGCCCGAGGCCTGCGGGGCCCAACACGTCCGCATTAGATTCCGCGGGGGGGAAACGAGCGGGGCCGGGTACGGGGGGAGGGGGCCGGGGGCACCGAATTAGAGGAGGGGGATCAGGAAGGACCGGCACACTGTCAGGGAAGAGAACCGTTCACTATTCCTCGAATGTGAGCCGGGGAGGGGAGCCCCATTGGATGAGGAACGAGCCGGGTGCCTTTAACCCTCGCTGCACCTCCACACCGAGCCGAGAAGTTGCCTGGAAGGGACGGGAGGAGCGAGGGGCCGTATCGGCTGACTTCTTCCATCTTATCAGCGAGGAGGATCCCAGCTTCAGCACCAGCCGCCCCGGACAGCGCCCTATGGAGCTCCCTATCAGCAGGCGCTCGGCACCCTCCCCGGAGCGACAGGACCAAGCAGAGCTGGGGCGGGGGCTGCTGGAGCTGGACGAGGAGCTGGTACTAATGGCCGCAGAGGGAGAAGGGGAGCCGGAGGAGCAGGAGTCCGGGGAGGAGGAGCCGCCTCTACTCTCCGACATCCGGCAGAAGGACAGGGACCTGGTGCTGGCGGCCAGGCTGGGGAAGGCTCTGCTGGAGAGGAACCAGGACATGAGCCGGAGATACGAGGACATGCAGAAGGAGCTCACTGATCGCCTGGAGGTCAGACACCCAACCCTACATGGCTACTGAATCCCTACATGGCTACTGACCCCTACATGGCTACTGAATCCCTACATGGCTACTGACCCCTACATGGCTACTAACCCCCCTACGTGGCTACTGATCCCTACATGGCTACTAACCCCTACAGGGCTACTGACCCCTACATGGCTACTAACCCCCCTACATGGCTACTGATCCCTACATGGCTACTGACCTCTACATGGCTACTAACCCCCCTACATGGCTACTGACCCCTACATGGCTACTGACCCCTACATGGCTACTAACCCCCCTACATGGCTACTGACCCCTACATGGCTACTAACCCCCCTACATGGCTACTGACCCCTACATGGCTACTGAATCCCTACATGGTTACTGACCCCTACATGGCTACTAACCCCTACATGGCTACTGACCCCTACATGGCTACTAACCCCCCTACATGGCTACTAACCCCTACATGACTACTGACCCCTACATGGCTACTAACCCCTACATGGCTACTAACCCCCCTACATGGCTACTAACCCCTACATGGCTACTGACCCCTACATGGCTACTAACCCCCCTACATGGCTACTAACCCCCCTACATGGCTACTGACCCCTACATGGCTACTGACCCCCTTACATGACTGATAACCCCCTACATGGCTACCAACCCCTACATGGCTACTAACCCCCCTACATGGCTGATAACCCCTACATGACTGATAACCCCCCTACATGGCTACTTACCCCTATATGGCTGTTAACCCCCTACATGACTGATAACCTCCCTACATGGCTACTAACCCTTACATGGTTACTAACCCCTACATGGCTGATAACCCCCCACATGACAGATAACCCCGCTACATGGCTGATAACCCCCCTACATGGCTACTAACCCATACAAGGCTACTAACCCCTACATGGCTGATAACCCCCTACATGGCTACTAACCCCTACATGGCTGATAACCCCGTACATGACTGATAACCCCCTACATGGCTACTAACTCCTACATGGCTACTAACCCCTACATGGCTGATAACCCCCCTACATGGCTGATAACCCCCCAACATGACTGATAACCCCCCTACATGACTGATAACACCCCTACATGGCTGATAACCCCCCTACATGACTGATAACCCCCATACATGGCTAATAAACCCCCTACATGGCTGATAACCCCCCCATACATGGCTAATAAACCCCCTACATGGCTGATAACCCCCAACATGACTGGTAACCCCCCAACATGACTGATAACCCCCCTACATGACTGATAACACCCCTACATGACTGATAACCTCCCTACATGGCTGATAACCTCCCTACATGGCTGATAACCTCCCTACATGACTGATAACCCCCTACATGAATGATAACCCCCCTACATGACTGATAACCCTCCTACATGGCTGATAAACCCCCTAAATGGCTGATAACCCCCCCTACATGACTGATAACCCCCCTACATGGCTGATAACCCCTCTACATGGCTACTAACCCCCCTACGTGGCTACTAACCCCCCTACATAACCGATAACCCCCCCTATATGGCTACTAACCCCCCTACATGGCTTCTAACCCCCCTACATGACTGATAACCCTCCTACATAGCTGATAACCCCCCTACATGGCTGATAAACTCCCTAAATGGCTGATAACCCCCCTACATGGCTGATAACCCCCCTACATGGCTACTAACCCCCCTACATGGCTGATACACCCCCTACATGGCTACTATCCCCCCTACATGGCTACTAAACCTTACAAGCCTGATAACCCCTACATGGCTGCTAACTCCTACATGGCGACTAACCCCCCTAAATGGCTACTAACCCCTACATAGCTGATAACCCCCCTACATGGCTGATAACCCCCTACATGGTTACTAACCCCCCTACATGGCTACTAACACCCCCCTACATGGCTACTGACCCCTGCATGGCTTCTGACCCCCTTACATGACTGATAACCCCCTACATGGCTACCAACCCCTACATGGCTACTAACCCCCCTACATGGCTGATAACCCCTACATGACTGATAACTCCCCTACATGGCTACTAACACTTATATGGCTGATAACCCCCTACATGACTGATAACCCCCCTACATGGCTACTAACCCCTACATGGCTGATAACCCCCCACATGACAGATAACCCCCCTACATGACCGATAACCCCCCTACATGGCTACTAACCCGTACAAGGCTACTAACCCCTACATGGCTGATAACCCCCTACATGGCTGATAAACTCCTACATAGCTGATAATCCCCCTACATGGCTGATAAACTCCCTAAATGGCTGATAACCCCCCTACATGGCTGATAACCCCCCTACATGGCTACTAACCCCCCTACATGGCTGATACACCCCCTACATGGCTACTATCCCCCCTACATGGCTACTAAACCTTACAAGCCTGATAACCCCTACATGGCTGCTAACTCCTACATGGCTACTAACCCCCCTAAATGGCTACTAACCCCTACATAGCTGATAACCCCCCTACATGGCTGATAACCCCCTACATGGCTACTAACCCCTACATGGCTACTAACCCCCCTACATGGCTACTAACACCCCCCTACATGGCTACTGAACCCTAAATGGCTTCTGACCCCCTTACATGACTGATAACCCCCTACATGGCTACCAACCCCTACATGGCTACTAACCCCCCTACATGGCTGATAACCCCTACATGACTGATAACCCCCCTACATGGCTACTAATACTTATATGGCTGATAACCCCCTACATGACTGATAACCCCCCTACATGGCTACTAACCCTTACATGGCTACTAACCCCTACATGGCTGATAACCCCCCACATGACAGATAACCCCCCTACATGACCGATAACCCCCCTACATGGCTACTAACCCGTACAAGGCTACTAACCCCTACATGGCTGATAACCCCCTACATGGCTACTAACCCCTACATGGCTGATAACCCCGTACATGACTGATAACCCCTTACATGGCTACTAACTCCTACATGGCTACTAACCCCTACATGGCTGATAACCCCCCTACATGGCTGATAACCCCCCTATATGGCTACTAACTCCTACATGGCTACTAACCCCTACATGGCTGCTAACCCCTACATGGCTACTAACCCCCTACATGACTGATAACCCCCCTACATGGCTACTAACCCCCCTACATGGCTACTAACCCTTCTACATGACTGATAACCCCCACTACATGGCTACTAACCCCCCTACATGGCTACTAACCCCTCTACATGACTGATAACCCCCCTAGATGACTGATAACCCCCCTACATGACTGATAACCCTCCTACATCGCTGATAACCCCCCTACATGACTGATAACCCTCCTACATAGCTGATAACCCCCCCCCCCCACATGGCTGATAAACCCCCTAAATGGCTGATAACCCCCTTACATGGCTACTAACCCCCCTACATGGCTGATAACTCCCCTACATGGCTACTAACCCCTACAAGGCTGATAACCCCTACATGGCTACTAACCCCCCTAAATGGCTACTAACCCCTACATAGCTGATAACCCCCTACATGGCTACTAACCCCTACATGGCTACTAACCCCCCTACATGGCTACTAACCCCTACATGGCTGATAACCCCTACATGACTGATAATCCCTACATGGCTACTACCCCCCCCCCCCCCCCCCACATGGCTGATAACCCCCTACAAGGCTGATAACCCCTACATGGCTACTAACCTCTTCATGGCTACTAACCTCTACAAGGCTGATAACCCCCATCCCTCTCTCATCTGTCCACAGTGCACACTGCTAATCATAATAGATCGCAGCCCTTATCAGATCTGTCTGTACTGCTAAATAGGATCTAATCATATGTCACATCTGTCCACATAACACACTGCTAGATAGGATCTAACCATATTTCACATCTGCCCATATAACACACTGCTAGATAGGATCTAATCATATGTCACAGCCCTGATCACAGCCCTGATCTCATCTGTTCTTACAACACACTACTAGATAGGATCTAATCATATATCACAGCCCTGATCACATCTGTCCATACAACACACTACTAGATGGGATCTAATCATATATCACAGCCCTGATAACATCTGTCCATACAACAGACTGCTAGATAGAATCTGGTCATATGTCACAGCCCTGATCACATCTGTCCATACAACACACTGCTAGTTAGAATCTGGTCATATGTCACACAGCCCTGATCACATCTGTCTACACAACACACTGCTAGATAGGATCTATTCATATATTACAGCCCTGATCACATCTGTCCAGTATGCCTTCCTTCATATTACTGGAAAATATCACCATAGACATGTCATCCTGACAATAACACAGTATTTGCGTCTGATCGTGTATTCCCCCAGCTAGTGTGTGTTCTCAGCAGAGACCTGCTATATTCTTCTATAGGTGCTGCTAGGCTGGCCATAGACATTACTTGGCAGGAGGACAGTAGTTCAGCTGCCAAGAAATCATGTTTTAAATTTAACAGTCTTCTTTCTAAAGGTAACTCACAGAGAGGCGGCCATTCCGAGCCTAAAGACGACCATAGGCTAGGTTTACCAGACAGTTGACTAGTGCCTGTGGGTACCTTAAAGCATATCTAATCCTCAAAACAACAAAATCAAATGTAATATTTTACAGCCTAACAATTCTTAGATATTTGCTAGTTGTATTCCTTTTTGTTTTTTAGGCTTTTTTTCTGTTTATATGATCCGGCCAGTAAGTCTAGTATATTTCAACTTCTGGTGGAAGTGGCAGTTAGAACGTGCAGAAAAACCGGTTACCACTGACAATAGTCAGCTTCTATTCATTTAAAGTGGAACTTTACCCATAACAACTTGATAAAAAAAATAATGTTCTTTAGCAAGGAACATACACATTAATAATTATGATACTAACATTAGTGTGTGCTCTAAATTGCCTCCAGCATTGTTTCTGTTTCTTCTTGCTGGAGGTGACCATTTTGCTGAAGCCCAGTGTCCCTGAACAGCAAGTATATCATAAAGCAGAATTAACCAATCGATTTTCGGGTTTCAAAAAACTGCTACATTGCCGGGATTGCTAACTGTCACATTTTCCCCCTCAACCAAACTGTTATACCATCGAATGGCTGGTGTCATAACTGATCACATGTGCAGCACCATGGCAGTTGCAGATGAAATAGAAGCAGCTTCCTTGATTTTAAAGGATAGTTACTGTAATTCTGCTCAGAAGTAAACCCATCAATTTTAACAGTTTCAAAAAACAGTTACAATCCTGGCACATGTTGGGAATGTAACTGTCACATTGTTTGTACTCTAAACCAAACTGTCAAACCATCCAATGGCTGGAACCATAACTGATCACATGTGCAGAATCATGGCAGTTGAAGATTAAACAGAGGCCAAGATGGCAACTTCCTTGGCTGAAAACGATAGGAGGGATTACGTCCACTTGAAGGCTGTCAGCAGATTGGTCTCTACAAACTCAGCAGTGCCTAAAAATGGAGGGCAACTGAGCATGTGCAGAGCAGGGTGAGGCAGTGTATTACTGTATTTTAACCACTTCAGCCCCGGAAGAATTAGCTGTTCAATGACCAGGCCATTTTTTGCGATACGGCACTGCATCGCTTTAACTTACAATTGCGCGGTCGTGCGACGCTGTACCCAAACAAAATTTATGTCCTTTTTTTCCCCACAAATAGAGCTTTCTTTTGGTGGTATTTGATCATCTCTGTGGTTTTTATTTCTTTCACTATAAAAAAAAGAGTGACAATTTTGAAAAAAACACAACTGTACTTTTTGCTGTAATAAATAGCCCCAATTTTTTTTAAAAAAAAGCAATTTTCTTCTTCAGTTTAGGCTGATACGTATTTTTCTACATATTTTTCTACATATTTTTGGTAATAAAAATCACACAAAGCGTACATTGATTGGTTTGCGCAAAAGTTATAGCGTCTACAAATAGGGGATAGCTTTATGGCATTTTTATTATTATTTATTTTTTTACTAGTAATGGTGGCGATCTGCCATTTTCATCGAGACTGCGACATTATGGAGGACACATCGGACACTTTTGAAACATTTTTGGGTCGATTGACAATTTATACAGCGATCAGTGCTATAAAAATGCACTGATTACTGTATAAATGTCACTGGCAGGGAAGGGGTTAATACTAGGGGGCGATCAAGGGGATCAACTGTGTTCCCTAGTGTGTGTTCTAACTGTGGGGAATGGGACTGACTATAGGAGATAAGAGATCGTGGTTCCTAGCTCGTTCCAGTCTCTCCTCTCCTCACAGAACTGGGATGTGTGTGTTTAGACACACACACGTCCCTGTTCTGCTTCTCGTGCCCGCGATCTCTTGTGGCTGGTGGTCATTGCGACCGGCGGTCATGAGCATCGGCTTACAGGGACAGACATATAGCTACGACGGTTCGCGGGATCGTGCCGACCTGCCGCAGTATAATGATGGCGGCTGGTTGGCAAGTGGTTAAACAGTATAGGCACTTATTTTTAATGTTGCTATACCTGCAAAAGGGGCCAGCCTGAAGTGATCTAGCAGGACTTAATTTTCCGACCAAAGTTCCACTTTGGATAAAACCTTTATCCCACGAGGATAAAAACTGTTCCTGTAATGGCTTAAAAAGTGTTAGCTGGAGCTTAGCTTTAAAGCAGAACTAAACGTTCCTATCCTTTTCAGCCAAGAAAGCTGCCATCTTAGTCTCTGTTTGACCTGCATCTGTCATGATGCTGCACATGTGATCAGTTATGACACCAGCCATTTGATGGTTTGACAGTTGCACAAGCAGATGTGACAGTTAGTATTCCTGGCATACCGGGAATGTAACTGTTCTCTGAAACTGTTAAAGCGGAACTAAACCCATCAATTTAACGGTTTCAAAAAACAGTTACATTCCTGGCATGTTAAGATTGCTAACTGTCCCATTTTCTTGTGCTCTCAACCAAACTGTTAAACCATCAAATAGCTGGTGTCATAACTGATCGCGTCTGAAAAGCGCTGCTTAAACAGCGCTAAAGCTCCGGTCGCTTTAGTGCTAATGTGGCCGCGGCCCCAGTGTAAAAGGGGTCTAAGGAAAAAGTTCACTGATATTTTAAAGCAAAATAATCTTTTTACTTGATTTCAAGCTAAAGCTGTGTTAGAGTCTATACACTGAGATTTGTGTAGAGGTGAAAATGTAAGTTGTTACTTGTTGCTCCTTTAGTATGGGTCCTTTATAAATACTTGTGTAACTAAAGGCAAACTTTTTTTTTTTTTTGGATAGAGTAAGGGAGGGTATAACTAACCCCTGTCAGTTTGTTTGCCATCTGTGTCCCATTGGGGGGATTTTCCCTTACTTTCTGTCCCATACCCTAAACAGGAAGTGAGAAGAAATCCATCCAAGGTGAGGGAATCCCTGGGTGTCACCAGAACTAATGTCTCCATTGCAAGATTTCCCTTCTATTTCTGTTCTGTCAACCCAAATTTTGGGATTTTCTTTTACTTTCAATGATAATGGTAAACAGGACAAATAGAGAGGGTGAATCTCCCTAATGGGGGCACAGACAGCAATAAAAACTGACATGGGGTTCTAATCCACCTCTATCCAGAACTTAAAAAACAGTGTTTCTTTTAGTTATACTTTTATATAGATAATAAAAATATAGGTAATGAAAATGATTGAAGAGCCATGATTGCAAAGCATCATGTACAGTTAAACTGCGTCCATTCTGTTTGAATAGTACCACGTGGCACAAGGATACATCCATGCATTTGGTATGTTTCCTTCAGAAGTGAATACATTGTCATATAAACAAAGCTCTGGGACAGAGTGCTTTGAGTGAGGGAAACAACCTGTGTCACAAAGACAGCCCTGTAAAGGATTGTGGGAAGACCACTAGCAAAGATAGGGTTTTCTCAGCTGTAGGGTAGGCTACCCCCATTGGGCACTAGGCTTCACTTATCAAAGTGGCTGTTTTGCCCTTCAGACCAGTGTCTCTCAAACTTTTTTCAGTCAAAGCACCCTTTAAAATTCCGCACAATCTCAAGCCACCCCATTCTAAATTTTAAAAACAAAACTAATCGTTTTACATAACGTAGCAACAACCCCACATGTAGGATGCCCAACGCTAGAGGAGATTATTCTTCCAAAGCAAACATACCTTTGTATGCTGGTACTGATTAGTATTCCAATGTTTCTCTTCTTCCTTAGTTTCTCTCCCTTATTCAGCTAATGTGATCCCAGAGCTGATGGAGAGGGGAAGGGGACGGGCAAACAAGGATACTCTAAGTGCCCAACATCCTACTTATCAACTAATGAGGTCATTGGTTAGTAGGACACTGGTGGCTGGAAGGTTGTAATGGTGCACAATGAAAACTTGTGGCTTTGTGTAACTAATAGGCAGGCTTCATCCATCCACTGGCTTGTATACATTTGGGCAATTTCTAGGCATTTTGCCAAGGAACACATGAAAGCACCCTGTTTGAAAAAAGGCTGCTACAGTTTCCAATCAGATGCAAACTTTCACTGAGAAATTATAGTTTGGTGACTGAAAGAAGAATCTGATTGGTTAGGAAGGACTAGTGAAATCAGTTGACAAAGGACTCCAGGAATTTAGCCACTTTTTAAAAAAGTAATGGTTTACAATGTGTTAAAGAATATGTAAACCCAACATTTCATATTCCTGATCTGTGCCTGCTGTACCATGTACTGGTATGAACAACTATCCTGTTCTCTTTGCATTGCTACCTTTTGTGTGAAATCCCTGGTGTTCCTGCTAGTCCCTCCGCTCACCCTATTAAGAACTGACCACACTAAGTAGAACACACGGTGGTCAGTTCTCTAGCTGTGCTGGGAACTCAGCCTGTTCTCCTCCAATGATCAGAATTGTCCAGACCCCGCCCCCTCGCACAGCCATTTACTGGGAAGATCGTTTACATATACTCTAGGTCCAAGGAGGTATATGTCACCTCCTGGACTTGCTGTGTTAGTTCAGTTGGTAGACCTTTGACCTTTAGAGAACTATCCCTTTAAGGATTATCTGTCTAAATAATTACAGGGCCATTCTCTGTGCTGCCATCTAAATCAACTATACAGTTCACATTATCTAAAGTAGTTGATTTGCAGATGAATTAAAGGAGGTATGTAACAAAGTTGCAAGCTATAGCTATTCCATGATCTACAATGCACTCATATTCTCTGTTAAATATAAGGCATTGGTGTTGATGTATGGAAAAGCTGAGCAAAATGTAGTCTTTTTGTCCATAGTAAGAAATGTCATTTTTATTTATTTTTTTGTATTGTCCCAGTGCTGTTCAGACAGTTTGATCTGTTGCTATGGATAGCTATCTTAATTTATCACAACTTTATGCTCCATTTATTTTGTTATGAAAAAATAATGCTATGTAAACTGCAGAAAAAAATGCACTCATGTAAACTTGCAGAAAAAAAATGAAATTATGTAAACATGCATGCCTAAAAAAAAAAAACTCCACAGAAATCTATATGGACATAAGTACCAGTTATTGGTTTGTTGAGTCATTTTGCCCTTATATGCAGAAATAGATAGTAAATTAGTATTAGTATTATTAATGTAATATAACCATGTACTCAATTCTGATGTATTTTGTTTTATAGCATCTGGAGCAAGAGAAGCACGAATTGAAAAGACGATTTGATAATCGTGAAGGGGAATGGGAAGGGCGAGTGTCTGAGCTGGAGAGTGATGTGAAACAGCTACAGGAAGAGCTGGAGAAGCAGCAGGTGCATTTGAGAGAGGCTGATCGGGAGAAATGCACAGCAGTCCAGGAATTATCAGATCAAAACCAAAGACTCTTGGAACAGCTCAATAGGGTGAGTGTCTTTGGCAGTCATAGCTGCTCAGTTTAACCACTTCAGCCCCGGAAGGTTTTACCCCCTTCCTGACCAGAGCACTTTTTACAATTCGGCACTGCGTCGCTTTAACTGCTAATTGCGCGGTCATGCAATGCTGTACCCAAACGAAATTTGTGTCCTTTTCTTCCCACAAATAGAGCTTTCTTTTGATGGTATTTGATCACCTCTGCCATTTTTATTTTTTGCGCTATACACGGAAAAAAACGAAAATTTTGAAAAAAAATGATATTTTCTACTTTTTGTTCTAAAAAAAATCCAATGAACTCAATTTTAGTCATACATTTAGGCCAAAATGTATTCGGCCACATGTCTTTGGTAGAAAAAATGTCAATAAGTGTATATTTATTGGTTTGCGCAAAAGTTATAGCGCCTACAAACTAGGGTACATTTTCTGGAATTTACACAGCCTTTAATTTATGACTGCCTATGTCGTTTCTTGAGGTGCTAAAATGGCAGGGCAGTACAAAACCCCCACAAATGACCCCATTTTGGAAAGTAGACACCCCAAGGAATTTGCTGAGAGGCATGTTGAGCCCATTGAATATTCATTTTTTTTGTCCCAAGTGATTGAATAATGACAAAAAAAAAAAAAAAAAAAAATTACAAAAAGTTGTCACTAAATGATATATTGCTCACACAGGCCATGGGCATATGTGGAATTGCACCCCAAAATACATTTAGCTGCTTCTCCTGAGTATGGGGATACCACATGTGTGGGACTTTTTGGGAGCCTAGCCGCGTACGGGGCCCCGAAAACCAATCACTGCCTTCAGGATTTCTAAGGGCGTACATTTTTGATTTTACTCCTCACTACCTATCACAGTTTTGAAGGCCATAAAATGCCCAGATGGCATAAAACCCCCCCAAATGACCCCATTTTGGAAAGTAGACACCCCAAGCTATTTGCTTTGAGGCATGTTGAGTCCATGGAATGTTTTATATTTTGACACAAGTTGCGGGAAAGTGACAAATTTTTTTTTTTTGCACAAAGTTGTCACTAAATGATATATTGCTCACACAGGCCATGGGCATATGTGGAATTGCACCCCAAAATACATTCTGCTGCTTCTCCTGAGTACGGGGATACCACATGTGTGGGACTTTTTGGGAGCCTAGCCGCGTACGGGGCCCCGAAAACCAATCACTGCCTTCAGGATTTCTAAGGGTGTACATTTTTGATTTTACTCCTCACTACCTATCACAGTTTCGGAGGCCATGGAATGCCCAGGTGGCACAAACCCCCCCCCCAAATGACTCCATTTTGGAAAGTAGACACCCCAAGCTATTTGCTGAGAGGCATGGTGAGTATTTTGCAGCTCTCATTTGTTTTTGAAAATAAAGAAAGACGAGAAAAAAAAATTTTTTTTTTCTTTTTTCAATTTTCAAAACTTTGTGACAAAAAGTGAGGTCTGCAAAATACTCACTATACCTCTCATCAAATAGCTTGGGGTGTCTACTTTCCAAAATGGGGTAATTTGGGGGGGTTTTTTGCCACCTGGGCATTCCATGGCCTCCAAAACTGTGATAGGCAGTGAAGAGTGAAATCAAAAATTTACGGCCTTAGAAAGCCTGAAGGCGGTGCTTGGTTTTCGGGGTCCCGTACGCGGCTAGGCTCCCAAAAAGTCTCACACATGTGGTATCCCCGTACTCAGGAGAAGCAACAGAATGTATTTTGGGGTGTAATTTCACATATTCCCATGGCATGTTTGAGCAATATATCATTTAGTGACAACTTTGCGCAAAAAAAAAATAAAAAAAATAAAAATCTCTTTCCCGCAACTTGTGTCACAATATAAAATATTCCATGGACTCGACATGCCTCTCAGCAAATAGCTTGGGGTGTCTACTTTCCAAAATGGGGTCATTTGGGGGGGTTTTGAACTGTCCTGGCATTTTATGCACAACATCTAGAAGCTTATGTCACACATCACCCACTCTTCTAACCACTTGAAGACAAAGCCCTTTCTGACACTTTTTGATTACATAAAAAAATAATTTTTTTTTGCAAGAAAATTACTTTGAACCCCCAAACATTATATATTTTTTTAAAGCAAATGCCCTACAGATTAAAATGGTGGGTGTTTCATTTTTTTTTTTCACACAGTATTTGCGCAGCGATTTTTCAAACGCATTTTTTGGGGAAAAAACACACTTTTTTAAATTTTAATGCACTAAAACACACTATATTGCCCAAATGTTTGATGAAATAAAAAAGATGATCTTTGGCCGAGTACATGGATACCAAACATGACATGCTTTAAAATTGCGCACAAACGTGCAGTGGCGACAAACTAAATACATTTTTAAAAGCCTTTAAAAGCCTTTACAGGTTACCACTTTAGATTTACAGAGGAGGTCTACTGCTAAAATTACTGCCCTCGATCTGACGTTCGCGGTGATACCTCACATGCATGGTGCAATTGCTGTTTACATTTGACGCCAGACCGACGCTTGCGTTCGCCTTAGCGCGAGAGCAGGGGGGACAGGGGTGCTTTTTTTTTTCTTTATTATTATTATTTTTTTATCTTATTTTTAAACTGTTCCTTTCATTTTTTTTTTTTTAAATCATTTTTATTGTTATCTCAGGGAATGTAAATATCCCCTATCATAGCAATAGGTAGTGACAGGTACTCTTTTTTGCAAAAATTGGGGTCTATTAGACCCTAGATTTCTCCTCTGCCCTCAAAGCATCTGACCACACCAAGATCGGTGTGATAAAATGCTTTCCCAATTTCCCAATGGCGCTGTTTACATCCGGCGAAATCTAAGTCATAAAATGCTCGTAGCTTCCGGTTTCTTAGGCCATAGAGATGTTTGGAGCCACTCTGGTCTCTGATCAGCTCTATGGTCAGCTGGCTGAATCACCGGCTGCATTCTCAGGTTCCCTGTTGAGACAGGAGAGCCAGAGAAAAACACGGAAGACGTTGGGGGGGGGGGCATTCCCTCCCACTGCTTGTAAAAGCAGTCTAGAGGCTAATTAGCTGCTAGGATTGCTTTTACATGAAAGCCGATCGCTGGCTGAAAAGAATGATACCAAGATGATACCTAAACCTGCAGGCATCATTCTGGTATAACCACTCAAAGTCGTGAATGGCGTACCTGAAGACAAAAAAATGGTTAACAATAAAGCACAGTAAACGGTAAGGTATAAAAAATTGCATATCTGAAAAGCAAACATGATAAAACATAATAACAATAAAACATTGCAGAATAGGATACAGTAAAAAAGAGCAGAACAAGAGAGAGAGAATAGAGAGAGAATAGAGAGAGAGAGAACAATAAAACGACAACTATTTTTTTTTTTATTTTATATTTTTGTTTGTGTTTTTTTTTTTTTTTTTTACACTTTTTTTTGTAACTAACTTTTATAACTGTAACCGGTTCCAGGTTCGGGTCTCTCAAAATGCGATGGCATCTTGGGAGACCCTGTGAAAGTGTGCCTAGTCTGTGCAATGCTGTACCCTACGCTAATACTCAACTAGTGAAAGGTAGCGTTCAAAACATTCACCAATGCAAAGACCAGGATTGTCAGGACAGGAGGGACAATAATAGCGGGTGTCACGCCTATATCCGCGCTTGCTGCAGACACAACATCTTTTTTGGGGGGGTTCGCTGGGTAGGGGTACTCGGGAGGACATAAAGAAAATGCCTCTCATGCAGCCGACTGCATTTGGTTGGGGATGTGAATGGGGGAAGTACGGGCGCTGCAGAAGCGGTGGGTTCCCAATTAGGATTGGCGAATGCAGCAGGAAGGGCACTATGGACACGACGGGCCTGTGTTTGTCTTCTTGGTGGCAGCGGGACACTACTTGTGCTTGCCACCTCACCAGCTTGAACTGCATTTATGGGACTCGCCACGTCACCAAGTCTTACTGCAGTGCTGGTTTGACTACAACCGGGGTGTACTAGGCCGCTGGTGCTTGCCAGTTCACCAAAACGCTACCAAAAAAACTGTTAGCGATCGCAGGGATCAGGCCTGACTCTGCGAACACTGCAGTTATGCGTTTAGTGTTTTGTAAGTGTCAGTGATCGATCGATACTGCACTTGGGTGGGCTGGGCTGGGCCGGGTGGAGGGGCAAAACGCAGGTGCTAGCAGGTATCTGGGCTGATCCCGCTAACACTGCGTTTGTGGGAACCCTAAACTGCTGGGGACGCTAGTATAGATCTGATCAGATCAGATATTGATCCGATCAGATACTATACCACTAAGGGAGGTGTACGGTGCGTGCGTGGGTGTTAGCGGTACTGGCGCTAACCTGACGCTGCCTGGGGCTGGTGCTTGCCAGTTCACCAAAACGCTACCAAGAAAACTGTTAGCGATCGCAGGGATCAGGCCTGACTCTGTGAACGCTGCAGTTATGCGTTTAGTGTTTTGTAAGTGACAGTGATCGATCGATACTGCACTTGGGTGGGCTGGGCCGAGCAGAGGGGAAAAACGCAGGTGCTAGCGGGTATCTGGGCTGATCCCGCTAACACTGCGTTTTTGGGAACCCTAAACTGCTGGGGACACTAGTATAGATCTGATCGGATCAGATATTGATCCGTACAGATACTATACCACTAAGGGAGGCGTATGCTGCGTGCGTGGGTGTTAGCGGTACTGGCGCTAATCTGACGCTGCCTGGGGCGACGCATATCACCGCCGGGCGATCAGGGGGCTAAACCTTTATTAGGTAATAAACGGCGGGTGCCCTGACACTATAAAAAATAAACGAACTAACCAGCGTCACCCGTAACGGTTATACGGTGATCAGTGGTGAAAGGGTTAACTAGGGGGCAATCAAGGGGTTAAAACATTTATTAGGTAGTATATGGGGGTCCCTGTCACTATAAAACGCTGACGGCGAACCTAAATATTTACCTCCCTAACTAGCGTCACCAGCGACACTAATACAACGATCAGAAAAATGATCGCTTAGTGACACTGGTGACAGGGGGTGATCAAGGGGTTAAAACTTTATTAGGGGGGGTTAGGGGGGTATCCTAGACCTAAAGGGGGGTAATACTCACTGCCCTAACACTGGAACTGTCACAAACTGACACCATGCAGTAATCAGAAAAAAAAAAAAAAATACTGCTTGCTGTCAGTTTGTGACGGGGGGGGGGGGGGGGGTGGTGATTGGGGGGTGATTGGGGGGGGATCGGGGGGGGGATCGGGGGTGTAAAGTATGCCTGGCATGTTCTACTGTGTGTGTTGTGCACTCACATGTCTTCTCTCCTCGGCGCTGGGACGGAAACTGCCAAGCCGAGGAGAGATGACATCACATCCTCTGCCTGTGTGAAACTACACACAGGCAGGGGAGTATTCCGATTGGCTGGGAGCGATCGCGAGGGGGGGGCCACGATCGGATGGTCTCCCCCTCGCCTCCCGATGCTCCCAGTCAAATGCCTGCCCTAGCCATTCTGCCGCCGTATATGTGCGTTAGGCGGTCGGCAAGTGGTTAATGTCAAGGTGATTAATATCCATAGAGGAAATCTCACTAAACAAGTCTGGGTAACTTTATTTTTAATAACACAAACTCCTTACAGGATACCCCACTTTTAAGTACACAATGGGGTTTATTTACTAAAGCTGGAAAGTGCAAAATCAGATTCACTTCTTCATAGAAACCAATGAGCTTCCAGGTTTTATTACCAAAGCTTAATTGAACAAGCTGGGGTTAGAAGCTCATTGGTTTCTATGCAGAATTGAGCCTGATTTTGCGCTTTCCATCTTTAGTAAATAAACACCATTGCGTATGTACTTAATCAAATATTCTTTAGGTTTTAGGTCCAATAATATATCAAGTAACTCCTCTAAAAAAATCTCTTAAGTGCAAATTGATGGTGAGATCAATTGTTACTTGGATCTCTTTGTCTAAACTTGCCTTGTACACACGATGAGAATATCAGGCAAACAATTGTCTATATTTTTTCCATGCTAGTCTCATATGGAAAATGAAGAGGTCACTTAACTTACGAAAATTCTCATATGACAGAATACAACTTCGGAAGTGATGTAATGTATTGTATTGTATTGTATTTTTGGAAGAAAACTGCACTGATTAAATGAAGAGAAAAGAGGGATATGAGAATAGGAAATGTGTAAGGTACTGCCAACATACTTGTACAACTAGAATAGGAGGAGATATGCAACCAGTACATAAAAAGGTCGTCCCTTAGGACTTTTTAGGCAGAAAGAAATAGAGCAGGGATATGCAATTAGCGGACCTCCAGCTGTTGCAAAACTACAAGTCCCATCATGCCTCTGCCTCTGGGTGTCATGCTTGTGGCTGCCAGAGTCTTGCTATGCCTCATGGGACTTGTAGTTCCAGAACAGCTGGAGGTCCGCTAATTGCATATCCCTGATATAGAGAGTAACAATATGTAGAGGATGCACATAAGTGCTAGCTTTATTAAGTATAGAAAAAATAGTATAGGTACAAAATTCACTTTAAAATACATCAATAAGTCAATCATATACAAGGTAAAATTATCAACCCAAAGCTCACAATCCACTGCCTAAATCAAGTTGAGGTCAGACGGATAGATTTACAGCACACATCCTGACATGTTTCGGAGATTCGCATTGATATACAATATTCCTTCATCAGGGGTTTTACAGTTGGGTGATTTGATCTTTTTCTGTAATATAAATTTAATTGTATAGTACAGTATATAGGAAAATTCCAACAGTTACACTTTACACAATGTTCTATATCAAGACTAGTGATACTTACATAGATAAAATTCATTGTAAATCATAACTGGGTAAAAACAGTGGTGGAGGGAATACAGGCTGGCTGACAAGTCCACAAAAGTAGAGGTTAGGCAGTTATGGATCTAGGGCCAATCACTGCATCACATTCACAAGAGACGCCTGATTGAAAGCTCCACAGCCAAAATGTACTGTGTAAGAAAATCATAGACAGAGGATTTACTGAATTAGTCCTACATGTAACATGAAGTGGCATAGAGATAGGGGGATATCTATCCCTAGTCTGCCTGTCTAAGTTAAAGTGTTTACCTTTGACTGTGTACGTTCGAGACGTAGACCTCCTACTGATTTAATGAAAGTCGTATGGGCTGGTATCATACGAGAACAATTTTTGTGTTTGTCCCATCCCTGTACAATTGTTTAGAAAGCAGTATTTTTCAGTTGATTTTCTCATCGTGTGTACTAGGTTTAAAAGTGGAATGAAATATCTGGGCCACTATTGCCACAATAATGGCACCGCTGTTATTAATCTTCTGAAGTTTGCTGAAACTTAACCGCAACATATGCAGTGTGAAGGGATACTGAATTAATAATGAACAACATATTTATGCACAGCTCAGAAGGATAGGAAGCGAGAGAAAGGTCATCCTTGTGATTGCAGCACGCCATGACTTTTCTTCCTGACTCAACATTTGACGCACACATGGTGAAGGAAATATAAATTCTTCAAGCTTTTCTAACCTTTTCAAAAATCTCTGTGGGTGATGAGTACTTCCGTTATTTGTGCATGTTCATTATTGCCCAGGAGTTGACGCTTGCACCGCTTAAGCATCACTGTCTGACTGGAGTTAACACTGATCATATCTCTTATAATCATCAGGATGTGTATGAGCACCCTCATTGGTCAGATTTTCTAATTCTAGAATATTCCAGAATATTGACTGGAGATATCCTATATCCTTGTCTTTTCTTTTCTTCTCAAACAAATATCTAAAACTGAATATATGGTTGCACTTATATCAGCCAATGGCATTCTTCGATTAGACGAGTGTTTTGTTTTTTTTTTTTATTTGTTCAACAATGTAGCTACTTTATTATGCAATATCATAAAACCATGTGTATTGAGCTCAGAGGAGGTGTATTATTATAAAGTAACAACTGGCAGTATGAGTCTTGCATCTAAAGTGGTTGGAAAATTTTTCTTTTGATGAGTGGAGCCAAATTGAATTTCTAATGCCCTGTGCACACTGTCCGATTTTCTGATGGAAAATGTGTGATAGGACCTTGTGGTCGGAAATTCCGACCGTGTGTGGGCTCCATCACACATTTTCCATCAGAATTTCCGACACACAAAGTTTGAGAGCAGGCTATAAAATTTTCCGACAACAAAATCCGTTGTCAGAAATTCCGATCGTGTGTACACAAATCCGACGCACAAAGTGCCACACATGCTCAGAATGAATTAAGAGACGAAAGCTATTGCTACTGCCCTGTTTATAGTCCCGACGTACGTGTTTTACGTTACCGCGTTCAGAACGATCGGATTTTCCGACAACTTTGTGTGACCGTGTGTATGCAAGACAAGTTTGAGCCAACATCCGTCAGAAAAAATCCATGGATTTTGTTGTCGGAATGTCCGATCAATGTCTGACCGTGTGTACAGGGCATTACAGTGATTGTGATTTTCGTTCAGGAAAGTCTATTCACTTGAATTTTATGAGCAGACATTTTTTTAAGTACTTTAGAATGGCATTCATCCAGTCATCAAATGCAGTAAAGAGAATTTTTGTATGAATTTTTGTACAACTATTCGTCCAGACATTTGTTCAAAACTCTACAAGTGTATGGCCCGCTTAAAGGATGTTTTCTGGTTAAATTAAAGGAGATGTACAGGGCAGGGCTCAAAATTTTAAGTCCTGAGCTACTAGCCAGGCCTTAAGAGTTACTTGCACCAGTTGCCCCACCCAACCCCTACCTTGCCCTCCCCTAATTCCACCCCTAAACACGCCCTTATAAATTATCTCATGAAATGACACTGAATTAAGTTGCAAAATTTTTTTTCGCAACAACAACTTTAGCCAGCTGTCAGGGTGCTGAGTGGATCCCAACAATATGGTCAGGATCCTTCCAGACCCTGGAGTGGCTCTGTGACGTCAACTGACAGTGAGCCTTAGTCCACTGTCGGCTGATTCTAGGTTACAGGAGAGCACAAGTAAGTGTATTTCTGTGACTCAGAAGAGAAGTATGAGCAAAAAAGCTTTAGTCATACTTTCCTTTTTAAAAGTAGGCCCATGCTTTATCTCCTGTGTGACATGGATGCCACAAATTCTCCTCTTCATATGCAGTGCACATTTATAATCTCCAGATTTTAATGTCATGAACAAAGAGTACACAAGCAGTTTTATTTAACAGCCAACAAACACAGTGCTGTAACCCATGGCATCCAATCAGAATTCAACTGTTTAGTGATCATAAATCTTTAACTCAGGACATGCATTTAATTTCTGTAATCTGATGCATATTTGATTGGTTGACGTTCATTGCTGCACTTTACACATGAATATTGCTCTTTCTGCTGCTTTATTGAGTAAGCCTGTCAGCATGCCAGCAAGGTGTTTTGCATGGTAACATCTTCAACAGAGTGAAGGGGAGCTATACCTGCAGGTGAAAGTGAAAATACCCATTAATTACTCATTAATCATTCATCATGTTAATTTAACATCTTCACAGCTTACCACTGCCTGACAGTATCAAATGTGTTTGTAATCGCTGTTCATACAGATATATCATTAAATCACATTCTCTTTTCTCTGGAATATAGTGTAAAAAAAATACAGTATATACCTCTGCACCACCATCATTCACTATTGAATACTGAGGATTCCTAAGGCCGGGTTCACATCTATGCCAATTGGATGCGGATTTTTCCGCATCCTATTTGCATGACAGGCGAGTGTGACCGTCTCTCAATGGAGCCAGTTTACACAGATCCGGGGCGGCGATGATCTGCATTCAAAAAGGGTCCAGTGCGTGTTTGGGTCTGGTTCAGGTGCAAATTCAGGCAAAAATTCAGACCTGAATCGCACCTAAACTGGTGAACAGACACGCACCGGACCCCAGGCACAAACCCCTGGCCGCACATATGTGAACCCGGCCTCAGTGCCTGAGTCTGATCTTAGGTAGAACAGCCTTAAGTTTGCTTCATGTGTACTTAGAATAGGACATTTTAGAATCATGGTTAACCGCTTGCTGACCAGCCGCCGCAGTTGTACTGCGGCAACATGGCTCAGCTGCGCAAATCGCCGTTATGTTTCGTCGGTAACAGGTAACATGGCCGTCTATGATACAGACGTAACATAACGGCGTTTCGCGCAGCCGAGCCATGTTGCCTCAGTACAACTGCGGTGGCTGGTCGGCAAGCTCCCCGAGCCGATGCGAGTCCCCGGCGGTCTAGATCACCGCCGGGCTCCCACGATCGCTCGGGGCACACGGAGAATCGGGAGCTGTGTGTGTAAACACACAGTTTCCGGTTCTCTGAGCAGAGAACTGACAGATCGTCTGTTCATACAGAGTTTCCCTGCACAGTCCCCACCCCCCTTCAGTTAGAACACAAACTAGGACACACATTAACCCCCTTTACTGCCCCTTAGTTTTAACCCCTTCACTGCCAGTGACACTTTTACAGTAATCAGTGCATTTTTAATCGCACTGATCGCTGTATTAATGCCAATGGTCCCAAAAATGTGTCAGAATTGTCCAATGTGTCCGCCATAATTTCGCAGTCATGATAAAAATCACTGATCGCCGCCATTACTAGTAAAAAAAAAAAAATTATTCATAAAAATGTCATAAAACTATCCCCTATTTTGTAGACTCTATAACTTTTACGCAAACCAATCAATATACGCTTATTGCGATTTTTTTTTACCAAAAATATGTAGAAGAATACATATTGGCCTAAAATGAGGAAAAAAATGTTTTTTTTTATACATTTTTTGGGGATATTTATTATAGCAAAAAGTAAAAAATAATGTGTTTTTTTCAAAATTGTCGCTCTTTTTTTGTTTATAGCGCAAAAAATAAAAACCGCAGAGGTGATCAAATACCACCAAAGGAAAGAAAAAATCGTGTAAAAAAAATGGACGTCAATTTTGTTTGGGAGCCACGTTGCATGACCGCGCAATTGTCAGTTAAAGCAAAACAGTGCCGAATTGCAAAAAGTGATCTAGTCTTTGGCCAGCCAAATGGTCCGGGGCTGAAGCGGTTAAAGAAATTAGTAAATGCTACATCTCTGCCATCCCCGCACTTTCTTTGATAAGCAGGTGTCTCTTGTTATTACTTAGGTCCATGTTAGAAAATGTTTTTCTGCTATTAAGGCTTCATGCACGCTGGACGTTAAAATGACGTTATAAAAACGCAAGTAGCTTTGCAGCTTTGAGTAATTCAAAGGTTTTTTTAACGTTTTTGCAATAGCGTTTTTAGCGTTTATGATCTTTTTAGCGTTTTTCCACATTATCGTTTTCTAAAGGAGAAGTAGGGTCAGAGCTTTTTTGGCCCTACTTCTCCTGTAGGTCACAGGAGTGCACTTAGCTCTGCAGTCATGTGACCCACATTTAGCCGCCAGCGGACTAAAGTCTGCTGTCGGCTGACATCACTCAGCCGGTCCAGACTCTGTAGAGATCTTGACTTTAATGTCGGGATCCACCCAGATGCCTTACTTGCAGCTTGCTCAGCCTCTCAGTATGCTGCTGAGAGCCTGAAGCAGCTGCTCCAGTCCCCTCCATAGTCCAGAGCTCCAGTGAGTGTTTGGGGGGGAGGGGAGCAGAGAGCCAATGACTGACAGTTACCGCTCTATGCTCACTGAAGAACCAGAACTGAGTGATCAGTGATGTTTGAGGCGGGGGACAGATGCAGCATCAGATCGATGAAGTGAGTATGTAGTTTTTTTTTTTTTTTCAAACCTCATACTTCACTTTTAATAGTTAGATGTTAGCATTTTCAAAAACATGCAAAAACAACAGCACTTTTACCTTAAAGTGTATTTCCACATTTTTAGCCAAATTGGGATAACACCCGCTTTATAATTGTTACATTCAGGGCTTTCTTCTCTGAAAAAAGGTACAGGAACTCATTCACGACCTCCCCCCCCCCCCCCCCCCCCTTACACACACCCTCCAAACGCCATCAAATAGAGGGTGTGGTCAAATTTCACTAACAGTGGGAGGGTCTTAACAGGGTCATTCAATACCAGGAGTGCATTATGTACAGAGTGCAGAGTTCGGGGGGGGTTACACACAGACTGCAGAGTTCAGGGTGTACTACGTAAATAGTGCAGAGTTCAGGGCTGCGCCACACACAGAGTGCAGAATTCAGCCTTCTTCCACAGCTGCTTATCTCTGCACCCCCCATCCACATCTCACATTTACCCCTCTTTAGCTCTGCTCTCTGCATGTAACCCCCCTCTACTGCCCCCATCTTTTCCCCATCTCCTTAAAAGCTCCACCATCTTCCACGTGTCTTATATTTGTTGCTGTATTAAGTATTAAGCACCCAGCCGGCTCTAGTACCTCCCTGCTTGCTGTATTTGGCTCCACCTCTCTCACTTGCAGGGGGATCATCCAGTGGTGATGTTGGCATTTGCACTGCACCCCAGGTACCTGCATCTCCCCTGTCTCCATCCTTCACTCAGTGGGAGCCACTCAGGAGATTTGATATGTGGGAGCTGTTGGGGAACAAGCTGTCACTTGTAAGCATAGAAGCCAGACTTTTGTGTTTTCAAGTAATAGTGGTGGGGACAAGGACAGGGAGCCGAGGACCTGAGCCAGAGGTGGTGGAACTGAGTTCCACCAAGTTCCAGCTGAAAAAAAGCCCTGGTTACATTTCTCCATTCACATAGCATAACCTAAAAAGAAATATTTAAAAATTGCAGCTTACCTTTTTTAGACGCTCTATTCTGGACCCTCCAGCAAGAAAATTTCCTAGGTAATTCTCTTTGTTTATTAGGTGGGTGGGCAGTTGTGTTTGCCATAATGAACTTTGTCTGTACTGTGCAGGCAGATTTTCATTATTAATTGTAACTAGATTTGAACACTCTGTCTTAGCAAAGCAGTAAAGATGTAGAGCCTGGGCTTCTTGCACTGTTAGGGGTGGCAGGTGCTTGGTCCAGCACTGCATACTGTGGTTCCATACGCCATCCCCTATATCTCTACTATGTCACATGAGGGGTGTGGAAGGAATCACAGTGGACCAGGCATCTGATACACCTGGAAGTGTGTCAGATGGTGTAGACTCTTTAGCTATCAAGGCTCTTCAAGGGAGCCAAAAATCGGTGGTATGGATGCCAGAAAGGTAATTGTTTTATATTTTTTTTATTTATTAACTAGCAGTTTACAATGAAGTGGTTCTAAAGGCAGAAGGTGTTTTTACCTTTATGTATTCTATGCATGAATTTAAAAAACTTTCTGTGTGCAGCCCCCCCCCCCCCCCCAGTCTCCCCTTATACTTACCTGAGCCCCATCTCAATCCAGCAACGTGCATAAGAGCAACGGCTCTACCAGGTCTATCTCTTCCCATTGGCTCACACAGCAAGCAGCAATCACAGCCAGGGAGCCAATGAGGAGAGAGTGAGGGGCGGGGCAGCTCCACGCTCTGTGTGTGTATTGACAATGTCTATTTACAGGGGCGCGGCTCAGGAGCCAGCCTAATTGAGGCTTGCTATTGGGGGCAGGAGGGCGGAGCCAGGACCGCTGGCAGGGGACCCAAAAAGAAGAGGATTAGGGCTCCTCCCTGCAATTCCATTGTACAGAGCAGGTAAGTATAAGGTGTTTGTTTTTTATTTATTTTTTTATTCCAACCTTTGGAATCCCTTTTTCTTTTTCTTCAAAATTTTTTCTTAAAAAAAACCCCAAAACGCTAAAACGCTAACGCGGAGAAACACTAATAAGCGCTAAAAACCGCTATTGCAAAAATGTTGAAAGAAGTTGAAAAACTCACTGCAAAGCCACTGACGTTTTTATAAATGTAGCGTGTTTTTAAACATGGCGTACAGCAGTAAGAACTTAGGCATTCAACTAATTACATAGATGAAATACATATATGAGTTGTTTTATCTGCCAAAGGATTTGTATGCCTGTCCATCTAGTCCCTAGATTTACACAGCTCTTTCACACAGCACAGCCCTTTCTGCTACAGTTTCACTTTCACTTACTGGTCCCACCGCCACGCTATGACTGGATAGTGAAAGGAGAAGCAGCAGACTGATGAGTTCATCTTAGTAGACTACTCTCTGCTGTCCACGGAACACTGCAGTGTTTATACTATCCCTGCATTTTTTAGGTAATTCATCACAGTGTGTGTCCTGCAATGCCCTACACAGTTTTATCTGCATAACACTGCAGAGCGCACTCCGTAACTGTAAAAAAAACGCAGTGTCAGGAGGAGGAAAACCCGGTTACATAACTTTGAGAGGTCACATAACTTCACCTCCTGAAATTTTTTTAATGCATTTGTTGGAATGAGTGGACTTTTACTTACTTGAAGCTGGGTTCACACCTATGTGAATTGGATATGGGTTTCCCCGCATCTAATTCGCATAGCAGGAGATTGTGATCGGCTTTCTATGGAGCCGGTTCACACATCTCCACAGCGGGTCCGGTGTGATTTGCACAGGAGTCCTGTGTCTTTTTTTGTCCGTTTCAGGTCTGAATTCAGACAAAATTTCTGGCTGAAATCGGACCTGGACCTGTTATAGTGTGAACCCAGCCTTAAAGTCCCAGAGCAAGCAAAACGTAATGCACATTTGCAAAGCACATCATTGTGCTTTATAAATTTTGCGGGTATATATTTTTTAAAGCAGCAATACAGCTGTAGTAATGCCATACTGCTGTTTGATAAATGGGGCCCATAAAATCATTGACATTACTAACTTGTTTATGAAGGTCCAAGTTCAATGTTTTTCATCCTCATCTTTATTTTTATTGACCCGCCCGATGCCGCTCGATATTCAGCCTTGTGTACGGCCATTAAGTAGTGAAGCAAAGATAAGGATACAGTGCATCCGGAAAGTATTTACAGCGCTTCACTTTTTCCATATTTTGTTATGTTACAGCCTTATTCCAAAATGGATTAAATTCATTTTTTTCCTCAAAATTCTACAAACAATACCCCATAATTACCATGTAAAAGAAGTTTGTTTAAAATCTTTAAAAATGTATTAAAAATAAAAAACAAAAAAAATCACACGTACATAAGTATACTTTGTTGAAGCACCTTTGGCACCAATTACAGCCTCAAGTCTTTTTGAGTATGATGCTACAATTTTACACCTATTTTTGGGCAGTTTCTCCCATTCTTCTTTGCAGGAGCTCTCAAGCTCCATCAGGTTGGATGGGGAGCGTCAGTGCACAGCCATTTTCAGATCTCTCCAGAGATGTTAAATTGGGTTCAAGTCCGGGCTCTGGCTGGGCCACTCAAGGACTTTCACAGAGTTGTTCCATAGCCACTCCATTCTTATTTTGGCCGTTTGCTTAGGATCGTTGCCCTGTTGGAAGATGAACCTTTGCCCCAGTCTCAGGTCCAGAGCGCTCTGGAGCAGGTGTTTATCAAGGATGTCTCTGTACATTGCTGCAAGCATCTTCCCCTCAATCCTGACTAGTTTCCCAATTCCTGCCACTGAAAAACATCCCCACAGCATGATGCTGCCACCACCATTCTTCACTGTAGGGATGGTATTGGCTAGGTGATGAGCGGTGCCTGGTTTCCTCCAGACATGACGCTTGCCATTCAGCTAAAGAGTTCAATCTTTATTTCATCAGACCGGAGAGTTTTGTTTCTCATAGTCTGAGTGTCCTTCAGGTGCCTTTTGGCAAACTCCTGGCGGGCTGTCATGTGCCTTTTACTAAGGAGTGGCTTCCATCTGGCCACTCTACCATACAGCCTTGGTGGAGTGCTGCAGAGATGGCTGTTCTTCTGGAAGGTTCTCCTCTCTCCACAGAGAAACACTGGAGCTGTTTCAGAGTGACCATCGGGTTCTTGGTCAGCTCCCTGACTTAAGGCCCTTCTCCCCTGATCCATCAGCTTGGCTGGGCGCCCGCTCTAGGAAGAGTCCTGGTGGTTCCAAACTTCTTCCATTAAGGGATGATAGAGGCCACTGTGCTCATTGAGACCTTCGATCCTGCAGAAATTTTTCTATACCCTTCCCCAGATCTGTGCATCGATACAATCCTGTTCTCGTAGGTCTACAGGCAATTCCTTGGACTTCATGGCTTGGTTTGTGCTCTGACATGCACTAATAACTGTGGGACCTTTATATAGACAGGTGTGTGCCTTTCCAAATCATGTCCAATCAACTGAATTTACCAAAGGTGGACTCCAATTAAGTTGTAGAAACAGCTCAAGGATCAGTGAAAACAGGATGCACCTGAGCTCAATTTTGAGTGTCATGGCAAAGGCTGTGAATACTTATGTACATGGGATTTTTTTCGTTTTTTATTTTTAATAAATTTGCAAAGATTTCAAGCAAACTTCTTTCATGTTGTCATTATGGGGTATTGTTTGTAGAATTTAAATTAAATTTAATCCATTTTGGAATGTAACATTGTAACACAATTTGGAAAAAGTGAAGCACTGTGAATACTTTCTTAATGCACTGTAATGGCCTTTAGGCAAACCTGCCAATTGTCTATTCATGGCAAAGTAACAGGTCCACCGCATAGTCTTTGCCTTTCGTTGCTTATACTTACCTTCCCTGTGCTCCTGTGTCATACTGTTTCGGAGCCAGACACCTATGATTTTTCAGATATGGGGCTGCATGTAACGCTTTCCACTTCATCCCCCCATCCCATGCTCAGTGTCTGGGATGCCAGTGGCCAGGCCTGATGGGGAAAATTATTTAGCCATGTGCAAGCTCTGCAATAGGTCAAAATACAACTTATACAGGGTTTTTTTTTTTTTATTGGGATTTTGACAAGCAAACAAGGCAACAGGGACGTGTGGGGAAGTTGAAGATCAGTAGCAGACGAGGTTGGCTGGTAACCGCTTTTGTCCTGAATGAGCAAGATGGCACGTTAATTTGAGTTTTATAAAATTTAATGCAACATTTAATCATTTGTATACAATGGAGATATAAGGATAGCAATATAAAGAAGACCTATTGTCGGAAACAATATAAATCTTCATAATGTACACCTACAAAACAGCTGATGTGGTTCTTACATTTTTGTGTAAGAGAGGAGGACTGTTCCTCATTCCTGGCCTGACCTACTAACATTGATTGATCATTTTAAATACCCAATCAGGGTGAAGGGAATTAAAAATATATATATATTTACCCAGAACCTTTTAGTATATTTTAAGTAAACATAGGTTTGGCTGAAAATGATTTAATGTTACTTTAGTAAATTAACCACTCTTTGTCTTCAGATAATCTATATATAGATCATGAAATAAATTACTCTGAAGCTGACACAAGACCAGCTAATAGGATTGGGGTCTTCAGTGTCAAAGTGATTTCCACCTGCCGTGACAGCAGGAGACACTGACATACTTCTGTGGATTGAGCTATGTAATGACATTTTCTCATTGCTTAAATGTTATCCGGACATGCATAATTCTGAAAATCGTGCAAGCTGCTCATGGAAAACATGCACAAGCACACATAGGGGTTGATTTACTAATTGCACATAACCTGTTCCCCTTACAAGGGAGTTTTCACTTTGAAAGGGAATTTTCCTCATAGCTTAGTGAATGCGGTTAAAATTCACCTTGCAAAGAATACCTAATCACGTCCAAGGTAAAAAAAAATATTGCTTGAAAATGATTGGATGATGAAAATCATCTGAGCTTCACCACATTCCATTGCAAAGTGATAATTCCCTTGCAAAATAAACAGCCTATTTGCTTGTAGTAAATTAACCCCATAGACTTATGCGAGAGAGTATTTTCTGCCTGGCATTTGTTTCCTTGAGGAGCAGTGCTTTAGAAACAGATTCTTTGGCAGAAGCATTTGGCAGTTCTTAAAATATCATAGTGTCATCCTTCACACTGAGAAAGGCTTGTTTACAGTTCTTTTCAGTTTTTTTAATAGTGTTTCTCTGTGCAAATTAACTGCTTAAGGGACACCGCGACAGTGCTTTCATAGCCATTCTTAATATTTTCACTTTTGATAAAGCCTGACAAATCTACAGTCTTGGCAGAGCTTCAATCTGCCCTTATGATACCTACAGTACCAGACGTATATAAAACATGAATGTTTTGACTTTAAAATATTTGTTAACCTAAAAACAAAAAATTGGATCCTGTTCCCTTAAAGCATGTTATACAGCACAGTGCTTGAGCTGTGTAATTTGGCCACCCGCATCACCTAAAACACCTGGCTGATCCTGCCAGTTTCTACCCTTCCCTCTGTACGCCGACCACGATATATCAGGGCTGCCGAGCCCTGACACCGTGGTCAGTGTATGTGCCTCCGTCATCCGCAGCTCTCCTCTCTTGTGTCTGTGCCTCCCTCTGTCCTCTCCCTTCCCCTCCCTGCCTGTCAGCTCCCCGATCCTCCCTTCCTGCTCTAAAAAAAAAAGTGTTTTTCTTCTATAGTTCCCTCTGATATATAACATTAAGCTGCTCAGTGGATGTCATTTATAAAAATATGCGGTATAATAGCGTACTTCAGAGTGACTGCCCGCTGGTCTCCTCCTCTCCTCTTCCCGGCTGACGTCAGTTGGGGTTTCCCAGCACCTCCCTCTGCAGCTATTGGATCCGGAGAGGAGATCAGCGGATAGTCAGCTGAGCATCGAATGGCGCTCTGAAGTAAGCTATTATACCGAATATTTTTATAAATGACATCCACTGCGGAGCTTAATGTTATATATCAGAGGGAACTATAGAAGAAAAAATGTTACCTTAACCACTTCCCGCCCGGCCTATAGCAAAATAATGGCCGGGAAGTGGTTCAGTTATCCTGACTGGGCGTCATATGATGTCCAGCAGGATAAGCCATGATCGCGTGTCCTAGGAGGCGCGCAGCACGGTGATCGCTGTTGTGGTATGTCAGTCTGACACACCGCAACACCGATCTCAGTAAAGGTAAACCTTCTCTTTATTTTATTTTATTTTTTATTGGATATCGTAGGGAAAGGTTGGCATTGCTGTTATGGCCCACTGGGTAGCGTCATCATCTCACAGGGACAGGAAGTGAGGAGAAAACGAAAATCTTGAGTTGGCACTACAACAGGAATAGAGAGGAATCCTTCCAGTAAGGACACTTGTTTTGGTAACAGTCATCTAAGAGGATTTCCCTTAGTTTGGAGAGATTTATTTTTACACTCTGCTGTGTCTCCCCAGTGGGACACAGAAGGCAAAAAGCTAACAGGAGTTTTAACCATTCCTTTCCTTAATCTAGCCAAAGCAAAAAAAAATAGTATTGGCTTTAGATATACTTTAAAAGTTGTTTTAGCCATGATTTATGTATAAAACATGTTTCCCCAATGTTCCCCACTGATTTTAGTGCTTATATTGCGTAGCTAAATTGCGATGAAGCAAAGGAGAGTTAAAAAATGAACTATAAAAGAGAAAAAGAAAAAAAAGGTTGGGACTCTAAATGAGGTGCGTGGCAACTAGCTGGTGGATAGTTCACCCATGATAATGTAATGTATCCAAATACACAGGTGGACTCATAACATGGTATAATGTAAAAAGTAAATGTTGTTAGGAACAATTTTATTAAACGGCTATATCAGGGAAATGGTAGAAAATATGTGATTGCAACAATACATGCATATGGTTAAAACCTTGGGTCAATGATTTAATTGGATCACAGCATATTTGAAACATGATTATATGGACCAAGAGCTGGTTGTGTACAGCAATATACAGTTGGTACAATAGACAAAATTGATAAAATCAAATACATAACGTAATAACGAAATGCACCCTAAAAGCTTGACGCATTTCGTGGAGTATGCTCCACTTCCTCAGGAGCAGATGCATTGGGAATAAAATTCAGCTCTAGGTGTAGCATGTAATGTTGTGGATAATGGGCCGCTAGGGAGCGTCTGTACCGGGAACTGTGGGAGTATAATCCGTGACTACCTGGGATACAAGGGAGGACCTCAAAATAAATGCAGATCTCCAGTGCTGGATGACTATTACCAAAAGTAGAAATCTTATGGGGTTCCCACAAATTGGTCATGGCTAACTCCCAGCGTCACGCCAGCGTTCAAAGAGAAGGGGAGGTGACGGTTTGGCGCCAAAAAAGAGAAAAAAAGTATAAAAGAGGTTTGGATTTACAAAAAAAAACATATACTCACCTGGGTGGATCGATAGAATTGATACTACATCTGTCGTCCGCCTGCTCTGTACTGAGAACTGAGCAATCAAAGACCACTGATCATTCAGTTATCCCCTCGGCTCTGAGCAGAGAGCGGGGACAGTCAGTCACCGGCTCTCTGCTCTTCCCCTCCATTGCTCACTGGAGATCTGAGATGGGGAGGGAAGGGAGCAGCTGGCTCAGTCTCCCAGCCACACCGCTAAGAGGCTGAACCAGCTGCCAGTCCAGGCATCTGTGTGGATCCCGATTGTAAAGTCAGGATCTTTGCCCAGCTTGGACCAGCTAAATGACGTCAGCCGTTAGTGGGCTTTAGCCCGCTATTGGCTGAAAGAGGGTCACAAGTGTGCAAAATGAACTACACTCATGTGATCGATAGGAAAGGCACAGCCAAAAAAGCTTTGGCCATACTTCTCCTTTAACAAAATGTACTTACAAACCTTACACTGTTTTTGGAGATTATTGGTCAGTATATGGAGCAGATTGATTAGTTAGTTGAAAAAGTATTAGTCAGCTAGACCAATTGTTCTTAATGTAGTCAGGGCAGTTAATGCAAAAACAAATGACTGCAAGGCGTCATGCACATTGGATGTTTTTAGACGTTTTTACTGCTGCTGTTTTTGGCTTCAGACGTTTTTTTTCTACAGTCCATAAACTCTCCAGCATGTTATCCTGTTTGTCCATGCACACATAGGCTGTTATCAACTGTTTTTGGCTGTTAAAAAACCCCCAAAAACTAGCGGGTTATAAGAAGAGTTTTTCAGCTGTAAAACTGCTCTAATGTCAAACGCAGGAAAACGGCGATAAACGCTCAAAAACGCAGCTCAACGGCGTTTTTATACCATTTTTGATCCCATTGAAAAAAAAGACGCTTGAAAACAATAACGCTGAAAAACGCTAAAAAACGTTATTGCAAAAACGCTGAAAAACATTGAAAAACTCACTGCAAAGCTACTGCCATTTTTATAACGTTATTATAACGTCCAGTGCGCATGAGGCCTAAAGTCTGGCCAGAAGAGGATTTTCCAGAGCAAAATGAGAAACTGGTAGGTGATTTAGCTCGCAAGGCTATACCCATAGCTGCAATATAAATTTGGGCTTTTGAATGATAACTGTGCGTATTGTTCAAATCCTCCCAGGTGCCAACTGATATTTAGGGCCTAAAAGTTTGAAACGATAAATGGATATTAAGGAAAATGAAGGTTCCTAAATGGAACCTGTCATTGCACATGTTCATTTCCTTAAAATCTGCTGATTCATATATGCATAACTGTACTTTCGGCTCAGCACTTAGACGTTCCTTCTTCTCAAGAGGCATAATAAGAGACACAAGTAGGGCAGGCTGAAAGGCAGAGGGGGCTATTTCTGGCTGTATATAGAGCATGTTTTGTAAGGATGCCCCTTCTACATTGCTAAGTGATCTGCCTAGACCTAGCAGAAGAGGGGTTTAAACAGATATAGCTGTATACAAGACTTAAAGTGGTTACAAAATTTCAGACATAAAATCTGAACAAAGCACATTTCTATAGTGTTTACTTGCCGCTCTCCAAAGTGTAATTTATCTCTGCTGTCTAGTTCCTTTGTTATCAGTATCAGTCACTTCTGACAAGTTTTCCTGACACCAAGAGCTAAAAAGGTGACAGGGGAGGGACTTCTAGCACACCACCTGTGATTGACAGCCCTAGCTCTGTTTCTGAGTGATGTTCGAAGGGGGTGTGTCTGTTCCCTCAAATCAGCTCTCACAGCTCTTGTACAGTGTGTAACTGCTGCTCCCCACCCCTTTTAACCACCTCAATACAGGGCACTTATACACCTTCCTGCCCAGACCAATTTTCATATTTCAGTGCTGTCGCAGTTTGAATGACAATTGTGCGGTCATTCATCACTGTACCCAAACTAAATTTTTATCATTTTGTTCCCACAATTAGAGCTTTCTTTTGGTGGTATTTGATCACCTCTGCGGTTTTTATTTTTTGCTAAACAGATTAAAAAAGACCGAAAATTTTGAAAAAAATAAAAGTTTTGCTTTTGTTTCTGTTATAAAATTTTGTAAATAAGTAAGTTTTCTCTTTCACTGATGGGCACTGATAAGGCGGCACTGACAGGCACTGATAAGGCGGCACCGATGAGGTGGCACCAATGAGCGGACACTGACGGGCACTGACGATGGGCACTGATATGCGGCACTGATAGGCACTGGTAGGCGGCACTGATGGGTGGCACTGATATGCAGCATTGATAGGCGGCACTGATGGGCACTCATGGGTGGCACTGGTGGGCACTGATGGGCACTGATAGGCGACACTGATGGGCACTGAAAGGCTGCAAAGATGGGTTCTTATGGGTGGCACTGATAGGCGGCACTGCTGGGCACTGATAGGCGGCACTGATGGGCACTGATGGGCATTTATACATGGCACTAATGGGCACTGATACGCGGCACTGATATGAGGCACTGATAGGCATCCCTGGTGGCACTGGCAGTGGTAGGCATTGTGAGTGGGCACTGATTGGCAGCTGCTTGGGCATTGATTGGCAGCTGCCTGGGCACAAATTAGTATTTCCCTGGGGGTCTAAGGGGGCATACCTGGTGGTCCAGTGTGGTGGCCATCCTGGTGGTCCTGGGCGGCATGATGGTGGTCCTGGGCGGGATCCGAGGGGGGGCTGTGCTGATAAACAATGAGCACAGACCCCCCTGTCAGGAGAGCAGCCGATCGGCTCTCTACTTGTGTCTGTCAGACGCGAGTGAGGAAAAGCCAATCACCGGCTCTTCCTATTTACATCGTGATCAGCCGTGATTGGACACGGCTGATCATGTGGTAAAGAGTCTCCGTCAGAGACTCTTTACCTAGATTGGAGTTGCGGTGTGTCAGACACACCGCAACAACGATCGCAGCGATGCGCACCCCCGGGGGCTTAATATCCTCATAACGTCATATGACGTCCGGTCAGGATATTGAAACCACTTTGCCGCCGTCATTCTGCTATATGGCGGGTGACAAGTGGTTAATATGAGTTTTACAGGGCTGTACAGGACAATTGCTGCAGATAAACAGGTACAACTTATGTAAGATGATTTGTTTCACCTCTGTGTATCACCTGAAGCTAGCCACTTCACTGGGTATAGGTAAGGGTTTACAACCACTTTCAAGCATCTTTTTGTCAAGTACATCATATAGGCATGGTATGAATGCGCAGAGGTGAGGGGGAGTCACAAGGAGGTGATACAGATGTAGTGTATGTCCTGGTTACCATATATTCCTGAGATGCATGAAAAGAGGTTTTCTAATTAAAAAGAATGTGCTGGCACCAGTTATGTAACTTGAGAAATACATTATTTGTGATCAAATATTGGTTTAATAACCTTTTATGATTCAAATTGGGCCTAGACCTTCAGTAGAGCCTATAATATAAGGCCCTTAGGGTTTGTCATCAGTATTTTACTATCCAAGATTTTTCGGAATGAATTGACAGGTTAATTTGACCTGCAAGTTGGCCTCCTCCTGACCTGCTTCAAGCTGTTTTTGTATTCCAATAGGCTTGGATGGTAATCCAAAATCTGCTTTAGGCAAACAAACGCTCAGTGCCACAGGCCCAAACAAAGGCAAACAAAGCTACTCTGCCTATCAGTACACTATTGCATTATATGAAGAAGACAACTAAATTAAATCTTACAGTCTCCATACTGGTAGAGATTTTTCACGATCTAAAGGCTGCCATAGCTGTGCAGACCTTTCATAAGTTACAGTGGAAGATCTTTCCCATCACACTGTGGTCATCACACCACCAGACTTATCTTAACCACTTCAGCCCCGGAAGGATTTACCCCCTTAATGACCAGGCCATTGTTTGCGATTCGGCACCGTGTCGTTTTAACTGACAATTGCGCGGTCCTGCGACACTGTACCCAAACAAAATTGATGTCCTTTGTTTCCCACAAATAGAGCTTTCTTTTGGTGGTATTTGATCACCTGTGAGATTTTTATTTTTTGCACTATAAACAAAGAGCGACAATTTTGAAATAAAAAAAGAATATATTTTTTACTTTCTGCTATAATACATATCTCCAAAAAATATATTAAAACAGCTCATTTATTCATCAGTTTAGGCTAATATGTATTCTTCTACATATTTTCGGTAAAAAAAAATAAAAAATCGCAATAAACATACATTGATTTGTGCAAAAGTTATAGTGTCTACAAAATAGGTTATAGATTTATGGACTTTTATTTAGTTTTTTATTGTTTTTACTGGTAATGGCGGCGATCTGTGATTTTTTGCAGGACTGCGACATTGCGGACAAATCTGACCCCGAGTGACACTTTTTGGGGACTAGTGACATTATTACAGTGATCAGTGTTAAAAAAATGCACTGATCAATGTCTAAATGACATTGGTAGGGAAGGGGTTAACACTAGGGGGCGATCAAGGGGTTTACTGTGTTCCCTGGGTGTGTTCTAACTGTGTCGGGAATTGGCTCACTGGGACAACACAGAGATCGCTGTTCCTGATCACTGGGAACAGCAGATCTTCATGTTGTCCCCTGTCAGAACGGGGATCTGCCTTGTTTACAAAGATAGGGGGCAGGGAATGGGGATCTGCCTCTCTGTGGAGTGATCGCGGGTGGCCAGCGGACATCTAGTCCGCCGGACCTGCATGCGCCCACAGTATCTATTGCATGAAGCGACATACAGGTTTTGCACAATAGAACCAACCTTTCGCAGTATATGTACCGTGGTTGGTCGGCAAGTGGTTAAAAAGAGAAGTATGGGGTTTGTTTTTTTTTTCTAAATCATTCTTACCTAGGTGGATGCTGCATCTGTCCCATGCCGGCTCTAACACTGAGAACCAAGCAAGCAAACACTGCAGATCGCTTGATTCTCAGAGCTCCCCAAGCAGAGAGCTGCTGACTGTCAGGCAGCAGCTCTCTGCTCTGCCCCCCCCCCCCATGCTCACTGGAGCACTGGGCTGTGGAGGGGGCGGAAGCAGACAGCTCAGACTCTCAGCAGCTCACTGATAGGCTGAGCCAGGTGCCAGTCCAGGCATGTTGATGGATCCCGACTTCATTATCGCAATCTTACCCGAGCCTGGCCCTGCTCTGTGAGGTCAGCCGACAGCGGGCTTCAGCCTACTGCTGAAAATGGGTCACAGAAGTGCAAGACGAGCTTGGGCTGTACTTCTCCTTTAAAGCTGACTTCTTTATAAAAAAAAGCACAAATGAATGCAGCTCTGTTTTTTTTTTTTTGATTCTTTTTTTTATTTGAGAGAAGAAAAAAAATTTTCCATTACAACAAACATATACACAAGTAACAAGGGATGGTATCATAAGTAAAAACATATAAATACCTATCCCTATATTATCATTCTAATATGCGACAGTTCAATCCGTCCTTATGCTAAGGCTTCGAGAATAATTTTCTTCCTTTTTCCCCCTATTCACACTCCCACCCCTCATCCACTCCTCAACATTACACTTTGCCATACATTTTATTATTCATTCAACCATCCCCCCCTCCCTAACTCATCCACCACCCACTCCTCCTATTACTCCAACTCTTCCAGATCCAGCCAGGCTTTCCATATTTTTTCGAATTTCTTAAAATTACCCCTCTTTTTATATATATATTTCTCTCTGCAAATTACCTCTCTAACTGCATTTACCCATTCTGAAACCGTCGGTGCTTCCTTCCTCTGCCAATACTGTGCGATAAGCTTTTTGCCCTGAAACAGGCATCTAATCCTTGCTGTCTGTACATCCCTTGAGGCCACCTTATCCCCCGTTAATCCCAGCAGGCACTCCCTCGCCTCCACTCTCAATGACGTCCCAAACACCAAGTTTATCTTTTCCACAACCCCTTTCCAATATATATATATAGTTTGGGGCATCGCCAAAACATGTGGATCAGGTCCCCATACCCTCCCCCACACCTTTGGCACTTTGGGTCGGGCCTCTTACCCCACTTAAATAATTTCAATGGTGTGTAATATGCTCTATAGGAAAGATAAAAATGGGACATCACCTGTGAGGGAGAAAGAGTAACCCTGGGCCCCAGCGACAGAACCTGCTTCCATTGATCATCGGACAGTGCCCCCACATCTCCCTCCCATTTGATCCTATTTTTATTTTCTACCATGCCCCCCTGGGCTGAAGCCTTCAGGCACCCGTACATTTCAGAAATCAACCCCTTCGTGGTATGTGCATCAATAAGCTTTCTCAAAGAGGTCATTTCGCACCACACTGGCGCCTCCTTCCCAAATTGTGCCTCTAGGGCATGTCTGAGTTGCAAATACCTATAAAAAGATCTATTAGAGATTGCATACTCCTCTACCAACTCTTTAAAAGATTTTAACCTCCCCTCTCTATATACCTGAGCCAGGCAATGGATACCCTGGCGGTCCCACTCCACGAAATGTCCCATTTTTTTAAGCTCCTTGAGGTTGTTGTTATCCCAAAGTGGGGAAAATTCCGCAAAGCCCGTATATCCCAGTGTTCTTTTGGCTTGTACCCACGCCTTAACCATCAGTTGGGTAGTGGGACATTTAGTGCTAAATGCGTCTGCCTCTAGTGCCTCTACGATCGTGTCATGGCCGATGTCGTTCCACAAGACGCTACCAGCCACTCCTTCCTCCCATGGCCTATTACTGCCTCCCATTTGCTGCAATTGGGAGGCCAGAAAGTATCCATACGGATCCGGTACTGCCAGGCCGCCCTTCTCCTCTGGCTGTCGCAATGTCCGCAAACCGATCCTGGCCGACCCACCCCTCCAGATAAGTTCTCTAAACACACTGTCTATTTTTTTGAACCAGTGCTTAGGAATCCACACAGGGGCATTCTGCAAGACATATAAAAGTTGGGGTAGCCAGACCATCTTGATCAGGTTGCAGCGTCCGACAACCGAGAGGGGCAAGCGGCCCCACACCCGACACTTCTGTTTCATTTTTTTCATAAGTGGGACTAAGTTACCGGATATATACTGTCCTGGATCATTGGTTATATTAATGCCCAGATATTTCATTTGGCTGACTATTTTAACCTGGGATACCTGACGAGGGAGAGGTTCGTTCAACGGATCTATGGATAAAATTACCGACTTCTCCCAGTTAATCAGCAACCCGGAAAAAACGCCAAATTCCTCAACTATCCCTATGGCTGTTTTTAATGAGTTCTGCGTATCTGCCAAGAACAGCAGGATGTCATCCGCATACATAGCTACCTTGTCCGTCCCCTTCTTTCTTTTAAATCCCTGCACCCCTTGCGCCGCTCTCAGGGCTATCGCCAAAGGCTCAACTGCCAGGGCAAAGAGCAGGGGGGACAGAGGGCACCCCTGTCTCGTACCCCTGCTCAGCTGGAACCCCTCCGAACACTGGCCATTGATCTTAACCCTGGCCCTCGGGCCACTATATAACATATATAACAGCCTTAACCATTTGACAAACCCGGGGCCAAACTGGTATTCCGCTAAAACCCTCCACAGGTAGTGCCATTCCAGGGAATCGAAGGCTCTGACCGCGTCCAATGAAAGAGCTGCTCTCCCCCCACTGTTTACCACCGGTATTTGCATATTCAGGTATACTCGTCTTATGTTCGTACTTGTAGATCTATTCGGGATAAACCCAGTCTGATCCGTATGTATTATTTTGGAAATTATCTTATTCAGCCTTGCGGCCATTACTTTTGCCAGAATCTTCACGTCCGAACATAAGAGCGAGATAGGCCTGTATGAGGTCATGTCTATTGGGTTCTTCCCTTCTTTCAACAGGGTTATTATTATAGCTTCTAACATGGACGGTGGCAGAACCCCGTCCTCCCTGGCTTCGTTAAACACCTCCAAGAGTAGGGGCAGTAATACCTCCCCATATTTTTTAAATACTTCTATGGGCAGGCCGTCAGGACCCGGTGACTTCTGGCCCGCCATGTCCCCCACTGCCCTCTGCAATTCTGCAAGGGTCAGTGGGGCATCCAACATTTCTCTATCTTCACTTGTTAATGGGGTTATTCTTAGCCCCTGAAAAAAAAAACTGCATTTCAGCCTCCACATTTACTCTATTAGAGCTGTATAACTTCTCAAAGTATGTCCTAAATTCACACAGTATATCGGGAGTAGTTTTTTTCAATACTCCATCCCCCCCTTTGATTGCTGCTATTGTGCCTAGGGGGCCATTAGCCTTGATTATTAGAGATAGGGCCTTCCCAACTCGCTCCCCCTCACCAAAAAAGCTCCGCCTCTGAAATAATCTCCTCTTTTCCAGCCCTTCCCGGAGCACCCTACTGTACTTGTCCTGTCTCTCCACCCAGAGCTTGTAGCTGGATTGGGATGGTATGCCTATGTACTGCGCTTCTGCTACTTCTACACTCTCTTTAGCTTTTTGTTCTTCTGCTCGCGATTGCTTTTTATTAAATGCGATTTTCTGAATTAGTATTCCCCGGAGATATGCCTTCAGGGCGTCCCAAACAATCCCCACTGAGGACGAGCCCAGGTTTATTCTAACAAACTCCGATAGGCTCTCCTTCATTCTCTCCTCTTCTCCTATTAAATCAAGCCAAAAGGGATTGACCTTCCAGCTCCCCCTGTTATGGTGCTCTCCTACCTTCACAACAGTAATAACAGGCGTGTGATCCGAAACGGCCCTTGGCTCATATGTTATTTCCTCCACTACGTTTAATGCTTCCTCGTTTCCCAGAACCAGGTCGATTCTGGATAAAGTGGCATGGGTCCTGGAGTGGCATGAGTATTGCTTCACTCCAGGATGCCTCCTCCTCCAGATATCTACCAGTCTTATTTCATCGCAATATTGCAAAAGGGGGCTCTTAGGTGCCGCTCTAGGTCCAATTTTAGGGGGAAACCTATCTATACTGTTGTCCATTGTCATGTTGAAGTCACCCACCACTATGACTGGGGTCCCGGGGGAGTTCATGATAAAACTGGCTAAGTCATCTAGTATTGCCATGCTGAATGGGGGAGGGATATAAACGTTGGCCAGCACAAATCTTTTATTTTCTATCGTGCAGGAAAGAAAGATATACCGCCCGTATTCGTCCACCTTACTCTGACTGCAGGAGAAGGGCAAGCCAGTACTTATCAATACACTCACCCCTCTAGAATAAGAGGAGTGGGTGGAGTGATACTGTGTCTGAAATTGCATATTGTCTAGGATTTTAATTGAATCCTTTACCAAATGGGTCTCCTGCAGGCAAAGTATTTTGACTTTCCTCCTCTTGGCTATTGAAAAAATTGTCTGTTTTTTAAGATTATCCCCAATCCCCCTTACATTCCATGCACATATATTAACCCTTCCACCACCTCCTGGGGTTTTATTACACCTCTTTTCAGTTATCATCGACCCTTGGGTCTAGTGACCTTACCACACACATATCTCCTAATAAACTAAACCACCATCTTTTGTGAACATTGTGAGTAACCCTACTTATAATTATATCCTTTTGCTGTGATAGGCTAGACCAACATTCATCCATCCATAACCATACTCCCCCCCACTCTTCCCTCAGTGAGCACCCCCCTATTCCAGGTCTCCCCCCACCCGCCGATCCCCTCCCCCCCCCAGCACCCCCCACCCCCCCTCCCCCCCTCTATCCCAAACCCCTGAGCCCAAATTTGGGCCTACCCCTTGGGCTTCTATAGTGACCTTCAAAAACTCTCTAAGGCTAAAAGAAAAAAGCCGTGCACCAAACCTAGTAAGAGGGGAACTATCCCCTGAGTGTTACCCTTATTAATGTTATAATTAATGTGCTAATAATTTTAAGACTAAACTAATACCTCTTATTGATACTAATATATATGCATTTATCACTTCTATTTATATTTAATCCCCTACCATCCCCCCTCCCCCCACACCACTCCTGTTTATATTCTAAAAAACAATAAATATAGTGCAAAAAGCTGAGAAAAGGAGAGAGAGAAGAAAAAAAAAAAAAAAAGAAAACAACAATGTCCAACAAAAAAAAAAAAAAAAATGTCTAAGTTTCTTCTCCCCGTCTTATTCTCTCTTCATTCTTCTCTAACCAAACTGAGACATCCTTAGGGGTGGAAAAGAACCTGACCTCCCCCAGAGCCATGACACGCAACCGTGCCGGGTACAATAGCGCATAGTTAACTCTTAGTTGTTGAAGCTTCCTTTTACAATCTCCAGATTTGGCTCTTTGTCTCTGAAGCTCTGGGGAGAAGTCCGGGTATATCGAAATCCTGGCACCATTATGCTGGATGTTTCTTAATTCTCTTGCCTTCTGCAGGATAGTGACCTTGTCACGAAAACATAAAAGTTTAAAAATAAAAGGCCTGGGATGACCCCCTGGAGTTGAGGTCCTGGGAGCTATCCTATGTGCGCGCTCTATGGCGAAGGTATTTGAGAATGAATCCCTGCCGAATTTCTCTTTCAGCCACTCCTCCATAAATTTGATGGGGTTGTTACCCTCACAGCCCTCTGGGAGCCCAAGTACCCTCAGGTTTTCCCTGCGCAACCTGTTTTCCATGTTATCCATTTGCTGTAGGCAGTCCCTCAGTTGAATTTTCATGAGTGCTACTTCTTGCTTTAAAGGAAATACCTCGTCCTCCATTTGACTGAACCTTTCCTCCAATGCTGTTGTTCGTATGCATACTGCGCGCACATCTCCCTTGACAGTTAACAATTCATCCCTAATACCCTTAAGCTGCTCGGACAGTTCGTTAATTGATTGTTTACAGCTATTAACAGCCAAGAAAATGTCGTTTAGGGATGGCTCTTTTTCATTGGTTGGGTCACACTGCCCTCCCCCTGTTGCCCCCTCTATACCCTGGACCTGCTGTTTTTCTGGGCCTCCTCCTGCTGAGCCCACTGATGGTATAGTTACCATGGTCCCATTCTCTTGGGCCTGACTTCTCCTCCCAGGGTGGCCAATTTGATGCTGGGCTCCCCCTGTACTACTCGCCTTTTTGGGAGTTTGGTTCGGGGTATGTGCAAAGCGTTCCAGTTTGGCTGCCACTTGGTTCCCCTTTTCCTTCGTGCCACGAGGTCCAGGGGCCCCCGATCCCTCCTGCGCTGGTCCATCCTCCATCCCCTTCCTCCTAGTCATGCCGACAGGGTACTATTCCCACCGTGGTGCTAGGTATCGCTCTGGTCTGGGGGTATACCTCTTCTCCCCCACCAAATTATTAGCTTATATGGGCTGTATGAGCCTTTTCTTTAACAAGCCTTTATAAGCTGATGTGCTGCAGGTGAGTGAGTAAATAACCACCTACTCACCCTCTCCAACGCTGTAGGTAGGCTCCTCTGCTACTTGGTTAGTGCTGTTTTTCAAGGGCTCTCCAACACCCCAGCTCAGTCCTGGATGTCAGCGCCCCCCTCTCTCACCGGGCTGAGCGCCGCCGGTGTCCTTCTCAGGAGTGCTGTGTGCTGTGTACGATCAGCTGAGCACAGGCATAGACACGGTGAGTGTAGATTCAATTCTGCTCCGTCCAGGCAACGCGGCAGCGTGTCACAGACTCAGCGTGTGTGAGCTCAGCTCCGCTCCGTTCGGGCAGCGTGACAGCGTGTCACAGCGCCGTGTATCCGGGAAGTGTGCCGCAGCTATTACAGCCCCCAGGTGCTTCAGGCGTTCCGCTTTCCTCAGCGTCCTTTCCCAGCCATGCTGCGTCCTTATCTCAGGAACGGGAGTGAGAGCGAGAGGCGAGGGTCAGGTCTGGCTGCATCGCTCTCCCTCACCTTAGCATCCGGTCACGCCCCCCCATCGTCAGAATCTGACGTCCATCGTCTTTGCATCACTTCCAGTTTCGAGCTGTGGACCGCCGAATGCAGCTCTGTTACATAGTTGCATAGTTGGTGAGGTTGAATAAAGACACTGGTCTATCCAGTTCAGTGTGTGTGTGAGTGTGTGTTTATCACAGTTCTGTCTCTCCCTGCCCCCTCTCTTGCTCCCTGCCCCCTCTCTCTCTCTTCTTGCTCCCTCTCTCTCCTGCCCCCCCTCTCTCTCCCTGCCCCCTCTCTCTCTCTTCTTGCTCCCTCTCTCTCCTGTCCCCCCTCTCTCTCCCTGCCCCCTCTCTCTTCCTGCCCTCCCTCTCTCTCTCTCCCTGCCCCCTCTATCTCTCTTCCTGCCCTCCCCCTCTCCCTCTCCCTGCCCCCTCTATCTCTCTTCCTGCCCTCCCTCTCTCTCTCTCCCTGCCCCCTCTATCTCTCTTCCTGCCCTCCCTCTCTCTCTCTCCCTGCCCCCTCTATCTCTCTTCCTGCCCTCCCTCTCTCTCTCTCCCTGCCCCCTCTATCTCTCTTCCTGCCCTCCCCCTCTCCCTCTCTCTCCCTTCTTGCCCCCCTTTCTCTCCCTGCCCCCTCTCTCTCTTCCTGACCCCCCTCTCTCCCTGACCCCCTCTCTTCCTGCCCTCCCTCTCTCTCTCTTTCTTCCTGCCCTCCCCCCTCTCTCTCTCTGCCCCCCCTCTCTCTCTCTCCCTGCCCCTTCTCTCTCTCCCCTCTCTCTCTCACTGCACAACCTCTCTCTCCCCCTGCTCCCCGCTCTCTCTCTCCCTGCCCTCTTTCTCTCTCCCTGCCCCCCTCTCTCTATCCCCCCTTCTCTCTCTGCCCCCTCTCTCCCTGCCCCTTCTCCCTGATTGCTCTCTCTCTGTCCCTGTCCATTCTCACTCCCTGCCCCCCTCGCTCTCTCTCTCCCTCCCTGACTCCCCTTTCTCCCTGCCCCCCTCTCTCCCCCCTTTCTCTGCCCTCTCTCCCACAGGTTGCAAAAATTATTGTGGGGGGGGATGCCATGTTTTACCACACCAGGTGACCCCAACCCTAGTGATGCCACTGCACCCAACAGCAGGCTCCCACAGAAGAGAGACCAAGAATGAAAGTCCTGGGTATCAGCATATACTATACCTGTGCACAGTTAAGACTAATAACTAGTTCTGCCTGCTAGGCCAGGCATGATGTGAACCTAGGAATGGAGGTTTATGCCCACTCAAAGCTCTACAAATTCTCTAGGTTCCAGGACTCAGGACAGGACTTATTAAATTCAGAGAAAAAAACAACGTCAATCATAAACTCTTGAGCCCCTAGGTGACACCAACACACCATCCACAATCCTGCCATCCAGTTGCACCGCAATAGATTATATGGGATTAATTAACATAAAATGTTATCATATAAAGGGATTATAATTGATAAAATAGTAGATATTGTAATGTAGATTACTTCTTCCTGGATTTTACAATAGAAACATTCTAAAATATACACAAAAAGAGTGAACCATGCTAAAAACAAAATGTTTTCTTCCTTAATTAAAATTCCAATAGCTGAAGAAAACCCATAAGGTACCTTGGATAAAAAATAAAAAACAAAAGGTGAATGAAGGCGGCAAAGGTGAAATCATCGGATTTTTCCACTGTACCTTAAAATACTTGTTGCTACGGAATTTTTTGTATAACTGAGCAATGCTTTTTATATTCTTGTTATACTGCTTTCTGCTCTTATTTAATGCTTACGCATTGGGCAAAAGATAGTAAGCAAAGAAGAGCTGGCTATAGCTACCTTCTCTTACATTTTTGTTTTGTCCAGTAATGGTTGACAGGTTGAAGTGCACTCAGTCCCATGGGCACATTAAAGAAAACATTTATTAACAGAGTGGAAAGAGAAGGAGCCAGTTCCTGTTATGACTAGATAAAAAAAAAGAATTCCAAGCCATTTATTTAGCAGGGATCACAGAAGCACAGAAAAGTTCTGTCCACTGTCTTGTTTCTCTACTATCTGGATGAGTCACTTCTGAAAAGTTTTCCTGACACCAAGAAAAAAAAGGGTGACAGAGGATGGAGCTCCAGCACTCATCCTGTGATTGACAGCCTCAGCTCTAGACCTGTGGGCTGTGTGAAGGAGATTCTTTGTTCCTTCCCTCCAGTCAGCTCTCAGCTCTCCTGACTGAGGTCCCTGCCCCCTGTTTTCTGGAACCTCAAACAAGCTGTATAAATTCTGGACTTTGAACAGATGTAGAGGGGAGAAGACTGCAGATAAACCAGTAAAACCAGTCACTTTACCAGGTATATGTAAGGGTTTACAGCCACTTTAATGTTTTGACTTTGAAAAAAATGTAAAATGAGGAGCCTTTATATTATTAGCTTCAGTATTCATAAAATGTAATTATGTAGCATTGGTATCATGTATGAAGCTATAGGTATTAGTAGTGGTTATCATCATCAGAGGCCAGTCTCTTTCTTTATGGAGCAACAAAAGAAGCCAAACATTTTTCATGTGGGTTTGAGGTATTGTATATGTCTCTTTGGATGTGGTGTACTGTATGAATTCTTTTTGCCTCCATGTTGCCAATCTATTGCTATATAAATGCTGAGACTTGTAGTGTTCTCTTCATTTTTTTTTCCTTCTGGAATCTTTAAAATATCTTTAATTGCCACTTTTTATTGCTTTAAAATGTGGCACAAGCCTTTATGATATCCTATTTTTATTTCATGGCAGTGAAGACCTGCATTTATTAAAATGAAAGGGGTATTTTGGGCACAGAGCTTGACTACAAATTTTTGGTTTCAAGCCAAGCATGATAATAGTATCTAAAGAAAGACTAGGAAGGTCTACAGATTTATTGATATTTCTGCTGTAGACTCAGAAGTAAATAATGGTTTTCTTTGTTGTAATTCAAGTGCTTCAAGTGTCGTTAGAATTACAGTAAACCCTTCTAAAATGCCAACAGATTCAGTTAGAATGGAAATTTAAAATGGCTTAAAAACAAGTGATTACTTTAATGTCCAAAGTGGTAGGTTAGAGTACAGGTAACTCTTTTTTTTTAACTTACCATTGCTATTCTCACATCGTATTTTAAAAAGCATAAATCAGCATTATTCCATATCTAAAGTGCATGTAAAAGCTTTTTTTCATTTTGGATGACGTAGGGGTATCTGTTTCTCTTTGGGCAGATTTCTCTTCACTTCTATTCTTGAAAACTCAGCAGAAGGAGAGAGGATATCTTTCCAATGTAAGGGAAATTCCCACTCAGCTGTCACAGGAACATCATAATTGGAAGATTTTACCTCTGTTCCTGTTTTGGTGGCAACTCAAACTTTTAGATTTACCTTCACTTTCATTCCGGGTGACATTAGGGATCAGAACAGAGGGCAATTTATCAGGGACACAGAATGTTATAAAACCTGACAGGGGTTCTAACCCCTTAATACTCTATCCAAACCAAAAAAAAGTTTTACCTTTAGTTATACATTAAACATCACCTTGTTAAAGCGGTAGTGTTGGAAGGCAACATGGTCTAATGTCATATTTCCAGAGTTTTTCTGTCAATGTTACTGCGTTTATTGGTAACAATGTTTTGGGTATTATCCAGAGTTTGAATTGGATCTGGCATAGATCCTTTACATATCTGTTTCCTAATCCTTAAGATCAGCCATGCTGATATTTGCAGTTCGATGGTTTTAAAAGGTCTGATGTTCTTCCTGGTTGATACCAGGTCTGGAATGTAGCAAGTTGTACATCAAAGCTTTGTAGCATATCAGAATCTGCATCTGAACGCTTGGCTCCGAAACGTCTGTTGCTGACACTACATTGCAAGTAATCTTCAAAGAGAGCCATGGCTGCCAGGATAATTGATGGCGGTGGGTGACAAAGATCAAAGGATAGACAGGTACTCAGAAATGATATATGTACAATGCTGCCCCTAGAGGCCAATACAGCAGGACAGACATTAATACAAGATATTAAAAGGACTACCTCTTGGCAATATCTCATTGGACAGGAGGATAGTGGGGGTGGTTACGAATGGGTTTGGATGAATGTGTAAAAAGGGCACACAAAAGGGAATTCATCCCTTTTTCACTGTTGGTTCAAGCCTGGTAGCTCGGCTATCTCTTTACCATCTGAGCCTAGCTCAATGATACAAACCCTTGCGGAGAGCCTTGTGATAAGTATCTTTGATATTCTTGTATTATATGTTCTATTGGTATAAGTTTGTAATATCTTTCTTTAGTATTTTTTTATGTTAGCACTTTCCTATGTTCTTGGAAAATAAATAAGACTTTGTTTTATTAAGCCGTGTGCTTGGTTTCATAGCTAACCTTGTATTATTTTGATATCAACAGTAACATGTGATCAGAGTTTCAATAGACTAGCTAACTAGGGGATTAGACAAGTTAATACATAGGTGCAACAGATAGAAGAAATTCCATAACCACCCCCGAATAATATTTATTTGCACCAATTACTTCAGGTAGTAAACTGCTAAACAAAAACCCCCATAATAGCCCTGCAAGACAATGGCATAATGTGCTAGTATCTATCACATACTAGCACATTATGAAATACCTTAGAACGAAACCCAGTCTTCCTTCCAGGTTCGAGTGCTCCGGCCCTCTGTTTGGTGGAGCTGCGATGACGTCACTTCCACATATGCGCACGGGACTCATGGCCGCGGCACGGAGCACTGAAGGAATGGCACGGGTATGCAGTCCCTTCAGAGTGCATGTGCTAGTTACGTCACCGGCTGCATGCAGTGTGAATATCTCCTAAACGGTGCACGTTTAGGAGATATTCACTGTGCCTACAGGTCAGCCTTATTATAGGCTGACCTGTAGGTACAAGTGCAAGAAAATACTTTACTACCACTTTAAACTTTTAAATATTTCCTGCTTGTAGCACAAGCTTAAAGGAGAAATGTGGGGTAGTTAAAAAAACAAATATACATACTCCCCTTGATGCTGCAGCATCGCTCTGATGCTGCAACTGTCCTCCACCGGCTCTAAGACTGAGAACTGAGCAATTATATGACTGCTGATCACTCAGTTTTTGGTCTGCTTAGAGTGGAGAGTGATGACTGTCATTCACTTTTCTCTGCTCTTTTCCTCCAACGCTCACTGAATGCTGAGATGCAGAGCCAGCTGTCAATCAGGCAGCTGGGTGGATCCCAACAATATGGTCGGGATGCTTCCAGATCCTGGAGCTGCTCTGTGATGTCAGCTGACAGCAGGCTTTAGTCCACTGTTATCTGATTCTGGATCACAGGAGAACAAAAGTAATTGCACTCCCGTGACCCAGAAGAGAAGTATAACCAGAAAAGCTTTGGCCATACTTCTCATTTAAATTACCTGATTAAAAACTGTAGTAGTTTGTTTAGGGCAGAAAGCCAATGTGACGTCTTGTAATCATTTACTAGCATGTACCGCCAGTGAAAATATTTGCAGCTGAATATGTTCTGCTTAGCACCTTAATCGCCATGCTATTTATTTTAAATGATAAGTTATGTAAGGATCAGAGCCTGAATATTCAGAAGCCTTTCCAGATCAAATTCCGGTTTTCTTCCAAATCTCCCAAAATGAAAAGTCCAGCTGAAAGTCCTGTTTGGCTTTTAGAAATGCTAAAATTTTTATCCCAGTTGCTAGGATACGCCATATTATACTGTCACAGTCTGGTGATGTTACCATAGAGATGTGATTTTATTGCCTTTCTCTTGAGTTTAGACACAACGTGCCTGTGACATCAGAAATATTACTCAGACATCACTCACTGGTGCAAACTGAATGCATTGTAACAGTTTCACCACCAAAAGAGGTTGACTTATCAATAAAGTGTTTCTATTGCCAGTGGAATAAAAAATGGGTTGTTTTTGCTGTCATATATCAGATTTAGTGACACATTAATTTATACTGTCATGTGCCACTTACCTTGTCAACACTGGGGATTGAAAGGCTGAAAGAGGCAGTCCACCTACTTTGTGTCAGTACACCTTATAAACACCTCTGAAAGAGCAGGAAAGGATGTTGCCCTACTCTGATAGAAGGTTGGTTATAGGTGCATGGACCCAATGTCACTCTACTCTAATAGAAGTTTGGTTCTAGGTGCATAGACCCAATGTCACCCTACTCTGATAGACGTTTGGTTCTAGGTGCATGGACCCAATGTCACCCTACTCTGATAGAAGTTTGGTTCTAGGTGCATGGACCGAATTTCACCCTAGTCTGATAGAAGTTTGGTTCTAGGTGCATGGACCGAATTTCACCCTACTCTGATAGAAGTTTGGTTCTAGGTGCATGGACCGAATGTCATCCTACTCTGATAGAAGTTTGGTTCTAGGTGCATGGACCCAATGTCACCCTACTCTGATAAAAGTTTGGTTCTGGATGCATTGACCAAATGTCACCCTGCTCTGTTAGAAGTTTGATGCTAGGTGCATTGACCCAAAGTGGCCAAACCATAAGTGCAAACTATACTATTCCACCAATGAAAATGCACAAAAACAGAGACAGTTGGAATCCTTTTAGTATACACAGACTTGTTTTTTATTTTTTCTTTAACTTCTTTATTTATCAAGATGCCGTTTCCAGTATATCCATACAATAGGAAATGAATGAGGTACAGCCGTAGATAGAAAATACCACCATAAACTTCTGGTAGTCATGACTGCCGAACAGTATAGTAAATCAGGATCGATAACATGTATAGACCAAATGAAGTAAAGCTCTTACTGGTATAGCCAATGGTAGGTTCATTCCATGAAAGGGTGTGAGCAAGGTCTAAAACAACATGAATGGTCTACAGACCTGAAGTGGACCCCATTCAATAGGAGCCAGTGATTCCAGTGGGGGCAGATAAAATATCTATCCATGGCAAAATGGCAAAAAAAAAAAAACGGCTAGGGTTTTATATATAAAAAAAGAGGGATCAAAAAGAGTGATAAGTGAACTGAAAATAGAGAAGAGGGAGAGAAGGAAGAAGAGAAAAAAAAAAGGCGGTGAAGGTTTAACTAGCAGAGGAAGGAACCATCCGCACCCATCAGCCTGTGGAATTCATGTCAAAGAGGGCTTTACCCTCCTCAGAGTAGACAAGCATGTTCCACAAAGTCCAGATTTTGGATTACAGACTTGTGTTTTTACTGGCTGTTAGAAGTAAGGTGTGTGGGGAATTCTTTAGGCCACAGCTGATGCAGCTTGTGTAGAAATGTATATTAAATAACGTTTAAGATATGTTTTGAATGTAAAAGGGTTTTCCAGATAAAGCAAAACTGTTGGAAAACAGCCCAAAACAGTGCTTAAAAATGTATGTCAGCTATATAATTTATGTTTAGCCAATCTTCTGATACATGCACTCCTGCCAGATAGCTTAGCCTGGTTGGTGACCTCACTTTTTCTTCACTGTGGTTAAAATATAGACCTTGGTCATTGATCTGACTGGATGGCGCTGATTGGGATTGCCTCATCAGTAAGGTGATGCTATCATGCTGCTCTCTTTTAGGATTGGCAATCTCCCAATGTTAGACTGACAGCAGTTAACAATGCAGTTGACCCTGATTGGCTCACAGTGCTGCCACTTCCTTTTCACCTGCACAGGGGATTACAGGAAGCTACAATCAATACAAGATAAACTAGCATGACTTAAAATGCATTTAACTACTTTTAGTTCAAATAAGGGGGGGGGGGGTGGTACATAGTACAATAGTTGGTACATTGGGGTCCATAATACACCAAATCAGAGGCATGTGAGGATAGCAACATGTCAAGAGAAGGAGTTAATTACACAAAACCTTAAAGCGGAGCTCCACCCAAAAGGGGAAGCTCCGCTTGTTTGCTTCCTTCCCATCTCTGCTGTCACATTTGGCACCTTTTCGGGGGAGAGAGGGGAGCGGGTACCGGTTTTTGACAGGTACCCGCTACCACTTCCTGGTGACTTCGCGGTAGGGTACTGGCTGTGAACCCACAAGGCTTCAATGCTGGTTTCCCTTATGTGAAATGGCGGCGACCGCACCCGAGAACCAATTTAAAAATCGGCTTGGGTGCAGATATCACAGGTTCCCTGGACAGGTAAGTGTCCTAATATTAAAAGTCAGAAGCTACAGTATTTGTTGCTGCTGACTTTTTTAATTTTTTGGTGGGGGGCTGGAGCTCCACTTTAAAATATAACTAAAGGCAAAACATTTTTTTTTGGCTTGGGTTGAAGTGGAGAGGGATTGCAGTCCCCGTCACTTTTTATAGCTGTCTGTGCTCCCCGTTTAGGAGATTCCCCCTCTCTCTTTGTCTTGTTTACCATTATCATTGAAAGTGAAAGTACAAGAAAATCCCAAATTTTGGGTTGTCCCTAGAAATGTAATAGATGGGAAATCTTCCAATGGGGAAACTAGTTCTGGTGAGCTGGGGGTCCCCAAGGAATTCCCTTAACTTGTCACTTTCTGTTTAGATATGGGACAGGAATTGAAAGGAAATCTCCGAAAAGGGACACAGATGGTGACAAAAATTCTGACGAGGTTATAACCCTCCCTTGCTTCTTCCAAAATGAAAAGAAAATTTCCTATAGTTCTACTTTAAAAAAAGGGAGGCAGATTGGGAAACCACAATAAAGGTTATAGGTGTAACACACTGAGGTGTTTAGTCAAGGCAGTAAAAGAATCAGAGTCCCTATAGGTCAGCCAACAGGTCCAGGTCCAGACCTCCTCACATTTGTTTTGGTCAGAGGACCTCTGAGTCTCCGTTAAGAATCTAAAACCCAATTCTACAAGGTGAGATGAAGTGAAGGATTTCCACTTATGGGAAATTGTCACTCTGGCTGCATATAGGCAGTGCCTCAGGATTCCTTTTGCGATCTTAGAGAGGGACCCAGATATCAATGACAAAAAAGGAGGGTTGTCCCGATACCGATGCGAGTATCGGTATTGGGACCGATACCGAGCATTTGCGCGAGTACTTGTACTCGCACAAATGCTCCCGATGCCTTAGCCGATACCTGGCTAGGAGAAACAGGAAGTCAGCGGGCGGAGCGGAGTCAGCGGGCGGAGTGGAGGGCAGAGTCAGCGGGCGGAGTCAGTGCCAGCCATCAGTGTGTGCCACCTATCAGTGCCCATTAGTGTGTGCCACCTATCAGTGCCCATTAGTGCTACATGACATTAAAAAAAAAGTATCGGTAATCGGTATCGGCGAGTACTTGAAAAAAAGTATCGGTACTTGTACTCGGTCTTAAAAAAGTGGTATCAGGACAACCCTACAAAAAAGCCACTTGAGCCCAGATATCTGATATGCACATGCTATAGCAAGTTGAGAAGATGTTCCTCCAGAAGGAGGTCAGCTGATGGCATCCCCACCAGACATGCAGATAAGTACCTGGCTCCTGTTTAACTACTTATTAATAGATCCATATCTGGAATATTTATTTTTTGCCCGGTGTTTAACTTTAGGCCCCTTTCACACTTATACGACTTTTCCCACGATTTTGGACTGCAAAGTCCTTTCAGTAGGACTTTGTAAGCACAAGCTGTAAGCACAAGCAGCTTTTGTAAACCCCAACCCTGTAAAGTCGTACTGATCCCAAATCGCGGCAAAATCACAGTAAAATCGCGTGACTTTGAAGTCGCACAAGTGTGAAAGGGGCCTTAATCTTAGCTAGAACACAATTTCACATTAGTATAGTAAACTTTGCACTGCTACTGTATGAGTAACTATAAAAGAAAAGAACACATTTGAAATGAATGATAAAACTCTTTAAAAGGGACCATGTAATGTTGTACAGTGTTTGAAATGTAACTCCACTTTCATTGAGAAAACAAAAACAATCCTTTTCTTTTCAGTTATTGAGGCTGGGTTCACATATGTGCGGCAGCAGTTTGCAGCCCAGGGTTTGGTGCAGTCCTGTTCACCGATTCAGATGCGAATCAGGTCCCAACTTTTTCCTGAATTCACACCTCAACCTGACCCAAACACGCACAGAACCCTTTTGGAATGCGGACCGCGGCCGCCCCGGACATGTGTGAGCCGGCTCCATTGAGAGTCGGTCACACTCCCACGACATGCGAATTGGATGCGGGAAAATCCGTATCCAGTTCGCACATATGTGAACCCAGCCTCATAGTGCATGGATCCCATGTATCAGATCTGTCTGCTATATTCACAAAATCAGTCCTAGTGTGGTATAAAAAATAAAGTAATTTAAAAAAAGTGTTAACGTTTAATTCATTATGTTTTATATTAATTCCATAAAAACCTGAATTAATTACACCCTATTATTATATTATATTACACACCATATTGTATTGCATTACGGCATCCTATCTGTGGAATGCTGGAAAGCAATACTAATAAGTGCAATTAGCAAGCTGTTTGCTGATAATGTTCAGACATACTAATACTCCAGTAAAGCTCACAAATCTGCCTAATATACATTTTCATGCCACAAATCTAATCAGTAAAAAATGCATTTGTGTGTGTTAATCGTAATTCTGTTTGAGGGGCCAGTTTCAACAGGTTAGACATTTTTTATGTGCAACTGACTTCCTGTCAATAAACTGATTACCAGTGCAGAAATCTTTTTAACTAGAATAGATGTTTTTAAATTACGGAATCGCAGAGGAATATAAACCATTATTAGGAATGAAAGAATACCAAAACATGATTGCGTTAATTTTCTCCTGCTTGTTGTCCTCTTAACCTAAATGACCTCTGTGGTGTTTACTAATGCCAAAACGAATTGAGCTAAGTAGCTTTGAAGCTTTGGTTAGCAAGCACTAAAATTAATCCTCTGTTACTTGTGGCAATAGTCTTTTGAAAATCAAGGTGAGCATTTTAAGAATTTAGTTTATTGCTATTTGTATATACAATGGCCACATGTTGCCACAGTAATAAAAGAAACCTAAACCAACCTTTGCATGAGGGAAAAATACTTTACTCCAGTTCTTCTAACCACCAGCTCTTTGTGCAAAAATATAACATTTAGTTCTTATGAATGGCCAGCCCTTCTTGGCACATAGCTGAACTTGTCTGAAAACAGGTTGAAGGGAACCTGTCAGTAGGCCAGCCATACACAGAGCAAACCATGGGATACAGGAAAAAAATTAGCTTGATTCCCCCAACGACACTGACAGTGTTGATGCGGGAATCCCTCCTGCTGGGCCATTGTCTTCTCCCAGCAGGGGGGAATCAGTCGATCAACTTAACTTGGTACATTCAGCCTGCCCATACATGGCCAAGATTCGAACTGTGTATGGCCTGCCTAAGGGTGGGTTGCAGTTGCAGACAGTCCCTGTCCCTTCTCGTACGCCTCTCAGTGGCTGTTGCCCACCCCTCAGTTGGATGTCCCGACTGTATCTAAATTCCTGTGTAATGAGAAAGAAAATCTAATTTTTGCACTTTCTGTAAAATCTAAATCTTGGAGTGCGAGGGGAAAAAGGTCACACTCAGTGGCAGCTGGTATTTTTTTTTCACCCAGTGGAGGCAAACAACCACCCCCCCAGTCGGCCGGTGGCACAAATGTTGGGTCATCCGCACACCCCCCCAGGGGGTGTCTCGGTCGGTCATCCAGGCATCTACCCCGTCCAGGTTGCGGGCGGAAAGCCCTCTAGCAGATGGCGGCTTCTATCGCATCTCCTCCTCCTCTGCAAAAAAGCACTCTCCTTGTGTTGTGATCATGCAATAAACAATCCGTTTGGACACCACTTTTTGTTGATCTATGGTGTGCTGGCAAATATCTACTTTGTGACTTGAACCAGTATCCAGCTGGTTGTTTCTGCAGCACCCAAACTTTGAGAGCTTATCCAGCAATGTGTGAATATGGGAATATGCAGTATTACTTCCTGCTCTACATCACAGCAGCTTCTGCAGTGGGTCTGTTCCCTCCTCCTCCTTGGCGCAATAGGATCGCCTGTCCTTTCAGCCAATAGGGTGATGGGTCAAACAACTAGGTGGGCTCGGAGCACAGTGCTCTGCGCCCCAAGTCCACCATTTTTTGAAGCCTATTAGAGCCAAAGTCTCTGCCACAGACTTGAGTAGAACAAAACTGTACGATCCTCTGCCACAGGATGTAGTAGTTTCTGATGAACTTCTTCCCGCAGGACAGACAGCACAGGACCATCGCCGCAACAGTTGTAGTAGGCCCCAGACAGGCTTCTGGGCCCACCCACATGCTGCAGCAACGCAGTCCCCCGGCCCAGAGGACCACGAGGTAGGACTCCTAGCACATACCTGTCGGCCAGGAGGGCCAGCAGGTGGAAAGAAAGAGACCAAGAAATATGGCGTCTGTCCCTTAAATACCACTTCCCAGAATGCACCGCAGGGAACAACCTCTGCCGAGTTACTTCTGAGAAAGAAGAACACTCAATACACCTCAATCTGTTGCTTTCCAGCTCCGGTCTGTATTGACACCGACATCTACAGGTGATGGAGTGAAACTGCACGCAACACAACCAAGGCTAGAACAGAAGCTAATTTAGCTATAGAATAAATCTGAACTATGTACAGAACAGATGAGCCACTAAATTTACATATAAGCGGTAGATTAAAAATCTACCAGCGATACATACTGAACTGAGGCATACTGGTTAGATGAGGGAGGTGCAGCGGCTGGCTTACAATTCTTCTGTTTAGCAATGTCCTAAACTTCTATAACTGGCAGCATAACTCGATTATATCTGAATTTCTGTGTCCCTCAATAGTCTCCAAGAAATAGATTTTATGGTAAATACAAAAACCTTGTTATCTGATCCAAAGTCCTCTTAAAAATGCCAATTTTACATGATGCAGTGGTGGCGTTCTACAGACTCCCTTTCTATATTAGGGGTTTCAATTGCTTTTTACCATTAACTAGTTATCTTGAAGGGGACTTTTCATAATTTAGCAACAGTATTGTCATTAAACAGAAATAGTTGATGCACCCTTTTTAAGTTAGCAGGAACTATCGTAGTCTAAGTGGTGCTGCCTATGCGGGAAATGTGTTAGCAGTGGATAGAGATCTAGATTCCTAGGCCTGGGACTGTGTTGTGTGCTTCCAAATTTAGGCTTGTAAGTTATTGCTTAAAATTGTGTTTTCTGTTCAGAATTAGATTTTTTTTAATTACATCACTTTAAAAACTTTTATTTTTCTTTGTAATTCTACAAACAGGCTACAGAAATGGAAAGGCAATTGTCGCTGCAGGTCAGTGTGCTTCAGGAGGAGTTCCGTGAGAAGAGTAAGTCTGCAAGTCAACACATTTCACGGCTGGAAAATCTTCTCTCAGAGGTCAGCTTCTACTTATAAAAATGATAGCTTTGAGGGACTTGACTAAAGAAATTATTGACATATACCTGTAGCCTAATTTAATAGATTGTATTAAAGTTTCTCTTTTAATTTCTATTAAAGGTAACCTGTAGATACTGTAAATATGTGAGCTACTGCTGCTATTTTGAAGGTGCAGGCTTCAGGGCTTTTCTTCTGTTCCTGGTTTACTACCTGGTAAATTATTGACCTGGAACGAGCCTGCAGATTGAGCATCCAGAGGTTCTTAGACATCACTGTCTGCATATTTATAATAAGTCATTTTCTTAATAGGCACAGTAGCCAGGTTCAGGGTAACAGCCCTAGATAATGCAACTTTAAATACAGGTGCATCTCAAAGAATTAAAATATCATCAAAAAGTAATTTTTTTTCAGTAATTCAATTTTAAAAAGTGAAACTCATATATTATATAGATTCATTACACGTATGAGTTTCACTTTTTGAATTAAATTACTCGAATAAATTAACTTTTTGATGATATTCAATTTTTTTGAGATGCACCTGTACAAGTCAGCAATGTCTTGTCCCTTATTTCTCTTCCCAAAGGTTCCCTTTAAAGGAAAAGTCCATTCAAAACTGCTCTTTTAGTATTTGGTAGTTGCTATGGGGTTAAACCACCTAATGTTTTTTTATATACTGTATCTAAGTAACCCTTGTGGAAACCCTCTGTTTTTGAACTGTAAATTACTATTGGGTGAAGGGAGATATCGTGCGAGTATTCACAGCAACATGTGGGAGGGGGGTGCCTATAGCAATAATCATAATTAGGTTTCATGGTCATAAACGTCTCACTCCCTCTGACCATCCTAAACCCTATTCCCCTATGATTAAGCCCATCGGTCAAACCGGAGTGGTCCGGGGGTAGGACCCTTGTGCATAAGCTTGTTGGCTGATTGCATTTTTGCCTGTGAAGTCATCATCAGTGTGTGGCTTTTCCTTTGGATTACACTGAGATATGTCTTTAGGAGTTATGGACTCCAAGTCAGCATCTTATTCCAGAATATTAGGCAATCCTTTTGAGGGCTGAAGCGGTGCATTTTAATTTGACTGTACAAACTGTAAGGACATAAGTTCTGCTTTAAATTTCCAGACCTAAATTCCTGCTTTACTGGGAATTAATTGAGAATATTGGGAGCAGCCGAAGAAGAACAAAATATTGCCACTGGATATCCTGAGATATATAGGAGTTTGGCAGGTGACAAAGCTCTGTATAGTAAAAAAAAAACCCTTGCACCACCGTAAATAACCAAAATGTGAATAATATATTATAAACAATAACTGAAAATTAATAACTACTGAGAAAATGCAGCTGCTGTTTACTGCCTCTGGCTGGAGGTCTAAACTTAAAAATTATTAATCTGAACAGCGCTTGCTATAATGTGTAAATCACATCAGTCTGTATGGTGTTGTGCTCAGTTCAATTATCATATAACATTGTGTTTTCATAAAGCCAAAACTATAAATCACCATTATAATCTATATCAAATATATGTGACAAAATGAGTCCATTAATGAAACAAATAGTCCATATGTCAAAATTTATATATACTGTGAATAGTCCTTATAACCTTCAAAAGCCTTTTCCACCACGTGCCCATGTTCTGCACCCACCAGATATCAGTGACCCCTTTACTGTACAGCAAGGGAAGTCAGCAGCACTTGTTAGGTCACTATGGGACCTGTCCTGATCTTCCCATCAGCCTCTGTTGTGGGCCCTGTCCCCTTCCTTGTTGTGCTCCTAGTCTTCATTAAAATCTATTAAAAAACGCTACAAAGCCACAATGTATAATAGCATAGGCCCACCATATGACAAGGAAAATGGATGCTCCCCGTGGCCATCTTCAGAAGCCGTGACGTATTGATGATAAAACGCGCTAAACGGAATTTCTGGTGCGCCATTTCTGGTCTGTAGGTGGAACGCACGACTGATCGCAGGCTGCATCCATTTTCATAGTGTAAATCCTTGAATGGATTTACACTATGAGAGGACTCCTCTCCTTCTTCTTCATTTTACTCCTTCTCCATTAAATCGAGTGGAGGAAGACCAGGACCACAACAAGAAAAGTGATAGGACTATAGCTGGCGGCACTGATTGTTTAGGAAAAACCTGACAGCCTCTTCATACATGGATCCTAATTTGGCCGGTTCCTGCTAAAACCAACCGGATTTCAGTCCATGTATGGCCAGCTTTTATGTGAAATCAGTCATGAAAAATCACATTTTGGAAAGATTCTGATCATGTAAAGGGAACAAAATGTATTATATTCTAAAACCTATAATTGTCTGAAAGCCTAATTGTCTGTAAAGCCTGATGTTTAAGGCTGGGTTCACATAGATACGAATTGGAAGCGGGTTTCCCTGCATCCAATTTGCATGACAGGCGAATGTGACCAGCTTTCAATGAAGCTGGTTCACACAGGTTCGGGGCGGCCGCGGTCCAGATTGCAGAAGGGTCTTGTGCGTCTTTGGGTTTGGTTCAGGAGCGAATTCAGGCAAAAATTCGGACCTGGATCGCACCTGACCTGGTGAACAGGGTCGCACTGGACCCCATCCTGGGTACAGTTGCCAGAGATATGTGAACCCAGCCTGAAGGACCGCTATCAAAAAAACTATTTTGTATTCTGATAACTGCATGGAGTTAAGGTCTAACTCTAACCCAAATCATTTTGGTTTTATTTAGGATAGTTTGGGAAAGTATTAAAACCTCTGCTATACTAGGTCTATACTGTATTTACCGCTGTCTAATGCACTATTCGGGAAATTGTCCCTCCATGTGGGACACAGACACATTTTCTCACTTCCTGCATCAGTGACAATATTATCAACAAAACAGTAAGGTAGGGAAAAGGTAGGGAAAATATTGCAAATGAAGGGATGGGAAACAGTAAAAATCAGACCAAAAAACATTTTAGCCAGAGTTAATTTTAGTACATTAATATGCTGTCCAGCAACAATTTTGTTTGGTATAAAAATTTTGTACAAACTGTAATGCCGTGTACACACGGGCAGACTTTTCGACCGGGCTTGTCCGACAGACTTTCCAGCGGACATTCAACGGACTTTTGACGGACTTCCGATGGACTTTCTAATGACCGGACTTGCCTACACACGATCACACCAAAGTCCGACAGATTCGTACGTGATGACGTACACCGAACTAAAATAAGGAAGTTGATAGCCAGTAGACAATAGCTGCCCTAGCATAGTTTTTTGTCCATCAGACTAGCATACAGACGAGCGGATTTCTGGGTCCGGCGGAGTTACGACGTAAAGATTCGAAGCCTGTTCCAAATCTAAAGTCTGTCAGATTTGCGACTGGAAAAGTCAGCTGAAGGTCCGGTGAAGCCCACACACGATCGGATTGTCTGCCGGATTTGGTCCGTCGGCGTCCGTCAGACCAGTCCGGTCGAAAAGTCCGACCGTGTGTACGCCCCATAAGGCCCCTTTCACACATGCTGTCCAATCAGGTCCGCCTGTCCGTTTTTCAGGCAGACCTGATTGGACACTCCATTCACCTCTATGGAGCGACAGATAACAGCTGTGACATGTCCGCTGACATCCACCGCTCTCCGATTGCATTCGCTCCGCCAAATCCAGACGGATAGAAACCCTATTTTCCATTTGTCTGGCGGATTGGATCAGATGAAAATGGATAGGCAGGTCCGTTTTCATCTGATCTCCCATAGAAGACAGCGTGGCTCTCATAGGTCCGTCTCAGCACAGTGAGTGGAGACAGACCTGTCATCCGCCTGCTCAGCGGAGATCAGCGGATCGATCCCTGCTGAGCAAGGGCAGTCCATCAAAATGGATCCACCCTGTGTGAAAGGGGCCTAACACTGCCAGGAGTGCTTGCAGCACCCATTTTTTTATGGTTTAAATCTTCCTTGAAAAAACTGCTCTAGTTGCTTAAGCACCCCTGAAGTGTTATAGTTTCCCCCAGCCCTGTTGCATTAGAAGGACCGTTTGGTCTGCATGTACAGTATATGTAGGAAAAAACTAAATAAATAAAAAAAAAAAAAGTACTGTTATCATTATATGTATTAACAGCAACACTTATCAGAATATAACATTTTCACAATAGTGTTCCTTTAAAAACACAGGTAAGGATATTATAAAAGGCATAACAGCCTTTTAAGTGATGGCAAATCACAGAAAGCCATTGCCAACCAATCAGATTTCAGATTACTGATGGTCTTTGTTTATGAGAGGGATGACAAACATGGGCAGTTTTATTCATCCTCAGGGAGGAAAAATAAAATCTCCTTGTGGGTGCCTTATGATCATTTCATTCAGCAACCTGTACTATGACTCTTCTTTACTGCAGTGTTCATTTTAGTGCAATACAGATATTGGGCCTCCATCGGAGCAGACTGCACAAGTTTTCTAGAATCGATTTTAGATTGGACAGATGGCTAATATTGGCAGTTTAATTGATTGTAGTCAGGGAGCTGCAGAAACAATTCATCGACGGGGAGGAAAATTAAACTTCAAAACATAGAAAATTTCACTGTGGATGCCTTATGATCATTTCATTCAGTAACCTGTACTATGACTCTTCTTTACCGCAGCATTCATTTTAGTGCAGTACAGATATTGGGTCTCCATAAGAGCAGACTGTACAAGTAGAAGTACAAATAGATTTTAGATTGGACAGATGGCTGATATTGACTTTTTAATTGATTGTAGTCAGAGAGCTGCACAAACAATCACCACACATATTGACTATTCCATTGTAATGCTGGGTAAGCTGTCATCTATAACCTTTTCAGGAAGGGCATGAATTCCATAGCAAAATAAAGAACATATATGCATTTACATGTAATGATTACTCCTAAGATCTTTCCAGTGAGAACACATTAGCCAGGAGATTATTATTTTCATCCGTGGGTTCTGTGGGGAGACAACTTTATCCATCACAGCAACACTCCTCTGCTAAGTACTTTACACAAAACATTTTTATTGTACTTTTGCTAGCCTGGTTTAGAATAATCTCACAATGTATTAAAACTTTATAATAGTGCTAATGATGAGAAAAATATGCAGGTAATAACCATGGCTTTTTTTCTTAGAGAATAGGTGCAGGAACTCCCCCCTTCTGTGTCCCCCCTTGTCTCTGCGCCCTACACACCTCCAAGCATCGTCCCTTGGTTCCATTCTATACCCACCTCCCAGTACTGCCCCAAGTATCATTTTGTGGTGCTACCTAGTTTGTATGATATGTATTCTTGTCTAATAACAAGAAAAGCAGTAAAATAGATCCCCTGGAGTCATCAACAATAATAGATCCCCCCGCAACAATAGACCTCACCCCGGCAACATTAGACCCCCAGCAGCAGCAACAGATCTCCCAATGGCCAGCAACAATAGACTTCTCCCCCAGTAGTAAATCCCTACCAGCAACATAAGACCTCCCAGCAACAATAGATCCCCACAAGCATTAATAGACCTTCACACAAAAACGATCCCCACCATTGACAATTAATCCCCCAGCAGACAGCATCAATAGACCCTCCAGCACACCCCTTGCTATTACATACATTCAGTGCTGGAGGTGCCCTAACTGCATTTCCTCACGTTCCCGCTGAAAAAAGCCCTGGTAATAACTATAGAGGGATAGGTCCTCTTTGCCTCTGCTGTTTGTAGGCTCCAGCTAACTGACCTGAAATATATATCTGGCCCTCTTTATAAAGGTTTAACTTTTTGGTTAAATTGTAAGATATAATTATTTTCAAATTTCCAAAGATATTATGTATCTCAACTTGGACACAGTGATTTACTGATATCTTGTGTTCTATTGGATGCCTTTTCATGTTGAGCTAAATTCCATGCTAAATGTAAGTACTAAGCTAATACTACTACCATAATAATGGTTTCATTTGCATAGGGATAGGTACATGAAGCAAACCAAAAATTAAGTATTTTTGGGAAAAGAACTCACCTTACATGAGCTCTGCTGACCTCCAACGTTACCTGCCTATCTAAAATAAACTTTTCAGAACATGGCCTCTGTAGCAATTTCTTAGGTTTCCCTGTGGAAACCTTTCCAATAACCCTGGCCGTAAAGTGGTTGTAAACCCTTACATATGTATGTAAGTATACATACATACATACATATACATACATATACATTACATGGTTGTTATTTGTTAGTCACCACCAAGGCTCCCATCCTACACCGCTTAACGCATTTTTTTTAATGCCAAGAGCAGAGTATTCTGAACCTCATTTATTGTATATTAAAACTGGAGAAAAAGTATATATCATCTAACCACTATACAATTTTTATTTCTATTGTTGCATAATCATGCACTGTCACATCACCTAAACCCTGCGAAAACCTAAACTGAAATGGTCTGTGTTTGGAAAAAAGGTTTGGGTCACTTTCCAAAGGTTTGCCAGCCACATGATCACCAAAAGTGCAGAGAAAATACTCACTTGCTTCCATATTGTCACCGACTAGATGACTTGGTGGTAACTTCCTTGCTTGTGGTAATGCTGCAGAATGTCATTGGACAGCGATGAGGCAATGTCTAGTTTATCTGGGCAGGGAGGCAGGAACACCATGGAAGTAGGTGAGTATTTCTTTACCCTGTAAAGTGATCCTGTTGCTAGTGAGGTGTTGCCAGTGATATGATCTTATCATATGGCCCTTAAGCCCAGTACACACAGGCTGAATGCTGGCCGACATAGGCTGGTTCAAAAAAAACTGGCCGACATTCGGCCTGTGTGTATACCAGCGGGTCCGTCGGATGAGCATGCTGGAAAATCAGTGCTATCCAATGGCTATCCAATGGCAGAGAGCACTGAGCTGTTGTGTTCTGGCGGGGGGGGGGGGGGGGGCGCCCCCCTGTCAGAACATGACAGCTCACCAGGGGAGATTGATGTACTAATGTTGGATCGTTAGTACAGTGGCTCTGACCGGAGTTGACAGTTTTTTCTTTTCCCGTCAAACACAGCGGGTTGTACCAGGTTTTAGTAGGGTCACTCTGTCACTTCCTGGTTTACTGTTTCTGCTTCCAAGGTTATCTCTCTGCAAAGTGGACAGATGGGATAATGCTGTTTCAATGTCTAGGAAGCTGACGGTGTGGAAGTGACAAAGGGAGGCTGATTTATAGAACCAGGAAGATGAATTAAGCCCCGTACACATGGACCGAATGCCGGCTGACATTGGCCGGCTTCTGTCGGACGAGCATACTGGAAAGCCAGCAGCCGACTGGCTCTCGATCAGCTCCCTCAATAGCTGAGAGCGCTGATCAGAGTGTTCTGGCTGCGGGGCCGTGCCCCTGTCAGAACACAGTGGGGTAGATCGTTGTAGTAATGTCAGATTGTTAGTATAGTGGCTCTGACTGGAGCTGACAGTTTTTTCTTTATCGTACATCACGGGACACAGAGTGTCCATCACCTTCAGGTGATGGACACTGGCACAAACTAGACAGGAAGTTTAGCTCCTTATATAACCCCTCCCCTTACTGGGAGTACCTCAGTTTTTTCGCCATTGTCTTAGGTGCTGGTCACAGGTAAAGATGTGCTAGGCTGAGCTCCACCGGAATATTCCTTTGCTGGGGCCAGCTATGCAACCGGATCCATTCAAAGTGTCTTTTCAGGACGAATTGAATGGTACCTGGGCCTCATGTTGGAAGAAACAAGGTTTTACCTGTAACGCTTCTCTTTTTAGAGAGCTGGACCCTGGGATCCAGTGCTTGGTTTTTTTCAGCCACATTTCCTGGCAGGGTACTTTACGGGTCCTGAAGTGTGAATAAAAAGGGGCCCCGGTTCCCGTAGGTTTTTTAAACGGAGCCCACCGTGAGTGGTGAAGATTGGGTCTGTCTGGTTTACCACACAACCCTGCAGCTGGATAAGGTAAGTGAGGTTTCCTAAGGAATTTTTCTAATTCCTATGGGTTTTCTCCTTTAAGTAAAGTGTTGTCATGCCTAAAGTTGCCACTGGGGGTTTTCAAGAGCACTGTCCTTGGCCTGGCTAATGTTTATGTTTCTGGAACATCCCTTGTCTTTCTGCTGATCTGCTGTGTATGACCCTGGCCTAGCTGACATTTGTGATTCTGGTACTGCCCCTTGCTGTATATATTGTTGTTGTTGGTGGGTTTGTTGGGTTGGTTGTGCACTGCTTGTATTGTCTTCTTTTTTCACCTATCTTAATAAATATCATTATTATTCACTTTACATGCGTTTGTGTTTATGTCAGTGCAGTCCACACAGCCTGGTCTACTAATTCTACTGACAAGCACGTACCTGATTCCATGCTTGTCAGTCTTGCTCTGTGTCATTTCAAGCAGCATGCTTCTTCCAGCCCAAGCCCAGGTAAGCTGTTGGAAAGGGGGGCTTTTTCTTGTGGAATCCCCCACCTGGACAGGTATTTCTTCTCTCCAGGAGTCGAGGGAGCAGGCCGTCACTGCCATAGTACGGTGGTTTTCTCCAGCAGGTCTCCTCCTCTTTTCCACCCCAGCCCTTCTCTGCATGCTGGTCCGGTAGGATCAGAGCCACGCTCGCACGGAAAAGCAGTCCTTTTTTTGAAAAGTGAGGGGGGGGGGGTGCAGTGGTAAGTCAGAGGAAAGGGGGGGCAGGGCTTAGCGCGGCGTTGACGTGCCTCAGACGTTCAAAAACGTGGAGCTGTGTAAAGTGCACCTTTTGCAGATGCATTCAGCTAATGGAGGGACACAGAGCAGACGGGGGCATGTGAGTGTTGATGACACAAGGCATTCCCAGGGCACGTTTACTTAGCATCAGGCTGAGCTTTAATAGCAGCGGCAGTTGCTGGACTATTTGCTCAGCAATTGGTGCATTTTTGGTAGTACCTCTGCATTTATGCTTGGCACTATGGGCAGAAGGGGAGGTACAAGTACCCCAAAAAACAAGGGCTCAAAGGGTTCGCCCTCGGGGTCTAAGGACCCTTCCACTGCAACACCACCCCCCTGAAGGGCTAGGAAGGCTGGTCAGAGGGAGCCGTCTGGGTCGTCAGGGGTTGCAATTGCTTCTGACATTTCAGCCCCTGTCTATATTACTGAGGAGGTTTTCTCCTCAGCCATGATTGGATTAGAGGAAAGGTTAGCGTTTATTAATCGCATCACCACAGAGTGAAAGAAAACACATTAGGTCCCCTTCTACCACCAGGACCCCGAAACAGAAGAACAGTGGAAGGGGGAAGAGGAACCCCCCCTCAGGGGACCATGAAGAGGCTGATGACTCCTCTTCTGAGGGATCAAGTGGCGAAGGTCCTTCTTCAGCTTCACAAGCTGAGAAATTCCTGGTGCAATCTCTTACTGAAATGGTCATATTCGTAGAATCTTATGGTTGAAAAGTGGTCAGTCGAAACGCCATGCAAAAAGCTCCTGGCTGGTTTTCCTTTCCGTGGTGAAAGGCTGTTTGGGGATGGGGAAAGGTACCCTTTTGCCAGTTAAGAAAAGATGTAATACGTCCCTCATTTAAACGGGCTCTTTCTCCAGTGCCAGGAGCATTTGCCTTCAGGCAGTCGCAACGGCCTCCACTGTGAGGTTCAAGAGGACCTCAGGGTCAACCCCAGGGACAAAAGAAGTCCTGGGGGAAGAAACCTACAAGACAGAACGCTAAAGCCTCTTATGAAGTGGCGCCCCCCCTCTCGAGTGGGGGGGGGGACTTCTGCAGTTCTCAAGGGTCTGGCAGGAGGAGTTTCAAGACAGATGGATGGTCTCCATAATAGCCCCCAGCCACAAACTAGAGTTCAGAGAATTCCCATCTCCCTACTTTCCTCAGGGCAAATGTCCAAAGATCCAGAGAAAAAGAAGTGTCCTTTTCAAGCATTAGACCAACTTTTGTCTCAAAAAGGGTCATGGCGGTCCCTGCAGTGGAGCAGGGGTTGAGGTTTTTTCAAACCTGCTCACGGTGCCAAAACCAAATGGGGATGTCAGACCCATGCTAGGTCTTAAGGATCTAAACCAGTTCCTGAATATCCGCTTTTTTCGCATGGAATCAATCCAATCTGTTGTCTCCATCCTATAAGGAGGAGAACTTCTGGCATCAGTTGACATCAGGGATGCATACCTGCATGTGCCTATTTTCCCTGCTCATCAAAAATATCTGCGTTTTATAGTAGAAAAACTTCACTTTCAGTTTGTAGCCTTGCCTTTCGGTCTAGCTTCTACACCTCGGGTGTTTACAAAACTTCTGGCCCTTCCTCCAGTTTAAAGACTCAAAGTATAACAATTGTAGCATACCTACCTCTTAGACCAAAGCATGGTCTCCACAATCAGCTACCTGGAATACATAGATTGGGTCCTCAACATAGAGAGATCTTCTTTAAAACTATTAAGAAGACTAAGAATACTTAGGTCTGGTTATAGATACAGCCCAGAAGAGGGTGGTTTTTACCCCAGGCAAAGATCAGTTCCGTAAAGGAGCTGATTATGGTGGTCAGGGCAAAGAAGGGTCCTTCTATTCTCCTTTGCATGAGGTTGTTGGGAAAGATAGTGGCTTCATTTGAAGCGGTTCCCTATGCTCAGTCTTATTCTAGACTGCTGCAAAACAGTGTCCTGTATACCTGGGGCAAGTTGGTCCAAGCGCTAGATTTTCCAATGCGTCTGTCGCTAAAGGTGCACCAGAGCCTCAGTTGGTGGAGGATATCCAAGAATTTGCAGAAGGGGAAACCCTTCGTATCAGTTACCTGAAAGGTGGTAACAACAGCTGCCAGCCTTGCGGGTTGAGGAGCAGTCCTGGACGAGGCGCTTGTCCAAGGGAAATGGTCCAGAGCTGAAAGAACCTTGCCCATCAACATTCTAGAGATTTTGGCAGCGCACCTAGCCCTAAGGGCCTGGACATGCAGGTTGTCCTGTCGCGATTCAATCCGACTATGCCACAGCAGTGGCTTATATCAATCACCAAGGGGGCACCAGAAGCCATGCAGCCCAGGGAGAGGTAGACCATATCCTAACCTGGGCAGAAAAGCATGTGCCGTGCATATCGGCAATCTTTATCCTAGGGGTAGAAAATTGGCAGGACTACTTGAGTCGCCAACAGTTGTTCCCGGAGGAATGGTCCCTTCACCCCGACATCTTTCTGGCTATATGCCAAACATGGGGAACCCCGGACGTAGATCTGTTTGCATCCAGGCTCAACAACAAAATCGACAACTTTGTGTCAAGAACAAGGGATCCACTCGCATACGGATCAGATGCGTTGGTAACCCCGTGGAATCAGTTTTTTCACTGATTTATGCATTCCCTCCTATTCTGCTGCTACCACGACTTCTTCACAGGATCAAGCAGGAAGGGAAGTCAGTGGTTCTTGTGACCCCAGCGTGGCCCAGAACATTTTGGTATGCAGGGATCGTAACGATGGCGGTAGGGGCCCCATGGCCCCTACCACCATGTCCAGACCTGCTATCGCAGGGACTGGTGTTCCATCCTACCTTACAAACGCTGAATTTAATGGCTTGGCTATTGAAACCCACACTCTGAAGAATTGTGGGCTTTCAGGCTCAGTGATATCTACCTTGATTAATACAAGGAAGCCAGCTTCCAGAGTCATTTATTATGGAGTCTGGAAGGCATATGTTTCCTGGTGTGAGTCCAGGGGTTGGCATCCTAGAAAGTATGTTATAGGTAGAAGCCTTGCTTTTCTGCAAATAGGATTAGAAATAAACCTGGTCTTGAGTACCATCAAAGGCCAGGTCTTGGCCTTATCAGTATTGTTCCAATGAATACTTGCTTCGCATTTCCTGGTCCATAGTTTTATACAGGGGGTGACACGGCTTAATCCGCCGGTTAGGTCACCATTAAAACCTTGGGACTTGGATTTGGTTTTGTCCGTTTTAAAAAATAGCCTTTTTGAGCCGATACGACATACTCCCTTGATCCTTTTCAAGAAGGGTATCAGAATTGGCTGCTCTTTCTTGTAAAGAGCCATATTTAATTATTCATAAGGATAAGGTGGTAATGCGTCCTCATCCTAGCTTTCTGCCGTAGGTGGTTTCAGGTTTTCATTTAAACCAGGATATTTTTCTACTTTCATTTTTTCCAGAACCCTGTTCTACGGAAGAAGAGTCACTACATTCTTTGGCTGTAGTGAGAGCAGTCAGAATCTATTTGAAGACGACTGCTCAGTTTCGGAAAACAGATGTTTGTTTGTGTTGCCTGAAGATCCTAGGAAAGGACAGGCAGCGTCGAAATCCACTATTGCCAAATGGATTCGGCAAGTAATTATTCAAGCTTATGGTTTAAAGAGGAAAGTTCCACCTTTTCAAATCAAAGCGCACTCCACCAGGGCCGTTAGTGTCTCATGGGCAGTATATCACCAAGCCTCCATGGCTCAAATCTGCAAGGCCATAACTTGGTCTTCAGTCCATACATTCACCAGATTCTATCAGGTGGATGTAAGAAGGCATGAGGATATCGCCTTTTGGCGCAGTGTGCTTCAGGCAGCAGTATAGGTCCTCAGGTCTGATTGCACCCTATTTTTGTTGGTGTCCCCTCCCCTCAGATAGCATTGCTCTGGGACATCCCATACAGCAATTACTGTGGCTCTGTGTCCCATGATGTACGATAAAGAAAATAGGATTTTTATAACAGCTTACGTGTAAAATCCTTTTCTTGAAGTACATCACGGGACCCAGAGGTCCCTCCCCTCTTTAATACACGTATATTGCTTTGCTACAAAACTGAGGTACTCCCAGTAAGGGGAGGGGTTATATAGTGAGCTAAACTTCCTGTCTAGGGTGTGCCAATGTCCATCACCTGAAGGTGCCTATATAACCCATACAGTAATTACTGTGGCTCTGTGTGCCGTGATGTACTCCAAGAAAAGGATTTTACAGGTAAGCTGTTTTAAAAACCCTATTTTTCTGTTCAACCCACTGGGTTACACAGAAAAAAATAGTGAATTGCTTTTCAGTGTGCGGCAAAGGAGGTTTTTTTTGGTAAACGGCAGTTTATAATGGGACTAGTGTACCGCATGGGTGTGACAGTGTGGTGACTTGAACAGCCAAGTTTGACAGGCAGTGCCACCTTTCAACTGCATATCGCGTTAAATCACAAAGCATCACAACTGCGGCATATAATCAGCCTCCTCCGTCTGTATATTACTTTTTAGGTGGCCAGCTCAGCTGGCTGTTTTTACCGCAGACCATGTGAAAGAAGTCATAGACTGTGTGGAAGTGAACGGTGGAAAATATGTGTAAATCACAACGTGATATGCTGAGTTGAAAGGTGGCACTGCCTGTCAAACTCGGCTGTACTTTACATAGTTACAGATCAATTGCACGTAAATCATGGAATATACTGTATATGTAGTTCAGTTGTTTAAAAAAAACAGACCTTTATACTCAGCAGTAATACATAGTAAGGGCTCATTCACATTGGCATTCAGCCCCATACAAAGCGCAGAGCTGTTCTAGTGCTGAGCTGTGTACAGGCAGACCATATTGGTGAATGAACAAGCATCGGCTATAGACACTCACCCGCACGGCTGAATTTGACAGGTACACAGAGATGGGTTCACGGCCCTGGATGCACAGGTTCTGTGTCCGGGGGGGGGGACCTGTGGGAATGAGTCCTAAGCCTGTCGTCTTCCTGGGAGCCCAATAACAAATACATTAAACAAACGTTAGTATATGGCTTTGCAGTGCATTCCAGATTAAGCATGATCGTGTGTTAGTTGTGAAATTGATCTAGATCTGAACTTTTCTTGACAAAATCACAGAAGTAACTGCTGGTCAAACTTTAATTGTAAACTGCAGTGGAAATAGCAAATACTGAAGTAAAACAGAGGGGCTACATAACATTAAAGGTATTGCCATCATTTACTTTGTCGATTTATTTTGACAAAATGTGTAATTCTCACTTTGATTCGAGATCTAAAAGGAATACATGTTTGATTGAATAGCTGTTTCTATAGAGCAGGGATATGCAATTAGCGGACCTCCAGCTGTTTGCAGAACTACAAGTCCCATGAGGCATAGCAAGACTCTGACAGCCACAAGCATGACACTCAGAGGCAGAGGCATGATGGGACTTGTAGTTTTGCAACAGTTGGATGTCCGCTAATTGCAGATCCCTGGTATAGAGATTATAGGTGTTTTATGAATGAGCCGTTGTGATTTAAGCTCCCCCTGTTCCTCTTTACCAATCCTTGTGGGTTACCAGTCTACCCTTTTTATGTCTAAATGTAAACCAAATGTACATCGGTGGAACAAATCTATATTGTGTGCAAAGCCTAAACTAAAATAGATTGTGTTCCTTGGTCTCTGTCACTCTCGTCTTTCCTCTTCTTTCCATTCAATTCCCTTTTTTCCTTTCTCTTTTTTACCTGGTGCGGAGCAGCAGATCCTAGAAGTAAGTACAGCTGCTATCCTGGAATGCATGAGTTAACCTGTCATGTGTAGCTTGTAGTTATTGTCTGCATGCTGTCTTGCTGAGTGTACGCTGTTTTTTGTTCTTTCTGGACAAAATTGTTTGGGATGTTGGCAAGCCAATTCTGGATGGAGTTGTAAAAACAGTCAGAAAGGGAGTAAAACTATGTACAAAATGCACGTCACATAAGATACGTACAACACAAATGTTACCATTGCCGATGCATTTTTTCTGAAAACACATATGCAGCAAAAAGGAGTCTTAGTCATGTTTCTGGCTAGTATGTGCTTTCACAGCAAGATTCTATACCGTATAAAGGTTAGAGTAATACAGATTAGAAGTTTGTCTCACTACATCCTCAGGACTACAAAGAAATTAAAAGTAAATTTTACATTGATTTAAACAGCTGACATTTATTATTATTATTATACAGGATTTATATAGCGCCAACAGTTTACACAGCGCTTTCCAGTATAAAAGGGAGACAGTACAGTTATAATACAATAAAATACAAGAGGATTAAGAGGGCCCTGCTCAGAAGAGCTTACACTCTAATCATTTATAAACCTTTCCATCTGAGTATAACAGAAGTTTGCCATGGTATTCTTTTTTACTATATTGATTTTAGACCCCATTGTTCTGTGTTGTCAGCAGTTTTTGTAAATGAAAAAAGGAAAGAACTGTCTCATACAACACACCAATAATCAGATTTAAACACATGTATATGTAGGTGACAATGTATTTTCTGTATTGCGTATAACTCAGCATACCTAAACCCTATAATTGATTTAAATGAAAAATTCCTCTGTGGTTCTGTCTTTTTTTTTTTTGCGTGCGGAGGGAGGCTAATCCTAGCCTAAAACTTTTCATATGATACATTGATCCTGCTCTAATCCTGCACCAGTGAATAAGACTACAAAACAGCTTAAGAAAAATTGTAATGCTAATTGTGAAAGTGACTTTGTTAATTTCATGTCACATTTAAAAAAAATATATATACTTGTATACCATTTAATACAAAAGCTATACAATTCTAATTAGTAATAAAAAAAATATACACACCGCACTAGACTTGATAATACTCAGTGTGTATAGTTATTACTAAGGATGAGCACAGACGTGTTCGCAAACCGCACGTGCAGAGCCGGCCAGTAAGTCGGCACTGCGGAGCGCTTATCACAAGCAGTGAGACATTTTCCTGATCCACGGCTGCAGAGATTGGTAAATGTCTCACTGCCTGTGATTAGCGCTGTGCGGTGCCGACTTCCTGATGTGCTCCGCACGTGTGGTTAGCGAACACGCTAACCGCACATTACTACAAGTTTAAAAGAGAGAGTGGGACTGTGCTGTTATGCATGGCTGCTTTTAAACATGGAATTCTTAAAGGGTGTCAAAGGCACACATTAAAATTCCATTGGGCCACTGCACTAAAATTGTCGGTGCTTGTGTCTGAATCATGTAGCTGTCAGGGACAGCTACATGAATCTATCAGAGCCCAGCACTGAGCCTGGAGTGTCCATACTGGATTACCCTTCCTCCCTGAATCATGTAGCTGTCAGGGACAGGTACATGAATCTATCAGAGCCCAGCACTGAGCCTGGAGTGTCCATACTGGATTACCCTTCCTCCCTGAATCATGTAGCTGTCAGGGACAGGTACATGAATCTATCAGAGCCCAGCACTGAGCCTGGAGTGTCCATACTGGATTACCCTTCCTCCCCAGCCACTGTGCCCATTACACTGACAGGCACAGGGCTGAGGAGTTTTGTAGTGCAGTGAGTGGAGCGGAACCTGATGCAGAACTGAGAGACTAGTTCCTCATCTGGTCCACCATGCTGTTTATTGACCTAGCCACAGTCACTATTATTTTCAATAGCAGTTTTTTAATCTGCCCACTGACCTCCGCTGTCAATCAAAAGTAAGGCGGAAACTGATGGGGAACTAGACCCCATCAGGCTCTGCCCACCCAATACTGAAGTAATTTCCCAAATATGAGCATAGCCATATCTAGGTACTGACATCACCTGTATATCCGGCCCCTTGGTGTACATTTAGCTTTCAGCCGGGGAATCTCCTGGCAACCAGCTAAATGAGGCCGAGAATAGAGCCGCTTTCGTTACTGGCCTACTTCTCTACACAAGCTCAGGATAGGTATTAATTACCCCCAGTTTCATAATCGATAGTAAAGCTGGCCATAGACGGTAAGCGGACCCTGCTAGGAGAACACACATTGATTATTGCTAGCGCCATTATTTTGTATAATGTATGGCCAGCCTTATAAGGACCTTCCACTCATATTTTAGCTCAGTGAAATTTTATTTGACTAAGCTTATGAAGCTTGGTCTAGATATGTTTTATTACTTATGAAAGCTATACGAACATTGCAAATGTTGTTTATTTTGCAAATGGTAGAAAGGTAGCAAAAAGGTTGTCACCAGCTGTTCAGGTGAAAACCAATAAGTTTACAAAATGTATAGGGAAACACTTGTGCCCGACATGTTCCTGTTCACTCCATTCATATATAAGTCAAACATCAAGACACACTTAGATGCTTATTTTTTCATTGTATACACAAAATACATATCACACATGATAAAAGATACATCAGTAAAAACCTGAGGAGTCCACCCCATCTTAATTCTACTAAAAAAAAAAAAAGTTACTTCACTGCTCTTTGTATCCCATTTGGGAACATTTGCCAGCAATGGCAAATCACAACAACACAAATGCAAATGGCAATAAAAATTGACAAGTGTTCTAATCAGGGGCGTATCATGAAATCAGTGGGCCCATGTGCAAGATCAAAAGTGGGCCCTAGGCATTATTAAAAAAATAGTACAGTGGGCGTAGTTTAAAGTGCACTAAATATTGGGCTTGGCTTAAAGAGGGTGTGGTAAATAGAGTCTGAGATGACTTACATAGTGCATAATGTTAAATAGGGAATGTACAGTGCGGAGTGTACAGCGGTGGTAGTATGTGTAGGATGGTGTCAGTAGTTCTTTATCTTATTTTTTTTTTTTCTCTACAATATCTTTTTTTTTTCACAATGCTTTTTGGGGGGGAGGGGGTTGGTGCAGTGGACAGTGTCGGTAAGGCAGTGGAGGGTGTCATTATTTTTATTTATTTTTTTTTTTACTTTTTTATTACCTGGGGGGAGGCAGTCATTTTTTTTTTTTTTATTATTATTATTTACAATTTAATTTTTTAATATCTATTGCAATTTTTTTTTATCAGCCCTGTTAGGGGGCTTTGGTGAGATATCTGGAGTCTATACAGACCCCTGACATCTCCCCTTTGAGACAGAGAAAGGAATTGACGAGGACAATGATTCCCCAGTCCCTTTCTCAGCAGCCTCAGCTGCACTATAGATGAATGAGCAGGAGACAGATGCTCCTCTTCATAAATAAACTGAAGCATAGTAAACCAGTTTACTATGCTCGGTTATCAAAGGACACAGGAGCGATCAGAAGTGATCACTCACTGTGTCCAATTCAGAAAAGGAGATCAACTAGGAGATCATCCATGGGTGTAGTGTGGGTCACAGTGCCCCCTCGGGACCCATGTTCCCCTGGATAATACGCCATTGGTTCTAACCTTTTCCCACTCTTTTCTAACCAAAGTTCTAACTGGATTAGCATAAGAAAAGCCTATAGATGCAATAACAAAAGCCTACAGAGCGGCTGGTATCATGGGACGCTTGCCCACCTTGAACTTATTTCGCATTCATATTAGCAAAGGCGAGTAAAAATTTTCTATGCAAGTACTGTATTTAAAAGTCCAGTATATGATCAAATTCAGTTTCAGAACTGAGAACTCAGTTTCGGGTTACAGCGAGCGAGCATGAGGTCAAGATGAAGAGTTAACCTACGGATGAGATTTATGTTGTACTTTATCTCCTGGCATTCCTCGGCACTCCTACACTGCCTGTTTCTGGTCCCTGGTTCCACAGAACATCACATTCTTTATGTTGTACCTCCCCTTTCCATGTAGGCATCTCAGAGATTCCAGAGAGTTGGTTTCTATCATTCTTAACAAGATAGAAGAAGCACGGGCAGCATTGTGTTCCCTCTGCCTTATTTACCAGACTCCTTTCATTTTGTGGTTTTTCAGATAAAGATGCTTTCTGATCGAAAACGGGAGCTTGAGGAGCAACTGAGCACCATAATGGAAGAAAACGATCAACTTCAGGGAATTGTAGAGGAGTTGCATGACCGAGAGTTAGCCCTAAATCAAGAGAGCTGTGCCAAGGAACTTCAGGTACATACTTTAGTAAATAAGTGCATTCTGTTAGATGAACAAAAGTATGATTTTAGTGAATCTTGTAACCTAATATTTAACTTAACTGAAGAAGAATACATGACGGTTAACATACACAAACTCTTTTATTAGCAACTACTAGTACTAGTGGTAGTATGTGGTGGTTATAAATACATATAGTTCTTCAGTTAAAGTGGTTGTAAACTTAGGAAAAAAAAAAAAAAACCTGCAAGACAAAAGCATAATGAGCTAGTATGCATCGCATACTAGCTCATTATGAAATACTTACCTTAGATTGAAGCTGTTGCAGCGGTCACCGCACACCGATGTGACTGGCGACATGTCTGTTATTTCCGGGTTCGCAGGCTCCGGCGCTGTGATTGGCCGGAGCCTCGATTACGTCACTCCCGGTCACGGCACGGCTACTGAAGGAACGGCACAAGTTCGCATGTGCCGATGACGGCACATGCAGATATAGTGAATCTCTCTTAAACTGTGCAAGTTTAGCAGATATTCACGGTACCTACAGGTAAGCCTATAATAAGTAAGAGTGGTGTAACAGGGTTTACAACCACTTTAAAAGCTGAACTCCAGGCAAGCAGCTAAATGCATTCACATTGTTGAAATACGTGCAAGCTTTTAAACCTGTCATAAGATTTGTGTTTCTGTTCACTCAGCCCTATGATTTACATGCAGTTCAGCAATACACCCTGATCACGTTCTTACCCCCAGCCTGTGATTAAATAGAGGAGGAGCAGCAACAGATTTGCTCTCTCCTCCTCTCAGTATTTTCATTATCAGCACATTTGCGAGCAGCACTTCTGATTGGCTTTCAGAACTGCTCTTGCTATTTCCAGCCTAAGTGCTACTGTACAGGGGATCTCAAGAGGCAGAGCTTAAGTGTAAAGGGTAACTCCACTTTCATGGGGGAAAAAAATAACAAATAAAGAAAAAATAATATAGCGTATACAATTGCGACGCAAGTCATATTGTAATTCAATGTTATTAAAAATGACTTTCCTTTTCAATCTGCAGCTCTGTGATTTTCTAAAAATGCAATGCAATATGGCTACCCAGAGGTGTTCTGTACCCAGAATGTGTACAGAACGCCCCCCCGGAAACATTTCCTGCTTATGTGATTTGCACACCAATTTTCCCAGAAGTCTGCACTAAGATACAAGTCAGATTTCAGGCATCCCCTGCAACAAAAATTTCATTTTTGGTGAGATACTGCCAATAGGAAATCACGTCTAAAGGGATGCATTCCCAGCAGCTTTCCTCATTAGCGCCCTGCAGGTGCACGACTGATTGATAATTATAAAACCACTCCCATTAGACTTACACAGGGGCACAGAGAAACACACAAGGATTTCTTCAGAATAACAAAAGGTAAGATTCTGCAACAAAATTTGTTAAAATCCTTGTAATGTACATAGATCACCCAGAGGGGAATGTTTTTTTCTCCACAAAAGTGGAGTTACTCTTTAAGCTTGTTACATTACAAATACATTTAATTCTTTAAATGTATTTGTATTCTTTTTTTTTTTTTTTAGATATATGCATAACTGTATTCATCTTTGTTTTCTTATCTGCCGGGAGTTCAGCTTTAGGACACTTTAAGAGCGCATGCATTTTGATTTGTGTCTTTTATATTATTTCTTCTTCTCCTTTAGACTTTAATCTCTAACAAATAGGATCCCCATACCTTTTGTTTCTAGTTATGTATTAGAATACATGCCTGATGTACACATTAAGCAAGAAATATGAAGGCAGGATAATAGTATTATTTCATTATCATAACATTTTCTGTGGTTCTGCACTGTAGGAAAAAATCTGTGCATATGGTTAACAAAAATGTAACTAACAAAAAAAAAAAACACATCTAATCTTATGTGTGCCTAAATAAATGTAGCATGTTACCTGGCTGTGCTGCCTTTTAAATGCATGGCATTTAGGTGATTGGAAAAATGATTTACATTTTATCTAACAGTATTATGCTGTAAGCCCCAATTCACACAGGGGCGACTTGTCAAGTGACTTAGCCGCCTGACAATTTGCGTCCCGTTCTGTACTACGGAACCGTTCTAATAGGAGCGACGCAAGTCACTCCGACTTAGAAAAAGGTTCCTGTAGTATTTTTGGGGCGACTTCAGGCGACTTGCATTGACTTCTATACAGAAGTCGTTTTGCAAGTCGCCACTGAAGTCGTGTGCAGGTCGCCTCGGTGAGTCGACCTGCAAGTCGTGCCGCCCCTGTGTGAACCGGCACTAAAGGTTCTTAAAGTTTTGTATGAGATACATTGTCTACAACTTGGTGTCCATGGTACAGCGTGAAAATTTAAAAGTAACCCAATTTACAAGTGAAATGTTGTTATAGCAAACCTCTGTCCCAGGAAAACCCAGTGGGGTAGGAGCCAATGTCGCCAGTTTGATACAGAGTAATCCCTAATAGGTGGGGATTTCCGGTTTCCTGAAATCCCTGTTAAACCATTGTCTATAAAAGATGTTTTATATGCGTGACTGTGTTCTGCTTTAGGTGGCACAAATCTGTCTGATCACTCCTACAAGATTTTAAAATGGACAGCCAAACAAACATACCAACACCTGCCATACTTCTGATCCCCTCCTCTTTTCTTGCCAACCACTTAGAATGGCAAGCTGGGAGATCTGCCCTAAGCACTTTCAGATCAGGAACCCTGTTCCCCCAATCCTTCTTTAGAAGAGACATTATCAGTCATAACCATTATTTTAGTTTCTGCATTAGATATCCATGCATATTTCTAGAGTTTTTAGAATTTTTTTTTTTTTTTGCAATAGATTTTTATTGAAAGGTTTAAAAGGGTTGTAAACCCATCGTGTTTTTTCACCTTAATGCATCGTATGCATTAAGGTGAAAAAACACCTGACAGTCATCGCCGTCCCCCGTTTTATTTACCTGAGCCCCTTCATCTCTTCGTCAGGGACGCGCTGTCCCTCTCGGGGTCCCGGCTCTTGATTGGATAGATTGATAGCAGCGCAGCCATTGGCTCCTGCTGCTGTCAATCAAATCCAATGAAGTGGGAGCCAGGGGGTGGGGCCGAGTCCGGAATTTGCATCTGTAGATGCAAATGCTGGACCCGGGAGCGCGGCCACAAGGCAACCCCCTTGGGAGAGCGCTTCTCCTAGGGGGTTATCTGATGCTGGAAGGACCCCAGAAGAGGATGTTGGGGGCCAGTCTGTGCAAAACGAGCTGCACAGTGGAGGTAAGTATGACATGTTTGTTATTAAAAAAAAACAAAAAAAACGATCCTTTACAATCACTTCTTAGGATACAAACAGCCAGTGGTGTACTTAGGTTTTGTGCTGCCCTAGGCCTGACTGAGCTTGCGCACCCCCTAATTTAAATATGACCCACCCCTTCCTGTCAAGGCCACACCCCTTTCTTTTAAAGATCCGCCCTGTCATCTTCATTGGAGGAGGACAGAGGGACGCCGCGGGAAGAGGACAGAGAGGCATGCAGCATCTTTTCGTTTGGTGGTAAGGGGATATGTGCTGGTTGCTTTGGGAGGGGAGGATCAGACCCCTCCCAAAGCACCCAGCACATATCCCCTTACCCCCCCTCCCCTCATCCATGTGTGCATTTGTTATCTGCCTCCTTCCCGGTTACTGTGTCCCCCTCCACTGTAAACTATACACAGACCTCAGAGCAGAAGCGCGGCTCTTACACTGAAGTCGTGTCCCTCCTCTGTGGCTCCTTCTCCTCCTGGCTGTGTACACTAGAACATTGGAGCTGAGAAGGAGGAGGAGCTGAGGAGTGTGTGTGGCTGACAGTGGGGAGAGAGGTGGTGGCTGCTACGGAAAGCCGATCGCCGCTTGTGGGATCCTGGGTGGCAGATGTCCTGGGTGCCCACGCTAGCGCACTCTGGCTGCCAGTTACCGAAGCTCAGTGCTGGAACTTGTTGTGGGCTCTGGGACAGTGGCGTCACTAGGTTTGGTGTCACCTGGAGCTGTAAAAATTGTGTCATCCCCCTTAATTTTTTGACTGGAGGCCCAGCATTGGAGCTCATTGTGGCGGTCAACAAGGCCCAGAGGATATCAGGTTAGGCACTTCCTAATGGCTCAGTCCCTGGGAACAGTAATGAATAATGGCCAACAGACCCGGTGAAACCGCAACAGTGATCCCTCCGGCTGGACGTTCGCTCACTCTGGGTTGCCCAGGCTGACTCTGGTCAGTAGTGTAGCATGTCTGTACCCCGGCAGTGGCTTCATCTTTCTCCCCCTCTGGTGGTGCGGGTACAGCGTGGCTCTCTGGTGGTGCGGGTACAGCGTGGCTCTCTGGTGGTGCGGGTACAGCGTGGCTCTCTGGTGGTCCGGGTACAGCGTGGCTCTCTGGTGGTGCGGGTACAGCGTGGCTCTCTGGCGGTGCGGGTACAGCGTGGCTCTCTGGCGGTGCGGGTACAGCGTGGCTCTCTGGCGGTGCGGGTACAGCGTGGCTCTCTGGTGGTGCGGGTACAGCGTGGATCTCTGGTGGTGCGGGTACAGCGTGACTCTCTGGAGGTGCGGGTACAGCGTGGCTCTCTGGTGGTGCGGGTACAGCGTGGCTCTCTGGTGGTGCGGTACAGCGTGGCTCTTTGGTGGTGCGGGTACAGCGTGGCTCTCTGGTGGTGCGGATACAGCGTGGCTCTCTGGTGGTGTGGGTACAACGTGGCTCTCTGGTGGTGCGGGTACAGCGTGGCTCTTTGGTGGTGCGGGTACAGCGTGGCTCTCTGGTGGTGCGGGTACAGCGTGGTTCTCTGGTGGTGCGGGTACAGCGTGGCTCTCTGGTGGTGCGGGTACAGCGTGGTTCTCTGGTGGTGCGGGTACAGCGTGGTTCTCTGGTGGTGCGGGTACAGCGTGGCTCTCTGGTGGTGCGGGTACAGCGTGGCTCTCTGGTGGTGCAGGTACAGCGTGGCTCCCTCTTTGGCTTCCCCCAGCACAGTACTCTCTTTTTCTCCTCTAACACCCCCCCTCAGCAGAGTGCATGCATGCTGGGGGCTGTAGCATGTCTGTGGGGGCTACTTTTCCCATGATGCCCCCCAGAGTCTTCTGATTGGCCCTCTGCTGTGGCCAATCATGGGGAGGAAAACAGCGGTCAGGAAGCTGGGCGGCGGCACGGTAAAACCAATTAGAGCCGCTCTCTCTTCTCCCTTAGGCTGACAGAAAGGGGAGGGGGGGCGAGCGGGGGAGTTCTCTGGCAAATGGAGCAGCAGATCTGTGACAGGGAGAGGAGAGATGCGGGTTGTCAGGGGAGGGGGGGGGCGAGCGGGGGAGATACACAGACAACCCGCATCTCTCCTCTCCCTGTCACAGATCTGCTGCTCCATTTGCCAGAGAACTCCCCCGCTCGCCCCCCCTCCCCTTTCTGTCAGCCGAAGAGAGAAGAGAGAGAGAGCGGCTCTAATTGGTTTTACCGTGCCGCCGCCCAGCTTCCTGACCGCTGTTTCCCTCCCCATGATTGGCCACAGCAGAGGGCCAATCAGAGACAGAATCACAGCTTTACGGAGGGGCGGCTTGACGGCACCCGGGACGCCACTGTACTGCACTGCTAAGCTGTACTCCCTGCTGTGCGGGAGTCGGGAAGAGGGCGCCGCTGCCATTTTCGGGGGGGGGCGGCTTTCTGCCGCCCCCCCGCACAGTGCCGCCCTAGGCCTGGGCCTTGTTGGCCTAGGCCAAGACACAGCACTGCAAACAGCATCAGACAGATATGAAATGATTATTGCGCCCTCAAAGAAAATGAAGGGTTAGATCATTATAAACATAGTGCAAAAACCAAGTTTAACCCTTTCATGACTAAGCCTATTTTTGAAATTTGGTGTTTACAAGTTAAAATCCGTATTTTTTGCTAGAAAATTACTTAGAACCCCCAAACATTATATATATTTTTTTAGAAGAGAGTCTAAAGAATAAAATGGCGATTGTTGCAATATTTTTTATCACACGGTATTTGTGCAGCGGTGTTTTAAACGCAAATTTTTGGAAAAGTGACACTTTCATGAATTTTAAAAAATCCAAACAGTAAAGTTACCCCAATTTTTTTGTATAATGTGAAAGATGATGTTACGCCGAGTAAATAGATACCAAACATGTCACCCTTTATAATTGCACGCACTCGTGGAATGGCGACGAACTACGGTACCTATGAATTTCCATAGGCGACGTTTTAAAAATTTTTTACGGTTACCAGGTTTGAGCTACAGAGGAGGTCTAGGGCTAGAATTATTGCTCTCGCTCTGACGATCGCGGCGATACCTCACATGTGTGGTTTGAACACCGTTTACATATGCGGGCGCGACTTCCGTATGCGTTTTCTTCGCTGCGCGAGCTCGCGGGGACGGGGGCGCTTTAAAAAAATTTTTATTTATTTATTTATTTATTTATTTTATTTATTTTTGTATTTTTATAAATTGTGTTTAAAAATTTTTTTTTTTTTTTTTACTTTTATTGCTGTCACAAGCAATGTAAACATCCCTTGTGACAGTAATATGTGGTGACAGGTACTCTTTATGGAGGGATGGGGGGTCTAAAAGACCCCCCATCCCTCCTTTACACTTCAAAGTATTCAGATCGCCGAAAACGGCGATTCTGAATACTGTGTACTTTTTTAAATTCGGCGCCATTGGCAGCCGAGTAAACGGGAAGTGACGTCATGACGTCGCTTCCGCGTTTACAATTAGAAGGCTGGAACGAAGCCGCTCACAGCTTCGTTCCAGCCCGCCCCCAGCCGCCGGAGATTCCCGAATGGACACCGGGCCTCCCGATCGCACGGGAGGCCCGGTAACAGCGGCGGGAGGCGGCGGGAGGGGGGGGATGTCCCCTCCCGCTCCTCCGGTATAACAGCCGAGCGGCTTTTAGTCGCATCGGTTGTTATATTCGGGTAGCCGATCGCCCGCTGAAAACAACGGTACCGGGATGATGCCTGCAGCTGCGGGCATCATCCCGGTATAACCCCGGAAAGCCGAGGACGCATATGTGCGTTCGGTCGGCGGGAAGGGGTTAAAGGTAAATCCTACTGAATTAGGCTACTGCTTGCCCAGGGCATCGGCAAGATATACAGTATCTCACAAAAATGAGTACACCCCTCACATTTTTGTAAATATTTTATTATATCTTTTCATGTGACAACACTGAAGAAATTACACTTTGCTACAATGTAAAGTAGTGAGTGTACAGCTTGTATACCAGTGTAAACTTGCTGTCCTCTCAAAATAACTCAACACACAGCCATTAATGTCTAAACTGATGTGAACAAAAGTGAGTACTTCCCCAATTGAAAATGTCCAAATTGAGCCCATTACTATTTTCCCTTCCCAGTCTCATGTGACTAGTTAGTGTTACAAGGTCTCAGGAGGTGTGAATGGGGAGCAGGTGTGTTAAATTTGGTGTTATTGCTCTCACTCTCTCATACTGGTCACTGGAAGTTTAACATGGCACCACATAGTAAAGAACTCTCTGAGGATCTGAAAAAAAGAATTATTACTCTACATAAAGATGTCCTAGCTATAAGAAGATTGCCAAGACCCTGAAAATGAGCTGCAGCACCGTGGCCAAGACCATACAGCAGGTTACCAGGACAATGGCCACTCAGAACAGGCTTCGCCATGGTCGACCAAAGAAGTTGAGTGCACATGTTTAGCGTCATATCTAGAGGTTGTCTTTGGGAAATAGACGTGTGAGTGCGGCCAGAATTGCTACAGAGGTTGAAGGGGTAGGGGGTCGGCCTGTCAGTGCTCAGACCATACGCCGCACGCTGCATCAAATTGGTCTGCATGGCTGTCGTCCCAGAAGGAAGCCTCTTCTAAAGATGATGCACAAGAAAGCCCACAAACAGTTTGCTGAAGACAAGCAGACTAAGGACATGGATTACTGGAACCATATCCTGTGGTCTGATGAGACCGAGATAAACATATTTGGTCAGATGGTGTCAAGCGTGTGTGGCAGCAACCAGGTGAGCAGTACAAAGACAAGTGTGTCTTGCCTACAGTCAAGCATAGTGGTGTCGTGGTCTGGGGCTGCATGAGTGCTGCTGGCACTGGGGAGCTACAGTTCATTGAGAGAACCATGAATGCCAACATGTACTGTGACATACTGAAGCAGAGCATGACCCCCTCCCTTCGGAGACTGGGCCGCAGGGCAGTATTCCAACATAATGACCCCCAAACACGCCTCCAAGATGACCACTGCATTGCTAAAGAAGCTAAGAGTAAAGGTGATGGACTGGCCAAGCATGTCTCCAAACCTAAACCCAATTCAGCATCTGTGGGGCATCCTCAAACGGAAGGTGGAGGAGCGCAAGGTCTCTAACATCCACCAGCTCCGTGATGTCATCATGGAGGAGTGGAAGAGGACTCCAGTGGCAACCTGTGAAGCTCTGGTGAACTCCATGCCCAAGGAGGTTAAGGCAGTGCTGGAAAATAATGGTGGCTACACAAAATATTGACACTTTGGGCCCAATTTGAACATTTTCACTTAGGGGTGTACTCACTTTTGTTGCCAACGGTTTAGACATTAATGGCTGTGTGTTAAGTTAGTTTGAGGGGACAACAAATTTACACTGTTATACAAGCTGTACACTCACTACTTTACTGTGTAGCAAAGTGTAATTTCTTCAGTGTTGTTTACATGAAAAGATATAATAAAATATTTACAAAAATGTGAGGGGTGTACTCACTTTTGTGAGATACTATATATAATTGCTCATATATCAGAAACAATGCATGGCCATTACTTCAAAAAAACATACTGCAACATATAATCAAATTAATGCAGTAGCGTGAAAAAATATGGGAGCACTAATAGCCAGAGTTAATCTAGGACCTCAAAACACAATACCTTGCGCCCATGTTGACCTTGAAATGTGAGAGGCCTAAAGAAACCTCCATTTGCATATATATATATATATATATATATATATATATATATATATATATTAGCAAAGTTTTTAGAATAATTTTAAGGAGACACTGAAACTTAACCCATTCAGCTCATTGTGATGGAGTTTCAGATCTCTGATGCCAGCCTTTTCCCATTCCTGAAAGCCGGAGAGCCTGTCCAATTTCCGCATAAGTAGAATTATGGCTAATAAGAGTGCTCTGTATAAAACCTGTAATGCCCAACATAGACCCAGTACATGTCCATAGAGTTTTCAGCAAAACAGTTGTAGGGGCGCTAGCAGGTAGATGAGAAAATCCATCCTCCATGTGTGTTAATGCAGAATAAACTAAACCCAAGGGCACTAAAGGACTACGAATAGGGTCAGACTGATCAAGAGGGCCCCAACCCGTTATATGTTGCAGTTGAGAAGACATATAGTAAGCCTTGGAATGGGGGGCCGCCAGACCTCCCTGCTCTTTTCCAAACTGTAATGAGAAGAGTTTGATTCTAGCAGTTTCTTATGCCAGATTAATTCTCTAAACAGGGAATCTATATAATCAAACTTCTTGCGGGGAATCCAAATGGGAGAATTATGAAAAATATATATTGGCTGTGGAGCCCAGACCATTTAATTTAAATTAACTCTGCCAATAACTGACAAGGGAAGCTTGCACAAATCTGAAAACTTGAAGTAAAGGGCTACATAATAGAGGGACTAGTTGCAAGTCTATATACTCTTTAGGGTCTGCAGTGACATGAATACCTAAATATTTAAAAGGTGATTCCACTTGTATGAAACTAGCACATTCTGGCAAAGGGGCAGGTAGCATGTTTAAAGGCATTAGAATGGACTTTTTCCAATAGATGGACAACTCCGACAAGGCCCCAAATTGCTCAGTGTGAGCCATGACATTTTGAAGGGATTTATGCGTGCCACCTAAATAGTACAGTGCCTTGAAAAGGTATTTATACCCCTTGAAATTTTCCACATTTTGTCATGTTACAACTGTCAGGGAAATTTTAAGCTTCTCCCTATAAGCATATAATTTCTTTGCGCTTAAAAGCACAAAACAACTCTCATATAATGCCGCGAAAGCGCACTTTGTATCTCTCCAAGTAACACAGACTGATGCTGGTATCACCTTGAGCTTAGCAGAATCCTCCAGAGAATAGCCAGGCTCCTTTTTCTTTATACTAAAAACATGGATAACAAAAGAAGGTGGTGGCTTCAGAATCAGCCAATCAGACACTTGTATTCATTCAAAAGAACCAATCACACACATGTATTGTGTATATTCAAATAGAAATACAGTAGTGATGTGTGCAGATGGTGGGGTGCAGAGCCATGCGGCAAGCACAAGGCTCTGAACATGATCGCGTGCACATTCCCACTGCTACCAATGACGCGAACCATACTCTATCATGGCTCGGTGGGCCATAATTTTGTATGGTTATGCTATGGTGCCCTAAGTACACAGATCTGCTTACGTAGCCTCCCTGACGGTATTCCAGAGTGTGGCTCGGGGTTAAATTTCAGCACCATTAGCGGTAACCCCGAGCCACACTCGGGATTGCATTGCAGGATCCTGGATATACTTACCTTGATCCTGCGATGTCCCCCCGCGCTGTCTGCGGGCTGTATCCTCCTCCGAAGCTTCTCTGTGCCAGGCTCCATTCCCTGCAAGCGTCGCGGCGCACGGGGGTGGAGCCTGGCGGCAAATAAAAAAAAACTGTAAAAATCATAACACATACAGTACTGCAATCGTACAGATTACAGCACTATATGAAATCATTTCACTTCCCTTTTGTCCCAAGTGCTTTGTCCAGTGCCCTGCATGCAGTTTTATATTATATATACTGTTCTTTCTGCCTGGAAACTTGAGATTGTCCATAGCAACCAAAAAGTGTCCCTCTACATCAAAAGTGGCTTTAGACCAGCTAGAAAACAGCGATAGTAAATTAGAACAGTTGCAGAAGTGAGTGATAGTGAATCGTGGGGAAATTTATTTTATTATTATTATATTATTATTTTTTTAATTATTTATATTTATTTATTATATTATAATTTATGATTTTGTGTTTCAAACTTCATCATACCCGGGATATCTACTAGACTCTTGGTGGACAGATTTAAGTGTGTTATTGTTAAGAATTACAGGCCTACAATATAAAACGCCCAATTTCCATGGAAAATAATTGTACCGCTTTCAGCACCTAAAATCCGAAATAATCATACCGCCAGGGAGGTTAAGAGTTTAAATGTGGTCACCATGGAGTGGCCAGTCCCTTGGTGAGGCATAAACAAACATCCTTAAAAGAGCAAGCAGATCTGCTGTGTCCACAGGAAGGTTTCCGCAGCCAATGTCCTTCCACCAACGTCTGTATGTGCGAATACCCTCACATGAGCGTATTACAGCAAAACTGACACTGGGGGACATCTGACAACATACATTAATAAACAATTCCACAACACAACCAAAAGCGTAAATGTATTTTATTGGGATTTTATGTGATAGACCAACACAAAGTGGCACATAATTATGGAAAGAAAATGATAAATGGTTTTCAAACTTTTTTACAAATAAATATGTGAAAAGTGTGGCGTGCATATGTATTCAGCCCCCTTGGATCAATACCTTGTAGAACCACCTTTCACTGAAATTACAGCTGCAAGTCATTTTGGGCATGTCTCTACCAGCTTTGCACATCTAGAGAGTTACATTTTTGCCCATTCTTCTTTAAAAAATAGTTCAAGCTCTGTCAGATTGGATGGCGCGTGTCTGTGCACAGCAGCTTTCAACTCTTGTTACAGGTTCTCAATTGGATTTAGGTCTGGACTTTGACTGGACCATTCTAACACATGAATATGCTTTGATCTAAACCATTCCATTGTAGCTCTGGCTGTATGTTTAGGGTTGTTGTCCTGCTGGAAGGTGAACCTCCGCCCCAGTCTCAAATCTTTTGCAGACTTGAGGTTTTCTTCTAAAATTGCCCTGTATTTGCCTCCATCCATCTTCATATCAACTCTGACCAGCTTCCCTGTCGCTACTGAAAAATGCATCCCCACAACATGATGCTGCCACCACCATGTTTCACACTGGGCATGGTGTGTTCAGGGTGATGTGCAGTGTTAGTTTTCCGCCACACATAGCATTTTGCTTTTAGACCAAAAAGTTCAATTTTGGTCTCATCTGACCAGAGCACCTTCTTCCACATGTTTGCTATGTCCCCCACATGGCTTCTCGCAAACTGCAGACAGGACTTCTTATGGCTTTCTTTCATCAATAGCTTTCTTCTTGCCACTCTTCCATAAAGGCCAGATTTGTGGAGTGCACGACTAATAGTTGTCCTGTGGACAGATTCTCCCACCTGAGCTGTGCATCTCTGCAGCTCTCTACAGAGACTCCAGAGTCTCCCTCTTGGCTGCTTCTCTGATTAATGCTCTCCTTGCCCAGCCTGTCAGTTTAGGTGGACAACCATGTCTTAGTAGGTTTGCAGTTGTGCCATACTCTTTCAATTTTCGGATGATGGATTGAACAGTGCTCCGTGAGATGTTCAAAACTTGGGATATTTTTTTTATAACCTAACCCTGCTTTAAACTTCTCCATAACTTTATCCCTGACCTGCCTGGTGTACTCCTTGACCTTCATGATGCTGTTTGTGCACTAAGGTTCTCTAACAAACCTCTGAGGGCTTCACAGAACAGCTGTATTTATACTGAGATTAAATTATACACAGGTGGACTCTATTTACTAATTATGTGACTTCTAAAGGCAATTGGTTCCACTAGATTTTAGTTAGGGGTATCAGAGTAAAGGGGGCTGAATACAAATACACGCCACACTTTTCAGATATTTATTTGTAAAAAAAAGGGAAAACCATTTATCATTTTCCTTCCACTTCACAATTATGTGCCAGTATGTGTTGGTCTATCACATAAAATCCCAGTAAAATACATTTACGTTTTTGGTTGTAACATGACAAAATGTGGAAAATTTTGAGGAGTATGCATACTTTTTCAAGGCACTGTAGGGTGTCATCAGCATATAGAGAAACAATGTCCTCTTGTTTTGTATGATTGCCTACTGTGAGAGACCAGCGGCTCTATCGATTTACTATCATCACCCCAGGAGTGGGTATAAGGCTTTGTGACCTGTCTCAGATCGCATGTATGAGATGAGAGGCTTGAATATCTGTGGTGGAGGGACCTCAATCAACGCGATATTGTTCTGTCTGCCAGATTCACTTGGGGAAGCTGTCTTTTGATCTACTCACCTGCTTATTTTGATATTTTTTGCCGTCCTTACTGTTTATCAGTATCATTATTGTTATCATGGACTATTAGTTGTATTTTTTGCGCTGCACTATTTTATATATTTTTTTTTGTTTATGTGAGGGATTATTTTGAATTTACATTAAGTGCCAGCTTGCAATCTAAGGGCTTGTATTTGTGCTATTTATATCTGCGCTGAATACTGTCTATTTTATATTATCTTGAATTCATTTATATTTAGCTGCAGATTATGGATGTGTTTTCTTATGTAGAGAGCAGAGAGATTGTATTAACTGATGTCTTTTCTAAGGTTGCTGTGCATTCCAATCAAGGGGATCTCAGTTTCTCTTTTAGAAAATTGGGACATTTATTTGAAAAAAAGATCAAAACCTGGTGGCATATTGTTTCTTTTGATACCTATCAGCTCAGTTGATCCCTAGACGGTTAAGGTGGGATATACCACCCAATGACTGTCTGTTTGATGAAGAGTCCAATAAAGAGTGGAGTGATTTCTTTATTTGTAAGGGCCTGGAGCTTTTGAGATTATTGCTTTCTCGCAAATAAAGGAAAAAGAAGTGGCTAGAAAGTCAAATTAAAGAAATCACAGATCGTATAGAACCCTTTAAGGACACTACGGAGTTCATTCAATTATCAGGTGAATTAAAAATCAAACTCATCAAATGGGATAAAGAGACACAGGATAAAAAAAGAAAAAAAAATTCTAAGGGATCTTAATGACTTTGGAGGAAAACAAGTTTTTAAGTGGCAGTCCCTTAATGTCAAGAAATCCAATCCAGATGCACACTCTATGGAAACTAATGAAGTGGAAATAAGTGTCCCCACCCAGGTAAATTCTGAACAGAAAGTATCTGGGGTCAGGACTTCTCAGTCCTATCATACCCAGAATAGAAATTATACCCTCAAAACTCGTGGACCTAGCGGTCTTAAACACAGAGGAAGAGGTAGGGGTAGAGGTAATCATTATCATACCCCTTCTAGAGGGGGTTATGCACATTATCCACCCACCGAAGAAGAAAACGCTTGGAGGCCTGTACCTAGTAGGGAGAGGGGGAATCAGAGGGGACGAGGGTATCATCAACCCAGGGGGGCTCCGATTCCCACTTATAATAGTTATGCCCCATTACAGGGTAATTGGGAAGAACAAAAATTTGACAATAGTTTTTTAGGGCAGGAGATGATCCCCTGGAGGGGACCTCCTTCGCACACTCCTACGTGGGGTAGGAGTGGAAAAATCACCCTGGCCCGCAAGGCCCAGTCCAAAATGGTCATTTCAGCCTAAAAAGAAAAAACAGAGAGGATGTAGGGGGGAGGAGACGACCCCAAAAGGCAAAGACCCCATTAGGGGCTGGGATTTTTTTTTTTTTTTTTAATTTTTTATTTATCACAAGAAACAGGTCCACAGGGACCGATATGACATCAGTAAACATCGTAACAGCATGATAGAAACAATTACACAAAAAACATAAAGAAAGCCTTCTTTTGTCTATTTCAAAAGTGTCTTGCAATGCAGAACTAGATAAAGTTGATAACTGTCAGATATTCGGAATTTGTACTTTCTCCAAATTTAGACACTATGAATGTTGACCGTGTTTCTCATATTGAATCCTTATCTTATTATAGTCATCTAATGCAAATAGGAGTACAAAGGTCTACAAAATGACCCTTTGTGAATCCTGCATCTTTTCATTTTCTCATTTTCATAGAGAGAAAAGTAGGAGGAGAGTAAAGAGAGAGAAAAGAGGGGGGGGGGGTATTCACGAACATGGAGTTCTCAGTTTGTTTCATTGAGACCCTTCGTCCGACTATGATTTAGCGGTTACCTAGTTTAGTATTTTATTTTATATTATTTTAGTATTATTATAATTATTAGGGGAGTTTCTAATAGTGGATTTCGGCCCATATTAGGTATCTGTGTCTTCTCTGCGGAGGGCTTGTCCCTCCTCTGAGTATTGAAACATATTCCATAGGAGCCAGGTCCTAGTGTATGATTCTCCTCTATTTTGATTCGTGAGAATCAGGTCCTCAAACTTGTTGATTTCGTCTATTTTCCTAAGCCAACAGGAGATGGAGGGCGGGTTAGGGGATTTCCAGTTGAGGGGGATACATACTTTAGCTGCATCAAGTAGGTGGCGTATAATTGACTTTTTGTATACACGGGCAGGTGTATCTGTAGCGTGTAGGAGGAAGAATGCCGGGTCATCGGGGACAGTGCGGTCAGTAAACTTTTGTACTATCTTGCGAACCTCTTCCCAGAAAGGCCTTATCCGGGGGAGCCTGTGTCTTGTTGGCATCTCCAGCATAGCTTTGATGTCTCAGGGAAAAGTTTGTGTAGCAGCGCTGGTGTTCTGTACCATCTTGTAAATATTTTATAGTTAGTTTCTTGGAATTTAGTACATATGGATGATTTATGTATGAATTGAAGGATGTGTGATCGTTTTTGTGAAGTAAATTGGCAATCTTTCTCCCATTTAGCAAAGCTAGGATGTTGGTAGTCCCCTGGTGGTGTGATGAGCAAGTTATAGGTCAGAGATAGTGTGTGCGAGAGCACTCCGCTTTCAGTACAGATTTCTTCAAAGGTAGTGAGGGGTGGGTCGTTTACCGTTAAGGGGGTCAAACTGTTAAGAAAGTGTGAGAGTTGGTTAGCCCTCAGGAAGTCCAAACGGTAAACGCCGTTCGGGTCTGAGAGCTCGGTCGGCGTCGCCCATCTTCCCCCAATACTAAAATGGGAGGCTTGATATCTCCCCGCGTTTCTCAACACGTGGAATGTGGGGTCTGTTATTCCTGGTATAAATTGAGGGTTTCCCAGTATGGGCCTCAATGGTGAGTTCCTAGTGGAGAGAGATGTTTTTGTTATTAGGCGTGCGCACGTTTTCGTAGTGTTCCCAATCATTGGGTGAGATCGTATTCGTGAGGGGAGTGTTGAGCTACACCAAGGGGCTCTATGGAGGGGAATCTCAACTTGCGCTTGCTCTAATTGCACCCATAGTTTGGTTTCCCTATGTCGGCACCAATCGATAAGCCTACTCAGGTGTACTGCAAGGTAGTATGTTTTGATCTCCGGCATGGCCAATCCTCCATGGTGTTTTGGTAGCGATAGTGTTTGTCTCGGAAGGCGTGGTTTTTTCCCTGCCCACAGGAAAGTTAGGAATAGGGAATGCACTTGTCTAAAGTAGGCTGCGGGAATGTGTATAGGTAAGGCCTGTAATAGGTAAAGGAATTTGGGAAGTATCATCATCTTTAGTATGTTACAACGTCCCAACCATGAGTGTAAACCGTTTTTCCAGCTATTGAGTAGTTTTTGGATGGTGTTCAGTAAGGGCGGGAAGTTGAGTTTGAAGAGTTGGGAGAGTGTTGGAGGGATGTAAGTGCCTAGGTATTTCAAGGCTTTGTCCGTCCATTTGAAATGGAAGGTGTTCTTAAAGTGCATGAGTTGGGTCTGTGGTATCTCAATACCCATTGCTTCGGATTTGTTGAAGTTTATTTTTAGGTTAGAAAGATGGCCATAAGTCTCAAACTCTTTCATTAAGTTTGGAAGTGAGATAGTTGGATTAGTAATCGAAAACATCAGGTCATCTGCGTACGCAGATACTTTATGTTGGGTACTCTGCACTGCGATCCCCGTAATGTCTGGATTTAGTCTCACATGGCAGAGGAAGGGTTCCAGTGTTAGTGCAAAGAGTAAGGGTGAGAGTGGGCATCCCTGCCTGGTTCCGTTTAGTATTGGAAAGGGATCCGAGACAACAACATTAGCTCTGACTCTAGCTGACGGATTTGAGTATGCTGCAGATATCCAATTAAACAGCTTTTCTCTCACTCTGATGTGCTTCAATGTTTCGAGCAAGAATTTCCACCGTATTCGATCAAACGCTTTTTCGGCGTCTGTACTAAGGAAAATACTGGGCGTTTTGTCTCTATTCGCTATTTGGATTAAGTTCAGAACCTTAATGGTGTTGTCCCTGGCTTCTCTGGTCGGCACGAACCCCACCTGGTCCAGATGTATGAGTTGAGGTAGATGAAACTGTAATCTAGAGGCAATAATCTTTGTGAAGAGTTTTAAGTCAGTGTTTAACAGGGATATCGGGCGGTAGCTGCTGCACTGTGTGAGGTCTTTGCCCTCTTTGGGTATTACTGAGATCTGCGCCTGAAGTGTAGAGGGGTGTAGCTTTGAGCCTGAGCCAAGATCATTAAATAACTTAATGAGGTGTTGGCCTAGGGATGCAAAAAAGGTCTTATAGTAGGTAATGGTCAAGCCATCAGGTCCCGGTGCTTTCCCCTGTTTAGTGGAATTGAGAGCTGATTGTAATTCGATTAATGTGATGGGTTCCTCAAGTAGTTCTCTGGCCTCGGTCGGTAAGGTTGGCATCAATGATGAGGCTATGTATGCAGGTGTATTGTCTGTATCGGGTAGTGTTGTGCGTAGGTTGTATAAAGAATTATAGTAATTTCTGAACTCTTGTGTGATTTGTTTGGGCAGTGACGCTGTCTCTCCGGAGGGAGATTTGATCTGCGGTATGTATGACGCTAGTTTTTGTTGTTGTAGGGAACGAGCCAACATCCGCCCACATTTGTTGCCAGACTCATAGAATTTCTTTTTCGGCATATCTGCAATGCCGCTTTAGCTTTGAAGTGTAGCATGTCTGTGACCTGTTTACGAGTGGTGTCAAGCTCGTTCCCTAGTTCCCTCGTCGGCATCGTCTTATGTCTTGTTTCAAGTGTCTGCAGTTTCTGGAGTAATGTGGTTAATTGTTCCGTTCTTTGGCGTTTCAACCTAGAGCCGTGTTTAATAAACACGCCCCGGATCACGGCCTTATGTGCCTCCCACACCAGACCAGCGTCACTGCCAGGAGTGTTGTTAGATTCAAAGTAGCACCCAATCTCCCTCAGTATATCTGCACAAACCTCAGGGTCTTGCAGTAGGCTCTCGTTCAATCGCCATGGTGGACGTTGAGTCGTGTGCGGGTCAGCGATGGCGTATCGCATCACTATAGGGGCGTGATCAGACCACGTGATAGATTCTATTTTGGTACTTAGTACTGCTTATAGGTTTCTGTGCTGGACTAGAAAATAATCAATGTGGGAGTACGACTGGTGAGGCCGGGAGAAGAACGTATAGTCCCTCTCACCCGGGTGAATGGAGTCGCCAGACGTCTATTAGTTGGGCGGAGTGTAGGGCTGTTTGTATTCGTTTGCGTGAGGTTCTTGAGGTCGAGGATGTACCAGAGGACCTGTCCTCATTCGGATTTAAGGGTGTATTCAGGTCACCTCCTAAAATTAGTTGACCCTCAGTGAATTGCATAAGTTGATCTAGCCGTTGCGTGATGAACGTGTCTTGGTTGTCATTGGGAGCATATAGATTTGCAAGGGTCACCCTTATGTCACCTACTTGACCTTTTAGGAATAAGTATCGTCCTTCTGGGTCTGTTCTAGTGTCTAGCTCTGTCCATGGTATTTTAGCAGATATTAGGATCGAGACCCCCCTGGATTTGGCCTGTGAATTGGTAGAGTGATAAGCGATGGGGAAGTATTTGTTTTTAAGAATTGGTATAGTGTTGTCTCTAAAGTGTGTTTCTTGCAACAGAATTACATCTGCTTTCAAGCGTCTCATGTCTTGAAGAAGCATCCGCCTCTTTTCAGGTGTATTGAGTCCCTTCGCGTTTAGAGAGATTACGTTTAGGGTGTCCATGTTCGCGAATAGAGGGGGAAAAGGGGGAAAGGAGTGAGGGTCGAGGAGAAGGTTATAAAGTGAAAGTCAGGGGGTTCAAATGAAAAATAGTGGGGCAGTTGGCCCCTATGTAAGGAAAAGAGAAGAAAAAAAAAAAAAAAAAAAAAACGGGAAAAATAGGTTTAGAGAGCTGTCACTAGAGTGTGCAGTGTGGTGGGGTACTAAAAGCGCAAGAAAGAAAAACCTTGCTAATGCGCTGTCCGGAGAAAAAAAAAAAAAAACCCGGATATGCAACGCAGTCCTAAGTGGGATTGTGGATAGACACGGCCAGGAGATAGGTCTCCCAGAGTCTCTCTCCGCCCACGGCGTGTTTTAAAAAACGTGTGTGTAATCGGTAGAATATTCCCATCTAATGGGTAGGAAAATAGGCATGGAGTAATAAGCAACATCAGTTAGCTATTTAGGCAGTAAATAAAATAACAAATCAAATCAACTAGCTGTAACAAACTAGACAGAACCAGTGCAAACAGGTGGCACCCCTCCTACTATGAGGATGTGTTAAGAGCTCTTTTTAGATACTCCTCTCCATTGCACTCTCAGGTGTAAATAGTACATTTCACATCTAAAGGCAATATACTTGCAACCTGTCACATGAAGAGAACAGTGGATTACACATTCCTTCTTAATGCAAGACCACAGGAGTCTTCTGGAAGTTCGTACTCTGGATTGTCACCCCCTCCCCGCCCACACACACACACACACACACATCCACGACAGGAACCGTTTCGCCATTAGGGGATTTGTCCTTCTGCTTTTTTGTTTTGGTTTTTTTTTTTTTTTTTGTCTCTGAGGAGATATTTAAGACCTTTCAGGTCGTTTACATCTATTATGTAAGGGAGTTTGCATATTCCCCTGCGTCCCAGAGTTGGGATATCTGTCCTGGATTCCGATTACTGACTAAAGCCAAGGTATCATAGTCTCTTTGGGTGACATGGGAACAAGCACTCCCTCGGCTCCCTGGTGGGAATCCCGTGAGCATTCCCCTAGACTTCATGGGTTTGAACATAGTGGTGTCCACGTGTGACCTCTTGATAGAGGCAGCTTCTGTCTCAGGGGTGTCCCTCATATGTATGTGGCTCACCGAGCGGTGGGAGTTCTGGGTTGGAATAATACTCCACCAGCTGCGAGCCCTCAGGACCGGCATAAAATCCCACCTGCTGTGGTCGTTTTATACTGGCATAGATTTCAACCAAATCAGGGATTTTTGGACCAATAGTTTTAACTGAGAGCGTTCTTGTCTGTTAAATAGTTGAATCTGCTGGGGAGACAATAAGCCCTTGCATGCCTGAACAGTCTGTGGGCTATCTGGATTAGCAAAAAGGTTCTGCTCCCTGCGTAAATTCCTGGTTGGCAACACTTGTACCCAGTTCTCAACCGTTTGGAGCATCCCATTGCCAGTGATGTGGGGGGGGGGTACTGGCAGTAGGTTAAACATCTCCCCCCTCACCCCCTGCAGGAGTCCCCGTTCCGAGTGTGAAGCTGGCGGTGATGGGCTGTCCTGGTGAGGGGTGCACAGCAAAAAATGCTCCAGGGAGCCCGCGGGGGCGGGGGGGGGGGGAGACACACAACGGGGGCAAGTGGAGTCCCAGCCGTACCATTCTACTCACGTGCGGCGCCTCCTGAGGCAGAGCGGCGTCTCCCCCTTCCTCGCTGGCGTTGTAGTAATGGGCCTCTGGCAGCTGAGGGTCCCGCTCTGCCCATCGGCCGTGGGAGGATCTGCAGCCAGTCTGGGATCTGGATCGGGTGCGCATCTAGGTGGCGGAAGAGTGCCGGGAGGTCCGCAGTAGTCTGCAGGGTGAATGCTGACAACTCGTTGCGGAAAGTCACGGAGAGTGGATATCCCCAGCGGTAGGTGAAACCCTTCTGTTTCGCCAGCTCGAGCAGGGGTCTCAGCATGGCTCTCCGTTTTAGTGTGGCTCTTGATAAATCCGGTAAGATCCTGACTTGTGCTCCGTGGAGGTCAACATCGCCGTGTTCCCAGGCGCAACGGAGGACAGCTTCTTTCTGCAGGTAGCAGTGTAGCCTGCAGACTACATCGCGTGGGTTCGACTGGTCTGATGGCTTCGGTCCTAGGGTTCTATGTGTACGGTCCAGTTCTATTTCCGTGCTTGTATCATCTAGGACGGTGCGGAAGAGTTCTTTCACTGTCTCTGCTAGTTGGTCTGGTCCGATATCTTCCGGTATACCTCGGAGCCGCAAGTTGTTTCGGCGGCTCCGGTCTTCGATATCCTCCAGGTGCAACTGCAGGGATACGGCGGTATCTCTGTGGGAGTCCCGGGCCTGCTCCAGGGCCACCACCCTGTCCTCAAGTGAGGACACAGCTGTCTCCCCCGAAGTGACTCTGTCGGATAGGCTGGACACTTCCCCCCTCACCTCCTGAATGTCCCGACGATGTGTCTCCTCAAGACGGAGGATCATCGCCTCTATATCCATTTTGGTGGGGAGCGCCTGTATGAGTGTGCGGATGTCCTGGTCCATTGGTACCGATTCAAGTGGACACGGGGGGGCCATCTCGCTTGGTGGGGGGTTCTGTAGCTTTCCAGATATCGGGTCGGGTGTAGCAGCAAGGCTCTCAGGAAGGGACTGGGCACCTCTGGCAGAGGCCTGTTGTGTGAACTCACGTGGAGCAGCGGCTCTGGCACCGGGGGAAAGTTCCTGCCTGAAATAATGGTGTATTTCTCCTGGATTCTGGATGGAGGGGGTCCCTTTGGATACTGCTCTTGTCTTGTAACGTTTGGTAGCTTTCATACCGATTTAAGTTGAGTTTTTAGCCGGGGTTAGGAGGCTGAGAACGGGAGCCCAAGGTAGAAGCAGCCTCACTCAGCCATGTCCAGGCCACGCCCACCAGGGGCTGGAATTTTTAACCTAAGTGGTATTCCTCTCACAGAGGATGAGACACCGGTCCTAGACAAAGGTTTAAAGTTCGCCCCCACTCGTAATCTGAATAAATTTCAGACATACGTCAATGTTCAGAAATGTATTCGTGGACTGAACATGAAAAAATACTTTCTCTCGGATCCAATACAGAAGAATTCTTCCCAAACTGAGACTACGCATTCTAACCTTAGAAACAAATCAGTTTTCAACCCACAATGTACTGATAATAGGCATCTTGAGGTTTTTAGAAATATGGTGTGTAGTGATCTTGATACTCTTAAAATCAAGAGAGTCAAAGATTCACAGCACATAAAAAGGGGAATTATGTCACTTGGGAAAAGGAATGACATTGTAATCCGACCAGCAGACAAGGGGGGTGGTTTGGTGGTGCTCAGTAAAACTTATTATTATGAGGAAATGGAGAGATTGCTGAGCGATCATGACACTTTAGTTGCTGAGTGGTGATCCCATGCTTAAGTTTAAGGATGAGTTATATTCCATAATTGAGGGATTTTGAATCCTAAGGAAGCTTCATACCTTGATCCATTATATTGTAGAACACAAATCATCTACTTCCTACCTAAATTGCATAAAAATTCTGAGAACCCCCTGGCCGACCAATTGTCAACGGGATAGATTCCGTGACATCCCGGTTAGGCCAGTATCTTGATTTCTTTTTGCAACCGCTGGTTACTAAAATGGAGGCATATTTAAGAGACACCAAACAGATCATTAAGATCTTAGATACTCTTTCCTGTACCCCAACTGGTATACTAATCACTGCTGATGTAGGTTCTTTGTATACCATCATGGATCATGATGTAGCCCTGGCTTCAGTTGAATGGGCATTAGTGGGTACTGATCTCTCTAGAGAACCTATTACGTTTTTACTTAGAAGTCTAAAGTTTTGTTTACTTAACAATTATTTTTGGTTCAACAATCAATATTTTTTGCAGACAAGGGGTGTGGCAATGGGTGCTTGTTTTGCTCCCAGTGTGGCCAATTTGTTTATGGCCCACTGGGAGGATGATGTAGTGTTCCGTGATCGCCCGCCCCAGTTGTCTTGCTACAAATCGTACATAGATGACCTGGTGATGGTATGGGAGGGAGACATGCCTAGCCTACAGTCATTTATGGATAAATTGAATAATAATACCAAAAATATCCAATTATCTTGGTGTATTGATAAGCAACAGATTACTTGGAGATTTTCAAGAAAGATAACCATTTTCACACCAGAGACCACTTCAAGCCTACCGATTGAAATGCTTATATTCCTTTTAAATAGTTGACATCATAAGATGTGGTTGTGTAACATCCCAAGGGGACAATTCATCCAACGTAATTGTACTTCGGAGGAAGAGTTTTTATCACAGTCCCAGGTTATAGCAACAAGATTCAAACAGAAAGGATAGGCACAATCTGTGATCAATAAGGAAATAGAGAGGGCAAGAGCCACTGATAGAGGTACTATTGTAGCCGACAAGATTGTGAATTCTGTGGACTCAGTGGCCACTAATCAATTTAAAATGGTCATGGACTATAGTATACAATACAGAAAGTTCGAAAAAATTGTGGCCTATATTAAAACATGATCGTATACTTGGCCCACATCTCCCCAATCGTCCTGAATTCATCTATCGGAAAGCACCTTCCCTTCGAGATAGTCTGGCACCAGGAGTCATTGACCCACCTAGGATTCTTGAAAATAAATTATTTAGTTTTCTGGCTGGGTTCTATGCGTGTGGTAGATGTGCAACTTGCAGGAACGCTAGAAATAATGTGAAAAAACGTAAAATGTTTACCTCATCAGTCACACATAAACAATATCAGATAAAAGACCTGATTACATGTGTGACTGTAGGTGTAGTGTACATGCTCGAGTGCGACTGCGGATTGCAATATATCGGCAGGACCTCGAGGGCACTACACGTGCGAGTGGGGGAACATGTAAGTTACATCAAAAGGGGTGTCAAAACCCACAGTGTGTCTAGACACTTTAGGATTTGTCATCAACGGGACCCTAAGCATCTGAAATTTTGGGGAATTGAAAAAGTCCCCAGACATTGGCGAGGTGGTCATTATATTCGCCAGCTAAGTCGCAGAGAATCCTTCTGGATTTATGAGACTAAGGTGATGGCGCCAGCTGATATGAATGTTGATTTTGACCTTAATTGTTTTATTTCAAATAGGTAATCTGTGTACATTTAACTGATAAAATAATGTGGATTTTGGTATTGGCTTGTATTTTCTTTTTTTCTATTATGTTTTCTTTTTTTATGTTAATAATCTGTTATATCTGGAAGATGGTCGTGGACTGACGTCATTATTCATTTTATTTACAGTCCCTGAAGTGGGATTTTTTAATGTTTTTATGTTTCGCTCCTGGTTGAGTGTTTTTAATTAAGGTATAATTCCCTTGTAATTCTCAGATCCGAGTGTCCTTTTCAATTATAAAAGTAATTGTAATGAGGTTTTCTTTTTGTCCCATTACACTTTGTGTAATGACACTATCGGTCTGATTCTATTTTAACTTTTATTCCTGTTGCATAGCGATCGGTCTCCCAATGAACGGTTCTCCTTCTAATGAATGTTTATTTATGAGATCAGGTTGGTGATTTGTCTGTCCTGTTTGAGAGCACGATTCGTTGTGGGACGGTTGCTATGGCAATATAAGAGCATCGCGGGCCGTCGATGTGTATCCGACCCCACGCTAAAGAGGTCCCCGCCTACAGGACGTAACGCGTACGGGGGGAGGAATCACGTTTGACGTCATCCGCGGCCATCTTCTAGGTTTGAAACAACCTTACATGTCTGTAAAACTAGCACTGGTTTATGAGTGCAACCATTGTGAGTAGTTCTTTATAATATTTTACTTGGCAAATAAATCAGTTCATACAGAGAGCACTAGATTGTCCTCTTCCTCTTGTTTTGTATGATTGCCTACTGTGAGAGACCAACAGCTCTATCGATTTACTATCATCACCCCAGGAGTGGGTATAAGGCTCTGTGACCTGTCTCAGGTCGAATGTATGAGGTGAGAGGCTTGAATATCTTTGGTGGAGGGACCTCAATCACCGCAATATTGTTCTGTCTGCCAGATTCACTTGGGGAAGCTGTCTTTTGATCTACTCACCTACTTATATTGATATTTTCGGCCATTCTTACTGTTTATCAGTATCATTATTGTTATCATGGACTATTAGTTTTATTTTTTGCGCTGCACTATTTTATATATTTTTTTCTGTTTATGTGAGGGATTATTTTGAATTTACCTTAAGTGTCAGCTTGCAATCTAGGGGCTTGTATTTGTGCTCTTTATATCTGCGCTGAATACTGTCTATTTTATATTGCTGCTATAAGAAGCATTTGTTTTCAGCCAACGTTAAAGCAAGGTGTCGCGACATGGACATCCAGCCATGCCATCTTAGTGTCATCTGAGGGATTAGCAATATACACACTTTCTGCTTTTTTTGCTTCCTGAATAATGAAGGTCTCCCGGGACTTAGTACTGTTTTTTTATATGGGAAATAAGTTTAATAAATTGAAGTGTGCTTTAAGGGCATCCCAGGTCATCCCTGGTGCAGTTGAGCCTCTATTGAGTCAGTTAAAATGGTCTAGTAAATCAGTGATAGGATCAGGCTCTGAAAATAAGGATAACCAGAATGACTTAAAGTGAATGTAAACCCTCACATATACCCAGTGAAGTGAACAGCCTCAGATGATACACGGGGGTGAAACAAATCTCCCTACATAAGTTTTACAAGTATATCTGCCGTCTTCAGCTTTAAATACTATTTAGAAAGTGCACATCCTGTTAGAATTTTCTCTTCCTGTTCCAGCAGGGGGAGGGGAGTCTTGCCATACACTTGTCAGAAGTTATCATGCTGATAACAGAAGAACGGAGCAGGAGAAAGCCATGGGACTTAGAGCTTTGGAGAGAGATAAGAAAACTCTGCAAATATATGTGCACAGCTCAAATTTCATGAATCGGGTTTACATCCACTTTAAGTTTCCATAATGGGCGCCCAGGCAAGCCCTGAATTGAAATTTCAACCCAAAATGGAGAATGGTCAGAGACATGCCTTGATTCATAATGAGGGGAAACTATCATAGACAATATAGCTGCATTACCCAAACCTAACTCTATTTGTGAGAGACCTCCATATTTGGCAGAGTGACAAGAAAACATTTTAATCTCAGGGTGACTTAAAGAGGAACTGCAGTCTGCTCACATAATTTGTAATAAAAACATCTTTGCTATTCTCAAGCTTCCCTCCAACCACTTTGCATATTTTATATATACTGTGATTCTGTACTTGCCAAATATGCTGCAGAAATCTCCCTCAACTAAGTCTGGCTGCAGCCATTTTAACTGTGGGCAGCCAAAGCCGCTGCCTGTTCACTTCCTGGATTTATAAAGACACACAGAGGCATACACACACACACACAGACTCACACCACTGCTTGCCTGCACATTTCTCTTCTCTCGATGAATACACATCTCTGCAGTCTCCTGTTATCTGTACCCTCATCCAGCCCCCTCCAGCTCTGCAGCTCTCCTTGTCTCTCCTGTGACTCATCCCTCCTCCACTCTCCTGCCCCTTCCCTTTCTGGCAAGCTATCATGAGAGTGAGAGAGATAGCTGTGCATGATGTCATTAGCCTAGGCAAATTACCAGACAAGAAAGAGGAAGTGGACTGTATAAGGTATTTATTGGCAGAAAAAAAAAAATGTTTTACTATCCAAAGTTAAAATAAGGGCAGAAGATTTAATAGATGACAAGATTTAAAAATTGCTGAAGGTTCGCTTTTAATCTACACACGTCTCATAACCCAAGTTCCCGTAAAAGTCTAGCAAATGGTGTGGGATTCCCAGGAGTAAGGGGAGCTTGTATAGGGGCAGGTAGTTTATGCCACACTGGGTCCAAATATTTGTTAAAATGACCAACCGCAAATAATGGGATTGCAGGGCAACGAGCCATAAAGCTAGCCAATATTTTTAGGGTGTCAGCTGAGAAGGGGGGAGGTATATACACACCAGCAATAATACAGAATAATCCATAAACTGTACACAGCACATCTGCCACCAGGATCAATAACTGATTGCCCGCAGGAGAATGACACTCCTTTAGGTATAAAGATGCTCACCCTTGAGGCCCGGTTCACACTGGTGCGATGCGAGAACCCTGCGAATCCACTGCGGGTTCCCGCATCGCACCCGACTCGCACGACAGTTCACACTGCCACACTGCCATATGCGAACTGTCGGGGAGTGTCAACGACACCCCCAGTTCAGCTCGCATATCGCACTGACAGTTCGGACATGAATTGGATCGCACAGGTGTGAACACCTATGCGATACGATTCTGGTCCGAATTAAAAAAAAGGGTCCTGTGCATGTTTGGACTGAATGTGGTGCGATATCAGCCATCGCATAGACATCGCATGTGATGTGAACAGCAGTGCACTGCGTATCACATGCGATGTCTGGCATCAAAGCAGTGTGAACCGGGCCTAGAAAGGAAGAGTTCGTGGAATGAAACTGGTGATTTAATTGGTGGGCAGCAAGTGTGTCTCCTGGAGACAGCCTATAGCAGGGTCTACCTATCTAATAGTCCAGAAGACCACCAGATGTTTCACCGAGTTGTTGAAGCCTCAGACATTCCAAGATAGAACCCGAGCTAAGTTAGGTGGACCTCTCGCTTCTCGCTGAATTTAGCAAAGGGTGTTACTTTGGATAAAAAGGCTATGGTAAATTACATAACTTGACATGGTAATGTCCAGGCGTTTGACAAAGTATTTGTCAAGGTGGCCAGACATGATGAGAAAGATATTGCCATGGGTAAATTCTTGTGGTCCCCTGGGTAAGGTCCTAAAGATGAAAAAGTAGGCAACAAGGCCAAAAACACTGGAACAATAAAGCAAATTGTCCACATGGGACCTCCGTGGGGAGAACAGAAGAATCCCAGTAGTCTGTACTGGAACTTCATGTCAGCATTACAATGCAGGCTAGCCAATAAAGCTTGTGCAAAAACATTCTGGACAGTACTGCCTTACCATGGAGTGAGATAGGGCATGGAGTGAGATAGGCCATGCCTTACCATGGAGTGAGATAGGGCATTGTTAACAACGCGCACACACACACCACACTACAACCCACTAAAGCTCACCTCTGCTCACCCCACCGCTCCTTCCTCTACCTCAGCAATCTTAAAAAATACTTAGAGCTTCCAGGTATAGGGGAGAAAGATCTTCTCCCATGTGATAGTGCTTGAGGGAAATTGTGACCTATTCTCATGTGACAGTGCTTAGGCCTAGCAGCATTGTCACTTATTCGAGAGGGTGATGTCACTGCTTCCTCTGGGCTCCGAAACCATGTATTTTGGTGCCAGCTGTGATGGATCACTGTAGAGATGAGTATCAGTAGATTGGTGACAGGGAGAATTTTCGCAGACACTGGGGTTAATTTACTAAAACTGTAGAGTGCAAAATCTGGTGCAGCTATGCATAGAAACAGCTTACAGTTTTCTTTTTTTTTTGTCAAAGCTTAATTGAACAAGCTGAAGTTAGAAGCTGATTGGCTAGCATGCACAGCTGCACCAGATTTTGTACTGTTCAGTTTTAGTAAATCAACCCCACTGTCTTTGCATGGACAAAATGGCAGTGTCCCTGTAAAAGGTTTGTAGTTTGTGTGTAAAAAATAAAACCGGTTCGACCATCTAAGGTGGGAGGTAGTGCTGTGCAACAAAAGGATTACAAGCAGTTCCATATTCGGTAAACATGGAGGAAAAAGGCTCAAGTATACATGATAAAATGTGACCTCAACAAGCACGTAAAGACATTATTCAATCAGAACTTGACGTTGCCTAAGGATTCATTTAAAGTGGGCATACTAAAGTGTACACCCTAGTAGGGCATTGTTTACCCACACGAGGAGGCACAGGTGTTCCATGCAGTCCTATTATTGTTAGTGGGGATGCAGTGGTCGCACAGACACAGCCGCTGCTCCCAATTTGACATGTGTGTGTGGGTCATGTCAAATTGGAAGCAGTGCATCCCAGTTGACATCAACAGAACCACCTGCACCTGTAATTCCCTGTGCAGGTTAACACAGCCCTCCACAGACGTACACTTTAGTGCACATGGTGTAAATTAGGCAATTTCTAAGGCAATAATGTTGCAGTGTAGGTATCTATTGGTGCCTGCAGGCCCCATAGTCTATTGTATAAGGGTGGGTTCACACTTATGCGAATTGGATGGGGGTTTTCCCGCATCCAATTTGCATGACAGAAAAGTGTGACCAGCTCTTAATGGAGCCGGTTCACACACCCCTGAGGCGGTCGCAGTCCGCATTTGGAAAGGGTCCTGTGCATCTTTGGCTCCAAATCAGGTGCAAATTCATGCAGAAATTCAGACCGGATTCGCACCTGAATCAGTTATTAGGGATGCACCAGACCCCCTGCTGTGAGCCGCGGCCGCAGCAAGTGTGAACCTAGCCTAAATGTGTCTTTATGGAGCCTATTAGATTGCATAAGATTTTCTAAACTGGCAAAAAGATTCATTTGATTCCTATTATTCAACTGTCAAATGCCAGTATCTCAGTGGGCAGTAGATGTGGGATTTGACAATTGAATGAAATAATATCTGGGTTAGCTTATATGGTTTGCCCAAAGGGTTTTACAATGAGAGTAAAATAAGGAAGGAGAAGAGGAAAGCTTAGCACATACTGTTACATGTATGCAGGGCTTTTTTTCTCAAACAATAGGTGCTGGAACTCAACCACGACCCCCCAAAACCGCTCCCCTACACACAACCTCCAAATCACATCAAATAGTGGGTCTGGTCAATCAAATTTCATGAACAGTAGGAGGGTCTTAAATACCAGGATTGCATTACACACAGAGTGCAGAGCTGTCACTTGTAAACACAAAAGTCCGGTTTCTGTGTTTACAAGTGATAGTGGTGGGCAGGGAGCAGAGGGTCTGAGCCAGAGGTGGTGGAACTAAGTTCCACCAAGTTCCCCCTGAAAAAAAGCCCTGGATGTATGGAAGTATACCCCAAATAGATTCAGAAATTTTAATGACAGTAAAAGAGGAGAGTGCAAGGAATTCAGGTGCCCATGTTTGTACCTAGATCAACATTAGCCAGACTAGTCCTCATAAAGTTCCAGTCCAATCTTCTTTCTAAGCGGCATAGGAGAGAGCATAAAGTGATTGTGGTGATGAAATTGGATAACAATTAATGCATTCATGGTACTAGAGATTTTATTTTCATAGATTTGAGTGATTTTAAATTTGAATTATTTAGCTTTGTATTAAAGTGGTTGTAAACCCTTGCATATACTTAGTAAAGTGACTGGCTTCAGGTGATACACAGAGATGAAACAATTCCTCTTGAATAGGTTGTACCTGTTTATCTGCTGTCTTCTCTTCTCTACATCCATTCAAAGTCTGGGATTTATAAAGCTTTTCTGAGCTGTCAGATAAAAGGAGGCGGAGAGCCGAAGTTACACACCTCAGAGCTCCTTGAGGGGAGAGCTCTGAGGAATGATTAGAGGGAAGGGACACACCCCCTTCACACAGCACACAGGAACAGAGTTGAGGCTGGAGGTCCCTCCCCTGTCACTTTATTCCTTTGGTGTCAGGAAAACTTGTCAGAAGTGATTCATGCTGATAGCAACAAGACAAGGAACAAGACAAGACAATAGGAGAAGACAGAAATGAGACTTAGTTTTTCTAATTGTACACTATAGAAGAATATGCTTTGTTCATATTTCATGTCTGAGGTTTACAACCACTTTAAAGGATAACTAAACCTTTTTTTTTTTTTTTAAACAACAAACATGTCATACTTACCTCCTCTGTGTAGCTGGTATTGCACAGAGTGGCCCCCGATCCTCCTCTTCTGGGGTCCCTCAGTGGAGCTCCTGGCTCCTCCTCTTCTCAAGTGCTCCATTGGAAAAGCGCTCTCCCTCAGGGCTATAGTGCGGGCATGGGTCTTTGTCCTGCTATTGCGTCTATTGACACACACAGCAGGACTCACCCCCGACTCCCGTGTCATTGGATTTGATTGACAGCAGCAGGAGCCAATGGCTGCGCTGCTATCAATCTATCCAATCAGGACCCGAGACACCGACTGGAGCTGGTGTGCTTGTTCTCGGTGCTGGAAAGACCAGGCTCGGGTCAGTAAAAGGGGGGGTCTGGGGAGGTGCTGCACTATAGAAGGTTTTTCACCTTAATGCATAGTATGCATTAAGGTGAAAAACCATGAGGGTTTACAACTCCATTAAATGATATGTACACTTTTTTAACACAACCTGTGTTGGGGTGCATTTGCAAGCTTTGTTTGCCATTCAAAATGAATGCACTGGAGTGCCGGAAGGTTCCCATCTGTCTTTTGTGGTGCGCTGCAATGCATGTGTGTTGTGTGTTTTCAGGGTGCGTTGATACGGCATTCACCACAGTGCAACAACAGTCATACATTACCAAAATGTGTGTTTCACCTCAGATGTACAGGCCTTTAAATGTAAACTAAAACAAGTAGGAAATGGGTAAGACCCTGTCAGCGTCCTTTTTTTTTTTTTTTTTTTTTGCGTTTTTGGGGAGGTTTCCCTTCACTTCCTGACCCCAAGATACAATAGGAATTAAAAGAAAAACTCTCCAAAGTAGGGGGGATATACTCTCTTAAACAGTAGTCACCAGACTAAGAGCCCTTGCACACTGGGGCGGTTTGCAGGCGCTATTGCGCTAATAATAGCGCCTGCAAACCGACCTGAAAGTGCCGCTGCTGTGTATCCAGTGTGAAAGCCCCGAGGGCTTTCACACTGGAGCGGTGCGCTGGCAGGACGGTAAAAAAAGTCCTGCCAGCAGCATCTTCGGAGCGGTGAAGGAGCGGAGTGTATACCGCTCCTTTACCGCTCCTGCCCATTGAAATCAATGGGACGGCGCGGCTATACCGCCGGCAAAGCGCCTCTGCAGAGGCGCTTTGCGGTGGTATTTAACCCTTTCTCGGCCGCTAGCGGGGGGTAAAACTGCCCCGCTAGCGGCCGAATACCGACGGTAAAACGCCGCTAATAATAGCGGCGTTTTACTGCCGATGCCGCCCCCGCCCCAGTGTGCAAGGGCTCTATATGTCCCCATTCAAAGATCCCCCCCTCAATTACTGTTCCTGTGACAACTCTGCAATTATGGACTTCCATTTTAAGTGGAACACCCAAGGCAGCACAGCTTGCATGCAGTATGGCACATCACACATAAGATAACACACTACCATGTCTGAAAAAATGCTGCATGTACATTTCTGGCGCGTCGGTAGCCCATTTGAAAGGAATGGGCTGCCTTAACACAATGCACAATAACATGTGACACAATGTGCGTAAAAATGCTTCCCTTTACATAACAAAGAAAAAATGGCAAAATGTTATTGAGCTCTAAGGCCTCATTTACACAGGGCGTATGTAAGCGTACCATGGTGGAGCGCTATGTTTACCCGCACAGGGATGCACAAGTGTTCTGTGCATCCCTGTGCAGGCAGTTCCATTGCTGTCGATTGGGATGCAGTGACTGCACAGACACAGCCACTGACTGGCCCTGTACACACAGACGTCATATTTTAGAGCAGTGGTTGTGTCTGTGCAGCTGCTGCATCCCAATTGACAGCAGTGGGACTGCCTGCACAAGAATGCACAGGTGTGCAGTAAACATAGCCCTCCACCAGGGTATGCTTATTTATGCCCTGTGTGAATGAGTGCCCCTTTACAGTGCAGTCACCTTTATATCTGTTATGTACCAGGTGCGAGGCCGAGGTTCTGAGAGGGCTTCCCTTGCGGCTAAGTGCAGTGCTCCCCTGGAGGTGGTACAGGGAGAGCAGTGCCCAGAGAAGCACAGTTTGCCAGTTGCTGTGGTTTGAAGAGGTGGTCACCAGAAGGTAGCTGGAACAAGCAGGGTACACTGTAGAGCAGGTGTGCTTAAGGGGTACCAGGTAAACTTGGCAGATGAGCAAAGCGGGAACAGAACCAGGAACCGGGCCAGGGGTCATATATGATGAGACAGATTGCAGCAAAGTCAGTGAGCCAAGATCAACACAGTGGACCAGATAGGAGCGAAGTCAGTATTAAAAGTCAGAGATCAAACCAGCAGATCAGGATAACAGATCAGGGCAAGCTGGGTCGGTAACGGGAAATCAAGGTTTCAGCTACACAGGAACACAGGGGAGCTGACGATAATCCAGCAATGTACAGGTCTCAGCAGCAGGGTTATATAGACCAGGAGACGCCAGCATCTGTCACGTTATGCGCACGCCATTGCGCCGAGCCTGCCCGTTCGCGCCGATGTGCATCTGCATGCACCTGATGCAGCCATGATGGCCGTTGGCAAGATTGCCAGTTCTTTGGTCATTTCCCTGACAATGTTACAGTGCAGCCCCCTTTACATCACAGCCCCCTTACAGCACAGTCCCCCCTTTATATTAGTGTCCTCAGTTCCCCTTTACATCACAGCCCCTATTTACATTACAGCAGTCTCCTTTACATCACAGTGCCCCTTTACATTAAATGGGGACTGCTCTGTGAAGGGGGCACTATAATGTAAATGGGGGCTGTGATGTGAAGGGGAACTGAGGCCACTAATATAAAGGGGGGACTGTGCTGTAAAGGGGAGCTGAGGACCAACTCTATGAATAGCCTCCCCATATCCTTGGAAAAATTGGCTGACATAAAACTGATCCCTGGTGCCAAAAAGGTTGGGGACCGCTGCACTAACTGATATGCCTGAGTGTCTGCATGATTTAACATTATCCAGCTCATTGAGATGGCTGAACATGCTAAACTTGAAAAATAATGCGGAGAATATGTCAAGGCTAGAGAGGGAGCTTGCAGATGTCACTTCGCTGCAGCAGATGTACATTTAGTTATGTTCTGAGCTCATGACAACCTTGTAATTTTTCTTCTTAAATATCTTTTACTTGTCTAACTATTACATATTATTAAAATGTGTTTAAGTATTTAGGTGTTTATTAACTGTATTGCTGGAACTTTTGTTAACATTTTCTCTTTGAATGTGTTGTTCTGCAGTTGGGGGAGAGCCAGATGGAACTGGAGGAGCTAAGGCTTTCTTATCGGCAGCTGCAGGTGAAGATGGAAGAACTCAGAGATGAAAAGAGTCTCCAAAGTCTAAACAGCACAAGTACCTCACTGCTGTCAGAGATTGAGCAAAGTATTGAGGCCGAGGAGCAGGAACAGGAACGGGAACAGGTATATCTATGCTTTCTAAAAGACATAACATTCGAAATTTATTTTGAGGGGCCATCTTTGGGCACATTTTGTTTGGATAGCAACCCTGCTACTTGGTGCCCTTTGTATTAATGGTGAATGGCAGGATCTACCCTTGCATAGAAAACTTTAATGTGGTCAGCTGAGTTCACTGTCAGTGACCCCTACCATCTGTAAGTGTGCTAAGTAAATATACTTCTTATTTTAGACTGTTTGCGCAGTAATACTATTCTTTAGAACTGAGCTTTAAAAGGTCATTCATTTTTAGATACAGATGCTGTTTGTCATATTTGGCCATACATACCTGTGTCCTAATCTCTTATAGCTGTGTGCTGGAATTGAAGACAAAGCACAGGATCAGCCAAGGCTTCATTACAGTATGTTCACTCAGACCTCTCCCTTGTTGATACTGTGGATGTGTTAGAAGTGTAATTTCTGTGATGGAAGCTTTGTCCTTGTCACTCACTGGAAGCCTTATAGATAGAGCTGTCGGCATAACCTTATGTTTAAAGGCATTCTGATAACAATATGTGAAATATCTTGAGGATGGATCACTGGACAAACACACAATACACTGTTGAAATACATATATCTGAACAGTCTTACCTGCCAAAAGGTTTTTTTTTTTTTCCAGCCAGTTTTGTGATTCAAATGCAAAGGAAATGGGCTGCACACAATGACATCTTGGGAATCCAGTTAGCTTTACTGAGCAACCAAGCAACATACAGCACACACTGCTGACCTTCCGCCTGAGGACTCCACTTTAACGCATTTCACCCAGAGCAGAGTTTATTCACAGAGTTTGTTACTCAATAAAGCTAACTGGATATTCAGGGCATCATCGGTGTTTCAGTTGAATTTGAGTGCAGCATAGAGCGAGAGCAGGCTCCTGGGCTTCAGAGCGAGCTTACTTTTTTTGCACTGCAGTTAAGCATTACAGCTTGATCGCTGACATGCCCCCAATTTACTTCTAGGACTTTGAGCATAGTTACACTCATAAGGCCATGACTTCACTCATCTTATTTTCTCCCCCCTGTTAATAAACTCCTAGTGTTAGATTGACAGTCCTCTACAAAGTACTAGAACCTTCTTGCATCACAGTTCTTCTCCTACCCCTTCCTCTCCCAGCCTCAGACCTGCTGTACAGGGATTACATAAAGATAATATAAAGACACCTATACAAATATTTATCTCTTACTAGGCATTTAAAAATGAATTTAAAGCATATGTTTATTTTACATTTTGGATAGAATATGGAAGTGTCAGGTTTTTACTGCTGTCTGTGTCCCCACTTGGAAGATTCATCCTCGCTATTGGTCCTGGTGAGCACTGCCTCCTGTGAAGAATGTGATGAGAAATCCAAACTGTCACAGGAACAAGAGAAGAGGTTAGGGGAAATGTTCAATACGGTAAACCTGTTGTAGTGGAATCTAAGAGGGGAATGCCCCTCACTTTAGAGAGATCTAAAGATAACTGTGGAACAGGAATGAAAAGGAAATCTCCTCAACAGAGCATAGTCAGAAAAAAACTGGCAGGGGTCTTAACCATTCCTTACTCTATCCAAAACAAAAATGTTATCTTAATCACAGTGTAGGATCCAGGAGTTGATTCTTAGACCATGGGTTATATGTCACTACCTTCAGGTAATTGGACACTGGCAAATTCTTTACGGGAAATAGCCCGCCAATGTACCCATAAAACCACGCCCACTCATTGAGGCTCCAGTTTTTTGCTAGTGTCCTTAAGTGATTGACCCCTTCTCCTGTTGGAGAACATTTTTTTTTCTATTATCAGTTTTCCTCCTTTGTTCAACTGACAGTTCCATCAAGATCCTACTGCTTATTGCCTTATGACTCATTAGCAGTTTCTATATCAGTTACCCTTGGTGAACATCTTGGGAACCTAGCCCAGACCCTTAACAGCAGGCCCAGCCTGTAAAGTTTGTTTCAGGCACTGGATCCTGCGGTGGGTGCTCACCTTGGTACGTGATGCAACAAGTAAGTTAGCTGCAGGGTGCTATACATGTGCAAGGTCGTGGTTTAACCTTATGGCATACAAACCCTGAATACTGTGATGGGTGAAGCCTGGATCCCATGGCAAGGTAAGATAGGGCAACTTTACATACCGGTTCCTGGCTATATATGTCTTGCTGGATTATTACCTGAATATGTAGTAGATACTACCCTAGATCCTTATTCTACATGACATACCGCAGTGCTAGACACACAAGGCACAGGTTATGTATTAATCTACATGCTAAGATTTTTGCCCTGACGATTATTGTCTCGCTTACTCAGCCTTATAGGTAACGTTATTATAACATTTACTTGTTTAAAACTGTCTTTTCTTCTACTTCGCTACCAGAGGTTCTTTTCTGGCTAGTGAAGTTACATAGTGCTCATAAGACTCCTAACTGCATGCTTCCAGCCACAATTTGTGCAGACATGTCATCTCACCTGTTACCTGATGCTTCAGAGACACATCCACAAGAATTAGGTTAGCACCTGGATTATTATGATTCCTTTATACCAGACACACTGAACACCCTCGATCTGTATGCATTCAGTGAGTACCTCACAGTGAACGATCCTTCCTTACTAATTAAGGACTACAGGCACCCGGGAGAAAGAGCACATTGAGCAAACAATGGACATTCTGCTGCACATTCTGTGGAACCTCTAGTACGTCTCAAGTTGACACGCAAGATGTGGCCTGTCTAACTAAACAGAACTCTCTGTCTCTGTTCTATCCATTCCAAAGGCTATAACAACTTCTGAAATCGGCAGGTACAAACATTTGTAATGCTCCTTTGTCTCTCCACCCCATGATTATCTTTAGATAATTCAGTCTGAACTTCCTAGTTCACTTCCATTTGCAGAATGCAAAGAAGGTGCTGACATTTTAGCAGAGACTCTGGTTTTTCATGCAATGACTACTTTGGCTTCTTGCCATATGCTGGCTACTATGGACTCATTAGTTGAAGCAGGGCTTTCTAGGCTTTGGAAAGATACACCTAGTGCTCCTCATCCCTCGCCTATCCATATGGGCATGAAAAAGAAGGCAATTCCAAGAAAGCCTTTCCCTATTTTTGATAAAGCCAAGTGGGACTTGTATAATGAGAGGTTATTCCATCCTCCTGATAATATTAATGCCTTGTACCCCATGGAATGGGAGTTTAAGAAGTGTTGGATTGTTCCCACTGTGGATCCAGCTATTCTTGTGCAAAAAAAAAAATCAACTTACTATTTCCATTTATGGCATTCTCCCTTTAAGGATTCAGTTGATAGGCATCTAGAGACTCTTTTAAAGTCGTCCTTTGCCTTAGCAGGCCCAGCCTGCAACCAGCTATTGCCACTAGGTTAGTTACCCAGACCAATGCAAACTGGACTGGAGAAATCAAAAGTGAACTTTATCTGATTATAGATGATCCTAATCTGGCTGCAAGGTTACAACCCTTTACCTCAGCAGTGTACTTCTATGTTTATGTCATGGAGAATGTAATCAGTCAGATCTCCCGAATGTCTTTACTTTGTGCACAGAAGCTTAGGGCTTAAAGCCTGGTTGGCAGAACACCCTCTTGAAAAATGCCTTCTGTGCATATCTTCTGAACTCCTCTTTGGAAGTTTTCTTGAGGAATACCTTGGGGAAGCTACTGAGGGAAGGGGGTTCCTGCTTCACTATCCTCAATCACGCTTTCCTTTTTTATGGGCCTCCTGTACAGTATGGATCTGATCTGTTCGCCCCTCAGGGAGTCATCGTCTACTGTAGGTCCTTCACTTTATGGTAGCTCCATCACCATTTAGCCCAACATCCCTGCTCAAAAGACTTCTTTGCATTAAAGTCGCCACCAACCCTTGACAAAAAAGGGGGGGGGGGGGAGCCTCTGTTCTAGGTATCCCTACCCTTTCTTTCAATGTGACCTTTGGAGAGGTACACAAAGAATCTCTTTTGCTGTCTTCTCTCTTACAATTACATTCCTTTCAGCACAAATTTTGTCTATTACTAATTCCCTGTTCATGAACATGGTGCATCTTGCTCGCTCCCATCGGTTGCATCTCCAGGTCCTACTGGCAGAATCCTTAAGGACAGCCAGTGCCCGGCTTCCCTACTCAAGAGTCACTGGAACTCTACTCCCCACTACAAGCAGAGGTTAGCTCCTTTATATGGGCTCCCTCTCCTACACAGGCTTACTGGCCTATAATCCTCATACTCTGCCCTGAGTTTTGATATGCCCTCCCTCCCTGTATCAGGGTCAAGCATCAACAGGCTACCTGTTTTAGGAGCTGATAATTCCTGCTCTTGCCTCCTCAAAATGTACTGGCCTTTATCAACGGTTGACTTCTTTCCGGGTGCTTGAAAAGGTCACAGGCCCCTGTTCTTAGTACCTCCTTATGTACTTGTTTCCTCTCCACATGCAGTCTGTAGGTTTCCCGGCACTTGCCTACCGATCTCAGTGTACATCTTTAATTATGTGACTACTCTACAGACTTACAGGCACAGTGCAACCTCTGAGTCTCAGGGGCATGCAGATTGTTAACCCCCTCCCCCCCTCCACTCTATAATCTGTCATGTGAGGGAGTCTTGTCGTACAGCTTGTCGATAGGGGACCTCATCCTTGAACGTGTTCCCATTTCTGACGCTGCAATCTTTTTCCCTTTGAAATATTAAAACACCTAGCCCTTGGTTGGACCTTGCATATCCTCTTCCTAATATCTTGGCCTCAAAACTCCTTGTGCACTCCCTTTTGCAAGGAGTTGCTCTTCTTTATCCTTGTGATTTTTCAGGGGCCTTCCTCAGGTGCTCATTGCCCATGCAGAGCCCTCCCTTTGTGCTCAGAGGTTATTCTCTTATAAGGGCCTCTGTACGACTAGAACCCTTTTCTATCTTTTAACTCTTAACAGCTGTAGTTCTGTCTTGGGTTCCCTTGTGTTATTCCTGGGGACCCCCTCATTTTCTTATGCTGCATGGGGATGAAGTACCCTGGAAACCTGTCCTTGTGACCCTAGGTTTCCTTTTATTGTCTTATGTGGGAATGTCAATCTCCCTCTCTGTGCCCTATCTTGAAAGCATGCCAAATATTTATTGCAGGGGTCAGGACTGTTGTCTTATGGCGGTCTGCTTTGTATTCCCGTATTAACTAACACCTCTTCTGTTCCTCAAAGTTTGATCCATCTATGGGATATGTCCTTAAGGGAATAAATTCCTCCTTCCCTACTTGAACACATTCTCCTAGGAAGTTGGGATTTTCAGGTTCCCTACACCATCTATCATTGGCCATTCTCAAGGATCGCAGGACCACTGATTGTTTTCTGTTCACATTTATTTGTCCTTTTTTTTTTTCTTTTTTTTTTTGCTCAGTGATTTTTTCTTCTGACCTCTATGCATTATAGGATAGAGTAGAAATGTGGAGGTCAGCAGAAGGAAGCAGTGAGCACTACAGGGACCCAGGCATTTGTCACCCCTGAAAGTGCTGATTTCCTTGCAGACTTCAAATGAAGACTTATTGTAAACAGAACAATGTGTGGGTAGCAGGAAAAATAAGTAATCAGTCTTTTTTTACAGGTATGCTTATTTGGAGGTTTTTGATGTAATGCCAGACGGTCACTTTACATGGTGGTCTTTTACAGTATGTTAGCCTGAAGTTCTGATTTGACATGCAAAACCACATCACACAGATATTTGTCAAGTATTAAAAACAGACATCCCAACCTGCAAAAACTAATTTGAGGGAGGTGGCAAACTCATTTAATTTCATTGCGCCCGCAAACGCCCAGCCCCCCGCTGCAAAATATTTTTAAAATCATTTTCTCAATATTTTTTCGCAGTGCTTCTGGGGAAGGGAGTGGGGGGGTGGGTGGCAGTGGTCCGGTGTCAGTATTTTTTTTATTTTTAATAATTGATTTTTTTACAGTTTAATTTGTTTTTTATTTTTTTTTTCACAATGCTTTTTGGGGGAAGGGGGTCGGGGCAGTGGACATTGTTGGTAGGGCAGGGGAGAGTGGTGTCAGTAGTTTATTATATTTTTTTACACTTTTTCATTTTTTATAATTTTTTTACAATATTTTTTGGGGGCTTTGTTGAGATTTCAGGGGTCTAAACAGACCCCTGATATCTCCCCTTTGAGACAGACAAAGGGACTGAGGACACATTCCCCAGTCCCTTTCTCAGCACTAAAGATGAATTTACAGGAGACAGAGGCTCCTGTCCATTCATAAACTGAGCACACAGTTTACTCTGCTCAGCAATCACAGGACGCAGGAGCGATCTCACTCACTGTGTCCTATTACTAGTTCCCCCCACAGCCGGCGGGAGAGGAGAGGAGGGGAGCCGGCTGCGGGGGACGAGGGGGGGGGGGGCGGAGAAGGTCACGGAGGGGCCTGGGGGAGGAGCACACAGGGAGCAGCTGGGGATAATCGGTGAGGCTGGAGGGACAGCTTTGATCACCGATCTCCCTGTATAGCTTTTTAGCCGTCAGCTGTGGGAGGGAGAGAACGAGAAGCGTCTATCAGCTAAAAATCTATACAAAGGAGATCGTGATCACAGCTGATCCCCGCCGCACCGATCATTCCCAGGAGATCGGGACTTTCCGGGAGACTTGAGATGTCTGTAGAAAGTGTTTTTTGGCTTTCACTTAAAAATAGAAGCAATAAATGAGTCCCTTCTCTTACTGACACTGACTGGGATTTTGGTAATCACATTTTCAGCAGAAGAGTCCCTGTATACGTAGTCTGGTATAAAGGCTCATCACATACGCTATGTGAGTATGAATTGGCACCCAAAGTAATGAAGACAATAGGGTGTAGGACACATATTTTAATAACTAGTAAATTGTGTTGGGCGTTATATGTAATTGTGTGTATATATGATCTATGTTAGAACATGGAACTCATGGAACAAGAGTTTAAAAAGACCCTGTCGTAAGCCCATTCATTTAAACAAAAATTTCCCATAACATTATATTTGCATTTAACATATTTTATGCATGTTATTTACAGTATGTGCAAAAGTCTCCCTTGTTCAAACATCCAAAAGCCCTGAGCTGGGTGCTGCCATCTTGGATGTGGTGTCAGCAGCCCCAGCAGACTCAGAGCTGTCGCTCAGATGACACTCTATAGTATTCCCCTTCGCTCCTCTCCCAACAGCTACGTAAATGATGGGATGGGTGGAGGAGCTGGGTTAGCGCAAAAAGTAATTTAACACTTCTAGAAAAGGGGAAGGTATGGCATACATGCAGGGAGGGGGCTGTTCAAGGGAAATGATTAGTGAACCTTTCTAGTACGTTCAAAGTCACATTGTAAGTGAAAACAAAAATGATTTATGTAAAAGAAAAACAATGCAAGTATTTAAAATACTTGACTTTTCTGCGCTTTTGCCTGACGCTTTTTAAGTTGGTGACAGGGTCTCTTTAATATTCACTTTTGAATTACAGTGGAAATGGAAAACCCATTATATAAATAAAAATTCACGCCCCAGTTTCACCATAATAACATTGCAATATTATTTTTTTTTTAACTTCTAGTTAAGGTTGCAGCTCTGGGAAGCACACTGCCAAGTCCGATCTCTTTGCTGCCAGCTCAGAGGGAATGAAAGTGCAGATTCTGCTGTATCAACAGACTCCTCTATGGATGAATCTTCTGAAACCTCATCTGCCAAAGATGTGCCAGCTGGGAGCCTCCGCACTGCCCTGAGTGAATTGAAGAGCCTTATACTTAGCATACTGGACACTTGTGAAGCAACGGTAACTTTAATGCCATTTTAGTCTTTATCTAGAGACCCTGCCTGTATGTATTAATAGTTGCAGTGCATGTGTGATTGTATGTATATAAATATATATATATATAAAACAATAAGATGGGCTACTTCCTCTGTTCATCTAGTTCTTTTTATAGAGACCAGTATCAGGGTGGACTCCCAATACTCGATCAATATCCAATAGAAGAAACGACGGGACACGTTCTCCAATGCAAAATGTATTTATATCAAATGATATAAATACATTTTGCATTGGAGAATGTGTCACGTTGTTTTTATATATATATATTGTGTAGAATATATAGCTTACTGTACATTTGCACTAGACAGTATTGTCATGTTATTTCTTGTAGAGCATATCATTGTATCATAATTATGACCAACCAAACCTTTTTTTCTTTGGAATAGAATGGGGAAAGGTTGGAACTTCTGTCAGGTTTATTGATTTGTGTGTCCCATTTGGGTAGAGTTCGCCTCACTTCCTGTCTCTTTGTCAGTGGCATAGGAAGGTGTGGGAAGTTTTCTCCAACTGAGGCGCAAACATCAATAAACTGCTCTCTGCTTGAAATTGGTCTTTATTGTATACCTGTACTTCGCCCCTAAGTTGAAACTTATCTTACCTGTGCTCCCCTGCCTCCAGAGTCTCAAAACAACACATGGTACTACTTGTGCTTGGGAAACCTGTTACTTTGCCTTGTATGAGCAATATACAGCTTAGCTTTGCTTTGCTTTGTATGAGCAAAGTACAGGTTTGCAAGTACAAAGCAATTAACATTTTGTATGACAGAGATAAATACTAAGCAGGCAGAGGTACAACATTTTTGGTCAACCTCCTATAAGCAGTGGATATTCCCCAGAGATCATGTCATCTCTCTCAATAAATTAAAAAAAATATTTAACCAGTCGTATACACTGGGGTATTATTTATATCTGTTCCAAAAAACATGATCAAAGTACATTGGACATCTTTAGTACACCTTGTTCTTCTGCTCCTCTACATTCCCCATATCGCTCTTTCCAGCAATTCCCAGTTGTCAAATGGCAGTTAGGAGTTGCTGTGTAAATGCTGCAGCTGTAAAAGTTGTTGCCGTAAAAAAAAAAAAAAAAAATGGATCATCTGACACCATGTTTATAAACACTGTTCAGACATGAGACTTAGGCTCCTTTCCCACAAGGGGTCCAATCAGGTCTGCCTGCCAGTATTTCAGACGGACCTGATCAGATGGTCCATTTACCCCTATAGACTAGCAGACGTAAATGGACTTGCGTCTGTTTACACCCGCCTACTTCCGGTCCGATCTCATCCGCTGAAAAAAATTGAAAGGGTATCCCATCTTCTCCGTCTATAAAACAAAAAAGTGTAGCGCTATACAAGTAAGTCACATGTATAAACATAAGAAATAGGTAGACGTATACCTAATAAGTAAACACCAACAGATGAATAAAAAACTATGTGGATGATAATAAATAAAATAAAAAGTTCCAAATATAAATAGAGTCAAAAGTCCCAAAAAACTTTTAAATGTGAAAATTTTGATAGAAGCAAACATGAAGTGAAAATGCACCACCACTGGTGAAATGGAGGCTTACCAGAGCGTTTGAACCCAGAGGAACATACGTTCAATGGGTCAAACAGGCTTGTGTGATGATAACGACCACTGGCAAAGTGTGATCTTCTGGAGGTTGTACCCAAAAAACACGACCAACAATGGAGTGGTAGAGCTCATAAGCACGTCCTTTAGCTGTCTGATCCCCATCTTCTCCGTCTAGGTGAACTGGATTGGAGGTCAGTTGGGTGTAAATGGACAGCGGAGTCTGTTTATCCCTGGCTGCCCATAGAGCAGAGCTTGCTCTGTCTGTGTCTGCTCTGCATAAGTTAAGCAGACATGGATGTGTCATGTGCCCACTCTGCTCTGATCAGTAGAGGGATCAGCGGACAGATCCCCTGCTGATGTCTACGGAGTCCACCTCATGTGGAAGGGGCCTCATAGATACAAAGTTACATTGTTTCTTTCTCTTTCCTTCATTGACGGACACAGCACTTCCATTCTTGACCTTAGGGTTATATCACCACCTTCAAGAGTAGGACTAGGCAGAAAGAACAAGCACAGCACCCTAGGGGCGGTTCTTACTGGTAGTAACCCCCCAATCTACTACAGGCAGCTCAGTTTTTTCTGCCTAGTCTGGGAGTAGGACCTGGCTCCCTGCTGGGACCTGTGGTTCCTTTGGTTTTTTATTTTAATTTTTTATTTTGTTCTTATTATTTTGATCTTCATTTGCAATCAACTGCTGGGCTGGGTGACAGGCTGCATATCATAGATTCTGGTAGTCTCCCCAGCCTGGCTACCAAGCTCCACGCTGGGTCGGCCGCGACGAGCCCCATCCTGGACCAAGGCAGCTGGCGGGCTAGATGCCTCGCAGGGGCACATATGACCAGGCACCTGACAACTGGGTCACAGTGTCACCGTGGCAGACAGTCAGTCCGTTTAGCCGGGATTTGGATCTATCTTGGGAGTGTGAGCCGCAATCCCTGCTGGATGGGTAAGTACATGTTCCACCCGCCCGGTCCGGGCACGGTTTGGAGCAGCTGGTTACTCCCTGGGGCAGTCGGTTCTAGGGAGTCTCCTCCTCTCCCTCCCCCCTGCCCCATGTTGTGCTGCCTGGCAGCTGTCGCAGTCAGATGCTGGGTGCCACTAGGTGGATGTTTTGGCCCCTATCTTACCTTTGTGGGGTCCCCTCAGGGCGGTCTCTGTGCTCTCCAGGTGCGGGGTGTGTGGCTGGCGTTCTCCTTCACATGAAGCAGCCACCATTTGTTTGGGGCTGGGCGCCACGGCCATTTTCCCATAGCCGCAGTGGCCATTTTGCCTTGGTCTTTGGGCATTCCTGGCTTCGGGCTCTGTCTGCGGAAGTGCGGCCAGAGGCCATTTTCTTGTAGTCTTGTGGGGAGACTTCTGCTGGTCCTCTAGCGCTGGACGTTACACCTGGAGCCTGGCACGAGCACGGATCTCCTTGTGGCTTATCCCATCTGCCAGAGGACGGACATCAAACAGCACTGCTCCTCTGAGGTTTGGGTCAGGGTGGTTAGTCCTTCTGGGGTACCCCCAGTCTGCGGCAGTTAGGGTGGTGGTTTCCCTTCTCTCAGATGATGCGGCCCCTGATCCTTCGGACAGCAAGGAGAAATCCTCCGCTTCCATTGCTGCGCATGAAAAAGCGCTGGTGGGCGCACTCGTTATGGCGGTGCGCAATACCTTGAAAATTGAGGATCCGGCTGGGGCGTCTGAAGTGATGTCGGTCCCCTTTGGGTCTCATAAGTCAGTCCGCACCGCTAAGGCGTTTTCTTACCTGTCTTTATTTACAAGGATTGGGAACGCCCGCAGCGGTCCTTTCCAGTCCCGAGGCCTTTTTTGGTGCGTTACCCCTTTGAGGAGAGTCTGCTAAAGAAATGGACTTCCCCTCCTGTCGTTGATCCTCCAGTATCTAGGTTGAACAAGGCGACCATGATTCGACCCAAGGGGTGCCCTTCTTTCAAGGATCCTGCCAACAGAAAGACCGAGGCAGTTGCTCGGTCTATGTTTACGATGGCAGGTTCGGCCCTTCGTCCGGTTATAGCCACAGCTCTGGTGTCGCAGACGCTTACTGAGTGGGCTAAGCTATTACACTGCAAGTTGGGTAATGAGCAAGTTTCCCCGGTCTGTGTGGAACTGGCAGACCAGTTAGTGCAAGGGCTCAAGTATGTTTGTGATGCTGCTTTCGACCTGGCCACGGTACTTTCTAAAATCTCCGTGTCGGCCCTTGTTTTTCGCCGGTTGCCTTGTCTTAAGTGGTGGTCGGTGGACCAAATGTCTAAGAAGGCTCTGGCGGATTTGCCTTTCCAGGGTGGGCGGCTATTTGGAGCCACTCTGGACGACATTATAAAGGCTATTACTGGGGGAAAGAGTACCTTTCTTCCGCAGTCCAAAAAGGGCAAGGAGCCCCGTCTCAGGCAGGGCCCCTCTTTTTCCGCACACAAGCATTTATTCCGTCTGCCCAGTTCTGCGGGCAAGGGTTCCCAGCCCGCCAAGGCTTCTGCGGGTGGACCAAAGCGTCCTTGGCATCACAAGCCCAACAATCCAGCGGAAAAGCATACAGGTTTACCCCTGCCCGACTTGCGGGTGGGGGGTCGCCTTCGGTGGTTTGCGGACCGGTGGACTTCCCTTCTTTCCGACCAGTGGGGCAACAAACTAATTTTGTCCAGCTACAAAATAGAGTTTCTTTCCTGTCCACCAGACAGGTTTTTTCCTTCCAATATTCACCTTCCCCCGTCTTGTCTGCAGGCTTTGTTTGGGGTGGTGCAGGACTTGATTCTTCGGGGGGTGATAGTTCCTGTACCAGTTTCGGAAAGGTTTCAGGTTTTCTACTCCAATCTGTTTATAGTCCCAAAGAAGGAAGGGGTTCGTCCGATCCTGGATCTCAAGGCCCTCAATTGTTTTGGGAAGGTACGGATGTTCAGGATGGAGTCTGTTAGTTCGGTGGTGGCCGCGCTTCATCAGGGGGATTTCCTGGCCTCCCTGGTCATCAAGGACGCATACTTGCATGTCCCCATCTGTGTCAGGCACCAGCGTTTCTTGCGCTTTGCGGTCGGGGATGCACACTATCAGTTTGTGGCACTTCCCTTTGGCCTGGCCTCGGCTCCCCAGGTCTTCACCAAGGTGCTGGCACCGGTTCTGGCATTGCTGAGACAGCGGGGGATCGCGGTCGTGAGCTACCTGGACGATCTCCTCCTGCGAGCATGGTCAGCTTCAGAGCTGAGGGACAATGTGGCGATTGTCATGCAAGCTTTACAAGAGTTCAGCTGGGTGTTGAACCTTCAGAAGTCCGTGTTGCTCCTGGTCCAACGCCTGGACAACTTGGGGTTGATTGTGGACGCTGCGCGGGCGAGGGTTTTTCTTCCTCCGATCAAACTTCGGACCCTTCACTTTGCGGTACGGTTGCTGCTGTCCCGCAAGTGGTCGTCTATACGCTTTTTGCATGCAGGTTCTGGGCCTCATGGTATCCACCTTTGAGGTAGTCCTGTATGCCCAGTTTCACACTTGGGTCTTGCAGAGGGAGATCTTATCCAAATGGGACAAACCTCCGGCATCTCTGGATTGTCAGATCCATGTGGGCAGTCTGAAAAGAGCCTCGCTTCTTTGGTGGCTATGGTCTCCGGCCCTACGGACCGGTAAGTTGTTTCTCCTGCTTTATTGGACGGTGATAACAACGGATGCCAGCCTAACCGGCTGGAGTGGGCTCTGGGCCTTCGATCGGCCCAGGGCCACTGGACGTCGGAAGAGTCTCGTCTACCGGTCAATGTTCTGGAGTTGCGTGCGATAGGGTTATACTCTCCATTTGGACGCAGCTGCTGCGCGGTCGTCTGGTCAGGATCCAGTCAGACAATTCCAGGGTGGTGGCTTACGTCAACCACCAGGGGGAACAAGGAGCTCAGCAGCAGCGCTGGAAGTCTCTCACATTGTGCGGTGGGCAGAACTTCACGTGCTGGCTCTCTCCACACATTCTAGGCGTAGAAAACTGGCAACGGACTACCTCAGCCCTCAGTTGCTGGATCAGGGGGAGTGGACCTGAATTCCAGGGAGGCCGTCATATGACGGCCTCCCCTGTGCACACGCTCTGCGCGCGTCGAGCGTGCTGTGATCACAGAGTCACTGAGACTCGGATGATCACCGATCTAAGGAAGGGGCCGGTCCCGGCCCCTTACCATGTGATTAGCTGTCAGCCAATGACAGCTGATCACATGATGTAAACAAAAGATCGGTAATAATTTTTTTTTCTACTCACGCTGACAGCGTGAGTAGAAAAAAAAGCCAATCACCGGCTCAGATGTCAGGGACATCGGTCCCGAAGTGGAAGAGTCACATCTGCCTCATCAGTGACATCTAATAATGCCACCTAACACTGCGCACAAGTGCCACCTAACACTGCCCACAAGTGCCACCTAACAGTGCTCACAGTGCCACCTAACAGTGCCCACAGTGCCACCTAACAGTGCCCATAAGTGCCACCTATCAATGCCCACAAGTGCCACCTATCAATGCCCACAAGTGCCACCTATCAATGCCCACCAGTAGTGCCAATCAGTGCCACCTAGCAGTGCTGCCTATCAGTGTAACTGATCAGTGCCCATCACTGCCACCTATCAGTGCCCATCACTGCCGCCTCATCAGCATATATCAGTGAAGGAGAAAAATTACCTGTTTTAAATTTTTTATAACAAAATATAAAAAAATTTTAATCTAAAAAAAAAAAAAAATTCAGTTTTTTACATTTTTTTAACAAAAAGTAAAAACTGCAGAGGTGATCAAATACCACCAAAAGAAAGCTCTATTTGTGGTGAAAAAATGATAAAAATTTCATTTGGGTACAGTGTTGTATGACCGCGCAATTGTCATTCAAAGTGCGTCAGCGCTGAAAGCTGAAAATTGGTCTGGATAGGAGGGGGGTTTAAGTGCCCTGTAAGCAAGTGGTTAAAAAAAACACTAGCCATTTATGTATTTTACAGTAAGTAAGTACAGGTCATGTGATCGCTGTTCATGCCGGATCGATTCATGGACCTGTGGGTGGGCTTGTACAGAGCGGGGCCACCACATCATTGCAGCTTCACAAGGAGGTGGAGGAGGATCTGCTGGCCAGGAAGCTGCCACCAATCAAAGGAGGAGAGATGGGCCGGTGGTCTTACATGGACCACAGAAGATACAGACACGCTGTGCACTTGCACAGTATGTCTGTATCTAACAGCAGAATGACATAGGATGTAAACTGACCAAACTAGCATGGATTGGCTACCATGCTTAGCATGGTCAGTTTACTACCAGGAAGGAGGGAGCAGGCAACATCAACCAGATAATAGGGAAACATAACAGGCACAAATTAAACAGTGATATTAAAAAGCTCATAGGAACTCCTTACAGAAAGAGAAAATTTGTTTTAAACTAAACCCCCCCCCCCCAAGTAGATACCTGAGCCTGATCTTGATCCAATGATGTGCATGAGAAGTAAGGCTTTCTCCCTCCTCATTAGCTCAGATACAGCAGCAGGAGCTATTGCAGCATGATGACATTGTCCAGTAGCCATTTTGGTTTATTTTTTTCTAATCCTTCAGAGAAGTGCACTTTGGTATGTTTGGGATGCTTTAAAGCCTAGATTGCCACAGAGTAGTTTATTTCTACCCAGATTGAATGGTGGCCTTCCCCACTTTTCCAGTTACTACTACACCAGTTGGCCCAGATAATCAGATACATTGTTACATGGAAAATCCCACTTTGGCTGGGTCATGACTGTGCGCCATCCATTATTAATGGCCTGTGGCTGACTTCCTCCGAGCGCCCACGTTTACCAAACCCTTTAACACTTCAAGCCCTGCAGCTGTGGGACTGCCTAAAAATATAAGTTCTCTCTTATGTCTCTACATCGCCCTATGTTATCTTTCCTACATCATCCATTGTTCTGGCAGGCGATTGAATCACAGCAAGCATTCACTCCCTGATTTGCATTGAACCTTACTATATTACATTAGCTAGCTGACCCTACAGGGATCCTTCCCTTCGCTGCCCGCCAGCAGAATTGAAAACGTCCCCACTCTGAGGTGTTTAGATATCTTCAAATTAAAAATTTTTACCTCTCTGTGTCCAATCGCAACATCCCTGAATCAGCTTTCACTTTTTGAAGGTACAGTATGTGCTCTAACAACTTTAACTCTCAAGGTCTCATATCTATGGTATATACCCGATTTATTACCATGACATAGCCATCTTCACCTACATAAGTGCATAAGTGAACGGCTGACCTCACTGTCACTTTAGAGGCCGAGGATTGGGTAAATGTTTGGGAGGCCACCACGTACTCCTCTCAGATGGAAGCTGCTATTGAGAATTCATTTAAAGTGCTTTTGCTCTGGTACTCGGTCCCAATATAGATCAATAAATATGTACCAATGTACTCGCTTGCTTTAGAAGTTGTGGGGAATCAGGCACTCACCTCCATATTTGGTGGATCTGCTCCCTAGTACGTGACCTTTGGACTGAAGCGTTTGGGATCCTTTCCAAGGTGTTTGACAGACCCTTTTTTTTCTCCAGCGCCCATCATGGCACTCCTTAACAGGAATACCTTTGAGCTGTCTAAACAACAGTTTAAACTTCTCCTGCAGGTTACCACTGCTGCTAGGCAAACATTTGCAAAAGCCTGGGAAACTCCTTGACTTTGCCTTACCAAGAACAGAATTACGCAAGCCATGATTCATGGTAAAATAGAAGCCAATTTGCAGTACAGGGTATTCGTGTACTTCCTAGTAGTTTTGATTAATCTCTGCTAGAGCTCTGCCCTATAACCCCATCTATCTGTGTATCCTTGATTTCTCTTTTGTATCTACAGACAAACCCCTGGAACTCCTCTCTACCCCACTCCCTCTCCCCTATCTCTATTCTTATTTCTGTATTTGTTCAGAAACGGTTATATACATACAGTGCTTTCTAGCACTCTTGCATTTATTGTTTTACATGTATACTCTTTGTATGCAACATGGCTATGAGATTACTGATATAATGGTGAATTCTTTGTTTTTCGCTTTAATAAAAATGTTTGAATCAGAATCAGGGCATTGGAAAGCACCTAAACCAAATAGGTCTTCCTCTTGCATCTTCATACTGAAGAGGAACTGTACAAGGACTGGGCCCATCAGGACAGGTATTTGCAGTCCTAAGCAGTTTGTGCAACAATACCTGATGAAAGACTGCTTTTGCAAAAAAGTGGGGGGCTCCTGCTGTGGACCCTGCAGTGTCTTGCTTAAAGAGCACCTTTTTAAGATGCCCTTTTCCTTGACTTGTGCAGTCATGCAACCCACCATTGCATCCATGTAGGTTTGTTTGACCTTGCTGGTATGGCGAAAAAACCTGAAGACTTGATCCAGTTCATTAGACAGCACTTGGAGCTGTTCTCTGAAGCATTGCACTTCTGTGTGCAGGGGCTGGGAGATTCTTTCTGGCACTTCTCTCACCTGGGGGTTATGTGAGTGCATATGAGGCAAGTACTGGACTATTCTGCTAGAAGTATTTGGAACCTATGCCTTTTGAGGGGGAATGCCTCTTTGGCAGTGCTCTGGATACAGATATCAAAAAACTCATAGAAGGAAAGAGCACTCTCTTACCTCTAAAGAAGATGCAGAAGCTGTCTTTGTCTGGAACCAAGACAGGTCCTTTTCTTTTTTCCAGAACTCGTGGCAAAATAGAAAACTTGCTTTCAGAAAAAGTCTTAGAGCCCTAAGCCTGCCAAGATAGGCAACAAACTATCTTCCTATTAAAGAGGTGAGGCACTTATGCAAGTGGGGGCTTTCGCAGCCATGTAGACCTGTGATACACTATCTCACAAAAGTGAGTACACCCCTCACAATTTTGTAAATATTTTATTATATGTTTTCATTTGACAACACTGAAGAAACGACACTTTTTTACAATGTAAAGTAGTGAGTGTACAGCTTGTATAACAGTGTAAATTTGCTGTCCCCTCAAAATAACTCAACACACAGCCATTAACCACTTGCCTACCAGGCCAATTCTGACATTTCTCTCCTACATGTAAAAATCATCATTTTTTTGCTAGAAAATTACATAGAACCCCTAAACATTATATACAGGTCCCGCAGGACTTTGGCTGGGTCCTCAATTTCAAGAAGTCAATCTTGGAGCAATCGCACCGCCTGGATTATCTGTGCTTCATCCTGGAGATGGCCCTTGGACCCTTCAGTCCAAATTGTGGGATTTGAGTTCCCTGAAATGCCCCTCCATTTTCTTTTGCATGAAGGTTCTGGGGTTTATCGTAGCCTCCTTCTAATCAGTCCTCATTCAAGACTTGCAACCCAACATCTTGACAGTTTGGGACAAAAGAACTCTTTTGCCTTTGGATCTGATGTCTGTAAACACCAAAACTAGGTTATCCTTGGAATGGTGCCTATACAGCTTGGAGAAGCCAGCCTGTTAGGCTGGGATAATTTCTGGACTCCTCTGTCAGTTCAAAAGATTCGGTCATCAGAGGAAGCTCCAATAAATGTCCTTGAGCTTGAGGAAATTCGGCTTGCCCTTCAGCACTAGACCCCCTGCTCTGGGGACTGTCAGTCAGGGTCCAATCCAACACTGCTATGGCAGTGGGGTACATAAATCAAGGTGGTATCAGAAGTCAGGCTTATCTTCAAGAAGCGGAGATCATTCTGAATTTGGCAAAACTACATGTTGTGGCTTCTGTCCATGGTGCACATTCCCAGGCATGGAAAATTGTCAAGTGGACTTATTAGACCACAAACGACTGGATCCAAGAGACTGGCCCCTCTACCAGGAGGTGTTTCACCATCTTTGTTTTCGGTGGGAAACGCCAGACATAGATCTCATGGCATGCAGACTCAACTACAAACTAGACAGGTTCATGTTCAGGTCCAGAGATCCTCAGGCCTTCAGGGTAATTGCCCTAATCACTCTGTGGAATCAGTTAAATCTCATTTATGTGCTCCCCCTCCATGCTTTCTTTTGCAGACTCCATGAGTTCCACTTTGGTCAGAAAGCCTTCTTCTCGTAGACTTTACCAGCGCATGTGGAAAGCATACTTTGCTCGGTGCCAAAAGGGAAAGCTTCATCACAGGAAATATTCTGTAGCATGGGTTTTATCCTTCCTTCAGGCGGGGCTGAACACGTCCTTAGCTTTGAGAACTAAAAAAGGTCAGGCGCTCTTTTAGAGACTGCTAGCTTCCCGGGTCATGGTCAGAGTCTTTGATCAAGGAATGGCTCACATTGTTCCACTAGTATGCTCCCTGGTACCTCTGTGGGACCTCATTCTGGTGTTGCCAGTCTTTAAGAGGTAATTTGAACATATTTGGGATATTTATCTCCCTCTCCTGTCATGCAAGGTTGCCTTTCTTGTTGCTATCGCCCCCATTAGAAGGTTGTCTGAGCTTGCGGCTTTGTCCTGTATGAAAACTTTTTTATACCTCAAGGACAAGGTTGTTTTGAGACCATGAAATTCCTTCCTCTCTAAGCTACTGTATGTCTGTCATTTAAATCAGGATTGCCTACCATTTATCCAGCTCCAAAATACCCTAGGGAGATGGCTCTCCACTGCCTGGTTGTGGTTAGGTTGTCTCGCAGCCATGGCCATATTCACTCCATCAGAAGTGTTGGTGCTTTTTGAGCTTTTTAACATCAGGTCTCGATTTCCCAGGTCTGTAATGTGGCTCATATATTCGCTAAGTTTTACCAGGTGGATGTTCGAGCCTCGGCTGATACTGGCTTTGGTCAGGAAAGTCCTACAGGTGGCCCTCTCAATTATACCTCTTCTTGTTATGTTAAGATGATTTTTCCTGTAGGGGGGTATTATGCTGGGTGGTGTCAAGCTTTGCTGTTAGCCAGTGTCCAATCACCTGAGTGTGAGGCATAACCCAATAGTCTAAGAATTTACTCTTCTATGCCCTGTGATGTAATCCAAGAGAAGGATTTTATAAGTAAGTCAAAAATCAAATTTTTTCCAAACCGTAAACAGTCTCATTTGCTTACAGCAATGTATCCCATGTGCCAAATAAAATTGATACCACTCAACTCGCCTGATCTTTTATTCCAGCCACAATGTTCGCAGGTGCTGGTCAGGTTTAATTCTAGCTCATCAGACATATCAATAACTACAACAAAATGGTGCCTGTCCACACACTGCCTCAGCATATAGTGAGCTCCTCTTAGTAAAAAATGGCTTCAGCTTGGTCTCCTACCCATTGGAGAACCTCCTCTAACATGTTTTGCCCTGTTGGGACCTAATCTTATCCCATATATTTCTTTAGTACAGTATCACTACACCTGCTCCTTTTTAATGAGTAATGTAGGCATCAGTCATTATAAGTTTAATGTTTCTTTTGAATAATATTACATTTTTCTCTCCTATGGAGATCTTTAATACCAAGGGCAACAATATTTTCATCTACCCTATAACAATAGAATAAACAATTAAGTTGAATGTGAAAAATGGTAAATGTCTTCTGATATCAACATTTATATTGTTATAGAGATAAGGGTGAAATGGTTCTGTATGCTGTATGTTGGTACATGTTAAATTGAACTGAAGTACATAATCTTGTATGCCCGTAAAGTGGTAAAGTTTTGTATTTTCCTTAACAGAGTGCACGAAAATGTGAGGATGATGGCTTGGAAGAACAGATCAAACGGACAAGTGAAGACTCCAAACAACTCAGAGAGCTATTACAGGGAGAGCAAGTGAGAATGAAGCAAACATTTGAAGAGCTTCAACAACTTCATAAACAGGTAGAAGACCACAGTAAATAATTAATTATAATTGTATATTAAATCACTTGTGAGTAAAAGTAGATTTACACATAGAGGAGAAAATGTAATTTTAAGTATATTAGTTTGTTTTAAAAGACCACTATACCTAAAATGGAAAAGATTTAAAAGAGAAGTATGGCCAAAACTTTTTTGGTCATGCTTCACAGGAGTGCACATAATATTTCATTTGTTTTAGGTATGGCCCAGAATTACACCGTTAAAACCCAGTAAGCAATGGCAGCTCTCTATTTCAGTTTTTATAACATACCATGATATCTCCGAAAAAAGACTAAAAACAATTTACACTTAAAATAATAAACTAAACCAATAAAATATAAACAGTCCAAAGCATCACTATGCAGTTACAGCTGCTGTAGGCTACACAGTTTTCAACAGTTTTTTGGTTCATCGATACTGCGCTCAAAGAACTTGTGAAATCCAATTAAGTGTCAAACAGACCACACAGTTAATGCAGTGGCAATAAAGTTTGTGCTCATCCCGCCATTGTGAAGGATACAAATTTTTCATCTAGTGCATTTACAATGGGCCTGGCAAGTCTCCTGAATACTGCAGCCACTACTCAGTTGTATGCCCGTTTATGGACATTTCAAATAAGCTTTCAGGGCCCTATGACAGATGCAGTAACATGTTTTTATGCTAATTTTCTACATGTGTGTTTTTTCTTCAGTCATTATGTAATGGAGAAGAAACCCTTAGAATGGGGTTTTGTTTAGTGCTAAAAATACAAATGCTTTACAATGCTTTTTTTTAGTTTGCCATTCATTTCCGTGGCAAAGCATTATGCAAATAAATGCTCAAAAAATGCAGCATGTATATATATATATATATATATATATATATATATACATATACACACACATACACACACACTACTGTACTGTGCAAAAGTTTTAGGCAGGTGTGAAAAAATGCTGTAAATTAAGAATGCTTTTGCAAAAGAAGTGTTAATAGTTTATTGTTATCAATTACCAAAGTGGAAAGCAAATTAACAGAAGAGAAATCCAAATCAAATCAATATTTGGTGTGACCACCTTTGCCTTCAAAACAGCATCAATTCTTCTAGGTACACTTACACTAAGTTTTTGAAGGAACTCGGCAGGTAGGTTGTTCAAAACATCTTGGAGAACTAACCACAGATCCTCTGTTGATGTAGGTTGCCTCAGGATCCTTCTGTCTCTTCATGTAATCCCAGACAGACTCAATGTTGAGATCAGGGCTCTGTGAGGGCCAAACCATCACTTTCAAGGACTCTTCGTTCTTATTTACGCTGAAGATAGTTCTTAATGATATTGGCTGTATGTATGGGGTCATTGTCCTGCTGCAGAATACATTTGGGGCCCGTATTTCTCAGCATTGAGGACACCATTGATTCTGACCTAATCTCCAACTCCATTTGTGGAAATGCAACCCCAAACTGGCAAGGAACCGCCACCATGCTTCACTATTGCATGCAGACACTCATTATTGTACTGCTCTACAGGCCTTCGGTGAACAAACTGCCTCCTGCTACAGCCAGATATTTTACATTTTGACTCATCAGTCCAGAGCACCTGCTGGCATTTTTCTGCACTCCAGTTCCTATGTTTTCCTGCACAGTTGAGTCTCTTAGCCTTGTTACCACATTTGAGGTAAGGCTTTTTGGCCGCAATTCTTTCATGAAGACTACTTCTGGCCAGAGATCTCTGGACAGTAGAGGGTATACCTGGGTCCCACTGGTTTCCATCGATTCTGTACTGATGGCCCTGCTGGACATCTTCTGATGTCGAAGAGAATTAAGCATGATGTGTCTTTCATCTGCTGCTTTAAGTTTCCTTGGCCGAACACTAAGTCTACAGTCCTTGACGTTGCCCATTTCTTTGTGCTTCTTCAAAAGAGCTTGAACTGCACATCTTAAAATCCTAATCTGCTTTGAAATTTTTGCCTGGAAGAGACCGTGCTGATGCAGTATAACGCCCTTGTGTCTTGCTACTCTGCTCAGTCTTGCCATGGAGTATGACCTGTTGAATAAAATTGTCTTTCACAGCCTCAGCTTAGTAGCAAAATTTGGCTGTTTCTCATCCTCTTTTTTTCGGTTAATAGCTGTGTTTCAACCTACATATGAAATTGATGATCATTAGCACCTACTTGGTATAATTTGTTAATTATACACCTGACTCTAATCTTACAAAATCCCTGACTTTGTGAAAGTGTACAAAGTATGCAAGTTTAAGAATTGATGCTGGGGGGGTGTGTGATCTTGTGTGAGGGCATGTCAGCACAAGTCTGACCATTGGATTACAAGCAGGCTGTGCTCCCAAGCAGAATGCACATGAATAAACTGACCACACTGGGATGGATGTGATTCCATACCCTGGCATGGTCAGTTTGAAACAGGAAAGCAGGGGGGTTGGCAGGATCACCAAGAAGCAATACAAAGAGAGCAGGATACTTTTTAATATAAGTACGTGGTAAAACAGAACCATATCAGAAATAAGAAATGCTGTGGTAACATACACTTTGATTGTCAAGCTACACTTATAAACATGAACCAAGACCAGCATGATGATGTACCCCCAGGGTATGTATATATGATGGCCTGGGCTCAGAAGAAGTGGGTTGAATGGTGTCATTCATCCCAGAAGAGTTCAGGATGGAGCAGAATTTGTGCTAAATATTTGGGCGAAAGCAGTGATTTTTTTATATTTAATTTTACAGACATTAAGTAAGGCAGTGTTTATTAATTTCTAAAACCTGGAGCTGGGCTTTACGTATAACTGTTGGCCTGATAGCAAAATAGCTGACATTTTAGAACAAAAGGTCAGAAATGACAGCCTCTTCTTTACTCTCTTGACAGGTTTACTTTAATAAATGGCTGCTATACCCATATTTTAAACTCAATGTCGCAAAGTAGTGAAAGTTTGAAATGAAATAAGGAAATCTCTTTAAAAAAATGTTCATTTCCCTTGAATTGTTAAAAAAAAGTGTTTGTTAAAAAAAAAAAAAAAAACACAGAACACTTCCAGTATTTTGGATAGCACTCACATATTAACTAATAATAATGGCTAATATATTTAATACTTTTTTGCCCTATATTCTTTTAAAAGAATATACATACAGTATATAAGTATTAACTGTTGTATTTCTAATGCCAAAATGCTGTCTTCTATCCAGGTAACTCTACTGAGTGTTGAAATGACTGCACTGAAAGAGGAGCGGGATCACCTCTTGGAAATGACCCAGAATAAAGATATGCACGAACAGCTACTGAAGGCCATAAAGGACCGAGATGAGGCTATTGTCAAGTAATAACAATTTCTATGCTAAGTAAAAATGATCACACTTGGCTAAATTTCTTCATATGCTCCAGTAGTTATTGTTTATACTAGGTTGTGTTCTATACAGCTAACACAATCAGTGTAAAGAAACGTAAAAGGACTTGTTTATGACAGTTTTGTGGTATATTCATCAGGTATACAGTTATTTTTGTTTCATTTCCCCCTCATTTTATTCAATGTTTGACGTGAAATCAGGTTAATTTCACTTAAAGGAGTTGTAAAAGCAGAAGGTTTTTTTATCTTAATGCATTTTATGCATTAAGATAAAAGGCCTTCTGTGTGTAGCAGCCCCCCTCAGCCCCCCCCCCCCCCCAATAATTACCTGAGCCCCATCTCTGTCCACGAGTGTCTCGGCCGTCTGAGACTTTCCCTCTTGATTGGCTGAGACACAGCAACGGAACCCTTGGCTCCCACTGCTGTCAATCAAAATCAGTCAGCCAATCAGGAGAAGAGAGGGGCGGGACCAGGGCGCAGCTCCATGTCTGAATGGACACATGGAACTGTGACTTAGCTCGGGTGCCACCATAGCAAGCTGCTTGCTGTGGGGGCACTCAACAGGAGGGAGGGGCCAGGAACACAGAAGAGGGATCCGAGAGGATCGGGGCTGCTCTGTGCAAAACCACTGCACAGAGGAGGTAAATATAACATGTTTGTTATTTTTATTGAAAAAAAAACAAGACTTTACAATCACTTTATATAATCCTTCAAAATATCTAAATGGTGGACCTCATTATTATTTTACATGTGGAGTGGTTTCCATACGCACTGTGAGTTGCAATAGCGCCACTATTTTTCTTCTTCATATGTATTTTGTTCACCATTTAGATATTTTGAAGGATTATATATTGTTTGACACTGTTTAATTTATAGTGGCAGCTTCATTTCGTTGTATATTTATTAGGTCATCTAAGGAGCGGTGGTGGTAATTAGAGTAAGGGGCGGTTGTTTACTTTATTATTCATAGCTATTTACAATCACTTTAACTTTCCATCACTTCAAGCCTAGTAAACCAGGCCCTGAAATTATGCATAAAGAAAGTGTATACAAGAAAATGATGAGAATTTTAAATTAGCAATGTCTACTCCAAAGTTTGCAAGCACCACTGGAGCCACCCTACCCATTGTCCACAATGTAGGAGATAATAAAGCTGGTCTATGCTGGTGTATACCTCCTTTTCCCACACAGTACACGGATCCTGGATATAAGTATCAATCCATTAAAAGCAAATACATAATCGCTTTTTAACATCGCTTTATTTAAGCACTTGCCTACTGGGCACTTAAACCCCCTTCCCGCCCAGGCCAATTGCAGCTTTCAGCACTGTCGCACTTTGAATGACAATTGCGTGGTCATGCTACACTGTAACCATATGAAATGTAATCATTTTTTTTACACAAATAGAGCTTTCTTTTGGTGGTATTTAATCACCACTGGGGTTTTTATTTTTTGCTAAACAAACAAAAAAAAGCCCAAAAAAACAGTTTTCATAGATAGGCTGCACTGATAGGCACTGATGAGGCAGCTTTGATAGGTGGCACTGATGGGCTGCACTGATGGGCTGCACTGAAGGGCACTAATAGGTAGCACTGATAGAGGCCGGCGGAACAGAGCAAGGTCATGTTTGCACAAAGTGCTTTCCATAAAATGAATCGAAACAAATAGAAGTGTTTTATTCTCCAGGTATTTCTATTTCTTATAACTTAACCTATAACTTAAGAAGCATACCTAATACTTGTGGGTTGTGCTTATTGCAATAGGAAGAATCAATATTTTCAACAACAGTTTTAATTGTCAATTTAAATTCATAGGAAAAATGTGCAGGCTACAACAACAAATGGCATTAGTATGTGGAACTATAACAACCACCACTTTTATCAACTCCTCTCTCTCTCTTTTAGCACTGACAAATTTGACAATAGAGGTAAATATCACACTAATGAAAAAGAAAAACAGATTAGTAACTGTCAAAAAAGGGCAGCCTTATGTCAGGGTCCTGCCACTCTGCCTGTCTTTTTAGTGTGATATTTACCTCTATTATCATTGCGAATGTTGATAAAAAGTGGTGACTGTTATAGTCCACACACTAATGGCATTATTGTAGACTGTGCACTTTTTCTTTGAATGTATCTGAGAATTAGAACTGTTGAAATAATAAAGTGACAGTAAACTCATTATTTTTGTAGAAATAAGCATTACCCTTGAGTATTGGTTTATTATGCTGTGTCAGACTGCCAGTGACAGTGCCTGTGCTGTGTGCTTGTAGCTGCTGATATGTTTTGCTGTGTTCTAAAACCCCCAAAAACTCTTTGCGTGATAATGGCACCATGCAGTGCACATTTACACAGACTTTTTAATGTTACACTTCCATCAAAAAAGCAATACTCTTGTAACGAAACTTGGTTTTGCTTAACCACTTAAAGACCAGCCTCGTATTGGAATTTAGGTGTTTACATGTTTAAAACAGGTTTTTTTGCTAGAAAATTACTTAGAACCCCCAAACATTATATATTGTTTTTTTTTTCTAACACCCTAGAGAATAAAATGGCGGTCATTGCAATACTTTTTTTCACACCGTATTTGCGCAGAAGTCTTACAAGCGCACTTTTTTTGGAAAAAAAAAACACTTTTTTGAATAATAAAATAAGACAACAGTAAAGTTAGCCCAATTTTTTTTATATTGTGAAAGATAATGTTACGCCGAGTAAATTGATACCCAACATGTCACGCTTCAAAATTGCGCCCGCTCGTGGAATGATGTCAAACTTTTACCCTCAAAAATCTCCATAGGCGACGTTTAAAAAATTCTGCAGGTTGCATGTATTGTGTTACAGAGGAGGGCTAGAATTATTGCTCTCGCTCTTACGATCGCGGCGATACCTCACATGTGTGGTTCGCCCACTGTTTTCATATGCGGGCGCTACTCACATATGCGTTCGCTTCTGCGCACAAGCTCGTCGGGACGGGGTGTTTAAAAAACATTTTTTTTTTCTTATTTATTTGATTTTATTGATTTTTACACTTTTTTAAAAAAAAAAATATTTGGGTCACTTTTATTCCGCTTATACACTGCTCCTACATCTCCCCTGCCCACTGAAATCAATGGGAAGTGCCGCTGAAGTGTACACTGCTCCTACAGCGCCCCTGCCCATTGAAATCAATGGGAAGCACCGCTGAAGTGCAGTGGCGCTTTGCAGGCACTTTTAACCCTTTTTCAGCCGTTGGCGGGGGCTAAAAGCGCCCCGCTAGCGGCCAAAAAGCGCCGCTAAAAATAGCGTTGCTTTACCGCCGACGCCGGGGGCTGCCAGTGTGAAAGTGCCCTAAATCTGTGTCTGTAGTGCATGTTCAAACCTTAACCACTCAGTCATACAACACTGTACCCATATAAAATTTTTGTCCTTTTTTTCACACAAATAGAGCTTTCTTTTGGTGGTATTTAATCACCACTGGGTTTTTTATTTTTTGCGCTATAAATGAAAAAAGACCGAAACTTTTGTAAATAAAAAAAAAAAAAAAAGAATTTTTCTTCGTTTCTGATTCTGTTTAAATTAGTAATTTTTATTCATAAATTTTGGCCAAAATTTATACTGCTACATATCTTTGGTAAAAATAACCCAAATCAGTGTATATTATTCGGTCTTTGTGAAAGTTATAGAGCCTACAAGCTATGGTACCAATCATTGTAAATCTCATTTCTTGAGACACTAACAAGCCAGGAAAGTACAAATATCCCCCAAATTAGCACTTTTGGAAAAATACACATTCTAAGGTATTTAGTAAGAGGCATGGTGAGTTTTTTGAAGTTGTAATTTAATTCCCACAATTCTCTCACACAGCACATGCATACTTGCAACTACACCGCAAAACACATTCTGCTACTGCTTCTGAGTATGGCGATACCACATGTGTGAGACTTTTTCACAGCCTAGCCACAGACAGAAGCCCAACATGCAGGGAGTACCATCAGGCATTCTAGGGTCATAAATTACACATAGAATTTTTAGACTACCTCTTACACTTTTGAAGGTCCTGGAGCACCAGGACAATGGAAATGCCCAAAAAAAGACCCCATTTTGGAAAGTAAACACCCCAATGTTTATTTTATGAGGCATAATGAGTCTTTTGAACATGTCATTTTTTCCACAAGTTTTTGGAAAATGTTTTTTTAACACAAATTTGTCCATTTATATGATATTTCTAACACATAGCATGTTCATAGCAAAAATTACACCCCAAAATACATACTGCTACTCCTCCCGAGTATAGCGATACCACATGTGTAAGACTTTTCCACAGCCTGCCCACATACAGAGGCCCAACATGCAGTGAGCACCAGCAGGTGTTCTAGGGACATCAATTTCAAATCTAATTTGACTACCTATTACACTTTTGTAAGGCACTGTAGTGGCACCAATGTGGCACGGATGAGCACCGATGTGGCATGGATGATTACTGATGTGGCATGGATGATCACTGATGTGGCATGAATGAGCACTGATATGGGCACGGATTATCACTGATGTGGCATGGATAAGCACTGATGTGGCATGGATGAGCACTAATGTTGCATGGATGTGGTGCGGATGAGCACTGATGTGGCATGGATGTGGCACGGATGAGTACTGATGTAGAATGGATGTGGCACAGATGAGCACTGATGTGGCACGGATGAGCACGGATGTGGCATGGATGATCACTGATGTGGCACGGATGAGCACTGATGTGGCACAGATGAGCACTGATATGTCATGGATGAACATGAATAAGCCATGAATGGGGATGGATGAGCCATGGATGGGGATGGATGAGCCATGAATGACGATGGATGAGGCATGAATGGGCACAGATCAGCGCTGTGGGCACATAAGATCCAGCCCAGAAGCGCTGCTGCACCCACTCCCTCCTCTCCTCACACGCTGTACTGATCTGTGTGAGGAGAGGGGAGGGAGGAGCTGTACCGGACATGCTCCTGTTTGTTGACAACTGATTGCTCCGTCATTGTACAGGGCGATCACGTGGTAAAGGGCCGCTGTCATTGGCCCTTTACCGCGATCCCTCCCGTGAACCCGGCGAGCACAGACAGTCCCGTGTGTGCGCCCCAGGGGCTGTGATTTAATGGGGAAGTCATATGACGCCCTCCCAGAGTTATCCGACTGCGCTGTAGCCATCATTTGGCTATGGCCTGGTCGGTAAGTGGTTAATACCATATTCGATTTTTCACTCCTGGAGTTTGGAAATTGTAGAGAAATGCTTAAATAATGCATTACAATTTAATTAAACCCATTTGATTTTAGACGTCTAAAATTAGTTTAAGTCGACTAAATACGACTAAAACTAAAACAACTGCAGATGATTAACATGGGACTAAAACTAAAATGGCATTTTAGTCAAAAGACTAAAACTTAAGGGAAATGTGCTGCCAAAATTAACACTGCTCGACAGAAGTTGATTGACTTCTGTTGAAGGGACATGCTGGAAAACTTTATTGATTACTGGCTACAACCAACTGCTGATCTCTGTATTCAGCTGCGTGAGCCACTGTCAGAATACAATGACCCGGCAGGGTGGATTCCTCCATCCACCTTGTTTGTGTGGAAGGAGAAATCTGTTTATTCTTTTTTTTTTTATTTCACCCCGCTGGCCGATTGAAAAAAAAAACAACAGTCTGTGGCCAGCTAAACACTATAACATTTTGGATAGTCCAGGGGTTGAATATTTCTTTTAGCACTGTATATGTCTAAATTTGTATAATGATTTTCTCTCCAGAAAGAATGCTGTGGAAATGGAACTGGCGAAGTGTAGAATTGACTTGATGTCACTGAACACTCAGTTACTAGATGCCATTCAACAAAAGGTCAACTTGTCTCAGCAGTTGGAGGCATGGCAGGTGAGTACACACACTATGACTTTAGTTGTCCTGAAAAAAAAGAATTTTCCTTAATTTTCTCAGATTATGTTTTTTCATCATTTTCAACATTTGCTTTATCAGAACAGGAAAGCACCACTAAAGCCTGCCATAGATGGAGTGGTTTTCTTTCCTGCAACCACTCAGTGTTGATGGGGGAATCCCTCCCACAGATCTATTGTGTTCTCCCAGCGGGGGTGGATGGGGGAAGCCATCCCGCCGGGACGACACAGCGATTATTGCTAGCGGCTGTAACCCGGGAAGCCATCAGAAATTTTGGGGCCCCTTACATAGCTCAAGGCCAACTTAAGGCCAAGTCAACACCCCCCCCCCCCCAGGCCTGACCACCAACATTACCCAGGGGCCGCCAACTGGCACTCCCATTGAATCCGCCCACTGGCCATCCCACACACAGAGTCCTTCAGTGCACCCACTTTTATTTTAAAACTCTTACAACTTAATATATGAAAATGCCACTTCACGTGCTTTCGAGATTTAACAGTAAGGAATTACAACCCTCCCTTTACCTTAGATATTTCCTCTGTGGTGCAAGAATCAATCAATATGACAACTCCTGACTGACTAAAGCACAGTACCTTTATTCTCCTTAAAATTCATTTTAAGAGACATAAAACATAAACACTAATAAAAACCACCCAACCATCAGGTCCCCAAATCTTATAAACAATCTTATATTCCTTCTATATTTTCTTTATGTACATAAATTTGCATGAATAAATAATCACCAAGACTACCAGCTTTAGATTGAAGGAAGGGATTCAGATAGGCTGCTGTATCTCTAATAGTATGGTAGATGAGGATACAAAATAGTGGATCTAATAACTACATCAGTGAACTAGACTGGCAAATATCCTCATCCCTCTCCACATTGTAACCTTATCAGCCACTTTAATCTGCATAGTCATCCTCATGATCTTCCTCATTCTTCTCCATAATCGTCCCCACCATCCTTATCCCTCTCCACAATGTAACTCCATCACCCTCATCCCTCTCCACAATCCAACTCTATCATCCTCATCCCCCTCCACAATATAATTCCATTATCCTTATCCCCCTCCACAATGTAATGCCATCATCCTCATCCCCCTCCAGAATGTAACTCCATCATCCTCATCCCTCCAGCAGCCTGTATCCTTCCCTCTGTCTTTCCATAATCGCCCATCATCCTCATCCCCACCATCCTTTTTACCATCATCTTCTTCATCCCTGTACCTCCCCTCATTCTTTATGACGGAGACTCTCCTGATGTCAGGGTGTATGACCTGTAGTGAAATGTGGTGTATGATGTCCAGGCAAATAAATATAGTCTACTTACCTCCCTCCGTGTTGCTCTCTCGAGTCGAGAATGCACCAGAGAAGGTGGATGGATTGTCACGACTTCCGAGGCTGGCCACACTCCCTCCCCTAGTCCCGCCCAATCCCAGCAGCAGGCTCTGCCTCAGGGCTGTTTCTGAGTAGAAGCGAGTGCCGATCAGCTGCTGGGAGGGAAGATAGAAGGAGGAATCAGTGTCCCCATCTTGCGTGCTTCTCTGTGGACGCAGTCTGTTCTTTTTGGGCCACTGGCCCATCCTGGTGTCTTAACAGCTGCCAAAGGTGCCTTATGCTGCTGGCGCTGGCCCCTACAAGTGTATGGGCTGTCTCCTCCTGATGGCAGCCCTGGCTATAACAGCCACTAGCAATAATCGCATATTGATCAACTTGGGTACATTCAGCGTGCCCTTATATGATTTGCTGGCTGCTTGAGACCCTCTTACACCTCTCAAAGTTTCTAAAAGCTATGCTTCTTTATATCATTTTTTCAATTGAACATTCAGAAAATCTTTTCTGACCCCTTTCTCGTGGATAGTTTATTGTGAGTTGCAATTGTTACTGTATTCATTGTCAAAAGGGATTTTGTAGGTGTAGCCACCAGGAGACCTAACATGAATTTGTACAATACTGAGACAACATTAATGTATTATTTGGATCTCTGTATGATGCTACACCTACCCTGTATCCTTCTGTGTAAGCATCGGTGACCAGTTGATCCCTTTGTTTGCACAAGAAGAGGCCAGTATTTGCCGAGATGCTATACTGGTATTAATTCACACTTATGTTTCCTTTGTAAGTGTAAACATTTTTGACATAGCAGGTAATAGTAAACAAAGATTCTTTTGAGTTATTTGAATTTTTTTGGCTGTAACGATCAGTGAGTATAGAATAAAGAAAAAGGGAGGGGGGAAGTCTGCATAGAGGATGGGAACAGATGAAGTCCCCTCATATTTAAGAAATAAGGGAGTGGTCTCTGTCGGGTTTTAGGATGAGGGTGATATGGGCCTTGAGTGATTGTGTGGAAAAATGGGATTTTTGTACTCACCGTAAAATCCATTTCTCTGAGTTCATCGACGGACACAGCACCTCCTTAATCTTGACCATTGAGTTATATCACCTCTGCAGTAGTAGGACTAGGCAGAACAAAAAAACACCTGGCTATGCCCATGGGCTGTCCTCAGCCAGTATATAACCCCCTCCCTGCTCTAGGTATTCAGTTTAGTAGCAAGCAGTAATAAAAGTATAAAAAAACTCCATAGAGGGGTGGGCGCTGTGTCCGTCGATGAACTCAGAGAAATGGATTTTACGGTGAGTACAAAAATCCCATTTTCTCTTTCGTTCATCGACGGACACAGCGCCTCCTTAATCTTGACCATTGGGACGTCCAAAAGCAGTGCCAAAGAAAAATGAGAGGTGGGTAAAATAACCCAAGGCTAACCACAAGAGCCCTAACCGGGTCACAGGAGCCCCATCTGAAATAAAAAATGTTTAAAGAGAAAACACCCCTTATAAGGGAACCCCCCCCCCCTTAAACTGCAGCCTGCAAAACCTTGCAGCCAAAAGTAGCATTCGCAGATGCCAAAATATCTACTTTATAGAATTTAGTGAAGGTATGCACTGACGACCAAGTGGCCGCCTTGCAAACCTGCGATATTGACGCTTGATGATGGAAGGCCCAAGAAGTACTAAGTGCCCGAGTAGAATGCGCCGTGACAGGGAGAGGAGGAACCCGACCCTTAATAGAATAGGCCTGAGTCACAGTCTGTCTGATCCATCTGGAGATGGTAGCCGAAGATGCGGCCAGCCCTTTCCTTGGTCCTTGTGTAACCAAAAACAGTGAGTCTGACCTCCGGAAGGACTCAGTGGATTCCAGATACACCCGAATCGCACAAACCACATCCAAGGTATGCAAAGCAAATTCCTTGGGATGAGCTGGCTTGGGACATAAGGATGGCAACACAATGTCCTCATTCAAATGGAAGTCAGAGACAACCTTGGGCAAAAATGATGGACAGGGACAAAGAACCACTCTATCCCTATAGAGTACTAAATAGGGACTACGACAGGATAATGCCGCCAAATCCAAAACCCTGCGGGCCGAGGTAATAGCCACCAGGAATGCCACCTTCTGGGACAACAGAGTTAAGGGAATCTCCCGAATATTCTCGAATGGAGGATTCTGGAGAACCGATAGTACTAAGTTTAAATCCCATGGCGGCAAAAGAGACCGTACAGGCGGAGCCACATGCCGGACTCCTTGAATGAAGGTACGAACTAAAGAGTGAGTGGCTAGGGGTCACTGAAAGACAACTGCTAAGGCAGACACCCGGCCCTTGATGGTGCTCAAAACCAACTTCTGCTCAACGCCCTGTTGAAGAAAAGCTAAGATCCGAGCCACAGAAAAGGATCGAGGATGAACGCCAATCGACTCACCCCAAGAAATGGACGCTTTCCAGGTACAATGGTATATCTTTCTAGAAGTCGACTTCCTCGCCCTCACCATAGTAGGGATCATTGATCCCGACAGACCCCTATCTCTCAGTACCTGGCTTTCAATGGCTAGGCCATTAAAACCAGTTACTGTAAAGCAAGATGGAAGCTCAGCCCTCGGTACAACTGGTCCTCTTTTAGATGTAGCTTCAAAGGCACCACAGAAGAGCAAGGCGTTGGCCCCGCAGTGACTCTAGGACGACTGAGGCGTCTACCAGAGGAATGAGATTGACATGAGCCTCAGTTACTTCCCATTGAACTGAACCTGCTGAAGGGGCCGACGTTTGAGAAGAAAAACTACTAACCTGGTCAGCATTCACTCCAGAGTCAGACCCAGGTAGCCCAATTTCTTGCACAGGGCTAGAGGGGACCTTGGGTAGTTCGGACGGCACCCGAACCTTTACAGGAATTATACCCACACAAGGAGACACAGGGCCCCCTCGAAGTGGACAAATTCTGTCCCCCTTCTTTGGTACCCTGATAAGGTTCAATTTGTGGACCCCCTTGATGCTCACGAAGGAGGCCCATGAATCTGGAAACCAGCGAAGTTGTTACCCCACCCCAGCAATGGGTGAGGGCAGACCTTCATGCTGAAGGAGTCTTGTCAGTGGATCCGGAGTAGCCTGCCCTAGGCTTACCAGACCAAGATTGCTTGGAACTTCCCGGGGAAGACTTGAGAGATCTGTTTCCTTTACCTGCAGTCCCAGGAGCCCAGAAGAATTTCTTATGGGCTGAGAAGGAAGGCCCCCGTCTGCAACGAGGCTCCTTCCCTTTCCTAGATTGAGGCAAGAAGGTACTCTTTCCCCCTGTGACACCCTTAATGATGTCATCTAGGGTAGCCCCAAACAGGCGGTCACCTTGAAAGGGCAGATCAGTGAGAGCTTTTTTAGAGGCTTGGTCTGCCGACCAATTCTTAAGCCACAGCACACCACCGCTGAAATAGACAGCACAGGAGATGCATCCAAGGCTGCATCACAAATATACTGTAGCCCATGGACCAACTGGTCCGGTAAATCAACATGAGCAGCAGGAACTTACTCGCTACCTGGACCCTGACTCAATAGCTTGGCCCATTCAGTTAGGGTCTGCGACACCAGGGCCAAGGCCAAGACTGGACGCAATGCTGACCCAGCCAAAGTAAAAATGCTGCATGGCACAGCCTTCGCTTTCCTGTCAGCCGTTAAAGGACAGGGATTCCTCTACTGGGATCATGGTTGCTCTAATCCACCTGGAAACAGGAGGGTCCAGTACTGGTGGGGTAGTCCATTTTTAAAAAAATGATTCTTCAAAGTGGTAGCGTACTGGGAAATGTTTGGGGACCACAAAGTATCATTTTGGTTGTTCCCATTCCTTATAGGTAAACCTATCAAAATAAGGCAGATAAGGAAACACCCTTGGTGTGCAAGGTGACTTGTACATACCAAAGGACACAGCCACGTCTGTGGCCCTGTCAGCCGCATTCCCTATCTTTAGAGTCTCCCGCACCGCAGTAATAAGTGCGTCCACCAGCGCTTTTTCACTCGCTGCTGAGACCACAGAGGACTCGTCCTCACTATCAGACGGGTCAGGGGGCAAGATATTAAACCCCCCTGGATGGGCCACGTCCCCGGCAGCATCAGGCTCAGAATCAGATGACACAGACTGAGCAGGGGAAGGCGGGGGATGCTTCCTCCCGGGTCTTTGCCCACATGCTACTTCCACCCGGGATACTAATGACTCAAGGACCGCCATCAGCGCAACCATGGGAAGCTGAGGTTCCGAGGGACCTGCCACCTCCATGAGGGGATCAGTGGGTGAGATATGACCCTGAGACTCCATAAAGGACGAAGACCTTTTACTACAAAGGAACTTTGGCACCACTAAGGGACACCCCAGTGACCAGGGTACCTATCAGCAGGGAGATACACAAGGACCCCCAAAGACTCACCCATTCGGACCCAGCAACACCAATGTCGGTGTCCATTTCATATATCCTGGGACAGGAAGAGAAGCATAGGGTAGTAAGAGGAGGAGCTCTGGCATCTCCATGAGGTTCTGGGTGTCTCTAGTTTCTCACTAGACAACAAAAAATGGCCACTGTGACATCATCGGCTACACAAACATGGCCACCAGCCAGAGACCAGCCAGACCAACGGAAAATGACCGCCATGACCTCTTCGGCTACACAAACATGGCCGCCAGCCGGAGACCAGCCAAACCCCCTGATGTCATCAGACCACCCAAGAATGCCCACTGGCCGTTTGACATGCTGAAGCATGCTGCCAGGATCCTCTCTGTGCCTCCAACATTGCTGCACCCTCTGCAAGGGGACCCCTTCTAAAAAGGTACTGTACTCCAGGCAGGGTGAACATTTAAGGGGACACCGCTATGCACCCTGTACTGGGACCCCCAAACTGCACACTATCTCACACTGCATACAGCAGGGCATGCAGCCAGGGGTTTCCGCTGCAATGGAACCCCCTCCATACTGCCAGGGCAGGACACACACCACCCAGAAGAAAAATAACAGGGGAGACCACCAGGGGTCTCTGCTGCCTGCCCTGGAACTCCCACCAATCTGTGGGGGGAGAGGGAAGCCCAGTTTAACCAGGGGACTTTAGGATTGGAGGAGGGATCCTGCAGGCAGGTCCGACCATCCCTGGAGGGTACCCACGTCCACCCCAAACCGCACAAAGGGGGAAAGGGGGGACTGTACTTACCGATCCATGGTGCGGGTGACCCTCCAGACAGAACTCCTCGACACCAAAGTGGGAGGCTGTTGGCCAAGGGACCGCTGCGACTTGAACCAGAGCCCGTTTGTATGCGACCCTGCGAGACGTTTAACTCGCGGGCCAGCCTCCGTCCGTTGAGGCTATGTCATGGCTGACCTAGCGCGTAGCTGGCTGGATTGGGGAGACCACTGGATCTAGATTATCCAGCCCGTCGCCCAGCCCAGCAGTTGATTGCAGATCTCCCAGGAGAAAATGCATGGAAAAAAGACAAAAAGTAAAATTTGCTAGGGCCAAAAGATCCCAGCAAGGAGCTAGGTCCATACTCCTGACTAGACAGAAATAAACTGAATACGTAGAGCAGGGAGGGGGTTATATACTGACTGTGGACAGCCCATGGGCGTAGCTAGGTGTTTTTTTGTTCTGCTTAGTCCTATTCCTGCAGAGGCGATATAACCCAATCATCAAGATTACGGAGGCGCTGTGTCCGTCGATGAAAGAAAGAGAAATTAAGTTTTGGCAGAGACAGAGTTGAAGATTCTTGGCAAAAATTGAAAAAGTAGGTCCGTGTACGTTTGGCAGAATTTAGGTGTAAAACCATCAGGGCCAGGGCTTTTGCAGATAACAATAAGTAATTCCTCTTTTGTGAAAGGGGAATCCTGAATCTCTTGTGTGCTGGGGTTAATGGTTGGAAGTGTTGTCTCTTCTAAATAGTCACGTATTGTTTGTTTGTTTTGCTGGTGGTCTGTCTAGGGTGGCAGAAGTTTTTATAGCATTATAGCGTTGAGAATTAGTCACTGAATGTTTGAAGAATGTGGGTAGGAGAGGTGTTAACTTCTTTCTGTGGCCTTTGATTAAGGATATGTATATCTGGGTAGCATGGAGATGAAGGGACCTTGTTAAAGACCTACCACACTTGTGCTGGTAGGCCTGGGTTGAAACTTTGTTTTTGTAGTCCTTGTGGGCCTGTAAAAATAAATAGAGAAGTGAAGTTCTTGCTGCAGAAATCTCTGCTAAGGTGGCTGGTGATTGGGACTGTTTGGGTTTGGTCTCAGGAACTTTAGGAATTAAGTTTGGTCTCAGGAATCTCTTAGGAATTGTAGTTTCTAATTGTCATTTGTTGGTTCTTGTCTGAGTCAGCTCATTGTTGTATGAGGGTCCCCCTGAGTACTGATTTTACAGCTTCCCATTGAGAAGGAGGTAGAGTGCTGTCATCTATGTGATCAACTAAGAAATAGCAGATATTAGTTTTTATTGTCTGGTGGAATATCGGGGTCTTCTAACAGGTGCCCTGTCCACATTGAGCATGGTGCGGATGGTATTTCGAGAGTTAGCTTATTTGGTGAGTGATCAGACCACACTAGTGATAGGGTTCCAACCCATAGCCTGGTTGCTGGCGATAAGTCAGTATGACTGTATGAGTGGCTGAACAGAAGGTGTAACTTTTATTCTGGGGATGAAGAATCCAGCACATATCCACTAGCTGTTTGTTAAATAACTGTTTTTGAGGAGTTTAACTAGCTGAAAGAGACTTGATTGATTTGGGGTAGTGTCCAGATGGCATTCTAAGTCATTGTTAAAGTCACCGCCAAGGAGAATGGTGCCTGAGGTAAATTCTTGGAGAATGTGGAAATATTGGCTGGCTGTGGAGACCTGGTTTTGATTAGACAGGTAGAAATTAGCTATCATATATGTTTTATTACAGAGGGTCATTTTACAAAAAATGTATCCTACTTCTGGGTCTATTTTTGATGTTCAAAATGGAAAGGTTAATTTTTGCGTCTAGAGATGGAAACCCCTTTTGCCTTGTGGATTGAGTTTGTGATATGGTACCATTTAAAATAGTAACGGTTGTGACAGTTTTGGGTGTGATTAGTACAGAAGTGAGTTTCCTGAAAGGATTATCTATACTTTAAAACCTTATGCATAGCGGAAAGAGTTTTAGCACTCCAAGACAAATTGTTAAGACCCTTGACATTATATGAACAAAGTTTCAGGGGTAGTGGAAAGGGTTTTATGGTAGATAAGGCAGTAATAGGAAAACAAAAACGAGGGGAGGTGGGGGTTTGTTTTTGGTTTTTGGGAAGGGGTAGATGAGGCAGAGGGGGAAGAAGAGGGTGTTCAGTAGTGAAGGAAAGCAATGCAAAGATAGAAAAGGAGAGACAGTTGGACTGGTCCACAAGACTGTATGGTAGCATAAATCCAGATCCCAACTGGGGGACTGAACCACCTATTGGGGGGTAGGTGGAAGCTTAGGCAGGTAGCGAGCATGGTCGCACCAGGGGAAATGCAGTGTATGATAATATTAGGTCAGCAGCCCTGTTCATCAAACTAATATGGGGAACACCTAGGGTGGGGCACTCAAAGAAAAACATAAAAGAGGGCATTCAAACAGTGTCTTAAGCCTGGTACACACGGGCCGAACATCAGCCTGTTAAACAGAAGCTAAACGACATTCAGCCTGTGTGTACATCAGCCTGGCCGGCTTCTGTCGAATGGGCATGCTGGAAAATCAGCATCCAGTTGGCATCCGATCAGCGCTGGCAGCCAATGGCTGCGAGCACTGACTGGTGTGTTCTGGCGGGAGGACACAATAGCTCAGCGGGGAGATCTTGGTACGAACTTCGCAAAGTTAGTACAACAAGCTCCTCCCGAGCTGCTCATATTTTCTTTTTTTGTTCAGCCTGCTGGGTTGAACAAAAGAAAAGTGAAGTGTCAGTGTGAACACTGTGTGCCATGCTTAAAGTAGAACTATAGGCAATTTTTGGATAGAGCAAGAGAGGATAGTAATCCCTGTCAGATTTATTTTCGCCATGTGTGACCCATTGCATTTCCCTTCACTTCCTGTCCCATAACCAAACAGGAAGTGAGAGGAAATCCCTAAAAATTAGGGGAATTCGTTGGGGACCCACAGGTCACCAGAACTAGTGTCCACATTGGAAGATTTCCCCTCTATTACTTTTCTGGAGACAACCCAAAATTTGGGGATTTTCTTTTACTTTCACTTTTAATGATAATGATAAACAGGACAAATAGAGACATTGGATCTCCTTAACAGGGGCACAGACAGCAATAAAAACTGACAGGTGTTCCAATCCAACTGCCCTTTATTCAAAACTAAAAAAAGTTTTGCCTTTAGTTATATTTTAACTCTACTAATACATTTTAGATCAATTGTAACATTTAAAGAAGAGGTGTCTGTCTCCATGGAGTACCAACCATTTAAAAGGATAAGTTCCCCTTTGTTCACCTTTTTTTTTTTAAATTCCAGTTCCCCTGTGTACTAATATAGCATTAATATACTTATTTTGCAAGAATGAAACAGCTTTCCATTTATTCTACACACGCTTACCTCAATGTCTTTATGGATGCTTCAAAACACTGCTCCATTACTTCTGCCTTACTTCCTGACACAGGAAAGAGTTGACCAGCTGATCTCATTAGCACTCACCCTGCATCATCTACCCTCAGCTGGTCAACTCCTTCCTGTGTCATGACCTAAAGCATATTCAGGAAGTAAGGCAGAATTAATCGAGCAGTGTTTTGAAACAGCCATTCAGACAGTGCAGTAAGCGTATGTAGAATAAATGGAATTTAGAAAAAAAGTGAACTTAGCCTTTAAGTTACCTTGGGCAACAGAGCCACCTATAAACATGAGTCATGAAATAAAGATGGCACATAATCGTGTAGCACCCTCACAGGGTAGTCAAACAAGATGGAATCTAGGGGTTAACAATGCCAGAAGGGGGCATTCTTAAAACAAAGTTTTGTACCATCATCTTGACATTGTCATGTTTAAAGGTGAACTCCGGGTAGATAAAATTTTTATTAATTTAAATTTATTCCTCAATAACCACAAAGAATCCACTTTGTGTGCACAAAATGTCTTTGTAAGCCCAGATATTACCTTATAAAAGCAGCAGTGACATCATCACTATGCTGTACATTTGTGCAGAGAGCCAAGCTGTGGGAGGCACCCACTACAGACTACTTGCAGAAAACAACAGGAGGGGATGGAGGCAAGACCAGTCACCTTGTATAAGGAGAGAGCAATAGTGACTGGTCTGTATTACAGGAAGTGCCTGCACAGAGGCAAATTTCTACACTGGAGTAATGCTCGGATCTGGAAGAAATACAAAAGGCACACTAAGCTTCAAGAAGAATACAAATGGCTCTTATATTTATTGTAGCTAATTATGGCTTAACCTGGAGTTCAGCTTTAAAATGAAAAATCAAACAAAAGTAAAAGAAAAATATTTATTTTCCTAAAGATTGAAGTAATAATAAATGGCCTTATGTCTATTATAAATACATACTGTACTGTAGTGCTGGATCCAGTCTATTAGTGCTTCACAACTTTCTTGTCTCTGGGCTCTAGTTTGCTTCCTCAGGGCTTTTCACTATATGGCTCCTTTGGTTTCTGATCTAATGGCCTTTATCAGTTCCTGTACCGACAACGTTAGTCATACACCCTTCCTGCCTTAGAGGTGAGATCACCAGTCACTGTATTGATGTACGTGGCTTCTTCATCACATCAGCCTTTCATTCTCAATGCAATCTAGTTTATATTCATTAATGACCATCCATCTGCTGTGCCCATTTCTAATGTCATTTGCTTGCCTCCTAGTAATTCTCTTTCAGTTTTGTGGTTATCCTCTGCACTGATGTGAGGGACAAAAGCTTTTTTTTTAGTCTTCATCCTTTCAATTGCAACTATTGCACTTCTGCAGGTCAGAATGGCATTAGTACTCAGATGGAGGTCAAGAACATTGCATGCCTGCAATGTTTATTTTAACTGAAAATTTGTTTTAAAACTACATAATGAGTTGGAAATCACAATACCAACTCTGTGTGAATAATAATAATATACTGTATTTATTTTTAAAAAAGAGTCAGTTACCAAATTTCTAAAGCCTCATTTAGGGTTTAAAGTGATACTAAAGTCTCTTTTTTTCTCCTTTAAAAATAACAAATATGTTATACTTACCTGCTCTGTGCAGTTAAATGCTTTTGCACAGAGCAGCCTGCATCCTCCTTTTCTTGAGTCCCTCTTTAGCACTCTTTAGCACTCCTGGTCCCTCCCTCCTGTTGAGCTTGCTAAGGGGGCAAACGAGCCGCAGCTCCGTGTGTCCATTCAGACACAGAGCCATGACCCAGCTCCACCCCCTCTCTCTCCTCTAGCTCATGTGTATGTGTATGCAAACGTGTTTGATTAAAAAAAAAAAAAAAAAAAAAAGCCTTTCAACAAAGGCCCTAAATCTGCAGTTTCCTTTAAAAAAAAAAAAAAAATACCCAGTGATCCATTCATGTAGGATGTTGTACAGGCACTTCCTGTTACAAGATCAAACATTCTGTCCCTGTCTCAGTTTGTATCTCATGTCATCACCTTATCCCACGTTCTCTTAATGAAAACTACATGCAGACTCTGATTGCATAGCTATGTTCCTCCACTGTTGTCACCACCAGGAAAGTCAGAAATGACATGCAGCAGTTGCATTAGTGCATGTAGACATGACGGGTTTTGCAGAGGGATTGCAGGAGTTGAGCAGTGCTGATCTGCAACAAAGGATGGAAATTGAAAAGTAATTTATTAAAATTATAAAACATGGCGGCTGATTATGGTACACAGCGCTTTGTTAAAAAATAAATGTCATCCATTTAGGGTTGACTCGTTGTAAAAAAAAAAAAAACTTCCCTTTGTCAGTGAATGGGAATGACTTACTAAGCACCCAACATGTTTTAGATGCATTCTAAGAAAACACTCAGACATTCCCCATTCTTTTTTTTATTTTAGGTTGTGCAGAACAATTACATGGAAGAGCAGAGATAGACATCCAAGCACAAGCTAATCACTGGGAATCAGTAGATCTTAATCGTACAATACAGGATACAGGGCTTGTATGCATAGACCATGAGTTATATGCAGGCTACATTTAGGTGATCGGACACTGCTAAAAAAAAATGGGCCACCCCTACTACTGTCCCATATAACCTCACCCACTCTGTGAGACAATTTTTTTTTTTTTATGCTTAGGTGATAGACTTCTCCTTTGGAGTTTTTTCTTCTTTACCATTTCTTTTTTCAGCTGACACTTCTTTCAAGGTCTGACTTATTGCTTATTGCCTTAGGCTATCTAGCAGTTTTTGGAACTGTAACTCTCATTGTTATACTTTGAGGACTATAGCTCGACTCCATTGTGTGGGGCCAGCCTCTAATGTTCTGGGTTCTGTGTTAGGCACTCACCTTGGCACAAAGTGCCTGTAGTTAGCCACAGGTTGCTATACAAGTCCAGGCCATGGTCCATCTCTGTGGTTACGAAACACTGAAAACCCCTTCGGTGGTATACTCACCATGACAGATGAAGCCTGGACTCCTAACGGGCACAGTGACATGGATAAGATAAAACAAGGTTTTCTTGCATTTTGGGACTAGCTCCTGGATATCAATAGACCATCCACAGTGGTGAGCACACAATGTGAATACATAGGCAGGGGAATGGGGAGTTATTCACTTTATTATTATACAGGATTTATATAGCGCCAACAGTTTGCACAGCGCTTAACAAAATGAAGGCAGACATTACAGTTACATTACAATTTCGTATAAGAGGAATCAGAGGGTCCTGCTCGTTAGAGCTTACAATCTAAGAGATAACTTTATTGTGTTACTCCCTGTTCTAAAGTTTAAATGTGGCATTTTTTCCTCCTGTCTGGACTTAGTCTCAGTATAATGACTTAGCTGACACACGCCTCTTGGCTGACGCACTTACGCATACCATATTCGCCATAAACGCACATTTGCTGTACTTCCTGTTGCCTTCTGCTATAAAGACCCAGCTACAGGAACACAGTCAGTGCCTGGGTTAATGTAACTCCTGCATTCTGGATATTCAAACCCCATAGGGGATCCACTTAAGCAACCAAAGATCTCAAGTGCTAGGGAATGCTAGGTGATTGCTCACGGTGATAGCTGTTTCCTTGTTCCGGAGCAATGTCCTGTTGTGACATCGCTCCTTTCCTCTGAAGCTAGCTTCCTCTCAGGGGCACAGTATGCATTTCTCTGCCACTATGTTGCAATTCTTTGGAAAACTTTTGGCACTCCTAGAACCTTCAGTTTCCAGGGGCCAAAAACGCTATACTTCCTCTCTCTACCCTGACTCTATTCATGAATCAGAGTTGAGACCTCTAAACATGTTTGATGATGAATTGAGGGAAAGCAAGGGGGAAGCAGATATTCTACTGAAAACTGCAGATCTACAACCCCTGCATTTTCTGAGCCACTAGCTATGGCTTCTCAAAAACGTTTTCCACTGTTGACACACTGTAGTGCACATTTAATTTAATACTCCACAGCCAAAACAAGCCACTATGAGGGCATGAAGAGCCTGGCAAAATCATTTTTTTTTCCTATTTACATAAAAATTAAATGTGCACTACACAAGGACTGGCCTTAATCTGAAAGGATATTCACTCCTCCTAAGCTTTTTACTGAAATTAGCTGTTTTAGTAGTAGATCCTGCCATTTCAGTCCTCAGTTAACACCCTACAGTTCCTACTGATGTTTCCATTTTTAAGGATTCTATTGTCCTTGCAGACAATAGAATCGAAGCCCTCTTAAAGGTGTCTGTTGCCCTTGCAGGTCCAGCCCTGCATCTAGCAAATACTGCCGTGTTTATTTGCCAGACTATTGTGAACTGGACAAGATAAATGAATAGAGAACATGGACCTATATTTGGTAGTCCCGTTCTCTTAGAACAGTTACATCAGTAGATATACAAGATATGCCTATCTACACATGCCCATCTTCCCATCACATCAATGCTTTCTCAGTTTTGCTGCGAAATATCAACACATGGTAGAACTACCATTTGGACTCTCCTCAGACCCATGGCATTCATGTCCAAGGGTACTAGGATGACCCTCTGCTAAAGGACTGCTCAGTCACAACCTTGTCTAAAGGACAATTCAGTGCCTTTAAAACTTTGGCTTGGTAATCATGTTTCCAAAATCTGCCCTTTAGCCCTCAGCTTCCCATCAATATTTTGAAACTGAGAGCCATCAAATTACCTGTACAACACTGGAACCTCTTCTGAAAGGTCACCCAGTCATGGTGCAGTCAGACAATGCCACAGCAAAGGCCTATAGTACATAAACCATCAGAGAGGAGACAAATTTGAGCCTCTCCTGTGGGTAAATTCACATTCCAACTCTCTATCTGCTCTCTACATCCCTGGTGCAGACAATTGATATAAACTATTTGAGGAAAAGTTGGCACTCGGGATAACATCAAATGGCAGACTTCCTTTATTGCAATGACATGAATAACGCATTTTGGCTGTCAGGTCTTAATCATGCAGTCATGAACATCTAGAAGAAAAAGATACCTGAAGCACCAATGCCCGAGGGAGGGAGGAGAACCCTAAAAGGACAGAGGCACTACCATGCTTAGGGGGAGATCCAAGAGGATCAACCTGATGTTTCAGAGCAGAACAGAGCAGCTACCTCAAAGAAGGATGATGCCAAGGGGTTGCTTAAGCCTTAACAGTCTTACTCACTAAAGCTAGGTTCACATTTCTGCAGGTGGTTGCAGATGTGGGCAGTCAAAACGCGCTGCTCTTAACAGATAAGGGAGGCTGCCATTCATTTTTAATGGCACCCCCCAGGCAGCTAAAAATGCAGAAAGGGTGCAGGAAATCTTTTGCTCCATGCAATTTCCCTGACGCTGCATTTAAAAAAAAAAAGTTGCAGGAACCTTTTTCTTGTATGAAACAGAGGCACAGTAGCCCATTCAAATGAATGGGCTGCCATGCCCGTGCTAACGCAGCTCATAGAGCTGCAAAGGTGTGAACCAGGCCTTAGTGAGTTTTCAGAGACAGGGTCACAACCGGGACTATGCCATGGCTCTAGGCTTGGAAAGGACTCTGCAGCTAACTAACGCAGCATATTAAGGTCTGGCAAGTGGCACAGTGCAAAGCCCAGTGCCCACAGGTCATTATCCAGGCTAGCCTCATATGTTCAGTTCAGCAGGGTCCTGAGAAGCTGGTGATCCAGATAGCTGCTGCGTAGAGACCAGTTCAAGCAGCAGTGGAGCAAGGAATCTTGATTGAAGTCACCAAGGAAAAATACCATAAAATTAAGAGTTTAGCAATAGTTAGATGGTTTTCAGCAGAACTGAAAAAAGTGCCCAACCTCTAGGACAGGACAGTAGAAAAAAACCAAGGCATGCTGGGTAGAGGAGGGGTTATACAAGAGCTTGCTTACATCTTGTCCCTCTGTAGACGACAGGGAAATTTTATTTTCTTGGTCATACATTACAGAACACAGGATGGTAATTCTGGAACCTGTCTGCAGCTGTCTTCAGCTGATTGAACTCTGGCAAAGAAAATCTGTAAGAACAGCCCGGTGTAACCCCTCCCACTGCCATAATGCTTTATTTGCTTGCTAGTCTTCCTAAAAGAATGGACAATTTTTCTCTGCTCTGAGAGTAGTAAACTATTTTTCCTTAATTTTTTTTTTCTTTAAGACTCTTCTATCCTACCAGAAGAAGATGCAGGACCAACCTATAATGTTGCTTTGGGCACTGGATTCTGCTTTAGGCACTCACCTTAGCATCCCGCAGGGTGTACTATACAGGTCCATCTGCCAGTGGAATCCTGTCCCTGAAGACCCCTTAGGGGGTGAGCCTGTTGGAAGGGCAAAGATTTTGAGGGGGTTTATCTCTATAAATCTACCTTCAACTGACATGGGATGATTGTGAGTTGCGTGGTTAGCCAGGGCTTCAGCCCTACCCTGGCATCACGTGTACTGGTGCGCTCTAGTCCCTTCAGCGCTACCTATGGCACACTGGCTGTAATTTTTTTTGCAGCCAGCCACAGGGAACAGTACAACATCTTTTCAAATTTAGTGCCTTTGTTGTGGCCACTTGGGCACCTGCTCAACTTCCTTCCTGCTTGGCTGTACTGTGTGCACCATTTTCTTTCTCCTCGCACGCTGACTGGCTGCTCCTCTGCTCCCTGCCAGGACTCACAGCACAGCAATCCATGGTCATACTGAGCCACTCTGCCTATGATGACCAGTCACAGAAGCACTTATTCCTGCTCTGCAGTATAGGTCATGAATATCCCTTACCACACATGGCAGATCATGGGTACAAGGGGTCTGGGTCTTCCAACTCTCATCTAGCTAGCAGCCCCCTAAGGGCTCTGATTCTGCAGTCCACATTGTTTACCCCATACTGCTCTCTATCTGGCTCTGGGACTTATTCTACCCCTTCAGGGAGCAACTTTCTGTAGCTATGCCTAAAGTGATGGGGAAACTATCTGCCCTTTGGGACGCCTTATACTGGACTGGCCGAAAGCAAGCCCCCTCATCCTTACCTCCCCAGAGCCTCCTTTTGACCTGTCCCTGTCTGCCCTTGTGCTTTCGGGTTGAGGAAGTAGAGGATGTTGCTGTCCATTTTTTGAAGACAGGAGGAGGACCGGTCCACAGACATTTCTCCTAAACTCGTTCTGGTTCTATCCTTGTACAGTGAGCACATGTGTAAAACTAGAGCATCCTGTGTCCAGCTTATAAAATGTCACTAGGCTGGGATTCTTAAAAAAGGCCCTGGCCCACAAAGATCTTCCCTATAGACTTGCTTTTACACTGTGTTGTATGGTGACTGGCTTTAAAATTTTGCTCAGCAGTTACCCTAAAGAGGGGTTCTTGAAGTGGACGCTACCGGTTGTAGACCAAGCGATTTTGTGCCTTAAATAAAACCTTTACAGCCCCTGTTGAGAATATTCCTGTATTTAAGGTCTCTGTGGGCAAGAGGTTAGAAGCCCTCTTAAAGTCCTTGCTCACCCTGCTATGCAACATGCCATTGCCACCATGGCTTTGTGCAGACTACTGTCATCTGGTCCAAATCCATGGCTTAGAGCTCTTCCCAGTGGCACTATCCTATTTTATTGACAGGCTAGTAAATACTCTTTACCAGGTATCCAAGATGGGTCTTTAGCTCATATAAGATGGATCATTTGACCCAATTGATGGGGAGCACCTGTTTGGCAAACCCTTAGAGACCTAGATCAAGAAACTCATAGGGAACAAGACTATCTTTCTGCCTAAGGCAAAAGCCCCAGCAGTTAGAACCTCTGCTTCTGCAATGGAAAAAGTTTGCTTCATTTTTATTAGGCCCCCAGAGCCAAGTCTACAACAGGAACTCAGTTGCTAGGAACCCTGGCCCTCAAATTCTGCCAAGTCCGGAATCAGGCTCTTTTCTCAATGAAGGGACACCCCCACTAATGAAAAAAGGGGGGATGTCTGACAGCCTACACAGCCATCTGGTCCCAGGACATTTCACATGCTTGAGTCCAGGACCTAATATCCAAGGGATACAATTTAGAGTTTCACGCCCTACCTCATTTTATTCTGTCAAATTAGCCAGCCTTGGAGCAACTCTTCTCTCAAGTGGTCTTAACCCCTGTCCCAGTTCAGTTACAGGGTTTTGTCGACAGGAACTGGGAGTTTTTTGCTTTTGAGGTGGGGGTGGAAATGGCCTACAGCTATGCACCTATATTAAACAACAAAAAAAAGATTCACTATATATTTAAACCTATTGAAGTTACTTGCGTGCATAGGCTATTTTATTAAAACACTAGCCTTCAATAAAGGTGTGAAACAGGGAATGAGAGCAAAAGACTTTTGAAGCACTTTAACCAGAGTGCTCTGCACATTTATATGGACATCAGACTCATACGAGACAAGCCGAGGAGCTTCCACCAAGTCACCAACACTGAAGCCTAAAGGCTCCAGCTATATCCTCTTCAAGCTCAATCAGACCTAGTGGTCTACCTGTTCAGGGTGAACACTGTCAGATCTACTGTAGTTATACACCACTATTTAGAAAAATCCTGTCAACAAACTATCAGGGGTTCTTCTAATCCCCATACAGGAATATGGGGATTAGAAGGATGTGGTTCCATCCCACATTCCAAAGACATGATGGTAGGTTAAATGGCTCTGGTCTAAATTGGGCCTAGGATGTGGATGTATGCATATAAGATGGAGACCTTAGATTGTAAGCTCCTTGATAGAAGGGACTGATGTGAATGTACAATATATATGTAAAGTGCTGCTTAAATTGTCAGCTCTACATAAATACCTAAAATAGAAATATTAATTTGGCTGCAAAGTCTTATGCGATACTAGTAGAGGTCCTCTGGATAAGGTAGGGAACTCTGATGACAATGTAATCTCTAAAATCATACAGTAACAGGATTCTGGATTGCAGTTGTCAGTGCTTTCAGGAGGCACAGAGCAAATGTCCCAAGAAACACTAGGAGTGTGTAAACTATGGTCACCTGTTGCAGCAGGACCTTTCCCTCTGTGTCTAAATACAGAAATGTTGTGGCAGCAAAGCAACTACACTCAGGGTGCAAGGAAAGGCCTCAGGTACTCGCAAACCGCGGCAGCCAGTGAGGGTTGGATGTTCAGTGGTGACCATGGTGACTGTAGACAGGCAGGAGGATTGGACCAAAGATCGGCAATCCTCCTATCATTGCAAATGGGGAGCAGGGAGACACTTCCTCAACACTGAAACCTGGGAAAGAGCACTGAGACACTTCTCCCAGCGGATTACATCAGTGCCCCTTCCCTCAGCATTAACCTCTTCTGAGGTTGAGACAAGCAGAGTGTGGGAATTTTAAGGTGCCAAGAATCAGGGGTCTTAAACTAGCGGCCCTCCAGCTGTTGCGAAACTACAATTCCCATCATGCCTCTGTCTGTGGGAGTCATGCTTGTGACTGTCAGCTTTGCAATGCCTCATGGGACTTGTAGTTTTGCAACAGCTGGAGGGCCACCAGTTTGAGACCTCTGCGCCAAGTGGTCCAAACCATGAGGTGGCTAGTGATGCTCAGCCCGATCAGCCTACTCATAGTGGGTCTTTAGATACAGGGCAGGCACTGAGGCAATGGCAACATCTCTGGACCCGGAAATCGCTCTATTGCTAACTTTTTAGCAGAATAGGGTCTTGAAAGCACTTTAAGTGGAACTAAGTGCCACTTGGTCACTTCCAAGCTAGCCCTGCAACATCCAATCCAGCAAGCTCAAGGTATGGCACTCTAAAAGCCAAGCAGAGGATAGGCAGCTCCAACCATAGAGCAGTGATGTAGAGCTCTAGCTGAGATGTAAGAATCTTGATTAAAGAAAAAATGGCAGCAAATTAGATTTTTTTTCCTCAAGCAGACCTAAAGCAAACACATCAATTGTCCTAAGACATTACCTAAAAACAGAGATACTAGTGGTAGGAGGGGTTATCCTGGGCTGCCCTACAATTTTTTTTTTTGTTTGCCAGTGTCCAGTCAGCAGCAGTATGAAGCTTTTTTTGTTATATTAGCTAACAGGGAATAGGTCCAGATCTGTAATATTCTACAGTTAAAGAGCTTTATTAGTGTACAGCCCTGGCCAAAAGTTGAGAATGAAAATGTTTATATTTGTCAAAGTCTGCTGCCTCAGTTTTTATGATGGCAATTTGCATATACTCCAGAATGTTATGAAGAGTGATCAGATGAATTACAAAGTCCCTCCTTGCCATTAAAATAAACTTATTCCCAAAAAACTAAACAAAAAAACATTTCAGCCCTGCCACAAAAAGGACCAGCTGACATCATAGTAGCGATTCTCTCCTTAACACAGGCGTCAGTGTTGATGAGGACAAGGCCAGAAATCCCTCTGTAATGCTGATTGAGTTAGGCTACTTTCACATTGAGGCGCTGTACATGCACTACAGTGCTAAAAATAGCGCTTGTAAAGAGCCTCGCCTGTCTCTCCAGTGTGAAGGCCCGAGTGCTTTCACACGGGAGCGGTGCGCTTGCAGGATGGTAAAAAAAATCCTGCAAGCAGCATCTTTGCAGCGCTGTAGGAGCATTGTGTACACCGCTCCTAAAAGCGCCTTTGCCCATTGAAATCAATGGGGCGGCGCCACCAAAACACCGGCAAAGCGACGCTGCAGTGGTGATTTGTGGGCGGTCTTAACCCTTTTCTGGCCGCTAGCGGGGGTTAAAACCGCCCCCCACTGCAGCCTAAAACGATGGTAAAGCCGAGGTAAAAATAGCGCCGCTTTACTGCCGACGCCCGCCCCAGCGTGAAAGTAGCCTTAGAATAACAGACTGGAAGCTTTAAAAGGGAGGGTGGTGCTTGAAATCATTGTTCTTCCTCTGTTAATCATGGTTACCTGCAAGGAAACACGTGCAGTCATTGCTTTGCACGAAAAAGGGATTCACAGGCAAGGATATTGCTGCTACTAAGATCGCACCTAAATCAGCCATTTATCAGATCAAGAACTTTCTTGATCGTGTCATGCCATCAGGAAGGCATCCTGAGACCATTCATGTGTGGGGTTGCTTCTCAGCCAAGGGAGTGGGCTCACTCACAATTTTGCCCAAGAACAGCGCCATGAATAAAGAATGGTACAAAAACATCCTCCGAGAGCAACTTTTCCCAACCATCCAAGAACAGTTTGCTGACAAACAATGCCTTTTCCAGCATGATGGAGCACCTTGCCCTAAGGCAAAAGTGATAACTAAGTGCCTTGGGGAACAAAACATTGATATTTTGTGTCCATGGCCAGGAAACTCCCCAGACCTTAATCCCATTGAGAACTTGTCGTCAATCCTCAAAACGCAGGTGAACAAAAAAAAAAACCCCAAAAATTCTGACAAACTCCAAGCTATGATTATGCAAGAATGAGCTGCCAGTCAGTCAGAATATGGCCCAGAAATGTATTGACAGCATGACAGGGCGAATTGCAGAAGTCTTGGAAAAAAAAAAAAAAGGATCAACACTGCAAATATTGACTCTTTGTATAAACTCCATGTAATGGTCAATAAATAAAAAAAAAAAGGAAAACCTTTGGAACTTGCTTGAAATGCTTTTAATTATACTTCACTATACCTTAGTAATATCTGACAAAAAGATCTAAACACTGAAGCAGCAGACTTTGTGTAAATCAATATTTGTGCAATTCTCAAAACTTTTGGCTACGGCTGTACAGTATGTGCTAACCTAGTGAGACGTAGCCCCTAGTCACTTTCAAAATTTCAGCATTGGTATTTTAATTCTTCTGGCAGTGGTAGGTCTCATTGCTGCTAAAAGACAATTATACCTTTAAATAACAAATATCAAGGGTTCAAACAACTATTCTTTAATTGTGTTGTGTTATTCAGGCACTAAGTTGCCACATTTTGTCTTGCGGTCCCACTGAAATAGAATAGCACAGACAAGTGTTTTACTTTCTACATACAGCCACAGATTTAGGTTAGGGCTAACAAACAAAAATCTAACACTACTGCACTGTAGGAGCATTGTGTACACCACTAAATTGGGTGCTTCAGTTATGCTGCATGTTGTTCTAACAGGTTCTCTTTACTGCTATAGAGTCATCTCCCACTACTCCTTCATTGCTCATTTAGCCTATGTATAAACATATTTCTTGGTACATTCATTTGCCCTGTCTCGCAATGACAAGTTACCATTTTGTGTAGTTAATGCCGTCATGTACTGACTGATTTACACTAACCTTTTTTGTTTTACAACAGGATGACATGCACAGAGTCATTGACCAGCAATTGATGGACAAACACCAGAAGGAATGGAGCCAGTCTGTGTATTCCTTCTCCAGGGGCCACCACGTTAAGCACTGTGGCAAAGTTAGCACCCTGAATCGCACAGAGCGGCCAGAAGAGCCCATTGGTTCTGAAGGAAGAAGTCTCTTTTCATTTCTAAAGAAAACAAAAGCTTAACTGCAACTGTATCACAGTTGATGTATTATGAATCATGATGGACTTCTGTTTGGGTAAATTAATTCTGAGGGGATTTTAAAAAGTATTACCATCGATGATCCCTAAAGCCATCCTAAGGCTGGCCATAGACGGAGCAATTATCTTTCCTAAAAGAAAAAAAAATTGCTTGATTCCCCCATCAACACAGTCGGTGTTGATGGGGGAATCTCTCCCGCGAAGCCATTGTGTTCTCCCAGCATATGGGGGGGGGGGGGGGGGGGGGAGCCATCCCTGCTGGTAGAACAGTGATTATAGCTAGTGGCTGTAACAGGCTGGTTGTACCAGCCTGACAGGCTGGTTGTACCCAAGTTGATCGATTGATCAAATTAGGTATAATCAGCCTGCCCATACATAGTTCGATTCTTGGCTGAGATTTGAACCATCTATGGCTAGCTTAAGTGAGCAAATTCGCCGGCATGTAAAAAAAAAAAACTCTAAAGAGTATTATTCTTAGCCTATGGGGCTAAGCTGCATTCACACTTTACTTTTAGATGTGTTTTCTATTTTGTAGAACAATGCTTTGTTCACTGGATTTTATCCATAGAGGACACCTTGCACTTTTAGAGCCATCTGTTTCTATTCACTTCACAGCTTCCTTGACAAATGAATTTAGCAGGTATAACTGTTGTAGACAGGTCCTGAGCTGCTCTCATTCCAAGGAATAGACTCCCTACCTCTGGTCTTCCAGACAGAGCACAGCAGAGGAACTGCCCCTGACCCTACCTACAGCTCAAGTATTGAGAAATGCTCTATGTATATAGACGAACCAGAGTTTTTATATTGCATACAGTTTTCTTTTTATAACAAACAGATATAAAAATGTCATATTTTAGTACAAATTATGCTTTTTATTGTAAATTCTGGAATAAAATATTTCTATGATTTTCCATGTTTCTTGTGCTTACCTTTGATGTCATTTTCTGCAAAGGTCTGTAAAAGACCAGCTGCACCTAAATGTTTTTTTTCCCCCCGTTTTGCATGGATTTACAAAAGCTGGCTTCTTGTAGACCTTGCAGTGGTAAATTAAAAAGGAATGCCAAGTTCTGTCCAGCTGCTGGCATGATGCAGAACAAATAATGTGGAGACAAACTATGATAGGACATATTGTTAGTAAGGGACTCAAACTTCAGTCCCTTACTAACCACCACCAAGTTTTGGATGCAGCTAGCCTTTTAATTACATGTTGAAATACACAGTCATTCACAGATAAATATAATTTACCATTTTATCAGAGCTAATCCAAGAGAAATGTGGTATGATATTGGGGATAGTCCTTTTCCTACGCACATCTGTCTTTTATTCAGTTTTTCAAAAGTAGAGTCAATGCTAGTTTTAATCATTTTGCCTAAAAGGTATGCTCACAGACCAAGAATTTCCAAAACAAAATTTAATGGAACGTGTGAGCACAGACATAAAGGTAGCTGCCATTGCTGCGTTGGCTCCAAAGCTGCAGCCTCCAGGAAATATCGCCTTGCTTTTACTACCAAGTGAGTCACTAACCAGGAAAGGCAATGGCAGAAGGGTACACTTCGCAGGGTGCATATTTCAGATTAGTGACTCATTAACTAGTGAAGCCAGGATCAGTATAAAATCTATAGAGCTTGCACCCTTACAAATCAGCAGTTGTAGGTCTAACTGAAACAGTAGTTGGTTTCACCAAGATGGACTGCTGATCAGGACCATTAACAAGTTGGGGTATATGACAGCAGTTGACATCCAGAAGTGAATTCTGACCCATTTCACACACAAGATACTTGGTTACAGAGGCATTTGCTAGATTTCTAATCTCACGGGTTTTCAAGAACCGTTTACTATCCCCACATTTGCTATAGGTATAACCAGTGTGTGACAGATGAATGCACAAATCCAGAGCTAGTTAGTTTTTTTTTTTAAATAAAAATATGAATTCCACTGGTGGGTGATGGAGTTCTAAAATGTGCTTTGTTCCACAGCTACAGCACTTAAAGGTACTTCAATCATACATTTGGATGTGTCGATGCTGTTCTCCTGCTCTGGTTCCTGCATCACTAATGGGTGACATAGTGGGTCAGAGTAGAAACACAGTGGTGGGACCAGGAATCGGACACTGGCAGGAGTGTTTGGTGATGAAGATTCTTCACTGGCCAGTCTTTCAGGAGATTGAAGTTAGAGCTTGCAGCCTACTAGAGGTATTATCAAGTAAGGTTAAGGGGGTGGGGAGGAGAATTCTGCTACCACTATAAATAGAAGCTTAAAAATGTTTGGAGCTCAACCTCTACAGGTAGCAGATACGAGGCCACAATAGGCCTGCTGTGTCCCTCCATTAATTACAGAAAGTTGGATACATAGCTTCTGGAACGTATCAACTTCTAGGCAGACTCACTTTAAGATGTATATTTCTGAATATGGTAAAAATATTTTATAGGAAAGTATCACTTCTGTTCTGGGTTTATTGGTTCTTTAATGCCCATCTGAACACAACCAGTGCAAAGCTAACCCCTCTACTTCACACACTGACATCACTAGACAACTGCCTATTTTGTTTTAAATTCAGGACCCAAAGTTCACATTTTTTTTTATTAACTTTGATCCTATTTATGAAGATGGTACAAAAATTTGGCAGAGTTTTTTTTTTTTAACCCACATAATTTGTTAAATTCACAATTTTTTTTTTTTGAGATAGAGATTGTAACAAACAACTGCTAACAGTTCAGGATCCATCCAGCTTTTCATTAAAAACAAAATGACTTTGTAGTCGCAAGTCCTGCTCTGGTCAATGTAATAGATGGTTGGTTTTCTTTAGCATGGTTTTAAATATTGACAAAAAAAAAAAAAACTAAACAGCAGGGAAGCAAAATAACAGCAAGGCCTAGTGATTCTTCCCCTAGAAGGCAGGACAGACACCAGGCTCAAGGTTAAAGATGCCAACTGTCCTAAATCTTTAAAAATGTGATCAGTTTATATTTGCGCAATACGACAGTTTGGCGATCGGAAGGTGAAAGCCAAAGCGAAAGGAGGGAGGCGAGGCTGGTTAACGCAATATACAGTATGTACAGACTCTTGTTAATCAGTCCAAGGGGTAGGCACTGCAACTGTCCTTTCCTAGCAGACGCTCCAGAAGAGCAGGGGTGACAAGGGGATGACAAGGATCCACAACACCTTGTTGGCACAGCAATAAAAAGGTGTCAGCGCCTCTCAATAGAAAACCTTGAGAAATTCTTAAATTAACAGCACAAAACTGAGAAAATGCCCCAACCCCTGAAAGCTGTGCACTGCCCATGGCACAGTTACTCTTCATTCCAGGAACGAATGTTCGGATTTAGAGCAGCCTCTGTGTGCTGTGCCCGCACCTAGCAGCATCGCTTTTTCCTTTTACTGTTTTTGGTTAATTTCACCACGTCATTCTGTTGCTGCTGTTGTTGCTTTGCCAAGTTTTCTTTCTTTGCTCGAAGAACTAGCTCAGTAATGCAATTAAACATCTGTAAAGAAAAACAAAGGCTGTTAAAATAGAATTTCAGGATTAACGTGATGATTAGCTGCCCTTTCATTGTAGTGTATGGCCGTAGATAAAAAAAAAGGCTGCCATTGTCAATTGGCTTATTGAAGGTACATGGTCTGGTGCTGTTCTAATCCTTCTGCCATTATCTGACAAATAACTGAGCTGGAACAAGTGTGAGCTTATCGGTTATCATGTCACCTGCTAATGCTTGTTCTGGGTCAGTGACTCACAAGGTAAATGAAGGAACTATGACACACCTTGAGCTTTACCCTTTTAAAAAGAAGTGCAAAGGCAGATCCTATATTCTGTACTTGATAATCCAACCAAAATCTAAACATCTGTAGTTTATAAGCATGCATATAATTATGAAGAGAAGGCAGCCTCTGTGTTTATTTATAAAACAATCAGATCTTGCTCTACAAAAGACGTATTATCGATTTCTCCAGTGATCTGCAACTAAATTATCTTAGCATGGAAATCCCTATGGTGTATTGGTCAATCCTCCTTTCCTACTCATCGATTTGTGTTTGTGTATTGCTGCTGATAAACCAATCTGCAAGTTGGGTAAAGTGCTAAATACCTCCCCACAGGGATACTTATCACAAAAGAAATGAGCCCTGGTCAAGAGATGACTTGGTTGGTGGCCAGGAAAACTACCGCTGTGAAATCTTTACCTAAAAAATACATACACAGGAGCTTTCTGAAAGAACACTATGGGGGGGGGGGGGGGGGAACACAAGATGCTGCTGTTTATCTTGTACCCATGGAGCCGATCCAGTAGTGCAACAGCTCACCCTTCCCCAATGGCCAGGAGTTATGTAATGCCATTAAACAAAGCGGCTGATAATTTTTTACCTTTATCCACTTCAATAACAGACATTTTTACTCCCTTCCCACCCAGGCCAATTTTCAGTGCTGTTGCACTTTGAATGACAATTGCGCGATATGCAACACTATACCTATATGAAATTTTTTTTTTTTTTCACACAAATTAAGCTTTCATTTAGTGGTATTTAATCACCACTGGGTTTTTTATTTTTTTGCAAAATATATGATTTTTTTTTGTTGTAAAAAAACAAACGTTTTTTGTTCCTTAAAAAATTTTGCAAATAATCTTTCTCCATAAATTTAGGACAAAATGTATTCCGCTACATTTCTTTGGTGAAAATAACCAAAATCATTGTATGTTATTTAGTCTGTAGGAAAGTTATAAAGTTCAAACACTCTGTGGGATATATAGATCTGAAAATTGATCAATACTGATGTATTAACACTTAATTCTTGAGGCCTGAAAACACCAGGACAGTACAAATTAGAGGTCGACCGATATGGGTTTTTCTCTGGCCGATGCCGATATTTAGAAATCGCGGTGGCCGATGGCCGATTTTTTTGGGCCGATATATTAGGCCGATTTTTTTTTTTTTCTTCTTTTTTTTTTCCTTTCATCTCATAAAATTTAACAGTTAGACCCCTTTCACACTGGGGCGTTTTTCAGGCGATTTTGGGCTAAAAATAGCGCCTGTAAAACGGCTCCCCTGCAGTCCCAGTGTGAAAGCCCGAGTGCTTTCACACTGAGGCGATGCACTGGCAGGATGTTTAAAAAAAGTCCTGCAAGCGGCATCTTTGGAGCGGTGTATACCGCTCCTCCACCACTCCTGCCCATTGAAATGAATGCGCACTGCTGCCGAAGCGCCTGCAAAGCGTTTCGGCAGCAGCGCTTCAGGGGCGCATTTAACCCCTTCCTCAGCCGCTAGCTGGGTTATAAGCGCCCCGCTAGCAGCCGAATAGCGCCAGTAAAATGACGGTAAAGCGCCGCTAAAACTAACAGCGTTTTACTGTCAACGCATGCCCGCTCCAGTGTGTAAGCAGCCTTAAGTAATACAGAAAATTTTTTACATTTAAACATTTACTAAACAAAACAAACCTCCAATCAGTTCACTTGTATGTATAATTTAGATTAAAAAAAAAAAATAACGATATCTTAAATATTAAATACACAAAAACAGGTAATCAAAACTTTTGGATGAAAAAAAATGGGCTAACTTTACTGCTTATTTTTTTTTTTTTATTTCATTAGTGTATTTTAAAAAAAAAAAAAAATTGCGTTTGAAAGACCGCTGCGCAAATACCGTGTGACATAAAATATTGCAACAACCGCTATTTTATTCCCTAGGGTCTCTGCTAAAAAATATATATATATAATGTTTGGGGGTTCTAAGTGATTTTCTAGCAGAAAATACAGGATTTTTACTTGTAAGCAACAAATGTCAGAAAAGATTTAGTCTTTAAATGGTTAAACTGAAAACTTCTACACAGGAGTTCAGCTCATTGAAAAAAGAACCTGAAAGATACAATGTATCTTCTTATCAGACTTGGCAGGCTGCCCAGGGAGGAGAGAATCCTCTCTACAGATAACTTTCAGGCAACTTGCATTGACTTCTATTACAGAAGTCATTTGCAAGTCCCGCTGAAGTTATAATCGGCTTTTTTTATCAGCACAATCGGCTGATGCCGATTAAGTAAAAAAAGCCAAATATCGGCCGATATATCGGTCGACCTCTAGTACAAATACCCCAAAATGACCACTTTTTGGAAAGTCGAAAGTCCAAGGTATTTTGTAAGAGGCATGGCGAGTTTTTTGGAATTTGTAATTTTTTTCACATACTTTTACCAGTGCAGTACAGAGTCATCATACGACTGGTGTGGTGGTGATCAGGGACACTGACTGGTGACATTAATACAGTATTACATACAGTGTTACCACAGTATTCCTGTACAACTCTGGGGAGGAGGTGATCAGGATATTTTTCTTTTTACACACTATGATTGCTTATAACTGCATTTTACAGTTATAAGCAACCATTTTTTTCTGAATGAAAATTACTCAGTGTTTAGAAATGTGAAGAGCTGTGATTGGCCACACAGATAATCGCATGGTACAGATGGGCTGTGACTGGCCCTGTCTGTACCATGTGATGACTGTGACTAATCACAAAGCTCATCATAAATGGTACACAATGAAAGGCATGCAACAAAGCTTTTCATTGTGTACAACTGTCATGTGATCTGCTGGGGTTGGCCCAGTACAGTGATCCTTCAATGGTCATGTCCTGTGGACACAACGGGTGACAGATTGCGCTGAAGCGTGGACCATAGGGTGCGCACGAGGCACAATTCTGGGAGGATGTATTTTACAATAGGCTGGGTGGGAAGGGGGTTAATGATAGATGCACCTGTATGTCTATCACAGACCTCAGCAAATTACTGCCCCAGGGCCACATTCAGTCCTTGATGCTTCCACTGTCAGCATGCCTCACTGAGGAAGCTGATAGATGTTCATGTGGAGAGCTGTAAGAACTGGAAGGAGAGAGACTGAGGAGCTAATCAGTATAATGGGGAAGCTCAATACTGGTGAGAGAACGTTACCTAAGAGACACCCTACGCGCCCTCCATCCACTCTGATACCTGGCCAAGTTCTTCTTGCATTAGCGTCACCATACTGCAAACCCCAGGAGGTCAGGGTCTGCAGAAAACCCTGCTGTATAGATTCTCAGGCTCTCTCTTTCCAGTCATAGTACTTTTCAGAGGGCAGTTGGCAGGAAGTGTTATATCACTTCCTCACCACCTGATTTACACTATAATCCTGTGTATTGAATGCAGTTAAGGCGCAGACCCCCACTGAACTCAATGGGCAAGTTTGAACTTTGTAAAATGAATTACTCGCCTCTGGTCTATCGGTGTAAAAGGGTAGATTTAGATATGCATTTAAATCTCCCCATACCTCTGAAACCCAATCGGCATTTTGATTGTACTTCAGAGGCTACTGACAGGTGGCGAGGAAGCAATGTGATGCTTCATAACGGCCTGTTTTAACCTCCTTTTTGCTGATGCACACGGTTGTGAAGCATTTGCAGTGCTTCCCCCATTTGCTTGAATGTGTAGCATTTGGCACGCTTACCACCCGCTGGTCACTACATGTCAGGTAAACTTTGCCGCACGCGCAAAGCATTGCAACCGCGGCATGTAAACACCCCCATCCATGCATTTTTTAAGCCCTCCCACATGCATGGCTAAATGAAGTCTAAAAGCATAAACAAATTAACGATGGACAGATTAAAGATGGTGCTAAAGTTAAGTGTATGGCATATACAGTGAATCCTTCCCACCACAGAAAATGTCTGTAAACCCCAAACACCCATTTGTTAAATAAATCGGCTTCCTAGGTCTAACAAAAATAAAAACTACATTTTGACATCTTTAAACCTTGCTTGGCCAAACCATTTTTTACTATTTTTAATACATCTAGAAAAATATATGGAAAATATTAACGACGACATGGTATTGAATAATTACAAAATACTGCATGCACGGGGGGTGTGGCCTGAACGGGCATGTGAGCGGTCGCACTGCACGGAGCTCCCGCTGTAGATCCTCCTCCTGCGACCGATCCAGACCGACACAATCCGCCAGCTACTGTACCCGCGGTAACTCCAGGAGAGTTTCCAGGACAGCACGATGACCCACAAAGGAGAAATAGACGCTGCGGCAGCCATGGAGGCTCAAGATGGCACCGGCTCTCCCCAGCCCCAGAGAACGTCGCAAGGCGCAGATAAACAAGAGACAGGCTGTAAGTCCCTTAACGCTCAAAAGTTGCAGGGAAAAGAGCAGCCAAGGAACATGCTGTATTACACACAAGCTGCAAGGAACAGGATGCTCAATCCCCCCACAAGCACAGACTCAGGCACATGAGCCAGACAGACAGCACGGCCTTCCAGAATTAGATACACTGCCTCTGGATTGCTCCCCTGTCCCTACACCAGACCTGTTTGACACACTGCAGGAAGACACACAGCAACCCACACTGAATGAAATCCTGCGTGCTGTTCAGCGCTGCATGGCTTCAGTGGATAGCATGAAAGAGTAGTTTGGGGGTCTCATCGAAACAGTGTCCCTTTTGAGACAGGTCCTGAAGAAAATTAGGGAGAGAACCACAGCTGTGGAGGGCAGAATTAGCGAGGTGGAAGATTAGATACCTCCTTTCACCAGAGACACCAGGACAGCACTACAAAAAGCAGCACAGGCCAAAACAGATGACATCGAGAACCCCCTAAAGCGGAACAATGTCCGCATCGTGGGGCTCCGAGAAAGTCGAGGGCCGAGACCCCACAGCATTTACAGAGCAATGGCTGCAAGATATATTTGGTAGGGAGGCCTTCACCTCACGGTTTGTGGTTGAGCAGTCCCACCGCACGCCACCGTGGCCCCTCCCCCCTGGCAATCCACCGAGATCCATGTTGGCATGGCTCTTGAATTACAAAGATCGTGAAATCATACTTAGACTTGCAAGGGAGAAAGGCTCTGTACATTTTAATGGGACTAAGGTCTCATTCTATCCTGATTTTTCGGCCGAGGTGCAACGACAGTGAGCTAAATTTGCAGAGGTGAAGAAACGCCTACAAAAAAATCCAGGTGACCTATCCAATGCTGTTCCCAGCCAAACTGCGGGTCACAGTCAGAGGGCAAGCCACTTTCTTTGAATCAGCTTCGGATACAGCTGCCTAGCTGGACCACAAAGAGCAGGACCTCCAGAGACTCCGACAGGGGAGACTGACACGTGGTGACCAAACATGGCACGGCCGGTATGTCTGCTGACACTACAAGGTTACTATACACACACAGCGGGACACTTTACAGGTTGCTTAAACCAGTGCTTTGAATAGCTTTGGATGCAGCGTTAAGCACCAAGTTCAGTTTTATGTCTCAGTGTGCGAGTCAAGCTTGCACGCTCTTACGGTGCTTCATCATGTCCCAGTTGAAGGGACACTTTTGTTGGTGCCCAGTTGGCACATGTTTTACAACCACTAACTGGCCTGAGGGGAGAAGGTGGCGGATTGCTCCTACCCCACCCAAGAGGGCGACAGCTGCTCAGCGGCCAGGGTACGTGCTATTTCCTATACCCACTCTAGTTGCGCTTTGTTTTGAAATCAACACTTCAATGTTTTTTTGACCTGCACCTGACAATTCTTCAATATTTAACAATTTGCCTCCTGGAGAAAATGACTGATTACGCAGCAGATTGTGTCACTTTCGCGCTCAGGTGCGTGATCTGGAACTTTGCATACCAGCGCTGTGCTAACCTACTGTGTTTAATATGGCTACCACTTTAATAACGCCAGGGAACGTTCAGGGCGTGCATGATCCGCTAAAATGCACCACAATTAGCCACCCACCTCACAAAAGACACGGTGACATTTTTACAATATTCCTGGGTGGGCAAGGCTTACCACTCCACGCACTCTGCATACTCTCGCGGAGTGAGTGTACTGGTCCATAAGTCTTTGGACTACTAGGAATTAGACTCTGTGGTGGACCCCATGGGAAGATATGCGTTTCTGTACTGTAAACGGTTTACCTTGAATGTGATTATTGCCTTTGTGTAGATTCCCCCCTCCAATTTCTAGAGAGATATTGCAGCTTCTCCTGTCATACCTGGTTGACAAGCCTGAAGTCACCACCATGATCACGACAGACTTTAACGGTTACTTGGATCCCAGGCTGGACAGGCATCCTCCGGTCCAGCCTCCCTTGGGCGGCAAGGGCCATATTTTAAGCCGCCAGCTGTCAGAGGTGGGTTGGACGGATGTATGGCGGCTGAAATATCCCACAACTAAGCAATTCTCCTGCTTCTCAAAAACTCACGGTTCTCTCTCCCGCATTGATCTCTGTGTGGGCTCCTCACATATCCTTAACTTGGTTACTAAGGTGGAGTACTTTCCTAGGGGGGATATCAGACCACTCACCCATAGTGGCACATTTAATCACCCGTCCAGCTGTCTCCTTGCCGAGAGCCCCGTGGAAACTAAAACACCTTCTGGCTAAAACTCTTTTTCTTCACCAAAGTGGATGGTCAAACAAAGATTTTTCCAATCATACCCCAATCTGTTAATGAAATGGGATACCTTTAAGTCATGCCTAAGAGGCACGTTCATAGAAGAAATTGAGGCCATAAAACTAAACTCGTCAGCCCTCCAGGAGCAGGTGGAGGATCAGGTGCGGCAGATGCAACTCTTATGTCACTGACCCATCTGATTCTGTGAGGGAGGCATGGATATCGGGCCAGGACTCCCTGGACCGGTTGAGATCCTCCGCTGCAGAGTGGAAAACGCTTTTTCACTAAGCAGGCTTTCTATGAGGAAGGTGAGAAAACGGATCGATTGTTGGCTAGGATTGCTCGGTCCCAACAGTCCTCCCTAGCCATAGGAGCCATTCGCTGTACCAATGGTCGAATGACCCCGAGTTATTATGGAACTAGCATCTTCCTATGCAGACTTGTACAGGCCTAGTGACGGTTTACTCTGATGAGGCATTGCGGGATTATCTAGACACAATATCTCTATCGGCTTTGACCCATCAAGCTAGCCTGGAGCTGGAAGCTCCATTTATACTAGACGAGCTTAAGGAGGCCCTGCCTCCTTTCCTACCTGCAAGGCACCAGAGGATGACGGGGTTCCCATGGAAGTCTATACCCAATATGGGGAGGACATTTTTCCTAAACTACTGGAAGTATTTAATGCCACACTCGACTCGAGACAGCTACCTACCACTATGTCCAGGGCAAATATATTGTCACTCAAACCAGGCAAGGACCCTTTAGATCCCAGCTCATAAAGACCCATCATATTGCTCCAAAGCAATGTTAAAATAGTAGCCAAAATCCTAGCCTTAAGGGTTAATAAGATTATTCTAAACATTATTCAACCAGACCAGGCAGGTTTCATGCCCCAAAAATCAACTGCAACTAATCTTAGAAGACTTTTTTTTGAACATGCAGACCCCAGCAGATAATGCGGGCAAAAAGGCACTCGACAGTGTCAGCTGGCGCTATCTCTGGGCTGTACTGTCAAAATTTGTATTTGGCCCTAGATTTATCATGTGGACAAAGCTACTGTATAGCTCTCCACAGGCTGCCATACGCTTGTCAGACAGGGTGTCTCCTGCCTTTGCACTGGGCAGGAGGACTAGACCGGGCTGCCCCTTGTCCCACCTGCTCTCTGCACTGACCATTGAGACTCTTGCTGCCCAGGTGCGGGATCATCCACATATCAGGACGTGGAGGAATCGTTGTCACATGTAACGTCGCTCATCACAGATTTTGGCCACTACTCAGGCTTAACCATTAATTGGTCCAAATCCGCATTGATGTTTCTGGATAGGGCACCTGGGTCGGACGCGGAGCTCCCTTGCCGCCCTGTCCCTGTAGTATCTTCCTTTAAATACTTATGTATCCACGTTTCACCCAAGCTGACTGACTACTAGTCAAAATATATACCCCTTACTGACTCGCTTCAGAGACAAAATAAACATATGGAACCGACTTAACATGTCTTTGGCAGGGAAAACAAACCTAATTAAGATGATCCTTATGCCCCAACTTCTAGCCCTGCTTCACAACACACCTGTGGTTATTCCACTTAAAAATTTTTGAGTGGTCAACTCACTATTCAGATTACTCCTTTGGCACAACAAGCCCCCCAGGATCAAACTGATTACAATATACAAAGGAGGGGGTGGTTCGGCACTCCCCAACCCTTGGATATACCATTTGGCTGGACAGCTGCAGCACTTGATTGGAGCTATGGCTCCCAAGCCTGCCGATTCGTCAGCCAAGCTCCTACTTACTGGCACAGGGGCGGAGTCCGTACCGGAGGGCCTGAAGGCACAGCTGTTCCAACGGCCCAACAAGCAAATGCCCATTTACACACTCCAGAAGGTGTGGAATGAGGTCAAACAATTGCAGCAACGAGGTACACAGCTTACAGCCCATTATGGAGGAATAAATCATATGAGGAACTGGCCAAGCGCCAACAGGGACCTAGGTGGCGTCCCATGGGAATTACTCACCTCAGGCATGTCTTTCACAATAGGAGACTACTATCTTTCGCTGACCTGCAATCTAAATTTGCACTGCCAACTAGCATACTATTTTACTAACTGCAACTATAGCGCGCTGTTAAAGCGCAAGGTACCGCAGTGGAATGGGAACAATCACCCACTCCTGTTTTCCACATACTACAAAACGGAACAGACACAAAGGGTATAATATCCCAATGCTATCTTATGCTTCTAGTCACACTCTTAGAGGGATTCCCCATGAAAGTAGCAATCCAGTGGGAGGCACTTAGGGCCTATAACAGGAGAGCAGTGGGAAGAGGCCCTTCAAGCCATTAACACTTGATCGCTAAATGTATCGCAAAAAGTATCCCAATTGTATATCCTTTTGCGGGCACATTATACCCCAGTAAAACTTCATAAAATGGGCAAACTACCCGATTCGATGTGTGGCATGATTCCTCTGGCATTGCCCCAAACTCCATAGATATTGGAACAGGGTCCTTGCCACGCTTAACCAGGTTTGCCAAACGAATGTCCCTCTTGATCCACTATGTTGCCTTTTGAGAGTACCGGAAGGGGCAATGCCAGAGGAAATGATCAGGATGGCCTTTGACAGAGCCCTATTCCAAGCTAGGAAAACAATACTTACGAGTTGGAAATCCGCCACTCCGCCGTCGGTTAAATCCCGGATTCAGCACATGGGCAATACCCTTACCATGGAAAGATACATATATCAGCATAGGGGGAACCTTGAGAAATTTGACAGATTATGGGTCGCATGGCTTGATACACCCAGGATTAGTCCCAGGGAACTGGTACAGATGAGGCTGCTCAGATGCCCATAAACATAATGGATGCCGGGGGAAATGCTAGCTTTTTTAAAAATAAAGTAACATTGTTGAGAAAAAAGCGGGGATGTTGAGGCTGCCAGTACCACAGGGGAACGCAGAGCATCACCATACAGAAATAAACATGTGCCACACACTGAATACTCACTGCTACTCGGGTATTGAAGGGAATGACTAAGGTTTATGTCAATGTTCTTTCACTGACAAATTCAAGTGTAATGTATGTTTTGATTTGTTTTTCTTTTGCAATAAAAACCTTTTGATTAAAAAAAAAAATAATAATAATTAAAAAAAAAACCTGTATACAGTGGGGAAATTATTTGATCCCCTGCAGATTTTGTAAGTTTGCCCACCTACAAAGAAATGAATGGTCTATTATTTTGTTATCATAGGTGTATTTTAAATAATAGACACATAATATCAACCAAAAATCCAGAAGAAAAAAAAACACATGATACAAATACAAACAAATTGAGTTGCATTTCAGTGAGTACTATAAGTATTTGATCCCCAATCAAACACGATTTAGTACTTGTTGGAGAAACCCTTGTGGGCAAGCACAGGAGGGAAGATGTTTCTTGTAGTTGGTTACCAGGTTTGCACACATCTCAGGAGGGATTTTGGTTCACTCCTCTTTACAAATCGTTTCTGAATCCTTAAGGTTTCTTGGCTGACGCTTGGCAATTTGAAGTTTCAACTCCCTCTATAAATTTTCTATAGGATTAAGGTCTGGAGACTGGCTAGGCCCCTAAATGACCATAATGTGCTTCTTCTTGAGCCACTCCTTTGTTGCCTTGGCGGTATGTTTTGGGTCATTGTCATGCTGGAAGACCCATCTTCAGTGTTCTGGCTGAGGGAAGAAGGTTCTCATCCAAGATTTTACAATACATGGCCTCCATCATTCACAAGCTTCTACCGTGTAGTTCTAGGCAGATCCCGCACTTATCTCATGATCATCCTTACCCAATGAGGAGAAATCTTCCATGGAGCTCCAGACCGAGGGCGATTGATGGTTATTTTGTATTTCTTCCATTTGCGAATAATCTCTCCAACAGTTGCCTCCTTCTCACCAAGCTTCTTGCTAATGGTCTTGTAGCCCAGTGGTCATCAACCCTGTCCTCAGGACCCACTAACAGGCCAGGTTTGCAAGATAACTGAAATACATCACATGTGATATCATTTGCTGCTCAGTGATTGCAGTATTCTAGTCTGCATCTCCCCAAGGTAATACATAAAACCTGGCCTGTTAGTGGGCCCTGAGGACAGGGTTGATGACCACTGTTGTAGCCCATTCCAGCCTTGTGCAGGTCTACAATCTTGTCCCAGACATCCTTTGACAGTTCTTTGGTCTTGTCCATGATGGTGAGGTTTGAATGGAAGAAAGATTCTGTGGACAGGTGTCTTTTATACACATAACGGGTTGTCGTTAGGAGCACCTTCTTAAATTGACAGAACTAATCTGTGTACCACATGCTGTAGCCAGTCTGTAGGAACCAGAATTATTGTTGGTTGGTAGGGGATCAAATACTTATTTTACTCACTGAACTGCAACTCAATTACAAATAACATTTGTATCGCATTTTGTTTTTTTCTGGAGTTCTGGTTGATATTCTGTCTCTATCATTTAAATACACCTGTGATAAAACTGATAGACCCTTCATTTCTTTGTAAGTGGACAAACGTACAAAATCTGCCGGGGAATCAAATTATCATCTTGCCCACTTGTTTTTTTTTTATAAACAAGATATGACCCTGTTAAACCCACAATGCCTCCCTCCACACACACACACACACACAAAACACAAAGCTTCAAGCAAATTTTGGACAGAAAGCCTCTGCTCTGCTGATTACCCTGCCACAGCTGGCCAGGATCTGACAGCACTGAGACTGAGCACTTTCAGTGTTCCCTGCATGCTGTGAACATCGGGGAACACATCCGGATCACTTTTAAATAAAAACAAAGCCAGCAGTCTAACTTTTAAACGAGCTGTACATTTGCTTTAGTCCCTTAACAGACATGACTTGTAGCTAATAATTAAACTCATCAACTGTTTGCCGTAGCCATTAAAGGGATACTATGATGCTTTTGACGCCTTGTATTTTACTTTTGTTTTACCACTTCAATCCTTGAAGGATTTTCCCCCTTAATGACTAGGCCATTTTTTGTGATTCGGCACTGCGTCGCTTTAACTGACAATTGCGCGGTCGCGCCGTTGTACCCAAACAAAATTGACGTCCTTTTTTTCCCCCACAAATAGAGCTGTCTTTTGGTGGTATTTGATCACCTCTGTGGTTTTTATTTTTTGCGCTACAACACAAAAAAGACTGACAATTTTAAAAAAGAAAAAAACTTTTTTTTTTACTTTCTTCTATAATACGTATCAAAAAAATATGTATTAAAAAAGAAAAACAAATCTTATTCATCAGTTTAGGGCGATATGTATTCTTCTACATAATGTTGGTAAAAAAAAAAAAAAAAAAATTGCAATATTGATTGGTTTGCGCAAAAGTTATCGCGTATACAAACTACGGGATAGATTTAAAAGGACTTTTTTCCTTTTTTCATAGTTTTTACTAGTAACGGCGGCAATCTGCAATTTTTAGCGGGACTGCGACATTGTGGCAGACAAATTTGACCCCAAATGAAACTTTTTGGGGATCAGTGACATTACATTAATCAGTGCTATAAAAATGCACTGATCAATGTAAAATGACACTGGCATGGAAGGGGTAACAGTAGGGGGTTCCCTGTGTTCTATATGTAGGGGGATGCGCTGCCAGGAACATGACAGATCACTCTTCCCGATCACTGGGAACAGAAGATCTCTGACATGTCATTAGGCAGAACGGGCGCACTCGTGCCCGCTATCCTTGCACACACCGACGTACAGGTACGTCTGTTTGCGCAGGAGAGCCAACCTGCCACAGTAAATGTACGTGGGTTGGAAGGCAAATGGCTAATTTAACTCTTCTAATTAACGTTAAATGTTTTCTATTTTCTACTACCTAAAAAGAGTCTTATACCACTTAAATAAAAATCAGAAGCTGCTCTTCTGACAAGCTCTACTGAGCCATATAACCAAACGGTGCAGAAATGAGTCTCAGCTCTGTCCTGCTCCACTGGAACCTGAGCTTTTGTAAAAACACATTTTTTTCAGCATGCCTGGAAAACATTTTATGAGGGAGCATAATAGCTTAAAATGAAAATACATAACTTTCATATGCAATATTTAACCTAGCATTTTTTTCAAATCGTATTTTTGGTCTTTAAGTGGCTGTAAAGCTTATTTTTTTACATTAAAACAATAAGCAAGTGAGGTCCATATAGATGTCGAACTTCTCTCCATACTATTTTCTGTATGTTGGCTATGATTTGTGGTACAAATTGTTTTACATTGTAACTTTAAAACTTATACAATAAAAAATAAATAAAGTTATACTTACCTGTTCTGTGCATTGGTATTGCACAGAGTGGTCCCTTACTCCTTTTCTGGAGTCCCCCTGCAGCCCTCTCGGCACCTACTTTTCTCTGAATACCCCCCATAGCAGGCTGGCTGCTGAGGGGGCACTCATGCTGATGCCCTCCCAAGCCAGGCTGTTCCCGGCCATGTCCTCCCACTCCTTCCTAACAGGACTTGACTGACCCCAGCAGGAGACTATGGCCTATGGGAGGGGACACAGGCATTTGAAGGTTACTTACCTTAATGCACAGCATGCATTATGGTTAAAAAAAAAAAAACAAAAAAACCTTTGCCTTTAGAACAACTATACTCATAATAAAGAAAACATGTGATAAATATTGCCCACATTCGCCTATGCTTTGTGGTGTGCTTGACTGGCCACCCAGTCAAGAACAGAGCAAATCTATAAAACTCAAATAAAAGCATGGTGTAAGCAGAGCCAGTACACACCTCCTCAACATTTAGATTTTCTTTGGCGCTAGTCTCAAACAGTTGTATATCCATCTGTGCAGCAAATTTATGGGCGTCTTCAGTCTCCACCACTTTCCGCTCAGGATCATCGTTCTTATTTCCCACTGTTCGTAGAAAAATAACTTACGTTAAGAAACAATTGGAACGGACTTGTATCGTGTAAGAACGTCACAGAGAACGCTTACCTAATATTCGACACACATCGTCACAATTCTGATTTATTTCATGTAACCATCTTTTTACATTAACAAAGGACTCTGCACTGGTAACGTCATAAACAACAATAACACCATGTGTCCCTCTGTAATATCTGCAAGAAAAAAATATATATGACACACTAATAGAAATGAGGTGTACCGTTAGTATACCTCATCCTACACATAAAGAATTGTACCTAGATGTTACTATAGGAACTTTATGGCCCTTTTTGGGGATTTGTTTATGCAGAAAACATGATGTACTCTGTAACTGGAGAAGATGTTAATAGATAAAACAGCTGAGGAAATGCTGATGGAAACTCAACTTTCGTGAAAAGGCCATTATTAAGCATCTGAAATAGCCAGTGGCATAACTAAAACCTTCAGGGCCCTGGTGCAAGAAATCGGGGCCCTTCCATCTGAGCCAGATCGCAAGTGCGACCTTTGTGACCCTGGTAGCACCGCCACCGGTATCAGTCGTTTTTTCTTTAAATTTGTTTTGTTTTTTTTTTTACCTTTTTTTACGTTACAATATTTTTGTATTTATTTTTTAGGAGCCCCGTTGGAGGGCTCTGGTGAGATTTCAGGAGTCTAAACAGACCTCTGATGTTTTACCTTTGAGACAAACGTCCTCAATCTTCCCTTCTGCAGCCTCGACTGAAATTAATAAATGGATAGCTGTACAGAGCTTCTCCCCAGTTCACAAACTGAAACATAGCAAACATAGTTTACTCTTTTAGTTATGAATGGTCAGTGATTGGTACAGATCACTGACTCTCCAGTCAGAAAAGGAAGGGACCGGTAATTGACCCCTTTCCCCATTCCCCACCCTGAGAGATACACCGCAGCAGCCATCGGGAGAGGGAAGGGGGGGACCTGGGAGAGCTGTAGGGGAAGAGGGAGGGCCAGGCGAGAGCTCAGGGGGCAGAAAAAAAGCTGGATAGGAGAAGCAGCTGCATGTAGAGGAACCGATCTCTCCATTTTCCTCCTGCACCTGCTGAATGCCCGCTTCTCCTCCTTTCTCCCCATAGGTGGAAACCGGAGAGATTGGTTCCTCTACATACATGCAGCCACCCTCACTGCTACTCCTATCCAAGCGACCCCTGTAGGTAAGCCCCTGGAAATAGCCATTAGGAGGCCTATGATAGTGTTATAGTATACGATCTGCATAAAGCTGGTTATGCATGTTACATTCGGGTTGTGCCATCTCTCTGCACAATCTACTTTTGATTTACCAATTTATAAAATTAATCTAATATATACTAAGTTATGTAGGCCCTGTGCCACATAGTTGTTGGAAGATATAAAGGAGATTGTATAATTAGATGTGCGTATGGTCATCCCAAGTAGTGTCATGCCTGGTACACACGGTAAGTTTTGTTCGTTCAATCCAGAGGGCTGAATAGAAAAAAAAATAAATAAATAAAACAACCAGAGGAGCTTGCTGTACTAACTGATCGGATGTCGATCAGCTGCTGGTTTTCCAGCACGCTCGTTCAACAGAAGCTGGTCGTGAGATCAACTTCTGTCAGACAAGCAGCTGTACACACGGGCCAAATGTTGGCTAGTTTCTACAGTACTTGATGGTTTTAGATGATAGTCTGCCCGTGTGTACAGGGGTTAAAGAAGAATGATATAATAGCAGAAAATTTACAGGGTAAATTAACAGGCTATTTACCAAAGACAACACGGAAGCTAAAGATGTGCTTTAGTATGAAGGACACAGAATTTAAATCAAAGGAAAAGCAAAAGGCATTTATATCACAGAACTAAGGACAAGGGGCAAGATATGCAAATGCTGAAAACATGTAGCACTAGCTAGCTTAGCAGAAAGGAAGGACTGGTTTATAAAACCGTTTTAAATATCATCTGTCTTGTTGCTTAGAGCCAGCAGTTAATTAAACATTCAGATTTCAAAGGGCACGCCAGTTATTAGGGCAGCATGCTGATAGTACATGTATTATACACTTTAAAGTGGTTGTAAAAAGCGGAAGGTTTTTTACCTTAATGCATTCTCTGCATTAAGGTAAAAAACCTTCTCTGTGCAGCTCCCCCCTTATACCTACCTGAGCCCCACATCAATCCAGCGATGTGCACAAGAACAGAGGCTCTCTCCGCTCTCACCCTCCTCAGACAGAGCAGCAGGGAGCCATTGGCTCCCACTGCTGCCAATCACAGCCAGTGAGGAAGGAGTGGGAGTCGGGGGTCGAGCCATGCTGTGTGTGTCTTATGGAAACACGTGGCTGGCTTGGGAGTAAAAATGCACGAGTGCCCCCTATAGCAAGTGGCTTGCTATGGGGGCACTTGCCATGGGTTAAAAGCCTGGAGCACCAGTGCGGGACCCAAGAAGAGGAGGATTGGGGCTGCTTTGTGCAAAATTATTGTACAAAGCAGTTAAGTATAACTTGTTTGAAAAAAAGTTATGTCTTTACAATCACTTTAAGGCACACATATTACTAAAATATTCTCAAATTTAAAACTGATAGTTACACAATTCTCATGCAATTTAAATACCAACCATGCCTAAATGAAACATTAATGTGGTTTATTAACCATACACAAATAAATTACATGTGACTTTTCACAGTGGAAGAGACAAAAACAGAATGTGTGAACGGAGCTAAAACTAGCATCTTTTTGAAGTGTGTCATTTCCCGTACAGAACAGCAGCATCTCACTAACACCACACAATACCCGGACATATTGCTTCCTGTGCATTCTTACGTTGATGTTATTGTCCGAAATCTCTCCTGCCCGGCAGTGTCCCAAATCTGCAGTTTCACTTTCTCCCCATTGATTTCCACTGTTCTGATTTTAAAATCAACTCCAATTGTTGTGATGTAGCTGCCTATAAAAGGAAAAAAGGTAACATTCTTAAGTGCGTAACTTGTACAAATTGATTTTGTATTTTATTGTGATCAGATTTGAATGGCCATTCATATCAGATGTGAATTCTGTTTTTTTAGGACTTTTTTGGAGCAATTTGCTGACAGAAGGAAGGCATTGCATAGGACTCAATTATAGAAAATGTTAAAACTTAATTGAAATGGTTTAAAATATTTTACGGCAAGTCTCAATTTGCTAGCTGTATATATACAATTAAAGGTTTATTTAAATGGGTGATGAGGACTACACATCAACACACTACAGTGTAGTTCTGCGCCTGGTAGCAGCCTGCATAAAACAATAACAGGCTGACAGACACCACAATTGGTTATATGTGTACAGGGTCGGATCAGCATCTCTGGACAGAAATTTCCCCATAATTCCTGGTAACTGCACAGGAAGTAATAAGCATCAGTCCAATAAGAACCAAGACTGACAAAAGTTCTTAACTCTCACACGCAAAAAAAAAAAAAAAAAAACAAAAAAAAAAGGAAGGCGTTTTAATCCTTTCGCTGCCACTGATTCAATGATTATGCAACTATATGGCTATAGCAGCTCGGGGATCATTTACCTTTCCTCTGCAGGCTTTCTTGTTGAAGTGCTGCCCATAGCTAGGATGGTGAACTGACCTACCTACTACAGAGATACTAGACCACCCTTAAATTAGTCATTTCTGCTGTTTTCTCCTAGTCAGCACATATGCATGTAAGCGCACTTGACTGTCCCCTAGTGCTGCCCCTACCTAAATACAGTAATTGTATTAATCAGTATACACAGTGGCAAGAAAAAGAATGGGAACCCATTGGAATTAACTGGTGTTCTGCAGTAATTTTGCATAAAATGTAATCTGAACCTCACCTAAGTCACAACAACAGACAAACACAATAAGCTTAAGGGCTCTTTCACACGGACGTGTACGAAGCATGCTCTGCTCAGCGGGGGATCGCTCCGTCGATCCCCCCTGAGCAGGCAGATGACAGGTCCGTCGCTGCACACTGTGCAGCAACGGACCTGTCGGAGCGCCGCTCTCCCCTATGGGGGATCGGATGAAGATGGACCGTAGAGTCCGTCGTCACCCAATCCGATAACGGATGGAAAAGTAGGTTTTTCCTCCGTTACACTTTTTCAAGTCGGAGCGGGTTGGATGTCAGCCGACATGTCACCGCTGACATCCGACGCTCCATAGAGGTCTATGGAGGGTCCGTTCAGGTCCGCCTAAAAAACTGACAGGCAGACCTGAACGGATCGTTCGTGTGAAAGAGGCCTAAAGTGTTACTAAACCTACAACAGTAAAATCAGTCTGTATATGCAGTAAAGCATGCTTTTTTATTAGAGCTGCAAGAATCTGGCCAAAATGAGAATCACAATTTTTTTGCCTAGAATAAAGATCACGATTCTCGCGACGCAACATCTTTCACATTATACAAAAAAATTGTTTTTAAGAAAAGGTTGTATTAATTCATTAAAGTATATATTTTTGCCAAAAAAAAAAAAAAGCAGGGCAAATACGGTGACATCAAATATTGCAACAACCGCCAATTTATTCTCTAGGGTCTCTGCTAAAAAATATAAATATACATACACACACACATATATATATTTATTTTTTTGGGGCGTTCTAAGTAATTTTCTAGCAAAAAATACTGATTTTAACTTGTAAGCAACAAGTCTCAGAAAAAGGTTTAGTCTTTAGGTGGTTAAACTGACCTAATTTACAGACCGAAGTTCATTCCTTTGATCTAAACTTTGATCTCCACCTAAACGATGTTGTGATAAACTTGGCAGGCTGCCTGTTTTTTTTCTGTGAAAATGCTGTGTTAAGATTGCGAGGGGGATAAAATCGCAATCTGGATTCTTTAACGATTAATCTGCAGCTCTACTTGTTGTTATACTCACTGTGGAACCTAAGGGGTAATTCTACACATTATGTAAAAAAGCTGTTTGATCCTGTCTTCTCTGATCCTCCCCATCTTTTACTGTCCCCAATCCATCTGCTGATAGCACAGAGCCTTGGTGGCACTCTGCACATGTTCAGTTTGGTGTGTATTGCTAGAGATTTTTTTTTTTTTTTTTCTTGGGAGGGTGCATGTGATCAGTACAAGGCCAATTGGCATTGTTCAGATAGGTCAGGAGTCATGCAATCTCATAAGACAGTCAGAGGAAAAGGAAAACTCCTACAAGCTTTAACCAGTGCTCGGCCGGACACTGAAAGAAGTCACAAGACTGATATATACTGCTGATGAGAAAAGGTATTTAGCAGCTTATATTTACTAAAAAAAAAAAAAAAAAATTGCATTACTGTGTACTGTGGGAGACCAGATATAGTGAATGCAGGGCCCTGGATTTAGTAACACTTTAAGGTTATAACACACAATCCTAATTATTCGTGTCTTTATTGTACACCCCCATTAAACATTCACTGTGCTGGAGGAAAAAGTATGTTTGAAGGTGTGGTTTAGAGCCATTTTGAGTGAGAAAGACAAACACTTTAAGATTGCCGTTCATAAGAAGCATCCGCTGATCTGAATTATGCCCTGCAAAAAGAAGCTCTCTAAAGACTTACTATTAAGAGTAGCTGATCTGCAGAAGGCTGGAAAGGAATACAAAGCAATCTCAAAGTGTTTAGGCATCCAGTCAACAGTTAGACAAATGGTCTATAAATGGAGACAGTTTAGTAGTGTGATTATATTTCCTAAAAGTGGGTACCCAGCCAAGATCACTCCCAAGGCACAATGCAGAATCCTCAATGAGGTAAAGAAGAACCCATGAGTAAAGAGCTAAAAGCTTGAAGATATCACTGGAATTGGCAAACATCCCTGTTCATGAGTCTACCATATGTAAGTCTTTGAATAGGCAGGGTGTCCATGGCAGAACCCCACGGAGGAAGTCATGCTCTCCCAAAAAAAAAAAAAAGAAAAATATTGCTGTGTGCCTGAAGTTTGCCCAAGAGCACCTTGACAAGCCACAGCAATACAGGAAAAATGTTTTGTGAACTGATAACAAAAGTTGAATTGTGCAGGAAGAATACCAAGCACTATGTATGACACAAAAAGAGCACAGCTTACCAACATCAAAACATCATCCCAATGGTGAAGTATGGTAGAGGGAGATGCTGCTACAGTGCTGGAGGCGGCTCAGTTGGGTTCTTATGAAAGCTTATGACTGGCGTTGTTTCGAGGCACCAAGTCTGACCTCCCTCTGAGAGAAACTATGAAAGTGACTATCAGGGCTTGGGAACTAGCAGTGAAATTAGCGTCCCCAAGTTATGCTGGACTCTCCCCATCATCACCAATTTGGATGAATCACAAGTTACCTCACTTTTATAATATTCCAGACCCTGGGGTATGGGCAGTCAAGGGCGTCAAGACGCTCAAAGACATTACTTTGTTCGGGGATCTTCTGACCTTCTCTCAAATGCAGGCGAGACATGAACTGCCCAACTCTTATCTATTCCGATTCTTTCAGATTCGGCACACTTTTCAGGAACAATTTAAAGAGACAAGAGTGGAATCACTGCCATCGACTCTTGAATCTTTGCTGTCAGCAGAGGACTTGAAAAAAGTTCTCTCGGTGACGTATAAGGAACTCTTTAAAAAAACGCCTACAGCAATCACGAACTGCAGAAGCAAATGGGAAATGGAGGTTCCGGACCTTCAGGGAGAGGATTGGGATGACCTTTGGATTCAACCATTTAAGCACCTGGTCTCAGCTAGAGACAGACTAATACAATTAAAATTTTTGCACAGGAGTTATTACACACCGGCTAGGTTGGCTAAAATATATGGTAACACATCAGCAGAGTGTTGGAGATGCTCCGCATCTCCAGCCAATGCCGAGCACATATTCTGGCTTTGCCCGCACATCCAAGATTTCTGGACGGAGGTCACGGCTTGTATATCGGATCTCTTAACAGTACCTATTCCAAAGACAATTAGAGTATGCCTACTGGGACTTGTTGAAGAAGTGGTTCCAAGAAGAGCGCAACTATCCTATTATTTTATGGGAAAAAAGCCATTTTGCTTAGATGGAAAAATACTAAGGCCCCTGATATAAATTTTTGGAAGGGTCTGGTGAATGCAATGATACCCTATTATAAATATACTTATGAAGCGAGGGGTTGTACAAAAAAATTTGACAAAGTGTGGTATGAGTCAAACACTACAGTGGGTTGAATCACACTGATTTGAGTAACTAAAACACAAATAAGTTATCCTGATATGCAATTAAGAGGGCACAATATAATGAACACTATAGTGGAGAACGATTGAATAATGTTTCTAAGGTCGGAATGTTATATATTGGAGAAGTCATTAATGGGGACTATATGACTGAGTAAGCCGGGGACATTTGAATGGTAATGAGGTAATAATATCCTGGTTTGCGATATGAGCTGTGACAGGGGGGTGGGGGGGAATAAGTTTGGGGAGGGGGATTGTTAAGGGCCCTGCGAGGCCTCAGTGTGTTAGAGGTTATGCTATGTTGGCATGTCCTCTTTTTTTGTATGTAAACTAAAATTTCAATAAAAAGAATTAAAAAAAAAAAAAAAGTATGGTAGAGGGAACATCATGTATTGGCCTTGCTTCGCTGCCTGGACCACTTGTTCTTATCGAGGGGAAAATGAATTCCCAAGTTTAACAAAATATTCTACAGGATAATTTTAGAGTGTCTCTCCGCCAGCTCAAGGTTAGCAAAAGTTGGGTAATGCAGCAGGACAGTGACCCTAGACCCTAAGCATCGTACAGTGGCTTTAAAAAAGTATTCATATCCCTTGAAATTTTTCACATTTTGTGATGTTACAACCTAAAACGTAAATGTATTTTATTGGGATTTTATGAGATAGACCAACACAAAGTGGCACATAAATTGTGAAGTGGAAGGAAAATGATAAATGGTTTTCAATTTTTTTTTTTACAAATTGAATATCTGAAAAGTGTGGCATGCATTTGTATTCAGCCCCCTTTACTATGATATGCCTTACTAAAAACTAGTGGAACCAACTGCCTTCAGAAGTCACCTAATTAGTAAATTGCAAACTGCAAACCTACCAAGACGTGGCCGTCCAACTAAACTGACAGGCCAGGCAAGATCATTATTCAGAGAAGCAGCCAAGAGATCCATGGTAACTCCGGAGGAGCTGCAGAGATCCACAGCTCAGGTGAGAGAATATGTTCACAGGACAACTATTAGTCGTGCACTCCACAAATCTGGCCTTTATGCAAGAGTGGCAAGAAGAAAGCATGCCATAAGAAGTCCCATTTGCAGTTTGCAAGAAGCCAACGCCATGTGGAGGACACAGCAAGCATGTGAAGAAGGTGCTCTAGTCAGATGAGACCAAAATTTAACTTTTTAGCCTAAAAGCAAAATGCTATGTGTGGTGGAAAAGTAAACACTGCACATCACCCTGCAAACCATGCCCGCCATGAAACATGGTGGTGGCATCATGTTGTGGGGATGCTTTTCTTCAGCAGGGACAGGGAAGCTGGTCAGAGTTGACGGGAAGATGGATGGAGCCAAATACAAGGCAATCTTAGAAGAACACCTGTTAGAGTCTGCAAAAGACTAGAGTCTGGGGCGAAGGTTCACCTTCCAGCAGGACAACGACCCTAAACATACAGCCAGAGCTACAATGGAATGGTTTAGATCAAAGCATATTCATGTGTTAAAATGGCCCAGTCAAAGTCCAGACCTAAATCCAGTTGAGAATCTGTGGCAAGACTTGAAAATTGCTCTTCACAAATGCTCTCCATCCAATCTGACAGAGCTTGAGCTATTTTGCAAAGAATGGGCAAAAATTTCACTCTAGATGTGCAAAGCTGGTAGTGACATACCCAAAAAGACTTGCAGCTGTAACTGCAGCGAAAGGTGGTTCTACAAAGTATTGACTCAGGGGGGCTGAATACAAATGCATGCCACAATTTTCCGATATTTGTAAAACAAAATTGAAAACCATTTATCATTTTCCTTCCACTCACAATTATGTGCCACTTTGTGTTGGTCTATCACATAAAATCCCAATAAAATACATTTACGTTTTGGTTGTAACATGACAAAAATTAGCAAATTTCAAGTGGTATGAATACTTTTTCAAGGCACTGTAAATGTACCGCAGGCTGGATTCAGAAAATGAGCCCTTTAGAGTGGTCAAGTCAGAGCCCAGACCTTTACCCCATAAAAATGGGGTGGAATGACCTTGAGATGTCTTTCACACCAGACACCTACAAATGTGTCTGAACTGAATCCATTTTGTAAAGTGGAATGGTCAAAAATTCCTACTGAACATTGTGCATGTCTGGTTTGGAGCTACCAAAAGCGCTTGCTTGAAGTTATTTCCTGCCAAAGGAGGTTCAACCAGATATTAACTACAAGAGTATACTTACTTTTACCTCCACAGCTGTGAATGTTTAATGGGGTTCAATAAAGACATGAGAAATTAGAATTGTATGTGTGTTATCAGCTTAAGCACATTGTGTCTGTCTGAAATACCACTTTAATTGTTAAAGGAAAGAAGTTTAGGATGAGTACTGAGGGGAAGGGTGTTAAATAATAAAATGTTTTCAGTTAGGAAAACCCTGGACAGCAACAGTTTTCAAATTAGGTTCCTTTGCCAGGAACCTTGCCAGTGATAACCAGCAGACCAGCTGTCTTTAGTATTGAAAGCAAATGTGTAATAATTTCTCTATAAAAATGACAAATAACTAGAGTTAAAGTGCAAACGTAGTCAGATTTAAAACACCTCCAGTTATACTAAAAATGCACTTGAAAATATGACAACCTGTCTAGGTGAGTCTCCAGTAATCCCCTGCACATCAGGACTGACAGAGGAAGGGGCAGGCTGTATTACATTGCACAATGCTGGGAATGAAGTTTGCCAGTGTTAGGCCTCTTTCACACAGACTGTCCGTTGAGGTCTGCCTGTCAGTTTTTTATGCGGACCTGTACGGACACTCCATGGAGGTCTATGGAGCGTCGGATGTCAGCGGAGACATGTCCGCTGACATCCGACCCGCTCTGATCCGAAAAAGTGTAACGGAGGAAAAACCTACTTTTCCATCCGTTTTCGGATTGGATGACGAAGGACTCTACGGTCCATCATCACCCGATCCCCCATAGGGGAGAGCGGCGCTCTGACAGGTCCATCGCTGCACACTGTGCAGCGACGGACTTGTCATTTTCCTGCTCAACGGGGATCGGCGGAGCTATCCCCGCTGAGCAAGCGGATGTTCACGGGGCGGATCATCACTGATCCGCTCCATGTGAAAGAGCCCTTAGAGAGCACAACATTGAATGATCCAATGTGTCTTCACTACCCAATAGCAATGGAGAGAAGTGGTCAGGACTTTGTATAGTATCCAGTCTGGATTAAAAAACTTTCTCAACAGGATTACACATTTTCCTTTCAAAGGCAATGGAGTTCACAATTACATATTTTAAAGGCGACATTCAGCTGTGTTGCTTTGCACAACGTTCATTCATTTCCTTTTGGACCCCACTGGAAGCCTGACAAAAAAACTCCCAGTTAGCATTTCCCACGTCCTGCTTTGTTGTTAGGACATGCACTCCCTGCATTAAAGTTATTTTAAAGTCTGTGCAGTTACTGCCAGCCCCTTGGCTAAAACAAGCTATACTACACAGTGTTTTTTTCTTTCAGTTTTTTTATATCGCCGATGTGCAGCCACGTGACTGCACACCGCTCTCATTTCCCAATCCAAGCACTAAAGTAGAAGGGGCTGAGTTTCCCCTCTGACCTCATCCGGGCAGTCACGTGACCGCACATCGGCAATGTGAAATGAGGTATTTAGTTGAAAAATAAAAAAATCATACACTGTGTAGTATCTTGTTCTAACAGAGGGGCTGGCAGTAATTGTAATCGCTAAGTTTACTGCCAAACGTAAAAGCAGCAGGAGGGGAGGGTTTGTCGGTTGGCTCACACACTAGGAAGTGGCAGGCAGGGAAGGGGAGAGGGAGAGACTAACACAACGGAATGACGGAGGAATGTAAACTGACCACGATATCATGGATCAGTACACCTATGACACTGCACAAGCACTATGCGGTTTAACATGCTTTAAAGGACCAGAATCTTTTTTTTTTTCTAGGGTTACTACCTCTTTAAAAGGAGTGAAAAAAAGGAAAGATGTTTTTCATGTCCTAAAAACTAAGGATGTGAGGTATGCTAAGTCGGAAATTTTCTGCCGGGCTTTCAGGGGTACCCATTGGACTTACAATAAAAGTAATGAACGTTGTACAAAGCTGAACAGATTTTAATAGCTACTGGGGTCCTCTGACTGCATGGGCCAAGTTCTGGAAAGGGTGAATGTAACCTTTAACTGAAATGTTAACTCTTTCTACACTAAACAGATGTGTGGTCAAACCCAGTTTGCTAATCGGTCAAACAAATCAAAATTTGTAAAATTAGAGCATTTGGGAGAATCTAGTATGGGTTTGTATAGCGCAGCCAACAGGCGGTTCATAACAGTGCACATAAGCCTGCCACCCCAGCCATAACGCACACAAAGGCTACTATAGGACAAATATGTTCAAACTAATGCTGCAATGGTGTGTTCACAAAATAAACAAAATTACCTGAAAAAGTGTTATCCGCGAACCTTAGCAGTAAACTACTCTTCCCAACACCTAAAAAAAAAAAAGAAAGGAATCAGAAAATACAACTTTTTTCCATTTAGTTTTATAAAAGCATTAGAAATTTGTCCAAAAAAGGTATACCATCAGTACTATAAATGTAAGTGGACCCCGATTTGGGCACAAGTGGGGTGAGAGAGGATCCCAGGGGTTCCTGGAAGTTGTGAATTTTAAACAAACGCCAAAAGGTAACAGTGCCCTGTAAGCTGGCTGCTGTCTAACAAAACACGACACAGCTCGGTGCAGTGGTTACTATGTGGTTGAAAACAAAGCCTGTCCTTCTCCACCTTGCCCCAGTTTGTCACAAATTTCTCCCACTATACAAGACAGCGCCAGAGGTGGTAGCAGGAGTCTGTACAAAATGAAAATGTCTGTTTTTGCACATATGAAAGAATCTTCATTTTTTGGCAATAACAATTACCCCCCAAATATATATTTTCTGAAAGCAGAGGCCCTGTAGAATAAAAAGATTTTAGATGCAATTTCATATGTCACTTGATATTTTTGCAACAGTTTATTTCATGCAAACTTTCAGGAAAATATATAATAAAACGAATTCTAACGCAAAACACACAAATACCCATTTTTTTTAGTAAAATATAAAAGATGAGGTTGCGTAGAGTAAATAGATACCAAACAAGGCAAGTCTTAAAATTGTGTGCACCCATGATATCGCAGAAAACTACCGTACCCAAAAATCTCCATAGGCAACGCTTTAAAAGCTTTTACAGCTCATTCGCGTAGAGTTAGCCAGAAGCTCTTGTTCTAGAATTATTACTCTCGCAGCAATATGTCACAGGTGTGGTGCAATCGCAGTTTACAAACATGTACGCACCCTGGATGTGCATTTTTTTAAAAACTTTTCTTTTCTTTATTTTTACTTTATTGCTATCACTAAGGCCTCTTTCACACGAGGGACCTGTATGTCCGTTTTTCATCCTCCCGTTTTCGGATGAAAAACGGACATACATGTATCCCTATGGAGCATCGGATGTCAGCGGTGACATGTCCGCTGACATCCGACCCGCTCCGATCCGAAAAGTGTAACGGAGGAAAACCCTACTTTTCCATCCGTTTTCGGATCGGATGACGACGGACACTACGGTGGACCTGTCATCTTCCTGCTCAGTGGGGATCGGCGGAGAGATCCCCACTGAGCAAGCGGGTGTTCACAGGGCGGATCATCACTGATCCGCCCCGTGTGAAAGAGGCCTAAGGGTTAATAAACCCCATGTGATCGCACTGGGCAGATGACAGGTAGTCATTATGGAGACATTGGGGATCTAATAGACCCCAATGTCTCCCCCTCACCTTCAAAACATCTAGAAAAACATAAAAGAGGGCGCACCAGCCTAGCACATTATCCCAAAAAAAACATTTATCATAAAAAATGTAAATAAATCTACTCACAGACAATATTACTGACAAAGCACAAAAGTAAAACAATCTGTCCACTCCGAGTGCTCCTGAGCTTGGGAGGACATCACTTAGGATACAAATGGTTTATGGATTGCGAGGGTAACACACTCCTCCACAGACCCAAAGGCTTTGAGGATCCTAGGGATGTTCTCCCAAGCTCAGGAGCATGCAGAGTGGAGGGGACTATTGCGCTACTTTGATGTGCTTTGTCAATCATATAGTCTGAGTAGATTATTTTCTTAGAATAAATAGTTTTTGGGATAATGCGCTAGACTGGTGTGTCCTCTCTTTTCTTGTGTTTTTCTAGTTTTATTGGGACACCCCCAGTCCAGAGAGGGCAGCAAGGCACTGTGTGTTTATATCTTTAGTTGTGAGTCGGATGTACAAGTACTGGCATTAGAAGACCACCACACTCACATGCAGGTTTTGTTGTGCGTTAATTCACAGCATCTAAATGAGAACAGATCTGCTGGGTTAGATATTCCCCTGACTGTACCAGGCAGAAAATGGAGGATTTGAAACCCGGGAGTGACAAAATCATCATTGCTTCCAGTTTCTTTGTTTACAGGGGAGATTGAGGCAGGGATGTACCTCAGTCTCCCTCCTCTCTCCATCCTGAAGTGAGCAAATGTGGTTCCGGGCTCCCGGTAAGAGCGAGAGAGCCCAGGAATAACAGGGTGGAAGGGGTACAAGCTGAACTAGTTAAAAGAAAAGTATGGCGTTTCCAAAAAAAAAATAAACTATCCTCATCTTAGGTGGATGCAGCATCAATTTGATTCTGCATCTGTCCTCCGCTGTCTCTGCACTGAGAACTGAGCGATCGAAAACCGATGATCACTCAGTTCTCCCCTCCGCTCTTAGCATCTTTCTGGCACACACTGGAGCGCTGGGCTGTGGTGAAGGTGGCTCCGTCTCCCAGCAGCACACTGAGAGGCCGAGCCAGCTGTCAGGCATGTATGTGGATTCCGGCTGTAAAGTCAGGATTGATCCAGTGCCAGGACCTGCTGAATAACGCCAGTTGACTGGACTTTAGCCCACTTTTGCCTGAAGATGGGTCACAGGAGTTCAGAATGAACTGCATTACTGTGATCCATAGACATATGGCCAAAAAAGCTTTAGCCATACTTCTTTAAATACATGAGATGCCATGTTAGGTAGCATTAGTCTAACTCCAACTAGTTTTTTTTCTAGAAACCGTAACAACTTCGCTAAGATTTCTCCAATGAGCCTCAACAGAAAAAAGAAAATAATAGACCTGTACATCCATATCTGTGTGTTGTGATGCACTGCAGTCCAGATTCTTTGCTTATAATGAATATGGGCAATTGGGTGCGATTCATAATAAATGGCAGCACATACACTTAGGTGTGCATGTGCTGCCATTTCCTTTCGTTTTCCTTTCAAATAATCCCGCGAGCATACAGTACACTGTAGGTTATAATAGGGGGATAGGATAGCCTTACAGCATGAAGAGAAAATCAAATGATGTAAGCTGAAAGCTGCATCCGCAGAAGACTAGACATCTACCAGGTAGAACCTTGAGAAGGTATGAACAGAGGACAAGTTGGCCAACCTTACACAGCTGGGCTACTGAAGCCTGGTGCCAAAATGCCCAGGAAACTCCCACTGAACTGACAGATTGAGCATGTAAAAGCATTGATTTTTTTCTTAGGAGTGTAAGCTGTAGTGGTGATCAGATTTCTAATACATTTCATAATGCTGGATTTAGAAGAAGTGTGTCCCTTGTGAGGTCCTGAGAAAAAGCCAAAACAGAGAAAATGTGCTGCAGGGGGGCTTTAAGTAAAATGAGTGCAGCCAGAAATCTTTGTAAGGATAGGTCTCAGCCTTGTTCATTCTCTTTTAGAGTGCTTAAGGCCATGTTCTGGTGAAGACCTGATTGTAGGAAGGCCAGAATGCAAGGTACAGAGTAACCTCTGGGAATGAAGTGTCTGTGCCTGTTGCACCAGGCAAAGAAGGATTAACAGGTACAGTGGTAGATCTTCCTAGAAGTGGCACTTCATACTTTTAGCAAGGTTGGAATAGCAGACTCAGAGACCCCTCTGCCTTTTAAGATCTTGGCTTCAACAACCATGCTGTTAAATCCAAAGACTGAGAAGCAGGATAAAATAAAAAAAGACTTTGAGAAAGCAAATCTTGCCTGTTGGGAACAGGCCAGGGATCTTCTGCTAGAGGTCTGAGTGTACCAGGTTCTTTTGGGTCATATCTGTGAAATTAAAATCTATTTTGCTCTCTCTTTTTAAACAGAAGAGACAGAATTCGCACTGGATGGAGAGCTGGGACCAGGGAATTATTAGGGCATCCGAGGCTAGTGCTAGAGAATTCCCGGTCCTGGCTACAGTGGAAGTTTGTTGTTGAATCTGGAGGTTAAGATGACTAGATCCAGAGTCCCCCATTTTTTTACATCAAACTGAAGATGTCTGAGTGAAGGGCCCATTCCTCTTGATTCAAGTAGTGGCAGCCAAGATCCACTTTACAAATTTATACTCGTGGGATGTGGACTGCAGGGATTACTGGACAGTGAGTTTTCCCATCCATGAGATTATCTGACTTGCATCCTTCAAATCTGGATGACCGGCCTTGGGCTGGGGACCCCTTGATGGTTGATGTAGGCCGCAGCCCTGGCATTATCTTACTGCACCCTGACTGGGTGGACTCGCAGAATGAGGGGTCCAATGCTGTAGAGCCATCATCTTCAGGATGTTGATGGGCAGCTTGGATTCCACCGGTGACCATGTTTCCTGGACCATCAGGCACTGGAACACTCCTGCTCTGCCTGAAAGACTGTTCCATTGATAGGGAAGGAAAGACCACCCTATTGTTAGGGCTGGGCTTGAAACCCACCAAGATAGGGAGTCCCTTGCTTGACTGGAGAGGCGCGCAGGTAGGTTGAAAAGGAGATAGTATGTTGGTGAGCTCTTGAATGAAACTGGGCAAATTATACAGCCTAGAACTCTCATGGGATGTCTCTGATCAATTCTCAAGAATGGGCTCTGAGAGAAAATGTCCTTTTCTGGAAGTAGGGCTGCAACTAAATTTTTAGTAATCTATTTTCATAATCGATTAGTTGGCCGATTATTGTTTTGATTAATCGGTTAATAACCTTAAAAAAGTGTGGTGTATAATTTAAATAATATGTAATGTTTTAAAAAAAAGGCAAATTTATTCTTAAATATCTCTATGCAGTGGTTAATATAAATAACCAACTATATGGTTAGGGAGCAAAATATCTAATCCACTCTGAGAATAACAGACAGAAGAGATATACAGGCATACCCCACTTTTAAGTACATAATGGGGTTTATTTACTAAAGCTGGAAAGTGCAAAATTAGGCTCAATTCTGCATAGAAACCAATGAGCTTCTAACCCCAGCTTGTTCAATTAAACCTTGATAATGAAACCTGGTAGCTCATTGGTTTCTTTGCAGAATTGAGCCTGATTTTGCACTTTCCAGCTTTAGTAAATAAACCCCATTGTGTACTTAAAAGAGGGGTATGCCTGTATACTGCATATACTATTAGAGGAGATATACTGTATGTACTATTAAAGGCTGAATTTGGTAAATTTTTTTATTTAAAAAAACAAACAATGACTTCCTTAAAAAAAAAACGTAATTTTAAGAACGTTCGTTCGATTTTCTAATTTATTAGTGGGGTCAAATCGACGTTCATTTTCAACCACAGTGGCAGGAAAATTTGGAAATAGAAAACTTCTTAGTCAAAGGAATTTTCAGACAGTGTATGTGGTTTTCGTTCAGAAATGACATTGCTTTTAAAAACAGAATGTTAAAAACAAGTGAAAATTTCAAACAACATTCTTTCATTCAGTGAATGTACAAAGATTTTTTGTCTGAATATTCTCATCTGAAAATTGATCGGTGTGGCCAGCATAAGGCTCAGTACACACCTATGCAGTTTGCTTTTGATCTGTTTCTGCAGTGCTTTTTGCTGTGCGTTTTAATTTTTGTGCACGTGATTTTGCTGCAATTTGCGTTTTTGCATTTTTTTTTTGGCCAATTTGTTGTTGGGCAGATAAAAAAAACATAAAATTGCTGAAAAAAACGCATTACATGCTTTTCTGCAGCTTCTCCATTGAAATATATTGAACCAAAAAAACACTTTTTTTTTTTTTTTTTTTTTTTGCAAAACAGAGTCCTTGACCCTTTCTAATTACGCAGCTGCTGAAAAAAGCACCGATGTGAACGTGTCCCATAGGAAACCATGTAAATTAACTGTAGAGTGTTTCTGCAAAAAAGCACCAAAAAACAAAGATGTGAACCAGGTCTAAGACATTTAGTAACATAATGGGGTTAAAAAACTAAAATTAGCCCTTTATAGTACAAAAAAAAGCAGATAATCACAATTTTTTTTACTGTAGAACTGTGAAAGTAATATTTACAGTAGCGATTATTTGCTCTTTTTGTACTATAAAGGGCTCATTTTAGTTTGTTTTCTTAACCCCATTATGTTACTGGCCGATTAATCGATGAAAATAGTAATCGATTAATTTCATAATCGATTAAGCGACTAGTTGTTTCAGCCCTATCTGGAAGGAAAACCTTTGCTTGGGATTTGTCCAGCACCAGACCCAAGTAATCCAGGTGAAGAGTAGACTGAAAAGCAGATTTTTTTTAAGTTGATCACTCCATCAAATGCCTGAAGCATATGACTTGCCCTGTGGATGTGTGCTGACAACTAGAGGAACATGAATCCTTCAGGAGGTCATCTAGACAGCCTGTGACCTGGAGGCCCCAAGTTCTGATAAGGGCAAGAAAAGAACCTTTCCTAGGGACCTTTATACTATGTGAGCAGGTGATAGACTAAACGGCAGAGTGACAAACCTGAAGTGATTGTCTGCCACTGCAAAGTGGAGAAAGCACTGACGAGGTGGGTAAATGGGAACATGTAGCTAGGCATCTTGGATATCTATAGATGCAATGTATTACCCATGTCGCAAGGCAATTACTGTCTTGTGGTTTCCATGCAAATTTTTTTAATGAAAAAGATATTTGTCTAATGCTGGCCATACACTATATGAAAAATCGTCCGAAATTCTGTCATTTAGACAGTTGGTTTGTTTTTTAAAGCCAGTTAATGTGCACAAAATCGATAATCGCTGGGGCGTTTTTGAGACGAAAAAACTAAGGACAAGTTTGGAAATTTTCTGCCAAACGAACTATACATTGAAAGATTAATGTGTTTCCTGTCCAAACTGTTTGCACTAGGTATATGTAAAAAAACAAACAAAAAACTGATTCATTTATTTCCACTGAACAATTTATCAGTCATTACATAATGGCAGTATCGTTTGCTCTCACGGCCAAATGTTCGTTTTTCGAAAATGGGTTCAGCTGATTTTTCGTATATAGTGTATGGCCAGCATAAGTCCAGAGTAAGTTGAAAGCCCCCTTTGGACTGTGGTACTGGAATGAAATGAATCCTTAGAACCTGTCTTGTGGAGGTACTGGACTACTCCAGTTGGTATGGACCACTCCCTGTGACAAGAGCTGATACAGGGGCATTCTGCAATTGACTGTCCTTGAGCAGTTTTTGGTTAATTTGGGAATAGAAAGCAGTGAAGGCATAGGGTTTTGAAACCACTGAATGAACCCTCAGGTCTGGGACCCAGAGGGAGGCAAACTGTAACAGACATTCCTTGCCGTTGGGGGTGGGGGCACCACTTCATTGGAAAGAGGTCTTTCTGAAACACATCCTGGGCTTTGTTGGCCAAGATTTGTACCAAAAAGAAGGGCTGAACTTAGGTGCTTTGCATTTTGAGGAGGTAGAAGCTCCTGGAGGTGGGTTTTGGGACCTTCTGCTGGTGGATTAAAACCTTTCTTCCTGTGATTCATCAGTGTCCTTGAAAGCTTTGCAGTGTCCAATCACCTGTAGGAATTAGCCTATAACCCAGGGTCTATAAATCCTCGTGTCCAGTAGTAAACGATTAAAATAAGAAAATGTGCTATATTTTGACATAATCAATTACAGTCAAGTAAAAATGGGAAATATATTTGTGGGATTTAAAAAGATAATGTAAAATTGTATTCGGTTGCATTAAATTTTTACAGTATGGCCGAGGGTATCATTTTAACACACAACCCTAATACCCAAGGTAAAACAAGAACTGACAACACAACAGGCAAATAGGAACCACATAACCACAAAAAGCAATTGGAAACAAAGTATTAAGGAAATGTTTTTACAGAAGAGAATGTACATAATCACTGCCAAAAAAAAAAAAAAAAAAAACTAACACTTATTTCCAGTTGATCTTAGCTAGTATTCACAACTAAGCAGAGTGTATTCCTAGCTGTTTTGGCCAATTTTATAAGCTTTGTACAAGTGGTTTAACACTTGTATCACAGTTCAGGCATTTGTTTTCTGGGCTGGGCAAGGGAAGGAGCGCAGTTCTGGAGGAGGAGTTTACAGGCATGAAAATTCACGTGTCACGAGTTTACAGACTGGGAACTGCTTCCCACCCAGTCGTATATCTACAGAGACAAGTGCCATTCTGGGAGGCATGTCCTCCCCCAAATCACAGATCAGAATACAGGGCTGCTGTGCTTGGCCTGTATCATGTGATTGCTGCGGCCAATCACAATGATAACACAGGCTGCGATGCATCTGCACGTCCTGCTGACTAGGGCTGGGGAAAAAAAAAAAAAATGATTTAAATCTTGAATCGAGTTGAGAGGTCAAATTGATTCAAAATTTAAGCAAATCAATTTTTTTAGATTTTTCACTGCGCCGGTCCTGAGGAGCTGTGGGCATAAGTTTTTAGGTGAGGCCGCGGCTTCGGCCTAGTCCGCGAGGCCGGACGCTGCGGACTAGGCCGAAGCCACGGCCTCGCCTAAAAACTCATGCCCACAGCTCCTCAGGACCGGCACGGTGTCCAAAAAAAAAAAACTTGATTCGAATCGTGAATCGAGTTTTTTTTTAAAGAAAATCTCAGTTTTTTTTTTTTGGAAAATCTCCCAGCCCTACTGCTGACTACATTCTTGTGAGATGCCAGTCCCAGCCACAATGTAATCATAGCCTGCAACACTACAGCCTATCAAGTCTCTCCCCTCACAGTTATCGGCTGTGAGAGGAGAAAGTGCATGTAATACAGTGCCATCTGCACGTCCTGACTACATTTTTATGAGACCCCAAATTCATTTTCTTTCCACATTTTCCAAAACTTGTGGCAAAAAAAAAATGTAGTCTTCAAAATATTCACCGAGCCGCCTAAAAATACCTTTGATTGTTTACTCTCCAAAACTAGGTAATTTTGTGGGTGTTTCTACTGACCTGGTGTTCCAGGGCCTCTAAAAATGTGATAGTTTGGCAGAAAATTAGATGTGTAATTTATGCCCCTGGAAAGCCTTAAGATGGTCCTTGGATTTTGGGCCCCTCTATGTGGTTAGGCTCTGAAAAAGTCTCACGAGTGGTATTGTCATATTCGGGAGGAGTAGTAGAATGTGTTTGGTGTATAATTCTAAGTGCGCCGATATTGTCTGCTAGAAGTCGCTTATTGACAACTTTGTGTAAAAAAAAAGAAAATACATTTTCATTTTATTTCTACATTTTCCAAAAAATTATTGCAAAAATACACAAAAATGCATTATGCCTCTAAGAAAATACATTGGGTGTTTGCGTTTCAAAATGTGATCATTTTGTGGCTGTTTCCACTGTCCTGGTGCTCCAGGGCCTCCAAACACGTGATAGGCAGTCGGAAAATTAGATGGGTAGCCTATGCCCCTCGAAAGCCTGAAGGTGTTCTTGTATTTTGAGCCTCGCTTTGCAGTTAGGATTTAAAAAAGTCTCACATGTGGTAACCCCCTTCTCAAAAGCCAGGAAAGTTTTTTTGGGATGTAACCAAGTATGCCCATGTTGTGTGTTATAAAAACTTGTTAACCACTTGCCAACCGCCTAACGCAGATATACTGCGGCAGAATGGCACGGACAGGCAAAATTACGTACCTGGTACGTGATCTGCCTCCCGCAGGCGCCCCCCATGAGGCGGTCGGCATCGTCAGGGGAGCGATCCATGCTGAAGGGGATACCACTCATTCGTGGCCACCCCCTCGTGATCGCTCCCAACGAATGAGAATCTTCCTGTGCTGCTGTATAGTAAACAGCGGTAGAGGAAGTGATGTCATCTCTCCTCGGGTCGGTATTTTCCGTTCCGGCGCAGAGGAGAGAAGACATCTGAGTAAGTGCACAACACATACACTTACAGTAAAACACACCAGGCACACTTTACACCCCCCATCACCCCCTAATCACCCCGTCACAGTGACACCAATAGCAGTTTTTTTTCCTGATTACTGCATTTGTGTCAGTTTGTGACAGTTATAAGTGGTAGGGCAGTTAGTGTTAGCCCCCTTTAGTCTAGGGTACCCCCCTAACCCCCCAATAAAGTTTTAATCCCTTGATCACCCCCCGTCGCCAGTGTCACTAAGCGATCATTTTTCTGATCGCTGCATTAGGGTCACTGGTGACGCTAGTTAGGGAGGTAAATATATAGGTTCGCCGTCAGCGTTTTATAGCGCCAGGGACCCTCATATACTACCTAATAAAGGTTTTAACCCCTTGATTGCCCCCTAGTTAACCCTTTCACCAGTGATCATCGTATAACTGTTACGGGTGACGCTGGTTAGTTCATTTTTTATAGTGTCAGGGCACCCGCTGTTTACTACCTAATAAAGGTTTAGCCCCCTGATTGCCCCGTGGTGATATAAGTTATGTTTTAGGGTCAGATAGGGTCTGCGTCGCCCCAGGCAGCGTCAGGTTAGCGCCAGTGCCGCTAACACCCACGCACGCACCATACACCTCCCTTAGTGGTATAGTATCTGAACGGATCAATATCTGATCCGATCAGATCTATACTAGCGTCCCCAGCAGTTTAGGGTTCCCAAAAACGCAGTGTTAGCGGGATCAGCCCAGATACCTGCTAGCACCTGCGTTTTGCCCCTCCGCCCAGCCCAGTTCACCCAAGTGCAGTATCGATCGATCACCGTCACTTACTAAACACATAACTGCAGTGTTTGCAGAGTCAGGCCTGATCTCTGCGATCACTAACAGTTTTTTTTGGTAGTGTTTTGGTGAACTGGCAAACACCAGCGGCCTGGTACACCCCGGTCTTAGTCAAACCAGGGCGGCACAGTGGTGTAGTGGATAGCACTTTCACCTAGCAGTAAGAAGGGTTGCTGGTTCGAATCCCAACCCCGACACTACCTGCCTGGAGTTTGCATGTTCTCCCTGTGCCTGCGTGGGTTTCCTCCGGGTACTCTGGTTTCTTCCCACACTCCAAAGACATGCTGGTAGGTTAATTGACTTCTGCCTAAATTGGCCCTAGTATATGAATGTGACTTAGATTGTAAGCTCCTTGAGGGTAGGGACTGATGTGCATGTACAATGTATATGTAAAGCGCTACGTAAATTGACAGCGCTATATAAGTACCTGAAATAAATAAATAAAATAAACCAGCACTGCAGTAACACTTGGTGACGTAGCGAGTTCCATAGGTGCAGTTCAAGCTGGTGAGGTGGCAAGCACAAGTAGTGTCCCACTGCCACTAAGAAGAAGACAAACACAGGCCCGTCGTGTCCATAGTGCCCTTCCTGCTGCATTCGCCAATCCTAATTGGGAACCCACCACTTCTGCAGCACCCGTACCATTCACATCCCCAACCAAATGCAGTCGGCTGCATGAGAGGCATTTTCTTTATGTCCTCCCGAGTACCCCTACCCAACGAACCCCTCCAAAAGAGATGTCGTGTCTGCAGCAAGCACGGGTATAGGCGCAACACCCGCTATTATTGTCCCTCCTGTCCTGACAAGCCTGGTCTTTGCATTGGTGAATGTTTTGAACGCTACCATACACTAGTTGAGTATTAGCGTAGGGTACAGCATTGCACAGACTAGGCACACTTTCACAGGGTCTCCCAAGATGCCATGGCATTTTGAGAAACCCGAACCTGGAACCGGTTGCAATTATAAAAGTTACAGTTACAAAAAAAAACTTTCACACTGGAGACAATGCTGCAGCTGTTTGAGGGCGGATTGCAGGCGCCATTTTTAACGCTATAGCGCCTGCAAAACGCCCTCGGTGTGAAAGGGGTCTAAGGGTGTAAATTTTTTATTTCACTCCTCACTGCCTATCACAGTTTCAGAGGCCATGGAATGCCCAGATGGCACAACCCCCCCCCCACCCCCCCAAATGACCCCATTTTGGAAAGTGGACATCCCAAGCTATTTGCTGAGAGGTATGGTGAGTATTTTGCAGACCTCGCTTTTTGTCACAAAGTTTTGAAAATTGAAAAAAGGAAAAAAAAAAAAAAATACATTTTTCTTGTCTTTCTTCATTTTCAAAAACAAATGAGCTGCAAAATACTCACCGTGCCTCTCAGCAAATAGCTTGGGGTGTCTACTTTCAAAATGGGGTCATTTGGGGGGGGGGGGGGGGGGGGTTGTGCCATCTTGGCATTTTATGGCCTTCGAAACTGTGATAGGTAGTGAGGAGTGAAATCAAAAATGTACGCCCTTAGAAATCCTGAAGGCGGTGCTTGGTTTTCGGGGCCCAGTATGCAGCTAGGCTCCCAAAAAGACTCACACATGTGGTATCCCGTACTCAGGAGAAGCAGCAGAATGTATTTTGGGGAGTAATTCCACATATGCCCATGGCATGTTTGAGCAATATATCATTTAGTGACAACTTTTTGTAAATTTTTTTTTTTTTTTGTCATTATTCAATCACTTGGGACAAAAAAAATTAATATTCAATGGGCTCAACATGCCCCTCAGCAATTTCCTTGGGGTGTCCACTTTCCAAAATGGGGTCATTTTGGAGGAGCGGGGGGTTGTACTGCCCTGCCATTTTAGCACCTCAAGAAATGAGATAGGCAGTCAAACTAAAAGCTGTGTAGATTCCAGAAAATGTACCCTACTTTGTAGACGCTATAACTTTTGCGCACCAATAAATATACGCTTATTAACTTTTTTTTTTACCAAAGACATGTGGCTGAATACCTTTTGGACTAAATGTATGACTAAAATTGAGTTTATTGGATTTTTTTTTATAACAAAAAGTAGAAAATATCGTTTTTTTTTTTCAAAATTTTCAGTCTTTTTCCGTTTATAGCGCAAAAAATAAAAACCGCAGAGGTGATCAAATACCATCAAAAGAAAGCTCTATTTGTGGGAACAAAAGGACGCAAATTTTGTTTGGGTACAGCATTGCATAACTGCGCATTTAGCAGTTAAAGCGACGCAGTGCCGAATTGTAAAAAGTGCTCTGGTAAATCCTTCCGGGGCTGAAGTGGTTAAAATGACAACTCTGGTGGAAAAAAAATAAATAAATTTTATTTAATTTCTTAATTTCCCTAAAAAAGTGGCAAAAAAAATTACAATTACAAAATCACCTTGCCACTTACTAAATACCTTGGACTATTTACTTTCCAAAAAGGAGTAATTTGGGGGGTAATTGTACTGTCCGGCCATTTTAGGGCCTCTAAAAATGATATAGGCAGACAGTACATTAGGATTGATCAATTTTCAAATACACATACCATTAGTTTGTGATAACGTTTGAAGAGACTACATAATTTAGACTGAATTGGGTTATTTTTTACAAAAGAAATGTAGCTGATCATATTTAGGCCTAAATATGAAGAAAGATTACTGATTGGAAAATGTTTTTATAACAATTTTTTTAAATGTTCAGTCTTTCCATTATATAGCAAAAAATAAATAAAAATAAAAAACAGTTGTGATTCAAAAGAAAGTGCTGTCAAAAAAAAACAAAAACAAAAAAAAAAAAAAAAAAAAAAAAAAACCACATTTTGATAGTTAAGTATCAGCTGATTGAAGGGGTTTACTACAGGCAGTAGTCGCTTTCATGGGCATTCCAATGAAACTCCAGTGACAATTTTTAAGAGAACATTTTATAAAGGCATTTTATAAAGGCAATTCTGAATTTTTAATTGTACACCTTTGAGTTAAAGCAGAGGTAGAATGTTGTTGTGGAATTCAGGAGCCAGTCAGTCCAATCCAGGGGCCACTGACAACTAGCTAAGGTTAAAACTCCTGTTTTGCTGCGCTTTGGAAGCCCTGCCCATTCATTGCAATGGGCAGGGCGTTTTGGGAGTGCTAAATACAGCACTCCCAAACATGCTGCTTGCAGGACTTTTCGTAATGTCCCACAAGCACACTGCCCCAGTGTGAAAAGTCACACTGCAATGAATGGGAGGCAGTTTTCAGGTGCTTTGTAGAGGCTATTTCTAGCACTAAAGCGGCTGAAGACCACCCAAGTGTGAAAGTAGCCTAATATTTAAGGAGAATTGGCTATATGGCTACTGGGATTTGCTCAGCTCTGAGTTAAAGTATGACTAATAGCAAAACATATTTTTTAGAAGCCATAAGGGAGATTTACAGCCTCCAACTGTCCTGATCACCAATGTCACCCGGAATAAAAGTGAGGGTAAATTCAAAATTTGGAGTTGCCATCAGAACAATTGGGCTTTAGATATACTTTAAACAGTATCTAAACCCCAAATTTTAACAAAAATCATAAAATTATATTTAAATATTTAACATAGTTTTTAAATCATCTTTTAAACATACTCTTTTTGATGTTTGATTGCATCGTGCTATGGACTATGGTTTCCTGGGCTGACTTTCCCATCTGTATGCATGTTGCTGTGCAATGATGTGCCCATGAAACCTCAGCAGAGTTGGGCAGTAGTCTTTTATGCTGTGTAGCGTCAAACACCGGCTGGCAACCACATCAGTAAAGGTAAAAAAAAATTAAAAATTGCATTCTGGGCATTGACAAATACTGACGCAGGAATGCGTGTCCTAGGGTGACAACTCTATGCCTTCATAGACATATAGTTAGGGCTCATTTTTCTGTTGTGGGCTGCTGGCTATTCAGTATGGGCAGTCTTGTGGTTTACAACAGTGGTTGTACCCTGTCCTTAAATACCCCCAACAGGCCATGTTTGCAGGTTTTCCTTTAACTTGCACAGGTGCTTTAAATCAGAGTATGTGGCTTGGTATTTTGGACAGCTATTTTATCTAAGAGAAATTCTTAAAACATGGCCTGTTGGGGGTACTTGAGGACAGGGTTGAGAACAACTGGTTTACAACACAAGGCAGTGTTCACCTTTTTTGGTAGTAGCTTAACTGAAATGTCCCAAAATCACATTTTTTTAATTTCTTTGCACTGCAGCAGAGGAACACACGGTCGATTTAATAAAAGTGGAAATTGCTGAATCTGGTGTAGCTCTGCATTGTAACCAATCAGCTTCTAACTTCAGCTTGTTTAAATAAGCTTTGACAAAAAAAAAAAAACTGGTAGCCAATTGGTTTCTATGCAGAGCTGCATCAGATTTTGAACTCTTCAGTTTTAGTAAAGGAACCCCACAGAGACTTCAGGAGAGCTCTGGTGTGCAAAAATGCAGACATGTAGCATTCTTCTGCATCTCTCTGCTCCATTGTTCTATGCTCAGGATATATATAGAGAGAACCCCCTGCAGATTGACAGTGCGTCCCTGTCTGGTGTAGTTCCAGGGCTCAGGTAAGTAAAATGGGGGGCCGGTCATTGCCAGGTGTTTTTTTCACCTTAATGCATAGGATGCATTAAGGTGAAAAAACATGAATGTTTACAACCCCTTTAAAGTGAAGGGCCACCCTAAAAAAAAAAAAAAAGTTACATGAAAACGTTTCTAAAAATTTTGAGAAAAAAAAAAATGTAACTTACCACCAGAAATGGCTGTTGCTAGGCAGATCTTCCTAAACCGCGGTGATCTTCAGTCTTCTCCTCCTCGCGTTGTCTTCTGGGGAATGGGGCGCGGTGTGTTCCGGGAACTGTGTGTGTCCCACAACACATCGAGTCCCATTCACAAAGCGATGCTCGACTCGCGCATGCACAGTAGGAAACGGGTAGTGAAGCCGCAAGGCTCTACTGCCTGTTTCCCTTAGTTGGAATGGCGGCGCCAGGACCCGAGAGCCGAGGGACGGGTCGGCCTCGGGCGCCCAATATCGTGGGCACCCTGGACAGGCAAGTGTGCTTATTAAAAGTCAGCAGCTATAGTGTTTATAGCTGCTGACTTTAAAAAAAAAAAAAAAAAATTTCAGCTGGCCCACCACTTTAAGGCTGACAAACATGTCCGGTTATTACAGAGACAATGAATGTCCACTTTCTGTCCAAAGGGCAGTCTGCACCAATCTGTTTAGGCCTAATGAATCCAGTAAGACCTACAGAATTTATTAGCTCATAAGGACAGAAAAGGTGACTTCTTCCACTACACTTCTAAAGTGTGTGCATACATGCCTATGAAAGGGGTAATGGGCTGTAGGCTGACTGGGCATAAAGACCAATAAGGTGGCTAGATATTTGCTTTAACCACTTACCGACCGCCGCACGACGATGTACGTCCAAACTTCGGCGGCGGATATCGTTGTTATGGCAGCAGCTAGTTGCCATAACCCCGGTATCCCCGTTTTCATGCGGCGGCCGGCTTTCAGATAAAAGTGGTCCCTGCGGCGGATTCGCCGCGCGATCACTTTTATCGGTGGCGGGAGAGGCCCCCCCCCCCTCCTGCCACGATCCGGTGCCCTCCGCCGCTTACCGGAGCCGTCGGTAGGGGCGGAGGTGATCGCATCCGTCTCCATCCTGTGTCTGGGGACGAGTGAGGCTAAGATGGCGCCCACTCGTCTCCATGACACTGCTGGGCGGAAGCGACATCAAAACGTCACTTCCGTCCACGCCTCTTAAAGGCACATTTTTTCAAATGTAATTTTTTTAAATGACTATTTTTTTTTTTATTGCATTTTAGTGTAAATATGAGATCTGAGGTCTTTTTGACCCCAGATCCCATATTTAAGAGGTCCTGCCATGTTTTTTTCTATTACAAGGGATGTTTACATCCCTTGTAATAGGAATAAAAGTGACACCATTTTTTTTTTTAAAGTGTAAAAATAAATAAAATATTGTAAAATAAATGATAAAAAAATTTTTTAAACCCCCTCCGTCCCGACGAGCTCGCACGCAGAAGCGAACGCATACGCGAGTAGCGCCCGCATATGAAAACGGTGGTCAAACCACACATGTGAGGTATCGCAGCGACCAGTAGAGTGAGAGCAATAATTCTAGCCCTCCTCTGTACCGCAAAATATGCAACCTGTAGAATTTTTTAAACGTCGCCTATGGAGATTTTTGAGGGTAAAAGTTTGACGCCATTCCACGAGCTTGCACAATTTTCAAGCGTGACATGTTGGGTATCAATTTACTTGGCGTAACATTATATTTCACAATATAAAAAAAAATTGGGCTAACTTTACTGTTGTCTTATTTTTTTTATTCAAAAAAGTGATTTTTTTCCAAAAAAGTGCGCTTATAAGACCGCTGCGCAAATACGGTGCAAAAAAAAAGTATTGCAACATTTTATTCTCTAGGGTGTTAGAAGAAAAACCATATATAATGTTTGGGGGTTCTAAGTAATTTTCTAGCAAAAAAACCTTTTTAAACCCGTTTTAAACATGTAAACACCTAAAATCCAAAACGAGGCTGGTCCTTAAGTGGTTAAACAGCACAGCTAAAAGTTCTAATGGTATGAGGCTATATTCACATTACATTAGCATATTCAGGCAATTTTAAAGCTGATCTCCATTTTATTCCCAATCTGGTCCAAATGAAATATTTACTTCACTAACCGATGTAGAGGCTTTGAGCACTGTATAACATATGTAGCTTAGCCTATATACAGTATACAGCACTTGGTTAGGGCAGCAGAACAGGGACTTCCCGTTCTCCTCCTGGAACAAAATATAGCCTGGCTGAGAGCTGCTCAACCATTCACAGGGAGCTTTGTATTTTATGAATGACAGATAGTGACATTATCCACCTCAACCAGAGAAAGCTTTGTTTTCATTCATAGAACGCAAAGCCCCCTGTGAATGGCTAAGCAGTGCTCAGTCTGACTCGATTTTGTTCTGAGAGCTAGGCGGGAACTCCTGATGTCAGACATGTAGCTGAGACTACATACAGTTCATACAGTGCACACAGTTGCTACGTCTGTTAGTGAAGCTTGGTCCAAATGAGCCATTTCAACTTCACTAAAGCATTGAGATCAGCTTTAGGGCCTCATGCACACTGGACGTTTTTACAGATGCTGTTTTTGGCTTCAGACGTTTTTTCCTGCAGGCAATAAACTCCCCAGCATGTTATGTGTCCATGCACACACAGGCTGTTATCAGTAGGGGTGTTTTCTGGCTGGAAAAAAACCCCAGAATTAGTGAGTTTTGAGGAGTTTTTCAGCTGTAAAAACACTAACTCTGATAAAAGCTTAAACATGCCGAAACGCGTTTGAGCCATAAGCTTTTGTGGGAGTATAATTTTGATTAAAAATAAATAATTAAATAACAAAAAAACAAAAAAAAAAAAAAAAAAGCGAAAAACACTACTGAAAAAAAACGCTGAAAAACTTCTTCTACAGCTACAGCTTTCTACAGCTAACGCTACTGGCATTTATAATGTCCTGTGTGCATGAGGCCTTAATGGTTATGTCCCCATGTTCCAAAAAAATAATAAATCAGGGTTCGGCAAATTTTCTTTGAATCTAGGAGCCAGCTAAAAAAGTTAGACATTTTTAAAGCTTTTTTTATTTTTTATTGTCCGTGACAAAACCTCTTCTCTTATGTAGCCCTGATATGTATCTTTACAGATGCACGACACAGGTTTACACAGAAGGCGCTGGTATGTGAAGTAACAAAAAATAAAAATAAATTAAGCTCTGCTGCGGTTAAGCAGCAGAACTAAAAGGTTTTTTTTTTTTGTTATTAGGAGGTTAACAAATTCAATACTGGGCACTCCTCACCCCCTTCCTATCCAGGTCAATTTTCAGCTTTCAGCGCTGTCACATTTTTAATGACAATTGCGCAGTCACGCAACACTGAACCTACAAGTATTTTTTATAGTTTTTTTTAGACACTGATGGGCACTGATAGACGGCACTGTTGATGAGGTGGCACGAATAGGCACTACCGAGGCTTCTCACCTAGCTGACATTGTGCAGGAGCCACCGCAGCATTTAGCTCCCCCTTCCCCCTGACCCTTCAAGCTCTAGATTCCTGAAGAGCTGATCTCCCTGGGCAGCAGATCCCATCAAGATTGACACCCCTGGCTGGGTACAGCTGGATCTCTTCTGCAAAGCTGACTAACTCGCTCCCCTGGGGTCCTGACTGGATCTCTTCTTAAGGCAGCAAGCAGGCAGCAGGCTGAATCCCCAGCCAGGTCCAGCTCCCCTCCCCTGTGATCAATGGCACAACAGTAGGGGCTCGCATCAAGCAGCCAGGCTAGGCAGAATCCCTGGCCAGGGTCCGGCTCCTCCCTGCGATCAGCGGCAAGACTGGCTCACTGTCACACCGAGCTGTCGAGCTAGGTAGAATCCCCTGCCAGGGTCTGGATCCTGGCCCCCCCTGCGATCAGCGGCAAGGTGGGCTCACTGTCACACCAAGCAGCCGATGGTGTGCGAGTTCTACGGTTCTCTGTGAATGCAGCTGCCAGCTTGGGTCAGTCTGTGAAAGGATCAGTCCAGCAAGTTTGCAACCTCCCATACCCAGGCCAGCTAGGCTGACCAAAGCCCATGTGCCAGGATGCAATTTCTAGTCGGCATAGCGACCGGGTGCTGGGATTTGTCAATCCCTGTTATAAATGCACATATATTTGCATAATAAAAATGTGAATTTATATTTTTTTGGGAAAATGAACCTGCAAAGCACTGCAGCTGTGATCAGTGGACTGCAGGTGCAATGCCAGGCTCATGCAGATCCTTCCTCCAGCTCTATGTCTGTACTGAGGTAAAGGCTTTTAGAGAGCTGCAGGAAATGTAAATGGACTACAAAAGCAGCAATCACCAGTCTTGTGTTCTATTGAGAACTAAAAGTCTGTCTGCTGAGGTGGCAGACAGGACTTGTAGTTTGCCTGCACTCATTTTCAATTCTGACACCTGCTAAGGGAAAGAAGATCCCCAGATCGCTGTCAGAGTGGTGGTCATTTTGGGGATGGGCGAGGAAGGGGAGCCTGCTTGACACCATGTTACACCCTAAATATGAGTGTGACACGCAACAAGGTCTTAAAAATGGAGTTAGCCTTTAAAGGTTTGAGGTACAAAATTCTCAGGTGTGAATGTGGTCTAAAAATGAAAAATAAATTAGAGCATTATATGTATAAGCCGCACAGCATATATAATAACAGAGTTGCCAGTGAGTCAAAAGGCCCCATGTAGGGCAGTGTCCCTTGTCGATGCACAGGTGTTGCATGCATTTCCATGACAGCAGTCCCACTGTTGCCTAATAGGACACAAACACTGCTCCCAATATGACATCCATGTGGGTGCACAGCCCTGAACGCAACACAACCTGGGTGAGTTTAGGGACATGCATCCACACAGATGTCATGTTGGAAGTCAGCAGCTGTGTTCATGCAGCCGCTGCATTCCAACAGTCAATAGGACTGCCAGTACAGGGATGCACACAATACCTGTGCATCCCAGTGTTGCCAGAGCACGGCCCTGCAGGAAACATGCATGTAATCGTCTCATATAAACGAAGCCAAAATTCTTCCACAGTACACATACTGAGCAACTCCCACGTTTCCCAAAGTACTGGCATTATTACACCCATCATCGCATAACCAAACAAAATTTGGTTTTACTGGTCAGCTCTGTCCCCTCAATTGTAATGGAATAATTACACCTACCATTCCATGGAAAGGCACATCCTATGTTCTCCCACATTCTCCAAAGTATACCCATCACCGTTTGGCTGGACTCTGTACACATAGAGCTGTACGTTTATAAAACTAAGAAGTTTTTTCTCATAAGAAAATTATCTCCTCTGCAGCCAGTTTATGAAACTGAAACTTCAGTTCACATAGGGAGAACAGAGGAGAAGTGTTTCCTCTGACAACAGCCGAGATCAGTGTAAAAGTGGGTGGGTTGCCTGTAATCCCATGCAGCTGAGTTCAAAAAGTGAAACTAAAAGTTTAAGGCCCCTTTCACACGTGCGGACAGTATGTCTGTATTTCATCCATCCGTTTTCGGATGAAATACGAACATACAAGCATCCCTATGGGATAGCGGCTGTCAGCGGATGAACATCCGCTGACACCCAATATCATCCGTCCCCACTATGGTCCGATTCTGCAGACGGAGGTAAATCCTATTTTTCTATCCGTCTGCAGAGCGAATCGAATGAACACGGACAGATGGACATTCGATCCCCCACAGGGGAAAGTGGAGATCTGACAGGGTGATCCCTGCACATTGTGCAGGAACCGCCCTGTCATCCGCCGACTCATCTGGGATCAACGGAGCGATCCCTGCTGAGCAAGCGGATGTTCATGGGGCGGATCATCACGGATCCATCCCGTGTGAAAGGACCCTAAAAGAGCATGTAATTACATGTTTTCAGACATGTGATAACTAAGGATAGATTTTTTATTATATATATATATATATATATATATATATATATATATATATATATATATATATATATATATATATATATATATATATATATATATATATATATATATTTTTTTTTTTTTTGTGTGTATATACACAGTGTGTGTGTGTATATATATATATATATTCATTTTTAACCCACTGATGCTGATATTAGGAAGAAAGAAGCCTTCTATCTCTTATCACACCAGCTTCTCTCCCAGATTCTCCACCTCTGAGCTGGTGAATCTGGAACTGAGATATTTCAGTGTAAAGGCTATGAGATCTTCAGATGTCACTTTTATAAACTGGCCATTTGTGACAAAACGTTCATGTACTGTGATGAGAAGCGGAGAACATGTTCTCTGCTCCTTATCTCAGCTACATAAACCGGTACACCCCAGAGATCATCACGGCTGATTTCTGTTTTATAAACGGACACCACTGGTATTATTACACCTATAATCCCATCACCAGACACAGAACATATACTGACCAGATCCCACACACTTATAACCCCATAGCCTCTAACACACTCAATTTAAATGGCATCACTGCACCTATCATCCCACAATTACAAAACATAAACCAACATCATTACACCCATCATTGCACAGCTGGAGTATGTACTGGCTGACTCTGACGTTACCCATAGTATGGGTATCATTACACTCACCACCCCATTGCCAGAAGCAGAATGCCAAATTGCATCAGAACACCAATCATGCCATGTTCACCCACACTCCCCATTACTTCTATCATCCCACAGCCTAGCAGCGTACATACTAGCCAGCTCCCATACTCCCCACAGTACTGGCATTATCCCATGGCTAGACAAAACCCATACTGGTAAGCTCTCCCCTCCCACCAACAGTATTGGCATCAATACAACCATCATCAAATGGCATCATTACACCCATTATATATCCCAGAGACAGAGCATGTATTAGCCAGTTCTGACATTCCCCATTATAGTAGTAGGAGCATCATTACACCCAGCACCCCATGGCCAGGCACAAAACATGTACTGAGTGCCTACCACACACCTAAAACTCCAAAGCCACCCACATTACCCATTGTACTGACATCATTATATCCATCATGCCCTGCACTAATACAGGACATGTAGTATTGACATCAATACACTGATCATTCTATGTCTTCCAATGCTCCCCATACATAGTACCATCATTACACTTCTCATCCCACGGTTGGACACATACTGGCCAGCTCCCACACTTTCCATAGTATCATTAGACCCATCATCGTGTAGACTCCAATACCATAGTACCAATACACCCAACATTCCATGGTCTCCCGCACCTCCCATAGTACTGTTACACCGATCATCCCCTGCCCTAATACAGGACATGTAGTATTGACATCAACACAACCAACATACCATGTTCCTCCATACTCCCCACACCTCTCATCCCATGGCTTCACACATACCGGCCAGCTTCCACACCCCCTACAGGATCATTAAACCCATCATCCTATAGACTCCCATACACCCCCTAGTACCAATGCACCCATCATCCCCTGCCCTATAACACAGGACATAGTATTGATATCAATGCACCAAACATTCCATGTCCTCCCATATCCCCCCCCCCCCCCCCCCCCACACACACACACACACACACACACACACACACAATATTACACCTCTCATCCCATGGCTGGACACTGGCCAGCTCCCACACTCTCCATAGTATCCTTAGACCCATCATCCTATAGACTTCCATAGTACCAATACACCCAACATCCCATGGGCTTCATCACCCCCATAGTACCATTAACTCATATCATAGCCTCCCACACTTGCCATGGTAATGGTATCATTACACCCAACATCCCATGACCTCCCACACTCCTTATGGTACCATTATACCTATCATACCATGGCCTCCCACACTTCTCATAGTACTATTACACCCATCAACCCCATAGTACCATTGTATCCATCATCCTTTGCCCTATGACACTTGCCATGGTATCATTACACCCATCATCCCCTGCCTTAATACAAGACATGTAGTATTGACATCAATACACCCAACATTCTAGGTCTTCCAATGCTCCCCATACATAGTACCAACATCAACCCACCTTTCATCTCATAGTTGGACACATACTGGCCAACAACCACAATTTCCATAGTGTCATTAGACTAATCATCCTGTAGACTCTCATAACCCCATCATACAATGGCCTCCCACAATTCCCATAGTACCATTACACCCATCATCTTTTGTCCTAGGACACTTGCCATGGTATCATTACACCCATCATCCCCTGCATTAATACAGGACAGTAGTATTGAAATCAATACACCTAACATTCCATGTCCTACCACATGCCCCCAAAAGTATCCCATTGCTGGGCACATACCAGCCAGTACCTACATTTTCCATAGTATCCATTAGACCCATCATCCTATAAACACCCATATTACCAATATACCCAGCATTCCATGGGCTTCACCACCCCCATAGTACCATTAAGTCCTATCATAGCCTCCCACACTTGCCTTGGTATCATTACACCCAACATCTCATAGCCTCCCACACTCCTCATGGTATCATTATACCCATCATGCCATGGCCTCCCACTTCCCATAGTACTATTACACCCATTGTCCTTTGTCCTACGACACTTGCCATGACATCATTACCACCATCATCCCCTGCCTTAATACAGGACATCAATACACCACACATTCTATGTCCTGCAATGTTCCCCAGACATACTACTATTATCATCAGCATTCCTCTCATCCCATGGCTGGACACATACAGGACAGTAACAATACTTTCCATAGTATCATTAGACCCATCATCCTGTAGACTCCCATACCGCCCCATCATGCCATAGCCTCCCATGGTACCATTACCCCCATCATCCCTTGTCCTACGACGCTTGCCATGGTATCATTACCCCCATCATCCTTTGTCCTACGACGCTTGCCATGGTATCATTACCCCCATCATCCTTTGTCCTACGACGCTTGCCATGGTATCATTACCCCCATCATCCTTTGTCCTACGTCGCTTGCCATGGTATCATTACCCCCATCATCCTTTGTCCTACGACGCTTGCCATGGTATCATTACCCCCATCATCCTTTGTCCTACGACGCTTGCCATGGTATCATTACCCCCATCATCCTTTGTCCTACGTCGCTTGCCATGGTAGCATTACCCCCATCATCCTTTGTCCTACGACGCTTGCCATGGTATCATTACACCCATCATCCTTTGTCCTACGACGCTTGCCATGGTATTATTACACCCATCATCCCCTGCCTTAATACAGGACATGTATTGACATCAATACATCTAACACCCCATGTCCAGCCATACTCCCCTGACAGTATCCCATTGCTGGACACATACCAGCCAGCACCCATGCTTTCCATAGTATCCATTAGACACATCATCCTATAAACCCCCATAGTACCAATATACCCAGCATTCCATGGGCTCCACCAACCCCATAGTACCATTACCTCTACATCCCATAGCCTCCCACACTTGCCATGGTATCATTCCAGCCCTGAACCCTTCTAGTACCATTACGCCCATCCCCCATGGCCGGTGACACAAGGTGAGCTGCCTAGCCATAGACAGCCGGTGTCAGCCCCCTGTGCTCTGTATGAAGTGATAGAAAGACACAGGCAGTGACAACTCTACAGACAGCCCGGCACGAAGTCACAGCTCCAGAGTTGACAACGAAGTCCGGGTTGAGGCAACAGAAGGGCGCCCCCCAGCGGTCACTCCCACCCTCCTCCCCCTGTGCCCATTGCTGCAGCTGACCAGAAGGGCCTCTCCCAGAATGGCCCCATGTCCTCCATCCCTGGCAGGGGCTCTCACCGCTGTCTCCGATGATAAGCAGCTTGAAGAGATGGTCGTAATCCCGGGCCATGGCAACGGCGGCCTGTGCAGTGGGTGGGCCGGCTCCCGGGATCCGCGCTTTCCGTTCCGACCGAATCCGCTTCCCGGACAAACAGCCGGAAGTGACAGCGAGACCGCGCGGACAGGCGCATGCGCACACCCCGCCCACAAGAGCCCCACCTGGGTGCGCGCTCGGGGCGGCTCCCGTCCAAAGGCTTGGGAGCGAGCGCTGTGTGGTCAGACACCATTTTGTGTCCTGGCAGCTATGGGGGCTCTTGTCTTCCGCTGGCCTGTGACTTCTACGATGTCTACTTATTCCCCATGAAATACTAGTACCGTCAGTAATGTCCTCCTTCTGAGGAATTCAGGAGGCTCCGGGTCACTAGATAACACTGGGCTCCGGGCCGGAGAGAGCTCTCATCTGATTAGGTGTCCCTTGAGGAAAGCAGGAAAAGGACATGGTGACAGTCCACACAGCTACATCCTGCACCTTGTATACATCATGTCTCTAATAATACCCCTAATCTACTAAGATGTCAGCCCATCACCAACCTAAAACATACAAAAGTCTGCCACTTCAATTGCTTCCTTGCAGAGTTGCCTTTCCAGAATTCATTTTCTTTAACTTGCAATGAGGTTCTGAATACCAAATTTGACTACTTCAAAGAGTCAATCCCCTAGATCAGGGGTAGGCACCTTGGGGCCCTCCGGCTGTTGTGGAACTATGTTTCCCATGAGGCATCGCAAGGCTGGCAGTTACAATTACACCCAGAGGCATGATGGGACTTGTAGTTATGGAGGACCCCAGGTTGCCTACCCCTGCCCTAGATAGAACATCCCTCCCTCCTTGTCATTATAGCCCTCTCTTTTTCTGGGAGTGACATTGCTTCTGTGCTGGCCCAGCTCCTCCGCGCTTCCGTTCACCTTCCTACATAACTTTTTATATAGCTTGCTGGGGCAGTAATGAAGGGGGGGAATATTATAGAACAGGGATCTATACAAGGAAGCGCGGCCATGCCATGATTGCCCTAACCAGAGGTGCTTCCCCTCCTTATATACAAAGCAGCACAGGGAAGTGGCTGTTGATATTTACTAGTACTTGTACTGGAGCCGCTCCCACTATCCTCCTCACACTTGTGTCACATACAGTTGCTTGGGATGGACGCGAGAGGGGGAGCAGCACACAAACAAGTAGTATTAAATATCTTGCAGCCCCTTCCCTGTGCTGCTCTGCATAGCAGGAGGGGAAGCACTTTTATTACTGACCTACTGATCTCTGCACACTCTATTACTTACTATTGACCTCTGCACACTGCATTATTTACTACTAATCCCAGCATAACACATTACTTATCGATGACCTCTGCACACTGCATTCAGTATTACTGACCTTCACACACTGCATTACTTACTGCTAACCTCAGCACACCACATTACGTATTATTGACCTCTGCACACTGCATTGCTTATTACTGCTCAGCATTACTTACTACTGACCTATACACACAGCATTACTTATTACTGACATACAGTACTGCAATGAAGAAATGCTGTTAAGTAAGGATGCTTTCAAAAAATACATATTTTAATAATATATATTTTGCTTATTTTTTAATGAATTTACAAAATGCAAAGTGAGCGAACAGAAGAGAAATCTAAAATCAATATTTAGTGTGACTACCCTTTTGGCTTCAAACCAGCATCAATTCTTACAATTGCACACTTTGTACACTTGCATAAAGTCATGGATTTTGAAGGATTAGGCCGGGCTCACACTGGTACGACACGACAGTCGTACCACTTTGGATCCGACTTTGCCCTGCGACGAAGTCCGACATGCGCCCGACTTCAATGAACAGGGATCCAACTTTGATCCCTGACAATACCAGGCACTGTGTCTAGTATGAATCTTTAGGGGGAACGCCACACCGAATTTAAAAAAAAAAAAAAAACGGCATGGATTCCCCCTCCAAGAACATACCAGGCCCTTTGGTCTGGTATGGATTTTAAGGGGAACCCCACGCCGAAAAAACGCCAAAACCCCAAAATCCATACCAGACCCATATCAAAGCAGACAGCACAGCAGGTCAGGAAAGGGGGTGGGGACAAGCGAATGCCCCCCCCCTCTTGAACCGTACCAGGCCGCATGCCCTCAACAAAGCACCTGTTCCCCATGTTGATGAGGACAAGGGCCTCTTCCCGACAACCCTGGCCATTGGTTGTCGGGGTCTGTGGGCAGGGGGCTTATCAGAATCTGGAAGCCCCCTTTAACAAGGGGGCCCCCAGATCCCAGCCCCCCCACCCTATGTGAATGAGTATGGGGTACATTGTACCCCTACCCATTCACCTGAAAAAAGTGTCAAAAATAAAATACAGCACACAGGGTGTTAAAGTAATTTATTAAGGCAGCTCCGGCGTCTCTTCCGACTTCATCTCCCCTCCCTGGATCTTCTCTGCTCTCTCTCCGGTTCTTCTCCCTCTGTCCACTGTCTTCTGCCTCTGCTGGGTCTTCTCCGCTATCTTCTCTCTTTTGCTGGGTCTTCTCCGTTGTCTTCTTCCTCTGTTCTTCTGAAGTTGACTCAATGCTCTCTCCCGCTCTAATGCCAGGTGTGCAGTGTACTACTACTTATATTAGCATGGGGCGGGGTCACCGCGTGACGTCATCCGGAGGCCCTACCCCTTATGATGTCACCACCCGGGGCATGATGGGTGGTGACGTCATAAGGGGGGCCTCCGGTGACCCCACCCCATGCCAATATAAGTAGTGGCACACCACGCACCCAGCATTAGAGCGGGAGAGAGCGTCGAGTCAACATTGGAAGAAGAACAGAGGGATATGACAGCAGAGAAGACCCAGCAAAAGAGCGAGAAGATAGCGGACAGATGGAGAAGAACCGGAGAGGGCTAGAAGACATCAGCGGAGAGCGGAGAAGACCCGGAGAGGGGAGAAGAACCGGCAGAGGCAGAAGATGTCAGTGGAGGAGGCAGAAGAGCCGGAGAGGGGAGAAGAAATCGGAAGAGACAATGGAGCTGCCTTAATAAATTACTTTAAAAACCTGTGTAATGTGTTTTATTTTTGACATTTTTTTTAAGTCTGAGGAAGAGGCTCTGAGGTAGAAGGTATCCCTTGGAAACGCATCAGCCAGCAGTGTTCCTCATGTTCTCTCCTTCAGTACCTAGAGACTGTTGATATCGGGCCGATTGTTATTGGTTCTAAGCTTTTATATTGCCGGTTTCTTTCACATGCTTAGGAGTAATTTTCAATCAATTCTTTTAATAAATCTATCAAAGGATAATGCACAAGGCTGGTGCGCCCTCTTTTCTCTATTTCTTTTCGAACATCTGCATTACCTGTTGCTGACCTCAGCACAGCGCATTACTTGCTTTTGACCTCTGCAGACTGCATTATTTACTCCTGACTTCTGCACGCTGCATTACTTACTACTAACCTCAGCACAGCACATTATTTACTACTGACCTCTGTACAGTACACTGCATTACTTACTAATGACCTCAGCATAACATATTACTTGCGAGTGACCTTTGCACACTGTAATACTTACTACTAACCTCAGCACACCACATAACTTATTACTGACCTCTTCACTCTGCAGTAATTATTACTCACTCCTGCACACTGCATTGCTTATTACTGTGTGGGTTTCCTCCAGGTACTCCGGTTTCCTCCCACACTCCAAAGACATGCTGGTAGATTAATTGGCTTCTGTCTAAATTGGCCCTGATATATAAAAATGTGAGTTAGGGACCTTAGATTGAAAGCTCCTTGAGGGTAGGGGCAGATGTGAAAGTACAATGTATATGTAAAGTGCTGCGTAAAATGACGGAGCTATATAAGTACCTTAAATAATAATAATAATTACTGTTTTGCATTTATTACTGACCTCTACACACTGCATTACGTTCTACTCACCTTTGCAATACCTTTTATTGATCTCTGCATTCTGCATGACTTATTACATATTGCATCTCTTACTGCTGACCTCTGCATTACTTACTTCAGTCCCCTGTTTTCTTTAGAGTTGACTTCTTTGGATTAAAAAAAAAAAAAAAATGTCCCAGTATGTAAAGAAGGACTGCTGTCTGTGTGGAAGCCATGCTCTTTGCAGAGAACTAGAGCTCTTATTCATAGGGAAGCACAAGCTTTGCTGATTGCTGTGCATGGTTGCACATTATGGCATGACCTCCCCCGTACAGCTGACTTTAGTTCTGCTTTACAACCCCTGGCGGGCTTTTTTGTTTACAAACGTTTTTATTGCAGAATGGTATAACATCTGGGTGTACAAGCATTGTGGGGACAAGAAGTACAGTGGCAAAATAGCCAATGACAGCTTAATATTATAACTGATACAATGCTAATAACATTACTCATTACATAATGCACCCATTAAATCGAAACAAAGAGAAATACATGAAGAAAAACTAAAGAAAAAAAAAGAAAAAAAAACTCACAATTGTGTGCAACCCAAGCATATTGAAATTGCCATAATTCAACAAGGATGCTGTATTCAACAATACAAGAAGCCTAGAGGCAATGAAGCATTAGAGGCACTCTTCTAACAGATCCTATCAGCTGGGACTATAATCAGACCTATTGTAATTCAGCCACTGGGGCCGAGGGATCCTCTAGTCGATCACTAAGCAGGTGGGCTGTCCAAACATTCCATTTACTGTCAAAAATGTGCATGGAGTCCAGGAGAGTATGGTGTATTCTTTTCATAGTCCTAATGGACTCCATCCGCGAAATCACCTGTGACCAAGATACATGGGAACGTTTCCAGTTCATAGCTATTGTCCATTGAATAGCACTAAAAAGAGTGTGAATTAATTTCTGTAGGGGTAGGGGAACAGCTGGGAGCTCTGCAAACAGTAGAAACATTTGAGAGGTCAGAGTAATCGAGACTCCAGAGAGAAGTGTTATAAGAGACGTTGTCTTCTGCCAAATGGCGTCTAGGGCCTTACAACTCCAGAACGTGTGCAACAGCGTTCCCCCGTCCTGGCATCCTCTAAAACATGTGCCAGGAACCAGGGGATATATTCCGTGGAGACGGTCTGGAGTGTAATACCACCTAGTGTGAAGTTTGAGTACTGTCTCTTTGATGCATATAGATTGTGTACATTTGTGCATATTATCTATCATGTCCTGCCATTCCTCAGCAGGGAACTCTTGGGCCATCTCAACCTCCCAAGCCTCCATTGCCTTAGATTTTTGAGGGGAGTTGAAGTCATTAAGGTATCTATAAAGAATGGATATGGTCCCCTTATCTCTTGAAGCCTCTCCACACAGTAACTCAAATGGAGTCTTTGACAGTTCAACTCCACCCGCAATAAGAGCTGAGTAAAAGTGTCGTATTTGCAAATATTGGTGAAACTCAGATCGACCCATCGCGTGGGTTTGCTGCAGGTGAGCGTAAGAACAAAAGGAGGCATCCTGCAACAAAGATTCAAGGTTCACCAACCCCTTTGCTATCCAGCTAAGGAATGACGATGTAGAAGAAAAGGCTGGAGGGAATGAGGGTTCTCCCAAAAAGGAAGATAGAAGGGGCCTACCCGATTGCAGCTTAAACTTCTTAGAGTACAGGGACCATAGATAAAGTGATTGGCCTACTATATTGTTAAGTGGGGTGATATCTTTTGGAGATATGGAGCGGGACCATAAAAGACCCGGAAGGTAATAAGGAGCCACCGAGATCTGCTCAAATTGTAGCCAAGGTATTGAGGCAGGGGAGGTATGCCACTGCGCCAATTGGATAAGGCGGGATGCCAAGAAGTACTTCCATAGATCCGAGCATCCCAAGCCCCCCTTCACCTGAGTTCTATACATCAATAAACGTCCCATTCGGGGTTTTTTGTTTTGCCATATAAATCTGAGCAGATCCGTCTGGATCATCAACAGAGCTAAGCGAGAAACATATAGAGGTAGAGACCTAAAGAGGAACAAAAGTTTAGGGAGGATGTTCATTTTAATTGCTTGGATTCTACCTAAAAATGATATACGGTAAGAGGACCATTGATTTAAAAGGCGCTTAACATTAGAGAAAGCCGGAGGGTAATTAAAGAGTATATCTGTTTGAGAGAGGGAGCTAGTTTAATACCTAGATATTGCAAGGAGATGTGATTCCATGTGAATTTGAATTTTTCTTTGAGCGTATTCAATAAAAGTTGTGGAAGGTGAATGGGCAATGCCGAACACTTGGAGGGGTTAACTCCCAGGCCCATTAGCTGATGGAAGGAGTCTAGGGAGGACATGAGGTTGGGGAGGGAGATTAAAGGGTCCGAAATAAATAAAAGTACATCGTCCGCATAAAGGCTAAGTATAAATTCCCGACCCCCTTTTGTGTATCCCTTAATGTTCGGGTCATTAGAGATGGACCTAGACAGGGGCTCCATGGCGAGTGCAAACAAAAGAGGGGAAATCTTACTGGGGTGGAAACTAGCAGAGCCTCCTACTTTGGTGTCGTGGAAAAGGTCGTTGAACATGGCACTTCCCCTGTATAGACTGACATATGAAAATAGGCAATGCCCAAGGAAGTTTGATAAAATCTGGTCCTCTTGGGTGGACGCCTCTGGGGTCCCTGAACGCCCTTCCCCATAAACATGCCGTGAAACACATAGGAGGACATCATGTATCCCATGCCTATTCTCCTTATGCTCGTTCCCTCTGTTAAAAAAAAAACAAAAGAGGGGAGAGGGGACACCCCTGTCTAGTGCTACACTGCAGAGAAAAATAGTCTGAGTTACATCCCGGAAGCTTTATGCGGGTCTTGGGGTGATGGTAAAGGGCTTTAAAGCCATGTATAAATGCCCCATTAAATCCAAATTTTGATAACACTGTGTCTAGATACGTCCAAAGGACCCTGTCAAATGCTTTGTTTATGTCCAAACTCAAAAGTAGTACTTGGTTCGAGTGCATATGGGCGTCCTGGAAAATATTGGTGGCTAGACGGATGTTGTCAGTGATCTGCCTCGATGGGATAAAGCCGGTTTGGTCGGGGGATATCAAGGTCGTTATAACTTTTGCCAATCTATCTGCCAAAATCCATCGAAATATCTTTAGGTCATTATTAATAACAGAAATGGGGCGAAAATTTTGGGGGAGAGTATGGTCTTTGCCCGGTTTGGGTATGAGGGACATGTTTGCTAGCAGCATTTCTCCTGGGAATTGTTTCCCTGTGAGGACATGGTTATACATGTTAGTCAGTGTGGTAAGTAAGGATTCTGCAAATTTTTTATAGTAGACGGCAGAGAACCCTTCAGGGCCTGGGGCTTTGGAGGGTTTAAGGGAGGAGATGATAGAAGCAACTTCTTCTGACGAACATGGGGCATTGAGGATTCCCAAATGCTCCTCTGACAACTGAGGAAGCGAGAGGGTATCTAACCAGGCCTGTGTGGGAGGGAGAAGAGAGGGATCTGGGCCTGAAAATAGTTTCTGATAGAAGGAGGAAAAGATATTTAGAATATGTTTGGGATGGGAGGTGAGGTTGCCGTTATGATCTTTCAATTTATAAAGGTGGGTTGGCTGGGTAGACTGTTTGAGCTTACGTGCAAACATCGTGGAGGCTGAGTTGCTATGAAGAAGGAAACGAGTTTTGGACCATCTAAGAGATTTTTCTATGTGTCCTGAAAGTATGTCGTCTAGGGCCCTTCTCTTTTCAGTGATCTGGAGGAGCAACTCCGTTGAAGGTGTCTGAGTGTGTCTATGGTACAATCGTTCTAGTTCTAAAGTGAGTTTATGGGTCTCATGTTGTTTTTGGCTTTTTTGAGTTGTAGAGATTTCTATTAGGTGGCCCCTCATCAAAGCTTTATGGGCTGCCCAAAGGGTGATGGGAGTGATATGCTCAACGTTGTTGAGCCTAAAGTATTCCTTGAGGCGCTCCAACAGCTGGGCCAGGATCACAGGATCAGTGAGCAGTGCATCGTTAAGGCGCCAAGACCTGGCTATATGTGGGAGGCCTGGACAAGAAATATGGGTGGAAACTATATGATGGTCCGGCCAGGGGCAAATATGTATATTGGCTGAGGTAGAGTTCACTGTCAGAGAAGGAGTGCAGAAAATATAATCTAGGCGGGAATAAGTATAGTGGGGGAGATATCCGGGTAAATTTGAACAGGAGTACCATCTAACCGAATGTTGGGGGTGTTTCTTGAGGCCCTGAGGATGTCCTCTTTGATCAAGAAGTCCTTGAGGCAGAGCACTATGTCTCTAGGAGGCTTCTCTGGAGGTGGGGGAGGGCGCAGGGCCCTGTGAATCCTATCGCAGGAAAAGGCCGTCAAAGGGGAGTCAGGCAGGAGAGATTGAAATAGCTTCTGAATAGCGGGTAGCAAATCGGTTACCAATTCCGGTACTCCACGCACCCTAAGATTATTGCGTCGATTCCTGTTGTCTAAGTACTCAATGTGAGCTTGGAGTTGCAGGACCGTTTCCGACAAGGATTCATGCTCTTTTCTGAGATCTGAGTACACTAGGGACAGTTCATCATGTTTGGTCTCTAGTAAATCTGTTCTACTTCCCAGAGCTGCAATCTCCAGATACAGCGTATTGGTAGATTTATGCAGCTCTGATTGAAATTTCTGGGCAATCTTGTCATACATTAGGGTTAGACTCTCATCCAGATCTGCCTTAGTTGTAAGGAATACTCACAGTCTCCCAAAGAGTGTGATGGTGAGGTAGCTGCAGCAGGAAGGCGTGTCCTCCTGGCGCCATCTTGGGCCTGCATGTTCCTCTCTCTCACTCTAAACAGGTATGTCGTTAGTGATCCTTGAGCCGGTTTACTGCGGCGATTTTTGGGTCCCGTCATGCGCTGGATGTTCCGCCGGGGGTGTTAGGAAGAATCGGATTGAAACTCTGTGTGGACGGGCCCGGGGAAGTGCCGTTCGTCTCTGCGGCTCACGGAGCTCTCAGCCCTTGCTTCCTCCTCGGTTCGCGCCGCGCATGCGCCCCCCCCCGGCAGGCTTTTTTTGCTGCCTGTGTTCCTGTTTACACGCTGCTTTGCTTCGCTTCAAAAATTATACCCCATGTTGCTTTCTTGGTGCTTCAAACCTTTTATACACACACATACACTAATTACAAGCAAAGAGATCACAGGTGAGGATGGTTACCTTTAACCACTTGCCGACCGCCTAACGCAGATATACTGCGGCAGAATGGCACGGGCAGACAAAATCACGTACCTGGTATGCGATTTGCCTCCCGCAAGCGGGGGGCGCATCACCTCCCCCCCCTGGTGCCCGAGGCGGTCGGCATCGTTAGGGGAGCGATCAATGCTGAGGGGGAGGCCACTCATTCATGGCTACCCCCTCGCGATCACTCCCAACGAATGACAATCTGCCTCTGTAATGTAAACAGTGGCAGAGGAAGGGATGTCATCTCTCCTCGTGTCGGTCTTTTTCGTTCCGGCGCCGAGGAGAGAAGACATCAAGTAAGTGCACCAAACACCACACGTACAGTAGAACACTCTAGGCACACTTTTCACCCCCCTGTACCCCCTGTCACAGTGACACCAATAGCTTTTTTTTTTTACTGATTATTGCATTGGTGTCAGTTTGTGACAGTTATAAGTGGTAGGGCAGTTAGTGTTAGCTCCCTTTAGGTACCCCCCTAACCCCCCCTAATAAAGGTTTATCCTCATGATCACCCCCCGTCGCCAGTGTCACTAATCGATCATTTTTCTGATCGCTGTATTAGTGTCACAGGTGACGCTAGTTAGGGAGGTAAGTATTTAGGTTCGCCGTCAGCGTTTTATAGCGTCAGGGACCCCCAAATACTAACTAATAAATTTTTTAACCCCCTGATTGCCCCCTAGTTAACCTTTTCACCAGTGATCACCGTATAACTGTTACGGGTGACGCTGGTTAATTAGTTTGTTTTGTATAGTTTCAGGGCACCCGCCATTTATTACCTAATAAAGGTTTAACCCCCTGATCGCCCGGCGGTGATATAAGTTAGGTTTTGGGGTCAGATAGGGTCTGCGTCGCCCCAGGCAGCGTCAGTACCGCTAACACCCACGCACGCAGCATACACCTCCCCCTTAGTGGTATAGTATCTGAACGGATCAATATCTGATCTGATCAGATCTATACTAGCGCCCCCAGCAGGTTAGGGTTCCCAAAAACGCAGTGTTAGCAGGATCAGCCCAGATACCTGCTAGCACCTGCGTTTTGCCCCTCGGCCCAGCCCTGCCCAGCCCACCCAAGTGCAGTATCGATCGATCACTGTCACTTACAAAACACTAAACACGCATAACTGCAGCATTCGCAGAGTCAGGCCGGATCCCTGCGATCGCTAACAGTTTTTTTGGTAGCGTTTTGATACATTCGCTAACAGTCAGGAGCTTTTTTGCCTGTGAGTCTCACTAGTGTACCACTAAATTTAGAGCCCAAAATGGCAAATCTAAGGTACACTAGTGAAGAGGCCTACACGTTTCTGAGCATGACAGATAGTGAAGAGGAAGTCACTCATCTGTCAGATTCAGGCTCAGAATACGATCCTGTAGACGACAGCGGCTCCATGACAGATAGCTCTGACGACGGAGTTGTGGTCCCTGCCAAGGTCAGGCGTACCAGACCCCAAACTTCTTCTTCTGTCGTTGATGTGCAAGAACCACAAGTCCTTCATATGGAGCAGAGCAGTACTAGCGCCGCTATTCCTTCTGGTGAACTGGCAAGCACCAGCGGCTAGTACACCCTGGTCGTACAACCAGCACTGCAGTAACACGTGGTGACGTGGCAAGTCCCATAAGTGTAGTTCAAGCTGGTGAGGTGGCAAGCACAAGTAGTGTCCCGCTGCCACCAAGAAGACGAACACAAGCCCGTCGTGCCCATAGTGCCCTTCCTGCTGCATTCGCCAATCCTAATTGGGAACCCACCACTTCTGCAGAACCTGTACCTCCCCCATTCACTGGCCAACCCGGCATTCAGGTGGAAACAGTTGATTTTACGTCACTTGATTTTTATTCGCTGTTTTTCACCGAAGATCTCTATAGATCTATTGTGGACCAAAGCAATCTACGCTGGTCAACACATCGCCACTATTCCCCAGTCCTCCCTTGCCAGAGATTAGAGACCAATTACAGTTTCTGAATGTAAGCTCTTTCTGGGCCTTTCCCTCAACATGGACATAACTAAAAAGAGTGAGTTGCGGTCATATTGGTCCACTGACCCAATTTACCATATGCCCGTGTTCTCTGCCCCCATGACCAGGGCATGATACGAGCAGATTTTGCGGTTCATGCACTTCAATGACAATGAACTCTGTCGTCCTCGTGGAGACCCTGGATACGATCGGCTCTACAAAATTCGGCCCCTAGTAAACCACTTCAACCAACGTTTTGCAGACTTGTTTACTCCCCATCAAGTTGTCTGCGTTGATGAGTCCCTGATTAAGTTTTCTGGCCGCTTGTCATTCAAACAGTACCTTCCCAGCAAGCGTGCCAGATCCGGGTTTAAGATGTATAAGCTCTGTGACAGGGCCACAGGCTATACATGTAGTTTTGTGGTTTACGAGGGAAAAGTCACGTACAGCCGACAAACTGCCCTGACTACATAGGAAGTGCTGGCAAGATAGTGTGGGACTTGGTGTCACCCTTATTCGGAAAGGGGTACCACTTATATGTGGACAATTATTACACGAACGTGCCACTTTTTAGTCACTTGTTTGATCAGCAGATTGGAGCATGTGGCACCGTGTGACCTGATCGCCGGGGCTTTCCCCAGCGGCTTGTAGATTCCCATCTTAGGCTGGGGGAGAGAGCCTGCTTGAAGTGTAATAACTTGCTCGCTATGAAGTGGAGGGATAATAAGAATGTTTTCGTTCTTACCTCCCTTCATGCAGACACGACGGTCCAAATTACTACGGTGACTGGTGTTGTGGAGAAACCCCTCTGTGTCCACGAATATAACCTTAAAGGGGTTGTAAACATAATTTTTCACATATTTCCACTGTTAATTGCATACTTAATCAAAAGAATTGTATGATTTCATGCCAAAATCTTTACTTACAAGTGCAATGTGTATCTAAAAATCGCCTCCGTCTATGCCACAGTGATTCTGGCTTCTCCTTCCTGGTTTGCGGTGCGCGTGCATTAAAGCAGCGTCACGGCAACCACGGAACTACATCTCCCAGTGTGCTTAGCGGCACCGCGCATGCGCAGTGCCGTTTTTATACATTTCTTGTAACGAGAACGAGCAATAGGCGGGGCAGTGAAGATTAGTCTATGGAGATGTATCGCTGCAGCGTCGTAGACACGCCCACTAACCCCCAGCCCCTGTGTCTCTCTGATACGTAGAGAGCTTCTCCACGCAGGGCTGTAGTCCAAGGGAGGGGGCGAGCACAATCAGTCACCACCAGGAACAACGGCTCGGATGACGGTGGCAAGCTCCATGAAGAACAACAGGAAGTGAAGATTTCAAGGAAGGATTTCTGACATTTGGCAGAGAACCAGAAGGAACAGGTAAGTGAACTAGACTGCATTAGCTTAAAGGAAGCTAATTAGCAAAGAAAAAATTTATGTTTACAACCCCTTTAATATGGGAGGGGTGGACCTCAACGATCAGTTGTTGGCGCTGTACCTAATTACCCGTAAGGCCAGATGCTGGTACAAGAAAGTGTCTGTTTATTTATTTCAATTGGCTTTGCTGAATGCTTATGTGCTATACAGAGCTTCAGGACAGACTGGATCCTTCCTTAAATTCCAGGAAGAGATCGTCAGAGCCCTTCTGTTTCCAGACGGTGCTCCACCTCACCTTCCCAATCCAAATGCAGTAAGCCGGCTGCATGAGAGGCATTTTCTTTATGTCCTCCCGAGTACCTCTACCCAACGAGCCCCCCAAAAAAGATGTCGTGTCTGCAGCAAGCGCGGATATAGGCGTGGCACCCACTATTATTGTCCCTCCTGTGCTGACAATCCTGGTCTTTGCATTAGTGAATGTTTTGAATGATACCATACACTAGTTGAGTATTAGCGTAGGGTACAGTACTGCACAGACTAGGCACACTTTCACAGGGTTTCCCAAGATCAAGATGCCATCGCATTTTGAGAGACCCGAACCCGGAACCGGTTACAGTTACAAAAGTTACAGTTACAAAAAAAGTGTAAAAAAAAAAAATAACAATATATATATATAAAATAATAATTAAAAAAAAGTTGCCCTTTTTTTCTTCTCTCTCTATTGTTCTGCTCTTTTTTTTACTGTATTCTATTCTGCAATGTTTTATTGTTATTATGTTTTATCATGTTTGCTTTATAGGTATGCAATTTTTTTATACTTTACTGTTTACTGTGTTTTATTGTTAACCATTTTTTTGTTTTCAGGTACGCCATTCTGCTGCAGAGTGCATTTATTTATTTTGACAGCAACAGCGTTTGCTCCCACAAAACATAAAGCTGTGACTCCAACGCTGTCAGAGGCGATTTCACCACCACAGTTAAAAAGAGCATATATGCCGAAGCATGGGGGCAGCAGGGGCGGAGGAGCGATTTGCTACCTTTTGAGCGGATGCCCCCATGCTTCGGCATATATAAACGGTGCATGTATGCCCATCATTAGAAGTGGGTGGATGAAGGGAGGTATTCTAATGGTGGGCATACCCACGATCAATCCCTTTTTTTCGTTCAGCCCACAGGCTGCATGAAAAAAAAGTTTACAATATACGCCCAACAAGGACCAGCAACGTACTGGTATGTTGCTGGACTTTGAGTGGTTATACCAGAATGATGCCTGCAGGTTTAGGTATCATCTCGGTATCATTCTTTTCAGCCAGCGGTCGGCTTTCATGTAAAAGCAATCCTAGCGGCTAATTAGCCTCTAGACTGCTTTTACAAGCAGTGAGAGGGAATGCCCCCCCACATTCTTCCATGTTTTTCTCTGGCTCTCCTGTCTTAACATGGAACCTGAGAATGCAGCCGGTGATTCAGCCAACTGACCATAGAGCTGATCAGAGACCAGAATGGCTCCAAACATCTCTATGGCCTAAGAAACCGGAAGCTACGAGCATTTCATGACTTAGATTTCGCCGGATGTAAACAGCGCCATTGGCAAATTGGGAAAGCATTTTATCACACCGATCTTGGTGTGGGCAGAAGAGAGATCTAGGGTCTAATAGACCCTGATTTTTTTCAAAAAAAGAGTACCTGTCACTACCTATTGCTATCATAGGGGATATTTACATGCCCTGAGAACAATAAAAATGATGAAAAAAAAAAAAAAAAATGAAAGGAAAAGTTTAAAAATAAGATAAAAAAGCAAAATAATAATAAAAAAAAAAAGCACCCCTGTCCCCCCCTGCTCTCGCGGAAAGGCGAATGCAAGCTTCGGTCTGGCGTCAAACGTAAACAGCGGATCGAGGGCAGTAATTTTAGCAGACCTCCTCTGTAAATCTAAAGTGGTAACCTGTAAAGGCTTTTAAAAATGTATTTAGTTTGTCGCCACTGCATGTTTGTGCGCAATTTTAAAGCATGTCATGTTTGGTATCCATGTACTCTGCCTAAGATCATCTTTTTTATCTCATCAAACATTTGGGCAATATAGTGTGTTCTAGTGCATTAAAATTTAAAAAAGTGTGTTTTTTCTCAAAAAAATGCGTTTGAAAAATCGCTGCACAAATACTGTGTGAAAAAAAAAATGAAACACCCGCCATTTTAATCTGTAGGGCATTTGCTTTAAAAAAAAATATATAATGTTTGAGGGTTCAAAGTAAGTTTCTTGCAAAAAAAAAAAAATTTTTTCATGTAAACAAAAAGTGTCAGAAAGGGCTTTGTCTTCAAGTGGTTAGAAGAGTGGGTGATGTGTGACATAAGCTTCTAAATGTTGTGCATAAAATGCCAGGACAGTTCAAAACCCCCCCAAATGACCCCATTTTGGAAAGTAGACACCCCAAGCTATTTGCTGAGAGGCATGTCGAGTCCATGGAATATTTTATATTGTGACACAAGTTGCGGGAAAAAGACAATTTTTTTTTTGCACAAAGTTGTCACTAAATGATACATTGCTCAAACATGCCATGGGAATATGTGAAATTACACCCCAAAATACATTCTGTTGCTTCTCCTGAGTATGGGGATACCTCATGTGTGAGACTTTTTGGGAGCCTAGCTGCGTACAGGACCCCGAAAACCAAGCACCGCCTTCAGGCTTTCTAAGGGCGTAAATTTTTGACTTCACTCTTCACTGCCTATCACAGTTTCGGAGGCCATGGAATGCTGCCCAGGTGGCACAAACCCCCCAAAATGACCCCATTTTGGAAAGTAGACACCCCAAGCTATTTGCTGAGAGGTACAGTGAGTATTTTGCAGACCTCACTTTTTGTCACAAAGTTTTGAAAATTGAAAAAAGAAAAAAAAAAAATTTTCTTGTCTTTCTTCATTTTGAAAAACAAATGAGAGCTGCAAAATACTCACCATGCCTCTCAAATAGGTTGGGGTGTCTACTTTGCAAAATAGGGTCATTGGGGGGGGGGGGGTTGTGCTATCTTGGCATTTAATGGCCTTCGAAACTTTGATAGGTAGTGAGGAGTGAAATCAAAAATTTACACCCTTAGAAATCCTGAAGGCGGTGCTTGGTTTCGGGGCCCCGTACGCGGCTAGGCTCCCAAAAAGTCCCACACATGTGGTATACCTGTACTCCGGAGAAGCAGCAGAATGTATTTTGGGGTGTAATTCCACATATAACCATGGCATGTGTGAGAAATATATCATTTAGTGACAACTTTTAGTATTTTTTTTTTTTTTTTAATCATTATTCAATCACTTGGGACAAAAAAATGTAATATTTAATGGGCTCAACATGCCTCTCAGCAATTTCCTTGGGGTGTCTACTTTCCAAAATGGGGTCATTGGGGGGGGGGGGTTGTACTGCCCTGCCATTTTAGCACCTCAAGAAATGACATAGGCAGTCAAACTAAAAGCTGTGTAAATTCCAGAAAATGTACCCTAGTTTGTAGGCGCCATAACTTTTGCGCAAACCAATAAATATACGCTTATTGACATTTTTTTTTACCAAAGACATGTGGCCGAATACATTTTGGCCTAAATGTATGACTAAAATTGAGTTTATTAACCAACAAAAAATAGAAAATATTTTTTTTTCAAAATTTTTGGTCTTTTTCCGTTTATAGCGCAAAAACCGCAGATGTGATCAAATACCATCAAAAGAAAGCTCTATTTGTGGGAAAAAAAGGACGCAAATTTCGTTTGGGTACAGCACGGCATTACCGCGCAATTAGCAGTTAAAGCGACGCAGTGCCAAATTGTAAAAAGTACTCTGGTCAGGAAGGGGGTAAATCCTTCCGGGGCTGAAGTGGTTAATAGCCATTCAAACCCCTTCGTGTCAACTTGTGTGCATGTTATCAGACCAAAATCACCAGGGTATGTAAACTTTTGATCGGGTCATTTGGGTATTTTCTGTTGCCATTATGATTTAAAAAAAGAGTAAACACAGTTGATTGATAATAAATGGTGTCAGCCAAACACTAACCACGAGTGAAAGAAATGTTTTTGTGTTATCATTCATATTCTCTGAAAAATGGCCAAGAAATCATTAATTCTGCCAGGGTATGTAAACTTATGAGCACAAATGTATTTGCCCCTTTGATGGTACTCAAGACCAAACACTGGTCCAGACCTGACTGAACAAATGTCAATAACCATCCCACTGAGTATTTTCTGTGATGAAATTATCTGGCCTCGTGACAAATGTGGATGTCAGACCACTGCCCTTTTCACCACCTCGTAAAAAGGACTGGTCAACCTCACACTTCACTGTCACTGATATGCCAACAATGACACGCTCAACCTCACTCTGAACAAATATGCTCTAACTCGTGGGACCAAAAAAATAAGTGCCAAAAGACAGAGCGATTGTCACTGGATTAAGTTAAAGTGATTGTAAAGACAGAAGGTTTTTTTTTTACCCTAAAGCATTCTATGCATTAAGATAAAAAAACCTGTGTGCAGCAGCCCCCCTAATACTTACCTGAGGTCCATCTCTATCCAGCGATGTGCATGACTGCCTTAGCCATCCAGGACGCTCCCTCCTGATTGGCTGAGACACAACAGCAGTGCCACTGGTTCCCGCTGCTGTCAAAGTCAGTTAGCCAATCAGGAGAAAGAGGGGGTGGGGTCGAACCGCGGCTTTGTGTCTAAATGAACACAGGGAGCTGTTGCTCGGCTCGGGTGCCCCCCCATAGCAAGCAGCTTGCTGTTGGGGTACTCAACAGGAGGGAGGGGCCAGGAGCACCGAAAAGGGACCTGAGAAGAGGAGGATCCAGGCTGCTTTGTGCAAAACCATTTCACAGAGCAGGTAAGTAAATGTTTGTTCTTTTTAAAGCAAAAAAAAAAAACGAGTCTTTAGTATCACGTTAACTAAGCAATTAACCCTTTAAACTGCTACCACTGACTTTTACTGAAAGAGTAATGCCCCGTACACAAGGTCGGTCATTGTTCGGACATTCCGACAACAAAATCCATGGATTTTTTCCCATGGATGTTGGCTCAAACTTGTCTTGCATACACACGGTCACACAAAGTCGTACATCGGGACTATAAACGGGGCAGTAGCCAATAGCTTTCATCTCTTTATTTATTCTGAGCATGCGTGGCACTTTGTGCGTCGGATTTGTGTACACACGATCAGAAATTCCGACAACGGATTTTGTTGTCGGAAAATTTTATAGCCTGCTCTCAAACTTTGTGTGTTGGAAAATCCAATGGAAAATGTGTGATGGAGCCTACACACAGTCGGAATTTCCGACAACAAGGTCCTATCACACATTTTCCGTCGGAAAATCCGACCGTGTGTACGGGGCATTAGAACTTTCACAAGACTAGCACCTCAAGAAATGCAATTATGATTTTACAATAAACATCTGTATACACACTGTCACCACACACAGGTATATTCAGAGATTTATACTCCAGTAGCACTCTTCAAGAGACAGGGATTCTTTGAGTTTGCGTTAGAGCAATAGAGACAGTTTACCTCTTTTCAAAATATGGTTTAATAATGAAAAGGTGAAAAATCGTGCAAATAAAATATTTACAAAAAAAAGGTTAAAAAGACACAAAGAGACAACAATGAAACAGAAATAAAAAAAAAGAGTTGAGGGTGAGAATTCGGTCAATGAGCAGATGGTACATTGGCTCTCCTGCGACTTCACAGGTGTTCCTTGGTTTCACGTTAGTGAGAGCTCTCAAGATGTTGGCTCTCATGCGACTTGACAGGCATTCCTTGGTTTGATGTTAGTGACAGCTCTCAAGATGTGGTTGCATACATTTTTTTCACATTAAGGGGGGTGTTGACAGAGACCATCTGACCAATCATCTGGTCTAAGGGGTGGTTGCTGGGATGTCACCACTTTTATGTCAAAGTCCCAGATACAGTTTTCTAAGTATACATCTCTCTAAATATCTAAGGTTTATAGTCTGTTAACATGCATATTATTGTCCAGCAAGAAAATCACTTTGGAATGAATATAAATATGACAGGGTTTCAGACGTCTGCTTTACCTAGAAGGCTAAAGGATTACATTGGTTCCTCATAATGTCTACGATAGGAGTGTTTGGACTTGAAATGTTACAAATTAACTGAGGAAAGTAAATGACCTTTCTGTTATTATTTCACGAGTTATGACATATACTGAAAGTTTAGAGTCTTTGCTAATAACCAGTTAATCAGGAATGTGTATTGGCCATTGCCCCCCAGCTGAGCCATTTACGACAGGGTGTCTGTTACCACTCGAGGTACTCAGGCCTGTTGAGTGACATTTTTATTAGAGTTTCCAGGTGGAAATGTGGATTCAGCTAATAGGCATGAGAGAATCTGCCTCTGTCCCCTCAAGCATCTGATAAGGTGGTTCTGGCATCAGCTTAAAGTTTGTGTATTGTATAAACTGAAGGGAGGAAAGGTCACTGTGGCTATGCCTTCTTATGACAAAATGGCACGGGAGACTTGTGACATGAACAAAATGGCTGCTACATGCACAGCTATTTGTGTACCCAGTACGCATGACCATTACAGCACCTGGTAGCATGCTTTCATGTACGGTGGTAGACTTTGCATGATATAGACCTAGCTTTTAGGTGTGTATGAAAGCCTGAATCAAAAAGGACTACACTATCTTAGAATCTAGCCTTCAACAGACATGCTGTCATAGCCAGTGACTGTGAAGCAGGATGGTAAAGTGGCCCATGATACAAAAGATCTAGAAGTGTCCATGGGATGTCTGCCAGGAGTCCAGATGAGGTCAGTGTGCCTCGTTCTCCCGAGTTCAGGGCAAAGAAAATTGCCAGAATGCCTTGCATCTCAATCTTGTGGAGCAGATAAGGAAGGAGCTTCAGAGCAGAAAGGGCATTTATCAGGTTGTACTGCTTCTCTTTCTGCAGCTAGACATCTGTTTCCTCCCTGATGGCTGATGCTGTGCAATTGAATCAGAATTGGATGACCAGGCAGTTGAGTAGTCCAGTGTTTTGGGGATAGAAAGATCATTTCAGACTGGAGGGTGTCCACAACACCTGCCCAGCCTCTCGTCATGAGGATCTTCCAGGATAGTGGAAGAGAATATTTGCTTGACTCCAGGGGCTGGTTTGGTGATCCACCAGCCAGAGACATTCTGTTCCTAGGTGTCAGGCACATTGGTAGGCCCAGTGACTAACTTCTTGTCCCATGCGGCTAGAATGTTGAGTTGCAGCGATCTGGCGTGGAACTGGGGAATTGGGACTGACTTGAAGGTCAGCCATGCAAATAAGGCAGAGTTGGATGGCCCCTGGACTATAGGGTCCATGTCTGGGAGCAAAGAGGGAGACATTTCTGTGGATGAACGAAAACTCTAGACTGAGCAGTCTCCAGGATAAGACCCAGGTATTCCAAGCAATGAGTTGGTTCCATCTGTGACTTATGAAGGTTCAGGATCCAACTAAACCTTTGTAGAGCCTGGACAGTCCATCTGACATTGTCTGACAAGTAGGTATCCCACTGTGGGAATGTCCTGTGGGAAAAACAAGGCTAGCACGGGAGCAAAGACCTTGATGAACACTCGAGGTCCAGTAGACAGACCAAAAGGAAGGGCAACAAACTGGTAGTGTTGTGTGCTAGAAAGATGGGGACATGCAAGCACACATTCTTGATATCCACAGAGGCCAGGTCTCTGGAATGGAGGGAGGCAATGACTGACCTGTTGGATTCCATGAAAACCTGTGCACGCAAATGAAGACATTTAAGGCTCGTTTACACATACAGTGCCCTCTTTAGAGGGCATTTAGCAGGTAGGCTGTTTTAACCCCTTAAACCCAATTGTAACAACATCTGCCCACCTCTCCACCTCAGCCAGAGGAAGCTTTATATTCATTTATAGAATACAAAAATTACAGTGAATGGCTGAGCAGAATCCAGCCTGACTATTTCATAGAAGTGAAATTGGAAGTCTCTGTCCCACTGCCAGAACACTGCTCTCCATTACCTGTATGTAGCCTTAGCTGCATACAGTATAGAGCGATCTCAGCAAGCGCACCTGCTAGTGCAGTAAATAGTTTGCTTGGGCCAGCTTGCTCCATACAACCTATTTACAGGGACAATAAACGTGGAATTTTTATTTTTTATATTATTTTTAATAAAATTCAAATTAGGTTAAAAGCAGATGTTTAAGTAGCATACATTTGTAAATACATGTGACACCAGAATGCTACATCAAGGCACTTCTTGCAAAGTGTGGTGCCCAACTTTTTATGTGGCACTTAGGGCCCCCGCAGACACTGTATTTCAATCTCCTTATTAAACAAAAATCAATACAGCGCTTACAGTTGCAATAAACAACACAAATTGTCAATATATAACACAGTGTCTTGCAACATGCCAAGGTGCTCCAAATCAGTAGAAAGTGCTTCATATGAAATTGCTGTGCCATGTACCACACTCCCCTCGTGTCCCCACTCACCAGAAACAATGGACCCTCAGCTTTGCAGTTTCGGGGTCAAACAGGCTGTGGGGACACTACAAGGCAGTAGTCATCTTGGAAGTGTGCTTGGGGTCGTTATGTTGGAAAACTGCCCTGCGGCCCAGTCTTTCGAAGGGAGGGTATCATGCTCTGCTTCAGTATGTCACAGTACATGTTGACATTCATGGTTCCCTCAATGAACTGTAGCTCCCCAGTGCCAGCAGCACCAGACCATGACACTCCCACCACCATGCTGGACTGTAGGCAAGACACATTTGTCTTTGTACTCACCTGGTTGCCGCCATAAGTTTATCTTGGTCTCATCAAACCACAAGACATGGTTCCAGTAATCCATGTCCTTAGTCTGCTTGTCTTCAGCAAACTGTTTGCGGGCTTTCTTGTGCATCATCTTTAGAAAAGGCTTCCTTCTGGGACGACAGCCATGCAGACTAATTTGATGCAGTGTGTGGTGTATGGTCTGAGCACCGACAGGCTGGCCCCCCACCTCTTCAAACTATGCAGCAATGCTGGCAGCACTCATACATCTATTTCCCAAAGACAACCTCTGGCTATGACGCTGAGCACTCAACTTCTTTGATCGACCATGGCGAGGTCTGTTCTGAGTGGAACCTGTCCTGTTAAACTGCTGTATGGTCATGGCCACTGTGCTGCAGTTCAGTTTCAGGGTCTTGGCAATCTTCTTATAGCCTAAGGCCCCTTTCCCACGGGCAGACCGTTGAGGTCCGCCTGTCAGTTTTTTAGGCGGACTTGAACAGATGCTCCATACAGGTCTATGGAGCGATGGATGTCAGCGGTGACATGTCCGCTGACATCCGACCCGCTAAAGTGTGACGGATGGAAACCCTATTTTTTCATCCGTCTGGCTGATCAGATGAAAACGGACTCTACGGTCCATCTTCATCTTATCCCCCATAGAGGAGAGCGGCGCTCTGACAGGTCGGTCCCCTGCACAGTGTACACGGACACGTCTGTGTGAAAGGGCCCTAAGCCATATTTATGTAGTGCCGAAGCTGTTTAAAATTCAATAATGCACTCTCACACTCTGCTCCGCACATGCTCTCTATTATCGCTACTGTGCCTAAAATCAGAGCCACTAGAGGTCAATCTGCAGACAACGTTAAAGTGGTGTTCCGACCAAAATTATACTTTTTAAATAAAATTACCCATATAATACACAAGCTTAATGTATTCTAGTAAAGTTAGTCTGTAAACTAAGGTCTGTTTTGTTCATTTATAGCAATAGTTTGTTATTTTATAAACTTACAGCAGGCCGTGGCCATCTTAAGTGTGGGCATCTGAAGCCAGACTGTATTTCTTCCTGGATCTCAATCTTGCAGATCTCGCACATGCTCAGTGCATCACAAGCAGTGTAATAGGTTTTAGGTCAGGTTTCCATAGCAACGGCAGTGTCAGAGGAAGTTGCCACCCCTTCCTAGAAGGCATTGCAAACAGGAAATGATGCGATGAGCCACGGCTAGGGAGGAGGAAGTGAAAAATGAATACAGCAAATATACAGTAGGTGCTGAGAAAAAAAATTTAAAAATATCCAATTTGTTTGCAGTGCACAGTTTAGTGAGGGATGCTGAAGAGTTGTAAAAGTGGGTGGAACTCCACTTTAAGATTTACTGTTGCTGAAGGGGGCAAAAAGCAATAGGAATGACTGACTGTGCGGAGGAAACACAAATTAGGGAGAGAGAATAGAAAAGGAGAGGTGACAGGACAAACTCTGCTGCCAGGAAGACATAAATCAGTTAAATTTACAAGGATAGTGTCTCATCTCCCTGATATTCTCACTTTTCTCCCTCAATGGCAGCATGTGAACTTCAGCACGATAGAGCTTCTGTCAGTTTTCCTCTCTATTTAAACCAAGACATACAATCAAGGCTGGAAATCTACATATTTCAATTTAAGAAAGTGACATATAGTTTTTGAGACCATGGAGAAAGGGACAGTTACCAATAAAGATGTGACTGCTCTGGGCTTTAACAAAACGGCAGCCTCCAGCAAGAAGACATAGGAGCATTGCTGAGGACAATTTACATCACACACTAATTTTCGCAGCATAATTATTAATGTGTAATGTATGTTCTTTTGCTAAAGAACATTCATTGCTCACTAGGGCAGGGGAAGGCTTGGAATGCAGCCTATACAAAACTCCAATTTGTAGCCCAGGGAAACCCCCCTCCTGCATCCACGCGTCTGAGATGCAAGCCGTCAATGCGTCCACAAAGGTTAGGTTTTCCCTGCTCTTAAAAGTGGGGATTCACCTTCATACTTTGAGTTGGCAGACCTTGCAAGTGGGTGGGGAACCAAGCTTGGAGGATTTCGAAGGATAGGTTTGGGGGGCATTGAAGGAATGAAAGGGATATTTCCTATGAGATGAGGAAGATGATTTTGCTGTCTGTAGTCATCTTCTGCTTAGGAAGATGGGTGCCCTTGCTACCAGTAGCATTCTTGATGATACTGTCAAGAGCCGGTCCAAAGAGATGCTGTTCCTCGAACACCATGCGGATCAAATTCATTTTACACAAGGGTTCCACAGTGCAGCACTTTAGCCTAAGTGCTCTACGCATATGAACGGAAACAGGATGCTTCTAGAAAACCTTCACATCTGAAATATACCAGTGTGGGCATCTGCTGACCACATTTTATCAGTGAGGCATCAACCTCAGCAGCAGTTGCATCTATTTTAAAGGAATTTGACCAGTCAGACATGTATGGACAAAGTAGCATCACAGCCAAAATTAGATGAAAACCAGGACCTGCCAGCAAGGTCAGAGCTCTAAGAAAAGGCTTCAGGCTTATCAGTTGGGGCCTTAAAAACATGCACAACCTCTACCGGAGCAATACACCCCTGTTAAGGAAGGCCACTGCCAGATCTACAGTGGCAATAAACCACTTCTGTACAAAATCCTCAGTAATTAGAAACAAGGCTAGTAAACGTTTGGGGACACACACACACACACACACACAGCTTGTCAGGGTGTTCTTCGTGGTGAAATAGTTGGAAAAGCAGGTGCAAAAGACCTTATACATTTTTAATGCCCCAACACTAGAAATAGCACTGATGGAAGCAACAGGCTGCCCCTCTAGTTGCAGAGCGGTGCACACAGCATCAATAAAGCTGAAACGGTCTCCTTTAATTTGAGAGTAAGCTCAGTCAAGGACTGGAGCAACTTGAAAGTTTGGAAGCCGTTAAGGCCGCAGGCAAATCAGATAGAAAATCTGCAAGATAGGGCGTGGTAGCGCTTCTGTGGCCTCTACAATCAGGGTTAGCAAATACCTGCGACTGTGTGGTGGTAAAGCGGCTCAGAGTAAGAGCCTAGGCCCTAGGTACTCGTGCTACCTGGACAGCTTGTAGCAGATGAGGGTTAGATGACTGGAGGTAACCAAAGTCACTGTACGTGGGCAAAGGCAACATATTAAAGCTCCTTGCGTCTCTGGGCAAACAAGAGCAGCAACGTGAAGATGTTTCCCTGGGGCTGTATGGAGAGAGAGGGAGCAACATTGCTCCAAGCAGGTGACATCTCTCAGTTCAACAGCATTACGCCTTCTAAGGAACTGGGGATTGAAGACAGCGAGCAAGCCAAATATTTGGGATAGCTTCCCTGGGCTTGGCCTGACAGATCTAGTCAGTGAGTCATCAGACATAGGACAAGTGCAAAGGCAATGGCAACAGCTCTGGACCTAGTAAGCGCTCCACAGGTAACTTTAAATTAGAATGAGGTCTGGAAAGCAGTGCCAAATTTAAATTCTACACTATCCCCTACATCCAGCCCAGGAGGGCAGTACCCCAAAAGCCAGGCTGAAAATGATAGTGCCACATAGCTGCAATTGAATAACCAAAGCTCCAACAGTGATCTACAGAGGAGTATTCATTGCAGAAAAATCAAGGAAAAAAAAGTGCTAGCAAAAAATAAGTTAGCTTTAACAGAGCAGAGCTGTAGAAAGGACATCCATCCTTCCAGGACATTAGCAAAAAACTGAATCATAGTGGTAGTGGGAAGGGTTATCCTGGGCTGGCCTGCAGTTTTTTTTTTTGTTTGCCAGTATATAATCATCCTGTAAGCTTATAACCTGAAGGTTAAAGACTTCCTGTGTCATTCAAAAAAATAAAACGAAGTGGCATGTTAGGACCCTGACCCAGGCAAAGCAGAGCAGTGTCCATATACAGGTGCAGCTCATAAAATTAGAATATCATCCAAAAGTTAATTTTAGAATTTAAATTAAAAAAAAGTGAAACTCATTATTATATATAGAGTGATATATTTTAAGTATTTCTTTCTTTTAAATTTGAGGAATATGGCTTACGGCCAGTTAAAAACTCAAAATTCAGTATCTCAGAAAATTAGATTATTACATAAGACCAATAAAAAAAAAAGATTTTTAATACAGAAATGTTGGCTTACTGAAAAGTATGTCCATGGACAGTCAGTGATGACTCGGGAGCCATGTCATCTGCTTGTGTCGGTTCACAGTGTTTTATCAAGTCCAAAGTCAGCATAGCTCTCTACCAGGAAATTACAGAGCACTTCATGCTTCCCTCTGCTGACCAGCTTTGGAGATGCCGATTTCATTTCCCAACAGGACTTGGCACCTGCCCAAACTGCCAAAAGTACCAATACCTGGTTTAATGATCATGGTATCAGCAAACTCGCCTGACCTAAACCCCATAGAGAACCTGTGGGGTATTGTCAAGAGGAAGATGAGAGACACCAGACCCCCCAACAATGCAGACGAGCTGAAGGGCATTATCAAAGCAACCTAGGCTTCCATAACACTTCAGCAGTGGCTAAGGCTGATAGCCTCCATGCCACGCCACACTGATGCAGCAATTCATGCAAACGGGGCCCCCAACCAAGTATTGAGTGCATACTATACTGTACATCAGTGGTTCTCAGCCTGGGGATCGGGACCCCCTCGGGGGTCGAATGATGATTTACCAGGGGGTCACTGAATCTTGGGCTGTTCCTGAAGCCCGCACCACTCTCCCAGCCTTTTTGCGGCCGTCCAGCAGGGCTGTTCCTGGAGCCAGCGGCCGCCCACTCAACCTCTTCACAGCCGCCCATTCAGTTCACGGCATGGCTAGAGGTCAGCTGACTGGTGAGGAATGTGAAGTGGGAGGGGCTGGAGGAGACCCTATCTCCTGATTTCGGCATATTTGTCACTGCTTCGAGACACCAGTCGGAGACACAGTGAGTAACACTACCTGTGATTATAGTTGCCATTAAAAGTTCCCACTACAGTTCTCAGATCAGCAGATGACCCTGATCAAGAGCACCTAAGTTGGCTGATCAGAACTCCCCCAGCACTGCCACTCGTCCCATTCCCCCCACCAAGGAGTAAGAGAATGAATAAAAATAGAGAATACATGGGAGGGAGAAGAAAGGGGGGGGCAAAGAATAAGGGAGAGAAAGGATAAGAGAAAGAACAAGAAAGTTGGCTAGAGAGAAGGATGAGGGAAAAAAACTAGAAATTAGGATAGAGAGCGATAAAAGGGAAAGAAAGGAGAACAAAGAGTGGTACATCCTAAAATGTACCATAAGGGGTTTTAATACTGTATGAGTGGAAGGGACTTGGGTGCTGACAACCCACGTAAAGGAAAATAATTTTACTGTTGGGGTCCCCACAACTTGGGAAATTTTATCAAGGGGTCACGGCACTAGAGAACCATTTCCTGTACATGGACATACTTTTCAGTAAGCCAACATTTCCAGGGATGCACCGAAACATATCGGCCGAAAATGGCCTTTTCGGCAATTTTGAAAGAGAATTCTTGCCGATAATGGGGCCGAAATGCCGCCCATTGCCGGGCCATCTTCCTGGCTCGCCCCGGTCCTCTCTCCTCCTCCTCCCAGAGCGGCGATCTCCGTGTGTCCTGGAGCTGTGAACTGAATTGCCCGGGCAGCTGCAGTAACAATGTCCCGCCTCCTGTGACAGACGGCACACTTGAATCAGCGTGACGTGATTACAGGAGGCGGGACATTGTTACTGCAGCCGCCCGGGCAATTCAATTCACAGCTCCAGGACACACAGAGTTTGCCGCTCTGATCCGGGCACGGGTGAGGCTGCATTCAGACACTGGCAAGCTGCATGAGGGGAACAGGCAGGCTGCATGAGGGGAACAGTGTGTGCCCAGAGCAAGCATTACTTCAGATGTTTGTCCGCAGCTAATCCACAAGATTTATGTGCCCACAGTGCTGCTGCCTCCGGAAGAGTCATTTGTTCGCCTCTGAACACGGCAAACTATCCACCTCTGGCCGCTTGTGTGACTGTAGCCATGCTATATAAAACCAGGTCACAGGCCAAAAGCTGTACTCCCTTTACTGACCATATTAAAAAAAAATAAATAATAATAATCTTGATTTTGACCCAGCTAGGCTTTTATCGCCATGTGATAGAATGGGGAAGGGTTAAGTTGTTATTGCTAGTAGAGGTAAAGATATGATCATTTCCAATAGAAGTCTGTTGGAAGGCAACCGGTAGCTTGCTTGGGGCCAGTTCACACCAGAGGCAGTTCCGTGCGCTTTTTTTTCCGCACAAAATGCATTGACACTATTTTCCATGTATTCCAATGGCTCTAGTTCACACCATGCAGTCCGTTTACGCACCGGAAACTGACTGCATGGTGTGAACTAGAGCCATTGGAATACATGGAAAACACTGTGCACGCATTTTTTTATTGGGCAGGCTGCATCTGAGGGGAACTGGTGAGGCTGCATTGATCTTCTGTACTATGTCTGCAGTCTCTGACCATCTCCTGTAGCACGTCTGCAGTCTCTGACCATCTCCTGTAGCACGTCTGCAGTCTCTGACCATCTCCTGTAGCACGTCTGCAGTCTCTGACCATCTCCTGTAGCACGTCTGCAGTCTCTGACCATCTCCTGTACCATGTCCCCAGTCTCTGACCATCTCCTGTACCATGTCCCCAGTCTCTGACCATCTCCTGTATAAAAATATTTTTTAAAAACAATCATTTTCGGTATCGGTTTTTGGCCTAGTGTGTTTTTCGGTATCGGTTTCAGCACCAAAAAACCCATTCGGTACATCCCTAAACATTTCTGTATTAAAAATCCTTTTTTATTGGTCTTATGTAATATTCAAATTTTCTGAGATAATGAATTTTGGGTTTTCACTAGCTGTAAGCCATAATCAAAATGAATTAAGAAAAGCTTGAAATATATCTCTGTATGTAATGCATGTTTCACTTTTTGAATTTACTTACTGAATAAGTTAACTTTTTGATGATATTCTAATTTTATGAGATGCACCTCATGCTCTCTCCTGCAGATGTAGACAAAGCCTCACCGTGCACCACCACCCCATCCACTCACGTTACATCCTGCGAGTTATCCATGTCACGCTTCCAGCCAAAAAGGACCCAAAAATGGGGAAAAGCGAGTGATTAGATTAAAGCCAACAAGGATGAGCCATATTGGATGGAACTGGAAGTGACGTAAGCCACCATTCAGGAGCTAAAGTTGAAAAAGAGAAAAAGAAAAGAACTGAAAAAGGTCTCTCAAATCTGTTTAGAGAAGGCTGCCAAAACTTTAAGTGTATGGAAAGCCACATTTTTTTTTTTCAGTTTTAGAAAGATGGTTAGAACTTGTGTCAGGTTTTTAGTCCTGTTTTTTTTTTTGGTACAGAAAGTGAAGATAAAATCTCCTGAATGAGACACGGACAGCAAAAAAAAGGAAGTCTGACTGTATAAAAAAAAAAAAAAAAAAAAAAAAAAAAAAAGAAGTTTTGCCTTTACATATACTTTAGTGACCAGATAAGCATATTGGTCTGAGGCCCAACTTAGAGTAACTTTGAAAGTCTAAAACCAGAAGACAAAATGCAGTTTGGACAGCCTACCCTCCATGCAAAGAGTACTCTTTTTGGAGTCTTGCTTTTGCTGCAATTGTACATGGTCACTTTAGGGGTTAGGTGTAAGAGAAAGAGAAGTGTGGAAATAACAAACACACTCACCAAGATGGCTGCACCGATTCGATGCTTCAGCTGTCCCCTGCTGTCTCTACACCAAGACCAGAACGATTAAAGACCGCTTATCCCACAGTTCTCCAGTCTGCTCTGAGCACAGAGTAGTGACTGTCAGTCACAAGCTCTGTCCCTCCAGTGCTCACTGGAGTGCTGGGCTGGGGAGATGGCAGGAGCCGCTGGCTTAGCCTCTCAGCGGTACGTATCATTGTTGTTGGGTTCCCTGCTGAGCCCAGAGCGGCTGTGTGACATCAGCTGACAGAGGACTTTAGCCCGCTGTTGGCTGAATATGGGTCACAGTAGTGCAGAACTAAGTGCACTCCTGTGACCCACAGAAGTAGTATGGCAAAAAGAGTTTTCCTTCTTTAAGGAACATCATTGGTCTTCTGGTTAGTGCCTCTTTGGAGGCCACCTCAGTAACCCAGGCAAGCAAACCAATAAAAGCAAGCATTTTCTTCTCTCTAAAAATTGCTCCAAAAGTCTCACATGTATCCAAGTCTCACATCTATCCATTTTACTTCATGCAATAGTCCTTCCCACCAACAGGAGGACAATAAAAATTGAAAATGCAAAAATGTTAGTGTCTTGTACTAGTTACTTTAAAGTATAACTAAAGCACAAACCTTTTTTTTAGTTTTGGATAGAGTGGAGAGGGATTCAAACCTGTCAGGTTTTTTTTGCTGTCTGTGCCCCCCCGTTAAGAAGACTCATCCTATTTGTCCTGTTTACCATTATCAGTGAAAGTAAAAGAAAATTTTGGGTTACCCCCTAAAAAGTAAGAGAGGGGGAAATCTTCCAATGGGGATACTAGTTCTGTGACCTGGGGGTCCTCAAGGAATTCCTCTCACTTTGGCTATGTGACAGGAAGTGAAGGAAAATCTCAGCAATGGAACACAGATTGTGAAAAGAAATCTGGCAGGGGTTATAACCCTCCCTTACACTATTCAAAATTAAAAAAAATAAAAAAGTTTTGTCTATAGTTCTACTTTAATGTAAACTAAACCCATCTATAATAAACTCACAATATGTACTTACTAGCAATACACTACATTTTCCCTTTAATACAAATTTTTGCTTGGGACACACATTCTTGTTTTTTTATTTTAAGTGTGAACTCTAGGCAAACCACTAAATATGCAGTTGAAATTCCTATATGGAAGCTTTCTTATCTGTCAACTGTATTTCTATTCATCCAGTCCTGAGATGTACATATCCCCGCCAGACCTTAGAGCCAGCCCAATGACCTCACTTTTTTTCTGCTGCAATTAACCCAACACAGCTCACACATCTTCCTGCCTCCATCCTGTGACTGCAAAGTGAAGGAGTTGCCTGAAGTTCAGCTTTAAAGCAGCCAATTACTTGACAACTGTTGTCAAGATTGGTGTTACAAGGTGTGCAGCACCATAAACATTGGTAGTAAAAACAAACATCTAGACTTTCTGTGTTTCACCAGTCATCCAAAAGCCTTCTGTAGACAGCAACAGACTACAGAGATATATTTCCTAAGAGGCCATTTACATCCATCTGAAACATCTTCCTCCAAACAGGTGCTTATCAGCAACTTACAATTCCACCCCAATATCTTTACCTTTGAGTTTTACACTTTAAACCAGGGTTTTTCAACCAGGGTCCCTCCAGGAGGTTGCTAAGGGTTCCCTGGGCAATGAGCAATTTCTGCCTCTCAGATAAGCTCCCGCTATCCCATCATATCCCAATGACCACAAGTGTAAGGAGCATTCTTCCCACTGTCCATGACACGAATATATCATGAGTTGTAGATGTATTGTTTTTTAGTAGGGGTTCCCTGAGACCGGAAAGTTATTTCAAGGGTCCCTCTGTGTTGAAAATTTTAAGAAAAAGGCTGCTTTAAATTGTACTCCTGCTAAAAAGACTACCACATATGTATAACATTACTTCAAAGGGTTTTAAACCCCACATAATTGAGATGGACAGAAGTTGGATGAGGTATAATTATGTTCCATTCTGATTTAATGCCACTAGATATCGTATGATCTAGGTCAGTGGTCTCCAAACTGCGGTCCCTGGGCTGGATGCACCCTTGGCTTACCACCCTTGGGGCACGGTTATTCCCCCTGACATCAATGATGAATCACCATTCCTCCCACTGACACAAACGATGGCGGGTTAAATTCTTCCATTGACATATGACATGGCACCATTCTTCCTGCTACTGACCACAGGCCTTATGTAAATTTTTATTTTTTTACCCCATAGGCCTGAGACAGTGCCTACGGCCAATGATACTGGGGCATTTTCTTCTGACTCTTACTACTGGCCACAGTCTGTCCCCCCTAAAGTCTGAAGGACATTAAACGAACCCTTTCTTTATAAAGTTTGGAGACTGCTGATCTAGGTGACAGAAAACATTAAGAAACATGACCAGCAGTTCCATTTGATCCAAGACCAATGGTAAGTGTGACAATTTAATTTCAACAAATGATTTTAATTCATACTTGTTGTACACTTATTTTTTTTAGCAACTCTTGGAAAGGCTGCATGGATGAAGAAACTTACGTTATCATTAAACATTTAGAAAGCCAAAAGGTTTTAATTGTCTCCATGCACTACACAATAAGTGCATATTCAGAAACAAAACATTTCAGGGAAACCTGTCTTAAAAAGAAATATGTAGGCATTGCTGGTCTTCTGAAAATGCCAGCTGCTTGGCTGTCATGCTGACCCAATGGCTTCATTACTGAGCTGGAATAAGTAAAAAGAGATAAGTCAGAGTTTTCTTTGAGTTGCTTAATTTGCTGCATGCTTATTCCAGATCTGTGACTCTAAAGTAAGCCAAACACAGCCAGGCAACTAGCAGACCTCAGATAGCAGCCCTTGAATTTTAATTCTGACAGACATACTTAATAGATATTGAGAGGTGAAATGTTGATACAACAGTTAAGATTCCCTATCACGTCAAAATAGTTTCATCAATCTGTTCATTGGAGTCAGGCTGAGCTGCAAGCTTCTTCAGGGACCTGCGGTGACATTCGTTTAGCATCTCTAGGCTGGCTGTGTCCAGTATCTTAGTCATATCCTGGTAAAAATTAGAAAAAAATATAATTGACGATGGTGAATATTTTAAGGAATGCACCATTATAACAGAAGGGAACAAATGACAATATAGCAATAATATTACATTGCTCAACAAATGAGTTCCTGAAATACATAAATTACCACTGCTCTAGCTCTACATGTCCAGTAACAGAAATTACTGGAATTTAAGCTTTGTTTGACTGGATATACTGACATAACAACAACCAAGTACACAAATAATGATCGCAAAATTTGCTGGCTTATGTAAAATTGCAACAAGGATTTTAAATACTTAATTGAGCCCAGCACAATCCAGCAGGAGCCATTGGCTCCCACTGCTGACAATCACAGCCAGTAAGCCAATGAGGAGAGGGGGGCATGGATGAGTCACAGGTCTGTGTGTGAATGGACATGCAGAGCAGAGGCTCATCAGCAAGCCTGCTTGGGTGCCCCGAGAGCAAGTTGCTTGCTCTGGGGCACTCGACAAGAGTGAGGTGCCAGAAGTGCCAGAAGTGCCAGCTGGGGACCAGAGAAGAGAAGGATCACAGCTGCTCTGTGCAAACACACTGTACAGAGTAGGTAAGTATGACATGTTATTTTTTTTTTATTGCCTTTAATATCACTTTAAAGCAAACCTGTACTTGGCCCAATCAGAGCAAAGTAAAAGGTTTAGATTCTATGAATTGTACTAACATAACAAAATCCTCAAAAATCACTGTATACACATTCTATATAATCTTTGCATCAGATCATACCAAAATTGAAAGCTCCCCTCTTCTATTTTGTTGTAGAAGCTCTAAGAAATTCCTTTGGGGAAGCAGGGGACTCATTCAAACACCCAGCACTGCACTGTGAGGGTCAAGGGAGCAAGTCCCTTGCTACACCAAACCCAGAAAATGCCAGTTTTTTTGTATAGCTCCCACAACCAATTTGGGCAGTGGGGTACCAAGTGGAAATAAGTATAAGCAGAGTAAGATGCTTGCTACTCAGCAAATCTTTTTATCGACTAGGGATAAAGTATAGGATCACTCTAAGGGACTTGACATATTCAACACCTGAAAAGCAGGAAGTAGACAACCATTTTAAACATTTGAAACCTTCATTATTTACACACACAGACACTTAGGTCTCTTGCACATGGGATGCCTAAAATTGCCACATTTTTAGGCATTCAATCATTTTTCAATACTGAACTAAATGCAGCCCATTGTTTTAATGAGCATGCGCACACAGGAGTAAACTTGAGCTGAGCATACAGTGCCTTGAAAAAGTATTTAAACCCCTATGAAATTTTCCACATTTTGTCATGTTACAACCCAAAACGTAAATGTATTTTTTTTGCATTTTATGTGATAGACCAACACAAAGTGGCACATAAATTATGAAGTGGAAGAAAAATGATAAATGGATTTCAAATTTTTTTTACAAATACATTTCTGAAAAGTGTGTCATGCATTTGTATTTAATCCCCTTTACTCTGATACCCATAACTAAAAAATCTAGTGGAACCAGTTGCCTTCAGAAGTCACCTAATTAGTAAATAGAGTCCACCTGTGTGTAATTTAATCTCAGTATAAATACAGCTGTTCTGTGAAGCCCTCAGAGGTTTGTTAGAGAACCTTAGTGAACAAACAGAATCATGAAGGCCAAGGAACACACCAGACAGGTCAGGGATAAAGTTGTGGAGAAGTTTAAAGCAGGGTTAGATTATTAAAAAAAACTTTGAACATCTCACAGAGCACTGTTCAATCCAAAGAGTGGCAAGAAGAAAGCCATTGTTGAAAGAAAGCAATAAGAAGTCAGTTTGCAGTTTGCGAGAAGCCATGTGGGGGACACAGCAAACACTTGGAAGAAGGTGCTCTGGTTAGATGAGACCAAAATTTTACTTTTTGGCCTACAAACAAAATGCTATGGGTGGCAGAAAACTAACACTGCACATCACCATTTTGTGGGGATGCTTTTCTTTAGCAGGGACAGGGAAGCTGGTCAGTGTTGATGGGAAGGTGGATGGAGCCAAATACAGGGCAATCTTCGAAGAAAACCTGTTAGAAGTCTGCCAAAGACTTGAGACTGGGGCGGAGGAACACCTTCCAGCAGGACGACCACCCCTAAACATACAGCCAGAGCTACAATGGAATGGTTTAGATCAAAGCATATTCATGTGTTAGAATGGCCCAGTCAAAGCTCAGACCTAAATCCAAGTGAGAATCTGTGGCAAAACTTGAAAATTGCTGTTCACAGACGCTCTCCATCCAATCTGACAGAGTTTGAGCTATTTTGCCAAGAATGGGCAAAAATGTCACTCTAGACGAGTAAAGCTGGTAGAGACATCCCCAAAAAGACTTGCAGCTGTAATTGCAGCGAAAGGTGATTCTACAAAGTATTGGGGGGCTGAATACAAATGCAGCCACACTTTGAGATTTCTAAAAAAAAAATCATAAATTTTCCTTCCACTTTACAATGATGTGCCACTTTGTGTTGGTCTATCCCATTAAAATACATTTACGTTTTTGGTTGTAACATGTAAAAAATGTGGAAACTTTCAAGGGGTATGAATACTTTTTCAAGGTACTGTATATCAGAAAAAAAATACATGTATACGCCACCATTCCTCGGTTAAAAAAAAAAGCTAGAAGAATTTTTACATGCATGTACCCATACGCACAAATATGTGCAACGCTGTATTATACAGCCCATTCTCGCATTTATTTCTCCCAGGAATATTGGATGTTCATACATCAGTATCGTGTGCAAGTAACCTTACACATTTTAATTTCCTTACCTGAAATAGGTTAGTGTCCAGCCTCAATTTTAAAAGATTCACTATAGCCTGGTCACTGTGTGCACGAACGCTTGTGTTTTTGTCCTTAGTGTTGTCTAGCAGCACCTTGAGTATCGGCTTGCTGATCTGAGGATCTAATGGAGGCATATGATCTTTATTGGACCACCAGATCATCTTTTCAGAAATAAGTTTAATATCACTGGAAGGGTTCTGAAGACACTGTGGGAAAACACAAAATATTGATGTTAATATGCAGTAAGGAGAACATTTTAGTAAATGAAGACAAATGTTTTCCAAGTACACAAGATTACAGAGCAAATGAATTGCATGGTGCTAATCCATAGTTAAAACTGAATTCCTGGTATGGGTTACACTGGGCCAGGTTAGACCAAAAAAGTATTCATATGCCATACCTGCGAGATCCTTGTGGAAGCTGGAAATCACTATAGTAGTCACCACTACTACAGTGATGGCTGCTGTCTTCCGTCTTCACAGAGCACCTTGCCTTTTTCTCAATGAAGTTAGGGCATTCTCTGACCGGACGAGGTGGAGAGGCGAGTGGTTACATAATGATCTCCACCTTGTGGAGAACACTTTGCATTCATTAAGAACACAGTCTGAGGCAGAGAACAGAGCCACACTTTAACAGCACAAAGGAAGGAAGGTGACGTAGCAAAGGAAGAATCATCTTGGGGACCGCTGGCAGTTGGACATCACAAAAGGGAAGATAACGACACCGCTGCTCTGTATTGCATATACTTCTCAAGTGCATTTCATCCAGTAAAAACCTGAAGTGATAGCTACAAGGAGGTACAGCAGCATCCTAGTAATGATACAGAGATCGTGGGAACCAAGGGATTGCTGTGTTTTTAACCGCCTCCAGACCGCCAACCGTACATATACTGCGGGGCGGCGGACTGCGTGAAACAACGTACCTGTACGTTGTTTCCTCTTGCTGGGTCTGGGGTGCACACTGCCGGAGACCCGCTCCTGCGGCCGCCAGCCACCCACGATCGTTTCTATGGGAGGCAGGATGGCAATCTGTCTATGTAAACAAGGAAGACTGTTCTGCTACAGAGAAAGAGATCTGCTATTTCTGCTAATCAGGAACAAAGATGCCTCTCTTCCTCCAGTCAGTCCACACCCCCCCTTCCCCCAGATAGAAAGCATTCACTAGGACAGTGATGGAGAGCCTTGGCACCCCAGATGTTTTGGAACTACATTTCCCATGATTCTCAACTACACTGAAGAGTGCATGAGCATCATGGGAAATGTAGTTCCAAAACATCTGGGGTGCCAAGGTTCACCATCACTGCCCTAGGAGCACACTTAACCCTTTGATTGCCCCTGATGTTAACCCCTTCCCTGCCAGTGTCCTTTATACAGTAACAGTGGATTTTTTTTAGCAATGATCACTGTATTGGTGTCACTGTACTGGTCCCCAAAAAGTGTCACTTAATGTCCAATTTGTCCGCTGCAATGTCACAGTCCCGCTAAAAGTCGCTTATCGCCGCCATTACTAGTAAAAATAAAAATGCCATAAAAATATCCCACGGTTTGTAGACGCAATAACTTTTGCGCAAACCAGTCGATATACGCCAATTGGGATTTATTTTAAACCAAAAATATGTAGCAGAATGCATATTGGCCTAAATTGATGAAGAAATGTGATTTTTTACATATTTTTATTGGATGTTTTATAGCAGAGGTGATCAAATACCACCAAAAGAAAGCTCTATTTGTGTAAAAAAAAAAAAAAAGGACATCAATTTTGTTTGGGTACAGCGTCGCACAACTGAGCAATTGTCAGTTCAAATAACGCAGTGCCATACGGCAAAAAATGGCCTAGTCATTAAGGGGGTAAAACCTTCCCAGGCTAAAGTGGTAAACAATGTTACCCTGTGCTGTTTGACCATTTTGTAACACATGGTCAATCAAATCTGGTGAGTTCTACCCATGATGTGCATAATGAAGGATGTGAAGCACAGGCACTTTATCACAATAAAGATTTTCTATCACAATTCTTACCTTGTGGAGGTGGTTGTTTAAACACTACATGGTTTATGGACTTGATAATGGAGTACGTACAGCTGGATTGATTCTGCACAGTTTATTTTTTTTATTGCATTTCTTGTTGGATGGATCATTGATGTATTGAATTGATGCACCTTTATTGATTTGCACAACATTTTTGTCATGATTTAAAACATTTTTTTATACCACTATCTGTTCGGCATTTTTTTGATTTGTATGGAACGGTAAAACGGCCCATATTGGCAGGTGGAGTAGGATTCCCAGATCTGACACCCTATCAGCTGTGACAGCAATCAGAAAAAACAATAAGCGAGTAAGGTCGGCAAAGGATAAATTCTTAATAAGTTCAAAAAGGGAGGAGCATGCTTCACTGAATGTACCAAATTCAAGTCTCACAGAGACACCAGAAACTGTGTGGTGGGGAAAATATGAGCCACCACTTGCATGAAGGCCTTGACGACCAGAGAGTGCAATTTGGCCCATGATAGTACTCAACGCAAACTTCTGATCCAGCCCTGATTGAAGTAAAGTCAGGATACATCCTATGGGGAACTAGCGAGGACTGCCTTTCAATGTTCACAAGAGGCAAAATAAGCCTTCCAGATGTGGTGGTAGACTTTTTGTGAAGTCAATTTTCTGGCACATTGTAGGAATGATTCAACAGCAAGCCCATCAAAGCCAGTGACCAAGAAGGTTGAGAGTCTGCCTGACAATTTTCTATACCCGGCATGTGTATGGCTGACAGTGCTTGAACATGAATTCTCTGCACTGAGCAAAGAATTAGATCCACTTCCCTCTGAGTTGTTAGACTTTCATTCCCACCTTGGGGTTTTATATAAGTCACAGCCTTTGTCGGACTGAACCCCTGTCAGCAGTCCCCAAAGGCAGCTTGTCCCACCTCTAAAGGCCAAAAGTTTTGCAGGTTGAGTATCAAACCAAAGGCTTGCAATAGGTAAACTGTTCATTGAATATCATTCAACAGAACATGGAAAGGATATGCACTCTACAGGTAATCATCCAGGTATCCCACCATGTGAGCACCCTGAGAACGAAGGCAAGGACCAGGGCCAAGAGCTTTGAGAACACTCCAGGAGCCGTTGGCAGGGAGCGCTATAAATTGGAAATGTTTCTTGCCCAGGGAAAATGGCTGATGCAGAAAAAAAATGGGGACATACAACAAAGCATCTTTGATGTCCAGTGAGGCCATGAAGTTCCCTTGAAGTGAGGCAATGGCACACCTGCCGAAGTCGATGCAGAATTTTCATATTCTCAAGTACTTGTTAAGGACCTTGAGGTTCAAAATTGGACAGGTCTCTGGTTTTGGAACTGTGAGCAGATTGGATTAAAACCCTAAAAACATTTCCCCCACTGGCACAGGTACAATTACCCCCAAGGACAGAAGCTGACGAATGCAACCAAGAGGAGAGTAGGTTTGAAGTCATGAACTGGGGAGGGGGACAGGAAAATTACAGTTCATAGCCTTGAGTGAAAACAGACTGAACCCAAAGGTCTGGAATGTCCCGAACTCTGATAGCTGAGAAGGCCAACGGTTGTCTTCCCACTCAAAAGAATGCTTATTGTGCAGAAAGTTTGGAGCAGTGCTTAGCCGACTTGGATTCGAAGGTTGGCATAAGAACTGCTTTCCTGGTGTACTTGGACTTGGAAAACGAGGCCTGTGAAGGACTCGTATTGTATCCTTGTTAGGGCTGCAACTAATGATTATTTTCATAATCGATTAGTTAGCCTATTATTGTTTCGATTGATTAATAACCTTAAAAAAAAAAAAAAAAAAAAAAAAAGTGTGGTGTATAATTTAGTTAATATGTAAAGTTTTAAAAAAAGGCAATTTATTCTTAACTATTTCTCTGCAGTGGTAAATAAAAATAACCAACTACCGTATATGGTTAGGGAGCAAAATATCTAATCCAAAATGGATCCTAGTTCTCAGGATATGTGACTGTCCATACCCCCAGAGCCTAGTTTACCCACTATAGCAGTAATAACAGGTTGCATGGTCAGATAAAATCAGAGTAAAACAAGATTTGAAAAAGACCACAAGTCTCTTATCCATGGTGTCTTTAAAGAGAAGAGATCCTCTATTGGGGCTGTTAGGGATCTGTTGGGGCAGGAAATAGCCCAATTAACCTCCGGGATCACCTATTTTTTTCAGAAATGAGTCCTCTATAGTGGGGGTCTCCAGCCACCCGGCTGCGGCCTCTCTGCAGCCTGGCTGCATGAGACTGCAGGCAGGCGGGCGGCATTAGAGAGCCAGCGGGAAGGCGGACAAGAGAGCAGAGAGATGACAATCTCTCACTGACAGCCCTGCATCACCGAAATTCCACCCTCACTGTGCAGCCGCAGGCAGCAGAGAGATGACATGTCTCACTGCCCACCCTCACTCTGGGACTCAGCCAATGCACGTGCTGAAAAGCTGGGAAGAGAAGCCACTTTCTCTGCCGTCACTGTTGCCTGCCACCAAATTGCCTTTACATTTAAAAAGTGACAAGCTGCATCTGGTATTTTTTGGTGGCAGGCAACAGTGGGAAGCTTCAGCTGGTAGCAGGATAGTGACAATCCGCATCTGGTGGCAGGCGACGTGGCAAGTGACAATCCGCATCTGGTGGCAGGCGACGTGGTAATCCGCATCTGGTGGCAGGCGACGTGGTAATCCGCATCTGGTGACAGGCGACGTGGCAAGTGACAAGCTGCATCAGGTGGCAGTCAACGTGGCAAGTGACAAGCTGCATCTAAAAAGGCAGGTGATGTAGCAAGTGACAAGCTGCATCTGGTGGCAGGCGACATAGCAAGCTGCAGGTGACGTGACAAGCTGCATCTGCTGCAACCCAGTTGTCTCTAAATCTGGCTGTGTCCTGTACTGTATGAACAAGAAAGGGTTTGTAGACAGCGGCTCTTTACATTTTTTATTTTATTATTCATTTATTTTATTTTTACACTGTTGCTCTTTAATTTTTTTTTGCTGTCACAGTGAATGTAAACATCCTGGTGACAGCAATAGGCATTTGACAGGTACTCCTTATGGAGAGATCTGGGTATCTATATGACCCAAATCCCTCCTCTGCCCTTAAAAGCACCAAGATCGGTGTTTTCTATTTTTTTTAAAAACAGTGACGTTGACATCCGGGTAAACCGGAAGTGATGTCAGGTCATCACTTCTGGGATACCATAGCGGAGAGCTGATCAAAGCTGATCCCAACTTTGTTTGCCTTTCCGGCCGGCCAGCCAGCCAGCAGACGTGTCGGCTGGTAGTTCGAGTCTCCAGGTGAGACAGGAGAGCCTAAGCAAACTACAGAAAGGTAGCGGGAGGGGACGCCCCCTCCCACTACTTGTAAAAGTAATCCAGGGGCTAGTTAGCCGCTAGGATTGCTTTTACAAGACAGCAGACCCAGGCTCTAAAAAAACGGTACAAGGATGATGCCTGCAGCTGCAGGCATCATCCTGGTGTAACCACCGAAAGTTCAGTGACATGAGGGTACGTCGCTGGTCCAGAAGTGGTTCATTGTAAAAAACAGCTGACAGCAAAACGATTATATCTGCCTTCACCTAAATCACTTTCTACATTAAGTGAAACTTCAACTGCATTTTTTTTTTGTTGGAAAGGGTAGTATTCTGTCAGGTTTTAACTGCAATGTATTGCCCTCATTGCTTCTTTTGGAGACAACATAGTCACTTGGCCAGGAAGTGAGAGGAAATACAAGAAGGAAGCAGAAAAAAAGAACTTATTTTAGTAAAGTTGGGGAAACAATTATATTGCAGACTCTATCCCATTTGAAATTTATTTTCACTTCCTGTTCTGGCGACAATGCTGTTATTGGGGACAGGAATGTTTTACAGTGCTCTGGGTATCCTTATATTTTAAAACGATAGTTTTCCCAAACATGCTTTTAATCATATTTGCTTCATGTCACAAAGAGTAGTTCACAGACCTACCTTTACAAACAGGGACACAAGCTTGGGTGGAAAATTTCCATTTTCAGTTTCAATATAATATTTCATGAGGTATCCAATTCCTCGGATGCCACTTACTGCAATAGGAATCTATAAAACATTACATAATCAATTGTTATTCAATCAATATGAACACTACAAATGTTAGGGGTTTCATATAGGCGCATAAGGTGCCATGATAATTTCATTTCCAAATAAAATATAATACAGCCTGAAGGCGACACTTAACGTGTTATTTGTCCTTACCCTATCCGCTGTGGCATTATTTAAGACCATAGACTCAACACTACTTGAGAATTTTGTTGTGCACAACTTGCTGGATGCTACATTAATCGCCACAGCTAGAGCCATGCTTCGTCCGTGCCTAACCATCCAGTCAATTCCAGTAGTATCAGCTGTACATGGGGAAAAAAAAAAACAATCAGTTCTTTTGATTCAAGAATAATGTTATCATAAGTCCCAGGACAGAATGATGGCACACACCCGTTTAAAACTTTATATTATGCACAGACTAATAACGAGAGGCTAAGACTGCCCAAATATTATATTAGGGTTATGGGTGAACTGGATTGCCACGTTTACTGAATCTGTTAGTTTAAGACAGGGGTTAGCAACCTTTTTTCACTTAAGGGCCAGATTCAATGTATGTGAATGCATAGAGGGCCACATTCACCTGCTAATAAAGATAATGATCCTAACATAGTAATAATAACAGTACAGGTTTACCTCACTTTAAGGTGCTTCATTAATACAAAGCCAGTTCACCCTGAGGGAGCATGTGGCTGGGGATTCTGAATTTACTGCTCCCTCCCCCATCCTGGCACCCAAGGGTGGCTGACGCCAGCACTGCCAGCCAGCATGGTCTGGAGATGGGATCCCTGTGCCCCCAAAGCAGAGTCATCTGTCCCCTGCACCCCCCCCCACCACCACCACCACCACTGTAGTGTCCTCTGTACCCACCATAGTGTCCTCTGTCCCCCTCCAACACACACACACACACTGTGTGTAGAACTCTATCTTACACAGGTGTACAGCGAGCAGAGCAGAGATCGGTATCACAGGGCTGGATGGGGAAGGGAACTGCTGGTTACCTTTTCACATTAACAGGCTGGTGATTAGTTGCTAGGATTGCCCAGAAACCAATCACCTGCTGTCTAATGTAAAAGTTAACTCCAGCGGTTCCCGCCCCCATGCAGCCCTCTGATACCGGCCGTTTGCCACTGTCCAATGAAGAGGACAGTGGCGAAAATGTCCGCAGGCGGGGTGCCCGTGAATTAATCACGGGCACTGACCGGCCGGACATCTGGCGGTGGCGGGCCGGGTGCGGCCAACAGGCCATGGGTTGCTGACCCCTGGTCTAAGACTTGAAATGACAAACAAGAAAACTCTTAGGCAACTGTAAACCTGGTCTACTAACCCAAGAGATGCTGTTGTAGAACTACAGAAAGTTCTTCATCAGGAAGAAAGGCACAGAGCTCTCCAAGGCAGCCAGCAGATGCCATACGTGTAGCATCCTGAAAATGAAAAAAACAGTAAAGGAGTTTTGAAGCAGGTAAGGCTGAATATAGTATATAAAACAAAGCACAGCATTAAACATGTCTAAGGGCCAGCTCACACCGGAATACTGATTTTTACTTCAGAATAGGCCTGGTCCTTAAGTGGTTGCACACACTTCTTTTTTGTTTTAAACTATCAACCAATATATTAACTGGTAAAGAAATGCTTTAGTTTACTCCAGAATATAAACATAATATGAGAGATCCATGTTGCATATTTGGCAATGTTTGGCTGGGCTTCTCCTATGGGTCACAGGAGTGCAATTCGTTTTGCACCTGTGACTGGTTTTCAGCAGAGAGCGGTCTGAGGTCTGCTCTCTGCTGACGACACACAGATCAGTGCAGGCACCTCATCACCTGGAAGTCTGGATCCACCAGGTGCCTGGACCGATGGCTGTCTCAGCCTCTCAGCGAACCGCTGAGACAGCAGCTCCCTGCCCCTCCACAGCTAAGCGCTCCAGTGAGCGTGGAGGAGCTGAGAGAACCGAGCCATTGGCAGTGTGCGATGGCTCGGTTCTCAGTGCAAAGTAGCCGGGGGACAGATGCAGCATCAGACCGATGCTGCATCCACCTAGGGAAGTGTAATGGGAGAAAAAAAAAACAAAACCATACTTCTTTAAAAGGAGCTGTAAACCCTTAGGGTTTTTTACCTTAATTCTATGCATGAAGTTGAAAAACCTTCTGTCCTGCAGCTCCCCCCCCCCCCCAGAGCCACCATTTTTCTTACCTGAACCCGATTGTTCCAGCTTCGAGGATGAGCAGCTCCAGCCGCTGTCTCTGGTCTTCATTGGATAGATAGCAGCAGGAGCCATTTGGCTCCACTGCTGTCAATCAAATCCAGTGACACGGGGGGGGCAGAGCCGAGTCCTGCTGTCTGTGTCAATGGACGCAGCAGCAAGACTCGGGAGCGCACCCGCACGAGTGCCCCCATGGAATGCGGCTCTCCGTTGGGGCACTCGATGAGGTGGAGGAGCCAGGAGCGCCTTCGGGGGACCCCAGAAAAGGAGGCTCGGGGCCGCTCTGTGCAAAACCCTTGCACAGAGCAGGTAACTATAACATGTTTGTTAATTAAAAAAAAAAAGCCTTTACAATCACTTTAAAAAGACTTATATACCAATTCAATATATTCCTTAGCTTACAGTCTTATTTTGCTTGATGCACGATACACCAGCATATTAGATCTTTTTTAATAACTGCAGTTTTGTTTCTATATGCACGATACCTCTTTTATGTAATTGTCAGATACTATGGTTTACGGTCTTTCACTGACTCGGAATGTGCACTTTACAACTGTATGCAGTCCATGTTTTATATCACTGTTATCTGGTGCAAATCGTTAAACAAGTAAAAAAAAAAAAAAAAAAAATATAGTAGATTGTAAAGATAAAATTACCTCATCATGTCCCAACATCCCAATCAACATGCTCACATAGTTCTTCCTTATTGCTGCATCTATTTTTCCTCCACCTCCTTGAATAATGAATCGCACAGCTTGAAGCATTGTCTCCCTAAAAATTTCAGACATAATATACTTAAAACCTGACAGAGTTATATCTTTTTTCTGTGCAGTATGGTGACAATCGGTACACATATATGTAAAATACATATCAATTCACAAACTATGCTTTCCATTGGGTCTCTTGGACAGGGCATTACCTCACGCCAGAATCCTCACTTTGGCGAATGATGTTCAAAAGTTCAGTGAAGAGTGGATCCACTTTTGTGTGGATAACAATCAACTTTCCCAGGGCATCAGCCGCCTTCAAACGCACAGCACGATTGGAATCTTGCAATGCTTTAGTAAATGTGGTTTGAAGTTGTGGAAGAAATGGTTTTAATGCAATGCCAACCTACAAAAACCAAAAAACATCCGTAGTACAGTTTTTGTAAACACTCATTTAGTAATAACAAACTAGCTGGCAATTATGTAGGAAGTTTTACCTTGGAAAGAAGAAGACTTAATGTTTCTAGAAGGGCAACTTTCACACTCCAGCTGAACCTATCACCCAGAATACGGATCAGTGGTCCAGTGATGCCAATCACAGAAGGCTGCAAGGCTTGTGCAGAAGTCAGCTTAATAACTAGGCCAAGTGCCTTGGTAGCCTCTTCTTTCTGTTCAGGATTCCCTGTAAGAACACCTTCCCTAAGCACTGGCAAAATTGAAGTCACTCCCTGAAATTCAATTTAAAAAAGTTACAATGCAATCAATCAGCACTAAAACAGCTAATGATATCTGTATAAATGAATGGACTACCTTCTTTGGAATACAAAATCCTGGTACATTTTCTCCTTTGGCATCATTTCCCACCATGCGAATATCTCTATGCAGGTCATCAATCATTGTCAACTGGCTTGCAGCATCTAATTTCTGCAAATTTAATTTTAGTTAAAAGTGTGCACATTTAAGTATATCCTTACTTATGCTTATACATCCTTTTTATTTAAAATTAACTTACTTTAGTGATAGAATTAAGGGCATCCCAGCTTTCATTCAAAACCAAACTGTTTGTGTCATTGAACAAGCGAAGCAGTCCCGACATCAAGCTGCGAAGATGTGCCGAGTAATCGGCTTTAGTCTTTGCACAGTATATGTTTAGGATAATTGCAGCTGCCTGCCGCATTCCAACATCAGAACTGCGAGTTGCTTCCAATAAATCTTCAATTACAATTCTCTGTCCGGCATCATCTTCCACAGACAAAATAACAGCTTGGCAATTTGCAAGTTCCTGAAGGGTGAACACAAACACAAAAGCGTAAAGTGGCTTGAAAAGAATATTCACCATTAAGATTTTGGCACCCAAGCCAAGATGACCAATTAAAAAAAATGTCTTGGAATAGTGTAATTACATGCAAGAGTTATTATATATACACACCACACACACTAAATCAAAAACAACTAACAATTCTATGATTTCACACACTGAACTGATGTCTAATTTGACTGTTCTTTGGAAGTTAAAGTACTAAATTAACTTTAGGTCTGCTGCCCTCCCACTGCTGCTCTATAAAAGTTATGTTTAATGAGAACATGTGTATAGTTACATTTTATGGGGAGGGTTTACTTTTGAGTCCATTTGTCTCACCAATTCCCTGTTATTGGCAGGTCTACTCTTGGGCAAAAGGCAGGTTCTAATATGAGCCAGAGGCACTGATTGGCTACTCAAAAAAGGTGATTTTTGTTACCATAAGGTCCCTTCCTATGGGTTCATTGATGGACACAGCCTCTCTTCTTAATCTTGACCAAACAGGGTTTTATAGCGCAACCCACAGGAGTAGGACACTAGGGAGAAAATCACTTTCTATGGGCAGTCCTTCTGGAATAAAACCCACCTCCCTACTATGGCAAGGCAGTTAGTCACAAAGCCGTGTGAGAAGTACAAACTCCAAATGAGGGGTGGGTGCAGTGTCCTTCAATGAACTCAGAGCATGGGATTTTACGGTGACAAACAAAAATCCCTTTCTCTTTTACATGTTCATTGATGGCCACAGCCTCTCTTCTTAAAGGGGTTGTAAACCCTCGTGTTTTTTCACCCTAATGCATCCTATGCAGCTGGCAGTGACCGGCCCCCTAGCCCCCCCGCTTTACTTACCTGAGCTCCGTATTTACCTCGGCAGGGACGTGCAGTCCCTCTCTCCACGGGGTTCCGGCTCTTGATTGGATAGATTGATAGCAGCGCAGCCATGGGCTCCCGCTGCTGTCAATCAAATTCAATGACGCGGGCACCGGGGCCGAGTCCGGCATTTGTGTCTATGGACGCAAATGCTGGACTCGGTAGCGCACCCGCAAGGTAACCGACCCGGGTGAGCACTTTTTCTAGGGGGTTATCTGATGCGGAGAGGTGCCGCAAGAGCTGCCGAGGGACCCCAGAAGAGGATGTTCGGGGCAACTCTGTGCAAAATGAGCTGCACAGTGGAGGTAAGTATATGTTTGTTATTTTATTTGAGGTGGCTCTAGCTCCGGTCAGTTTTTCAGGAGAGAGCACCGGCTCCTCTCTAGCTGGAGGGGGAGGAGCGGTTAGTATTCCCCGAATGTAATTAGGAAGGAGTGATGGGAGCGACGGTGGGGCCTCATGGTAAAGGGTTCTCACCAAGCTCCCTGAACTTCATGCCTTTCTGCCTGGAGTGGGGGCTGCTGTGGTCTGGGTCATTGTTCAGGGTTGGTCTTGAAAGCCTATGGAGTATGTGCCCCTGGAGTGGCAGTCCAGGGGTGCCATAAGATCACAGTGAGTGAGGGTCACGGTTGATGTTTGGCACCACAGTCACTGCACCATAGAACACGCTTGGGCCGGGCCTTTTGGCTGGGACCAGAGGAATTTTTTATTCCTGGCCGGAGGGCCTGGTCATTGTTTCACACAATGGCCACTTCTTTCACTCTCCTCTCCACTTATTCCTTCCCCACTTTATTTTATTTATTGCCTGTGTTTGTCACTTTTTGTATTTGTGTTGTACACGGTTTGTTGCACTGTGTGATGAGTAGGGTTGCAAGTCCTCGGGCCTGCCCTGAAAGTCTTGGGAGGGGGTGGACATGGCCTTTTGGCTTGGTTCGCCCTCTCTCATGGGGTCTCCCTTCGGGGGGAGCCCCACCTAGTACTTGGGTGGGTCTGTTTCGGCAGGCCCTCCAGAGAACGGCGTCTGTCTGGTTTCGGCCAGATGGACCAAGTGTAAGTACCCTTGTCCCCGTCTGGAGCCTAATGCCCCGGGGGATTTAGGGTAAGGCCCTTTGATTTTAGAGGGCTTGTGTACCCCTTGCACTTTTTTGTGTTTCACTCTTTATGTGTGTGCACATTTTTTTTTGGCACCGGGTGAAGTTTTTGGGTGTGTTTGCACGCCATAGGCTTTAAAAAAAAAAAAAAAAAAAAAAAAAAAAAAAAAAAAAAAAGTGGTGGGTCGAGCAAACCTTATAAAGATGATTTGGGCTCCCCAACTGTTGTATATGCTACACAACTCACCCATATGGATTCCTTTAAAATAGTTTAAGAAAATAGATTTCTGGTTCTGAAAGGTGTTGTGGAAAGGAAAAAGTCCTAGGATCAAACTGTCTATCCTTCAGCGTACTAAGGAGGGGGGGGGGGCTAGCAGTACCACAGCCGAGAATGTATTTTATCACCTTTCAATTGCAGCACTTTGCTGGATGGGGGACGATAGATTGGAGAGACCCCATATAAGCTGTGATTTTGAGTCACTGCTCGTATTATAATCTCATAGCCCAGTTAGAATCAGAAGAACCAAATTTAACCCCCACGGTGGAAACAGGCAATGCGCTGGGGGTGCCACGTGACAAACCCTTTGGAAGAAAGTGAGGATTAAGGAATACATGGCTAAGGAATGCTGAAAAAATTATTGCTAGAACAGAAACCTGGCCTTTGATGGTACAAAAGCAAGCTGTCATTCAACGACCAGTTGAAAAAGGGCCAAAACCTGAGCCACCACAATGGAACGTGGATGGACAACCGGAGCCTTGCACCAGGCTATATAAACCTTCCGGACGCAACAACATACAGTAGCTTCTGAGAGACAGACCTGTGTGCCTACAACATTGTGGGAATCACCAAACCTGAACACCCTCTGTTCCCCCAAGCCAGGCTTTCAGTAACCATGCCCTTGAAGACAGAGACAGTAAAGCAAAGTGATAAATTGGCCCCTGGGACAGGCGGTCCTCCTGAAACTGCAGCTGACTGGGAGCTAAAAAATGAGAAAGAAAATATTGCTATACCACATATAATAGCAAAATGAATTGTGAAAAGATAGTGTTTTGTATACTTTGTGAACATTCATACATATATAACACTTATGTTATAAAGCCTTAGGGTCACCAAAAGTGATAACAGGATGTAAAAATGGCAATAAAGTCCAAAACTGAATGTGCAGATACGGTGAACATAAATTTTGCAATGGTGATAAATTCCAAAACATATACTCGTGAGAGATTTCTGTATGTAATCCAACATGTGCTGACAGACCCTTGTGCGAAACCGCCACCTAGGATGACTGGAGGCTTACCAGAAAGTTGGGACCCACCTAGCATACGCTATATGGGTCAAACAGGCTTGGATTGCTCACTGGCAATGAAGGTAGGGAACCAAGGGCTGGTGAATGGTGAAGTTGAAACGTTGCTATCCCAAAGAGGTCTTCTTCATATGGAAGCTCGGACACCAACGGACATTACCCACATGTAATGAAGAAGGGGCTCATAGCGTAATTCCGTAAACCATAAAAAATTTATTAAAAGGAAAAACACTTACATTTCAGAATAAAAAGCGCTTGCAAGTAAAATGGCGGCAGTGGAGTCCTGGAGTCCATTCTGAAATGTAAGTGTTTTTCCTTTTAATACATTTTTTATGGTTTACGGAATTACGCTATGAGCCCCTTCTTCATTTCATGTGGGTAATGTCCGTTGGTGTCCGAGCTTCCATATGAAGAAGACCTCTTTGGGATAGCAACGTTTCAACTTCACCATTCACCAGCCCTTGGTTCCCTACCTTCATTGCCAGTGAGCAATCCAAGCCCGTTTGACCCATATAGCGTATGCTAGGTGGGTCCCAACTTTCTGGTAAGCCTCCAGTCATCCTAGGTGGCGGTTTCGCACAAGGGTCTGTCAGCACATGTTGGATTACATACAGAAATCTCTCACGAGTATATGTTTTGGAATTTATCACCATTGCAAAATTTATGTTCACCGTATCTGCACATTCAGTTTTGGACTTTATTGCCATTTTTACATCCTGTTATCACTTTTGGTGACCCTAAGGCTTTATAACATAAGTGTTCTATATGTATGAATGTTCACAAAGTATACAAAACACTATCTTTTCACAATTCATTTTGCTATTATATGTGGTATAGCAATATTTTCTTTCTCATTTTTTAGCGCTACACTTGGTTATATATGATTTATTACAAATTTTCTATTTGTTGTGTTAGCTGCTTACATCTATGACTTTTTTGGAGTAAGCGCATGGTTTATAGGTTTTTTAAGCTGACTGGGAGCGTCTGCGACCATCAGTGCACCACGGACACAAAGCCAGTCTGAAACCACCAGAATGATCGGAGGAATTGTGTAAATGATGCGATACTAATCTCATGGTGCCGCCACGCATCTGTTGAATCCGCCAGGAAACCAAAGGACACTTCCCCAGCTGGACAGGCTGGCTTCCATTGGAACCACCGTGCAATGGAAGGTGAGAAAGGACTTCCCAGGCCTGCTGGAAGCAAGACCAAAGCACCTCCAGGAGCCAGGGGAATGCAAAGTCTCCCTTGAGTAGTGACGGAAGGCCCGGGTCTTCAATGTGGTTTTATTCTCTGCTTGGCTTCCGGGAGGACAGTGTTCCTGCCACTCGTAAGGTTGTCAATGATGCCACCAAAGGTAGCCCTACGGAGATTGTCACCCTGGAAAAGGAGCCCCCTCCAGAGTCTCAGGAGATCAACATTTGAGGCAAAGCAGCACCGATGCGCTCCCACCAAGGCGGGGAGCTTGGAAAGGAGTGGGAGAGCATTCAAGGGTGCATCACATATGTAACTTGGGCCCGAACCAATCGTACCGCCAGCTTAATATACCTGTCAGAAAGTGCCTGAGACACCTGGACTGCCATCAACACTGGCAGCAGTCGACCTGGCAATGGTAAACATGGAGTGGGTAATCAATCCTGCTCCACAGTCGGCAAGATTCTTAAATAGGGGCCCTCCTCCACTGGTAGCACGGACATTTTACACATCCTCGAAATGGCAGATCCACCACAGAAGGGGGGGGGGGGTCACAAAAGTACTTCGGAACAAAGGGGCCACTCTGGACATTCACAATCTTGGTAAATAAATTCATCAAAGTGTGCAAGGTAAGGAGAAAAAAAACCTTAACAGACCTCTGAGCTATTAGCCACTGATTCCTGTTTTTTTCAGTCCATTTAGGACAAACTTGCCTCCAAAGACTCACAGTATTCTGCCATCACTCCCAAACTGAAAGAGAATGTTTTGGCTCTTGATGCAATACACACCACTTTGAAACAAGAGGATTAGCCTGTTGCTTCCACCAGCGCTGTTCTTAGTCTGTAGTCTTTTAGAGCTACAACGACTGCCAAGCTGTTCCAAGTCTTCCTTTAGAGACTGGCAACACCTGGACAAAGTGTCTGTCCCCCCTCAAGTGCTTATCAGCCTTGCACGCATATGAAGAGAACTTTGTTTAAAAGTAGTCTGCCCTCTCTGAGGATCCAGCAAAGCCTCAAATCAACCATCATCCTGGTGAAAGATGCATCTGTTCTTTGAAGAGCCCACTGATGAGAGATTAGATTAGAGAGACCTCTCTCTAGAGCTATGTTCTTCTTAGCAGATCCTGATCCTCACCCTGTTCTAGCTATGACCTAAACACTGACCGACTGGTCTAAGGCTATCAGAAAGGATCACTATTGTGGTTGATCCCTTGATAGTTGTAGCCCTCAGCTACAAAATTGACAGGCTGGTGACAGACAGGAGGTCTCCCATCTCATTTACCAAATAGGTTTCCTGTCAGTCTGTATGTGAAGAACACCTTGGTTATACTGCTGGACTGTAAAACCTGTCTCCAAAAACATTTACTCCACAAGTGTTAAAGGGATGACATCTCTTTGGATCTACTCTGGATACGGTCATGAAGGACGCTTTAGGCTCAGTCTGAGAAGGCTCAACCTTCACAGGAGGTTCAAGTGGTTGTAAACCCTTTTGTCTTAGAATAAGGCTTACCAATAGGTAGTGGAAATATATCCTAAACGTGCGCCAATGTCGTCATTGGTGTAGGCGCTGTGAAGAAACGGACAACCGTGCCGTTTCTTTCCCCAGCGTGTGCCGTGACATCACGTGGCTCTGGCCAGTCACAGAGCCGGAGTCCGCGGCCCCGGAAGGAAGAGGGGCGAAGATAGATGCAGCCTGCACTGGGGACAGTGCGGGCTTAGTTTGCAGGTGTCATATAGTGGGCTAGTATGCGACGCATACTAGCCCATTATGCTTTTCATTTGCAGGCCTTGCGGGGAGCAAAAGAGGAAGTAAAACCCATCGGGGTTTACTTCCTCTTTAAGAAAGGTTCTTTTTGTTACTCAGCTAACTAAGCAAGTCCAAACCACATACAAGGCTTGGAGCTCCAAGTCTGATAAATCTGATAAACAAGTCTTCTTCTACATGAACATGTGTCCCCACTTGTCAAAGCGAGAGGATGTCAGTTAACCTATGTAGACATTTAAACTGCCTATATCTCAGATGATTGGGTGTGCTGGGTGGTTTTCAGGAATTAGATGCTGGTTTTATTCACAGCACCTTGCTTGGTTCCAACTCTCCAGTATCACCGCATAAATCCAATCTCTAAGGTAGACACTCACTCCGCTAGCTAGAAATGGGGACCACATATTTCTGAGACAGGTGAATAGGTCGATAATATGTTCCATCAAGTCAGAGGCCGGGAATGAGGCTGTCGTGCAAAAGTATGTGGGGAATACTTGTACAGTAACCCCTCGGTCTTCAGCCTGATATATCCTCATATGAGGGTGTGCGACTGTACTATCCAGCAGAGCATGACAGTATGAAGGGAACAGTTAGGACCAATCCAGGCCAATGCAAATCAGTCACTCGGCCCCCCAGTCGCGGGTTATACAAGGCTGTCCACACAGTCCATAAGCGTGTTACTAGTTTTCCTCCAAGTATTTCTGGGGGGCTGTCCGGGGTATGGTCATGGGGAAAACCCTGAGGGGCCATGAGGTGACTCGGGGCTGGAAAGAAGCATTATAGCTACTTATCTGTGGGCTTCTCTCTGCTCCAGCCATGCGATAGCAGCCTCTGGATCCTTGAAGAAATGAGCTCTGTCCTCTCCCTCCACTCGGAGCCGAGCTGGAAAAAGCATTGCATACTTAATATTCTCAATGTGGAGGTGCCTCTTGACTTCCCATAAATGTGCGCCTTCTGTGCTGCACTTCCGCTGAAAAGTCCAGGAGGACGGCAACCATTTTGTTTCCGAGGGGAATGTTACCCTTCTCACTGCTGAGACGAAGTATGGCATCTCTGTCTCTGAAATTTTGCTATAAACGTGCACGGGGGTGCTCCTGGTGGTGGTAGTCTGCCCAACAGGCGATGTGCACATTCAACCACAAATTTAGGCGAGAACGATTCTCTCCCATATGTGTCGCAGAGTAATTTTTCCAGAAACGTGGGGGGATCTTTCCCCTCCACCCCCTCAGGGGGTCCAACAAATCTAAAACTGCAGCGTCTGAGCCTATTCTCAATGTGATCTTGCTTCTGTAATAGCTGACTTACTTGGAGCTGCAGATCTGCCGTGGAATTCTGTAGGGGGGGAGGGAGTCCTCCACATTACTCAGCCTGGTCTCAGCTTCAGTGACCCTTCCCTTCAGCCTCTGGAAATCTTGCCTGACTAATGAAATGTCCACCTTAACCTTCTCAATCCACGCTGTAAGGGTGGTCTGACAGGCTGTGATAGCTTCTTGGCATGAAGTAATTGCCTCCAGCACCCTCGCTGTATCCGTCCCGACGGAAGGCTCCTCTCCCTGCGCGGCGGCGCCATCTTGGCTCGGGGAATCAATATCTTGTTGGCGGACTTGTCCCAGTTTTACAGCCGATGAAGTTGCTTTCTTCGGCGGCGACATACTCCTTATGGATTCCCGGTGCGGCGGCAGTGATTTGCGGGTCTGTGATTACGTTTGTGGTCTCAGGACACTCAGTAAGGATCAAAGGCCGGCGGAGCTCTGTCTTTCAGCGTCCTATTCCATGCCGCTCCAGGCCACGCCCCCCCACACAAATCCAATCTCCAGGCTTCTCTGAAAGGTCTTTTAGATCAGGGTGTTATTGCTCCAGTGCTTGTTTTCAGGGGTTTTACTCCAACCTTTCAAGGTTTCAAAAGATGAAAGAGGGCATATCTGCCCCTTCTTGGTTCTAACTGGTATAAATGTCTTTATTCAAACTCAGAAGTTCTGTATGGAATCCATTGCCTACATTCACCAGGGAGACTTACCTGGTGGACCTTGCTGGATTTGATGTTACAGAGCTAGCCTGGCAGTGACCTTTGGGCACCAGGTTTTGCATAAGTCGCTGCTAAACCCAGTCACTACGAAAGCCGATATCCAGCGTGGCCTATTATCAGCATGGATTTAGGTGCCTTGACTGGACCCCACTGAACTGGATGTTACAAGGCTAGGGACCTTCAGCCACTTTCCACACTATTTCTGGTAATTAGTTAGCCACAGACCTTCCAGGTCTAAAGCTGGTGAAACTACCACTGTCCTGGGCAGAACTTAACCACTTCCCGTCCGCCATATAGCAGAATGACGGACGGAAAGTGGTTGCATTATCCTGACTGGTCGTCATATGATGTCCAGCAGGATGAGCCTGGAGCGCTCAGCGATCAGTGGTGTGGTGTGTCAGTCTGACACACCACATCTCTGATTCCTGTAAAGAGCCTGATGTAGGTTCTTTACCGTGTGATCAGCTGTGTCAAACAGTGTTAATTTCGTTGACTAAAACATTTTAGCCGACTAACTTAATACCATTTTAGTCGACTAAAATATGACTAAAACTAAAACAACTGACATGACTAAAATATGACAAACTAAAAATGGCATTTTAGTCAAAAGACTAAATTGGGAATAAAACTAAAATGGCATTTTAGTCAAAAGACTAAGACTAAAACTAAATGGAAATTTGACGTCAAAATTAACACTGGTCTGTAGTGCATGTTCATACCTCAATACCATAAATAATAAAATATTCAATTTTTCACTCCAGCAGTATATAATGAGTTTGGAAATTGTAGAAAAATGCTTAAATAATGCATTACAATTTAATTACACCCATTAGATTTTAGATGACTAAAATTAGTTTTAGTCGACTAAAATGTACTGGAGATTTTAGTCGACTAAAATATCCTGGAGATTTAGTCGACTAAATACAACTAAAATTAAAACAATTGCAAAACTAAAATGGGACTAAAACTAAAATGCTATTTAAGTTCTAAGACTAAGACTAAAACTAAATCGAGATTTGCTGCCAAAATTAACACTGGTGTCCAATCACAGCTGATCGCATGGTAACTGGGAAGTGCCGTTAATCGGCTTTTCCTCTACTCGCGCTGACAAGGCATGAGTAGAAGAGAGCCAATCGGCTGCTCTCCTGACATGGGTGGGGGGGTCTGAGCTGATAATCAGCGCATTGATTATTTGTGCAGACCCATCCAGGGTGCCAACTAGAGACCACCAGGGATGCCCATCAGTGCCTCCTAATCAGTGCTGCCTGTGAGTGTCCATCGGTGCCACCTATTAGTGCCCATCAGTGCCGCAAAAATTAAAAAAAGCCAGTGGTGATCATATATCACCAAAAGAAAGCTAACATTTTTTGTCTGGGTACAGTGTTGCATGCCCGCGCAATTGTCATTCAAAATGCGACAACGCTGAAAATTGGCCTGGGAAGGAAGGGGGGCAAAGGGGAGTGCCCTGTATTGAAGTGGTTAAAGTCCCAGCCTTGTCTGCCATTTACATCCCAAGCGTAGACAATTTGTCAGCCAGCAGAGTCAGGGCCTGGGGTCTCACCCTACTATTCATCAGAGGCTCTGATGACAGGGGTTGGGACCACAGAAACAAATTAGCCATTATACCACAAGCAGGTTATGACCATCCCTGGTGGTTGGAAGCATGCTTTGGATTCTTTACATTATAAGCTTTCTTTTCCGGTCAGAAAAATTGTTTTATACATATATGCTGCCTCATTTACTTATGCTTGTGAGCATTTAAATCAAATAATTATGTTTGGTATCTGATAAATGGTAAGGCCAGTGCGCTCAGTTTCTTCTATTTGGTTTACAATAATAAAATACAGTTTCTCTTGATCTTGGCTTGACATTATTACTTTTTAACCTCTTGGCACTGATGGCACGCATATATGTGGCCTCTCGGGTGGGCCTTGATGCCAAGCGACCGCATATTTGCGTACCACATTGCAAACACAGCTGTTCCAAAAGCGCATGCCCAGCATAGTTACCGGCAGCTAACAGAAAGCTCCTGATCGCTGCTTGCAATCGAGAGCTTTCTAATCATGTGACCGCCAATCATGGCGGTCACATGATTATAAACCCAGCCCGCCTCTCGGCATCTAAAACCCCTTAAAGGGACGGGTGGTGCTAGTGCCAAGGGGTTAATAGGAACTAGTCAATTGCGTTATGGAAATTAATACAGGGGCCTGTTAACAGGATTTTTCCTATATGAAGCGCAAGGCCTCTTGTCTCTACAAACATAGCAATACATAGCTGCATATCTCAGATGACAAGTATCTCCCTGTATAATTTTAACCTAGGCTGGGAATGTATAAATATGGCCAGTGTAGATGGTGCCCACACCAACAATCACAATTTTCAGTATGTAGTCAAATCAAGATCTCCTGGAAATGCCCCTCTATTGACATGAACCATATAAACTCCATATTCTATGTAGCAGGACATAAACCTCTTTATTTTGGGCTTAATAGCACATAAATGCTGTCTGTAAGGGTTCTCATTTACCTAGGTCAGTGATGGCGAACCTTGGCACCCCAGATGTTTAGGAACTATATTTCCCATGATGCTCAACAACACTGCAGAGTGCATGAGCATCATGGGAAATGTAGTTCCAAAACATCTGGGGTGCCAAGTTCACCATCACTGACCTAGGTCATGGTATATCAAGTAATAGTTAGTCACTTTCAACTGGACTTCTTCTGTAATGTTGAAGATGTTTCAGAACTTATCCAAACCACTTTAGTTCATCTAAAGAACGACGTATAAATGCTATTTTACTTGGCTACATTATGTACAGTATGTTTAGGAACTGCAATGGATTCACCATTCATCTCACATGACCCCTAACCAATGTGGTTTAGTACTTTGAGGTATATCTAGTTTAATTCTTGACAGTTTTATTACCAGCTGTTCATTCTCTGTTCCCAGATGTGCCTTCAGTGCAGTCATTACAGCAGGCAGGATGACATTCAGATGTCTTGTTAATGCATCACCCGCCACTGAAGAAAGGAAGGCCAGGACGCGAGTGTTCACTGGAGGACTTGTAAGCTACAAAACCACCAAATTTTAAAAAGGATTATAACAGTTGCATAACAATAGCAAACATGTTTAGTTTATTATTACAGCAATTGTGTTATATGACTCACCTTTGGGACAAGATAAGGAAGTACAACACGACTCTTCACTGCCATAACCTGTTTGAGTCCATCCAGGGCAAATTCTGACAGCTCTTCATCATCCTATGGGAGGACATCATACATTAAGGAGACTGGGCTAATATATGCAAACATAAGCAGATCTTAATCCTTTCATGCCTAAGCCCATTCCAACATCTGTTGCTTACAAGCTAAAATCAGTATTTTTTGCTAGAAAATTACTTAGAACCCCCAAACATTATATATTTTTTTTAGCAGAGACCCTAGAGAATAAAATGGCTTTTATTGCAAATTTGTCAAATGGTATTTGTGCAACGGTCTTTCAAACTGAATTTTTTTGGGAAAAAAAAACATACAAAAAAGTGTAGCGCTATAAACCCCCCAAAAAACTTAGTAAATAAAGCAATATAAAGTGTATAATAAACTAATATTACAAGCTTATGATGTATCCTTTAGAGTACAAAGTAAAACAAAGTGATGTACTGTGAACTAAAACTATTACTTTATGTACCAAAAAAAATTAATACATTTAGAAAATGGTTTGTAAAGAACAAAGATAAAGTCCAAAAGGAGGCCCAATGGAATTGACACCATTAAGAGTTCTTATCAAGAAAGTCCGCAAATGTTGATTGCAGAAGTGATAAAAAAAAAAGAGAAGAAAAAAAGTGAAAAAAATACGCCACCAGGGGTCTATGTAGGCTTACCAAAGGTAGAGGACTGAAGTCCACCCAAACATTACAATAAAAGGGATCAACTAGATCAGGCAGGTAAGTGGAAGTGTAAAAACACCAAAGGTGAGCAGGAGAACTGTTGATGATTCAGAAGCCGCCACCGAAGGCATCAAGAGGCTTACCAGAACTTATTGACTTGAAAGGACATACAAGTCAAAAAGGCTTAATGACCAACAGGTCTGGATGATACGTCTCTTCGGATGTCTTCAATAGTTGGCAAAAGGAGATGGCAATACGACTTCCACAATTATCCAGAAAGCATAAACAATCCAATAGAGGCCATACGAATATTCATATACCATGCGAGAAATAAAAAAACTCACATAGCTTGATAGCGTTAACACTTACTAAAGAAACTATTGCTTGTTTCACCATGTCCTGGGAGACATCAACATTTGCAATCAACATTTGTGGACTTTCTTGATAAGAACTCTTAATGGTGTCAATTCCATTGGGCCTCCTTTTGGACTTTATCTTTGTTCTTTACAAACCATTTTCTAAATGTATTAATTTTTTTTGGTACACAAAGTAATAGTTTTAGTTCACAATACATCACTTTGTTTTATTTTTTACTCTAAAGGATACATCATAAGCTTGTAATATCAGTTTATTATACACTTTATATTGCTTTATTTACTACGTTTTTTTGGGGGTTTATAGCGCTACACTTTTTTGTATATTGTTTTTACCCTTGGTCTATAGGTGTGTTGGCTGTCATTTACTTCCATCCTCTAGCGCAGCGCTGTATTTATATATTTATTTTTTAATGAATTTTTTGGGGAAAAAGACACTTTCATGAACTAAAAAACAGTAAATTAAGCCCCTTTTTATTTGTATAATGTGAAAGATGGATGTTACGCCAAGTAGATAAGATACCCAACATGTCACGCTTTGAAATTGTGCACGCTCGTGGAATGGCGACTAACTACGGTACTTAAAAATTAATGACGTTTTCAACATTTCTACAGGTTACCAGTTTAGAGTTACAGAGGAGGTCTTGTGCTAGAATTATTGCTCTCGCTCTAACGATCGCGGCGATACCTCACGTGTGGTTAGAACACAGTTTACATCTGCGGGAACAACTTACGCATGCGTTCACTTCTGCGCGCGAGAACGGAGGGACGAAACGCTTAATTTTTTTTTTTTACACTGTCTCTCTGGACCCCAAATCCCTCCTTTGCACTTAAAGGTATTCAAAACGCCAAAATACTAGGGTTTTTCTTTTAAATCTGCGCCATTGGCAGCCGAGTAAACCAGAAGAAGTGGTGTCATGACATTGCTTCCGGGTAGCAGATTCCGGCTTCATTCAGGTCTTGGGCCAGCCGGCGGACGTGTCAGCTGGCCGCTCGAGCCTCCTGGTGGGACGGGAGAGCCGCGGGAGGGAGATGTCCCTTAAAACCGAATACCATTGTCTGAACAGTTGCTGGTTGCTAAGCAGTTCCTGACTATTTGAATGAAGTTCTTCTTTAAGGTAGTCTTAGATGAAGTGTTAGCTGTCTATTTTCAGTGTACACAAATCAAATGTAACGGAAAAAGTTTATTTTTAAATGATTGTGCCGAGTTGTATACATTTCTGTGAGGCTTACTTGTTTAACAGCAATCTAAGCATATTTTATGGGTACAAGAAGATTTTTGTTTGTTTTATTTAATCATGCCCCTTAAGCCCCTTCCACCATTAGCACAATTTGGCCACACCCATTATTCTGCTCAAAGCTGCGCCAAGTCTTTACAATCCTAGCAAGATCTCTGGCATAATGAAAACCATCCCCACTATTCAATGTGTGGCACTAAGCAAACAACTTTTTTTTTATCAAGCAATGGGGTCCAACTTATGATCTTACACACAGGCCCACTAATTTCATAAAACACCCCTGTGTCGGTACTAATGTCTGCATCATCGAGGACTGAAAAAAGAAAGAGGAAGGATGAGCTTGGAGTTGAGATTAAGATTTGAGCTTTGTCTTGCTATAAATGTAATTACCAATTGTTGCAGTAAATATGGCAGAATGTCTTCCAGTGCTTGATGACCAATGGTGGAGTGCAGCTGCTCAAAGGTTTTGGCAGCTGCCTCTCTAACCTCCTCAAGGGGATCACACAAAGCTTTCCTCACTGTCGGTACTAGGGATTCAGAAAAGAACAGCACCTAAAATGTAAAAACAATTAAGCTAGTTCAGAATAAATGGGGGGTTAAAATGAATGCTTCTGTCATATTTTAAAAAATGCCCACACTAAACAATAAAAAGGTTTGAAAATGATCAGATGAGTTATTGTCTTTTACCACTTACCGCATCTTTACTTGTTGATTTCATGATCTCACTTAAACCAATACACACACCCTGTCTTTCATCACTCTTATCAGACCTCAGACCCTCCTCCAAAATTGGAATGATCTCAGGAAGAATTTTCTCCCCAAGTTTCCGGACTAGGTCCCCAAGTGTTCTGGCTGCAATCTAAAGGAAGAACAAAGCCCCTGATTTTAGTTTGTTATAAGGATGTCATTTTACGGCTAAGAGGAATACATACTGTTCTACTTACCGTTCTCTTGTCAGCACAGGTGCTAGCAAGGAATCCCAGCAATAAGTTAAAAAGAGTAGGTAAGATCTCTCTGAGTGTGCGAGGAGTGTTTGAAACAACTATTTTCCACACATGAAGTGAAGCTTGGCGCACCACCAGTTGTGTATCAGAACGTCCCATGTACAATCCAGCTAGCACACGGTTTCTCCTTTCAGCTCCAAGTGCAGAAATGATGGCCTTAAAACAATTGCAAGGTAATGTTAAAAATGTGTTTGATGCTTTCAGAATATTATTTGATAATTTTATGTTCATGCTTCACAAAAAATATGGTAAAAAAACTATCAAATATCTAGAGGCATGGGGGGGGGGGTTTGGGGTGTCAACTGACACGAATCATGGGAATTATTGTACACAGACTCTTCAGTGTGTGTTGCTGTATGCTGAAAAAAAAATGCAAGAGGACTGAAATTTTCAGGAGTTGATGCATGAAAGCACACTGCTATTGTGCAGCCCTCTGGAAGGGTTGGGGGGCGCATTTGAGGCATTCTATTAATTTTAGGTTGACCATCACTGATCTAGTTTGTATGTTGGCTATGCTACTGTACAACAGTATCTGATAGTTTACCCTGGTGGATTGTGCAGTCCCAAAGTTGTCATCCTCAGAGGCGGTCTCCGTGGTCATCTTTCCAGTCACTCCAGAAATATGAAACAGCAAGTCTCCAAGAAGTTGAACAGAGCTGAACCTTATTCGCCAAAGGTCATCAAACAGACCCTGCTCCAGTTGTGGCAAGAGGAGTGCAATGGCTGTCTCTGCATACATGGTGATGACTCTTTGGCCTGCACGTAGTGCCGTATCACGTACAAACTCATTTTCATCTGCTAGGGCCTGCAAAAAAAATACAGTGATAGCATGATTAAAAACAAACTTGACAATAAATAAACAAAGGTGACAGCCAAGGATGGAATAGTATTATCAAAAAGATAATGTAAGAGTCCTGGTAAAATTTTAAAAGAAAATGCCATGATAAAATTTGATCCCACATTATAACATAGTACTCAAACAAGCAAGTTACCTTTAGAATGCATGGTATAATGGGACCAACATAGGGTGTAAATTTGTCCCCAAAAGTGATTGGCAAATAAATGAACATCATAATGTAACCATCACGGACATGAGAAGCAATGTCTGGTTTGCTGGCAGTAGCTACAATTTCTGGCATTAGCTTTTCTAGTTTCTCAACTCCTAAACCAGCCATTACTTCTGAAAGACCTGTGGGAAAAGCAAAGGTGATTATGTTAATTTTTCCTACATAGCACTCAATATAAAACAATTTCTATGCCATAGCAGTTACCTTGTGCAGCACCCGAGCGATCCACTGAGCTGAAGTCGGATGCCAAAGTATCCATCAGCCATGGCAGCAAATCCTGGAAACAAGACTCCCCTGTTCCTTTCACCATAGCACCCAAGGCCTTAGCAGACACAGTACGAACCTATAAAGAAAATAATCCAAGATGTTATCAGGAAGTTATTTCCATGGACTGCAGAAAATGTGGTCAACACCCAAAGAAACTTACTTCAGGAACAGGGTCTATAAGGGATGCCTTGAGTCCTGGTGTGATACTTGGGAGGTAAGGAGCCAGGTCCTGAAAAACAAAGTGAAATACATGCGTGCTAATTTCTTTCATGATCTGGTATTATTGCTTGCAAATAACTACTTGTAAGACAATCCAGGACAACTAGCAAAACAATACCTTCTGGTCAGTCAGAGAGTACATGTTCCCAATAATCTGTGCTGCCATTTTCCTAGTGTCTGTAGATCTGTCCTGGAATGCCCGCTGTACTATAGGCATAATTAAGGCAAGTGAGGGGGCATCGATGAAATGAACAAACTTGGTGTCCAATAATGTTTGCAGGCACTTCTGTGTCATTCTTGAGGGGTCCGTAAGTGCATCAAGCAACTCAGGACAGATAGCTTTAAAAGGATAAACAAAAGCCAACATTACCTTATAAAGAACGACAGTAAAGTCAAAGTACAAAGAAATGTGCATAACACTGAGTTTATTACATTTTAAAGTAAATATAACACACAGGTATTAAACAACTTTACAATTTACAACTTGAACTCACCCAAGATCTCTGGATTCCTAATTACAGAGCCAATCTGACGAAGGGCCTGCTGCCCAGCTTTTTGTACTTTTACGTGGGAGTCTGTAAGCACTTCAGTGAGCTTGGGCACAATACTAGGGAGACAAGAGGATAGCTGTTTTGGAGCACAGTAAGCCATAGCTCCCAACAGCTCCACAGATCCTACAAAAAGACAGCACATCAGGACATCGTTATTCAGTGTCTCAGTGACTAATAGTCTGACATATAAAATATTCTAATTAAAGTTGGCAGATGGCTGATGAAATCCCACCAAGTCTGACACAGCCAACAGTAAAATAAATATATAGAATTACCCGCTTTAGTTCTCCAGGATTCCTCCTCAAGAGCCACCAGAAGGGATGGCAATACAAGCTTAACACCGTGTGCACTGAGATTACTCATTACAGCCTTGGCACATTCATCTGCTGCCTGAATTAGACAGAAATGACATTAAAGAACTTCAATCACTATCTGCTTTTTATTTTTAAAGCATACAAGATTCTGTAAGATCAAGACTTACCTCTCGCACATATTGGTTTCCATCACCGAAGCACAGCAAGAGATGAGGCAATACGTGAACCACATATGGCTCAAATAACTTTCCTAACATATTACAAAGCATCTCAAAAGCAAAGAGGGCCCCTGGGGAAAAAAAAAGAGAGAGAGAGTCCGTTTTGGATACCATTTTCTTTGGCAAGTGTCTATACCAGGGATCTTCAAACTAGGGCCCTCCAGCTGTTGTGGAACTACACGTGACATGAGGCATTGTAAAACTCTGATATTCACAGACATGACTAGGCATGATGGGAATTGTAGTTCCTGAACAACTGGAGGACTGTAGTTTGAAGACCCCTGGTCTATACCATCACTTTCTTACCTTCCCTACGCCGGAAATTCTTTTTATCTTGAATCGCTTCTGTCAGGGTTGTCATCATCTCCTGCTGTTTCAGGGAAAGGATGCCCAAACCCTTCACTAGCCCGGCCAAACCATAGGCGGCTCCTTTTCGTTCTGCATATTTATCGGACTCTAGAAGAAGGGCCATTAGCTTTTGGATCATACTACCAGCATCATCCCTAATTGCTGGCACCAGAGGAGGCAGACAGCTGGCAATTGATTCCTGAACCTTTGAGAGACAGTAAAAAAAAAAGTCATAAGCACTGCTCAGAAGGAAATGCTAATCAGAATGCAAACGTATGAGAAAGAACACCTGCTGTGATGGCGTTGAGAGAGCTGCTATAAGTTTTCCCACAATAGGCTTAATTTTAGGATCACTTTTGTCCAAGTGCTTGGCCAAGGAGCCCATGAGAATGACAACACTCTGACGAACAGCATCATAGCTAGCATCATTTGGTGCATTCTTCAGAAATTCTTCAAACACTGGTAGTAAAGAGCCAACACAGTCCTGAAATGTAGAAATATTTATCAACAGTAAGTTAAGAATTGTATATATTACCAGAAATTCTTACTAAATACAGTATAAGGCATTACAAACATGGTTAGGTTTTCATATTTTTATGCAAGACTTCCATCACCTTTCCATGTGTGTTCAGTGCAGACAAAGCAGCATCCAGCATACATTTTCTGACATCAGGGTGACGATCATTAAGGGCATCAGGGACAAAGAACTGGAAAAGCGGTTTAACTTGAGAGCTGTCAAGATACTGGGCAAGCTTGTTCAATGCCAAAGCTACGCCACACCTATGCAAATGCAGAAATCATAAGTCTTTATTTTCAATGTCAAACATAACAAACTCACTCACATTTTAAGACATCACTATTAGAGGTGTATTTTAAGCAGTGAGAGTGAAATTCACTGAGCGTTCATTGCATGTGTATTTTACTGGTGGCAAGTGTTTTACATTTCCATGATTGATTTATTTGCAGTGAATGTTTTGTAACTGCCACATTTACTGCTTTGTAACTATATTGCATAGATTTAAAGTGTAATGTCAGACAAGACTTTGGTTTACATTTTGGACTTTGGAATGAAAGAGGGGTTGAAATCTTAGACCACTGTCACTAAGAGGATGTAAAGGGAATCACCCTATTGGTAAAGCAGACAGCAATAAATGACTAAATTTGTGCATGTTTTCCCTCTAGGAAACAAAAAATCTTTGGCTTGAGTTATATCATCTAATAGTTACTCAACATTTTGCATGCAACTTTCCAAAATGATCCAGCATTACAGAGATTTTCCTAAAAAGCCTGGGCAATAACCAATAAACTGAAAGCACTGTACAATTAGCAAAAATTGTATGAGTTAGTGATCTAAAAAGGCTAATTTGCTGTGATGTAGTGATTTGTGTGAGGGTGCTGATAAACAGATGCCACTATAATGTTAAATATCAGGCAGGTATGTGAGGACACCAATATAACTCTAACCTTGAACATTCTAATCCAAACTATTGTAATTTGGTTTGTCTAGGATCCATACTACCATAACATGTCTTCAGACCTGCACACATTATCTTTATTGCAGAATTCATAAATGCTTCGGTATCCTTGATTGTATATAACATTTTTAATACCTTGCCTCAAATTGATCAGGGGGAGATTCTGATATTACTCGTCCCAAAGCATCAAGAACAGGTGGTGGTCTCTAAAGAAAAACAGAAAATACACAATTAAAACGACACAGTGGTGTGGTCTTAAACATCAGAAGCTGGTAGAAATGTGCTCATCAGGATGCCCCTAGATTAGGAAGTCCTAGGGCATACAATAGTATCCTTAAGCTGAGGTGCAGACTGCTTCATATCTCAGTTATGAAACCCTAATCTGTTTAGTGAATGCTTTGGAGTCACAAACTATTAATCAGGCCCTGGGATCAAGGGGGAAAAAAAGGAATTTTGACTTACCTGTAAATTCCATATTTTGAAATACACTACAGACCACAGGTAACTTTATACATCACTGTGCAAGTTTAGGAGAAATTCACGATACCTACAGGTAAGCCTTATTATAGGCTTAACTGTAGGTAAAAGTAGTTATACAGGGTTTACAACCACTTTAAGCTTTGACAAAAAAGCCTGGAAGCCAATTTCTATGCAGTGGTTTCTATGCAGAGCTGCTCCAGATTTTGCACTTTCCAAGTTTTAGTAAATAAACCCTCATGAGTTAAAAGGCTACTACATGGGGGGCGTGGCCGCGGCATGCTCGAGTAAAGACGTGCTTTCCCTGAGCTCCGAGAGACCCACTCACAATACCGCCCATACACCTTAGGGCAGTGATGGCCAAACTTGGCACCCCAGATGTTTTGGAACTACATTTCCCATGATGCTCTGGCACTCTGCAGTGTAGATGAGCATCATGGGAAATGTAGTTCCAAAACATCTGGGGTGCCAAGGTTCGCCATCACTGCCTTAGGGGATAAGGACCTCCGTTCACAAATCTTATCCCTCCCCACTAAGGCTGATTTGAAGCCGTTTGCTCACAGGATGGAGAAGGCTCTACACCAGGACATTGAGGCCGTGCGGGCTAACACAGCACATAAAAGGGCAGAGTAGAGGCATTTGAGTCACAGTGGGAAGAAACTACTCCTGCTATACAGGCACTCACTGAGACATGTAAGCTGCAAGATCACAGGATTAATTCCCTGCTAGATCAAATGGATGACTTTGAGAACAGGAGTCGCAGACTTAAAGCGGAGTTCCACCCAAAAATGGAACTTCCACTTTAAGTGATGGTGACCCCCTGACATGCCACATTTGGCATGTCATTTTTGGGGGGGGGGCGGATACCCTCTTTTTAGAGGCATCCAGCTCCCACTTCCTCCCGGGACTCCGTGGCGCTGGCAGGAAGTTCACCTCTCCCCCCTCCCTGCAATCTTCTGGGACACGTCACAGGTCCCAAAAGATTGCCTGGCCATTCACAGCGGGTAGCACAGCGGGGCACTCGGCGGGGGGGAGAAGAGGAGCCAAAAGCATGGACGGGGGACTGGAGAAGAGTAGAAAAAAAAAAAAAAAAAAAAAAAAAAAACAACATTGCACAGAGCAGGTAAGTATAACATGTTTGTTATTAAAAACGAAAAACAAAAATTAACGGTTCACAATAAATTTAAGACATTTTTGTGCTGGTCAGGCACATAAGCTTATACCTTATTTGCTTTGTTTTTAACTAGGTATATACTTCACATGAACTCAGGATAGAAGTTATTTTCCCTGTAATTATTCCTTTCTTTTACAAAACTATTGCAATGAAGATTTACTTCACAACTTACGTAAAGCTTCTCGTGGTACAGCTCCACAAGTTTTTTCAGGACCTCTGTGGCTTGATTTCGATATTCTGCCACGGCATGAGAGAGTGCCTCAGCCCCTGCATGCCTCATTGCTTCTTCATGATGAATAACATCTTTAATGAGCAAAGAACATAGGTCTGGTTGCAATTTCAAGTCAAGCGATTCCCAAAACCTGTGATGACACAGGGAATAAAAAAGCATAAACATCAATAATAGGGTCATGTTGGAGTAATAAAAACATTCCCAGAAATATCCAAAGTGTTTTGCAAACCTGTCCTCATATCACACAAACCTAGCATTTTTTTCATTTATTTTTTAGGTAGCCTCAAATATGGTGGAGAAATGACCGTCTTACCAATGCTGTTTAGCTACTTGTTAGAGAATGGTACCCACTCCCCCCCAAAAGAGAAAAAAAAAACAAAAAACTTTCAATTATGTTTGGGGGGGGGGGGGGGGGTTGGGTTGTTTCACATTAGCAATACTTTCACTTTAATAAGCAGTGGTGTTACTTTACGCTGTTGTACACTGGAGGTTATTGCAGAAGAGACAAATAATTTCTCTTTCACAATAAAATACACTTACATACCTGCTCGCAGCATCCCCCGGTATATAAAAAGTGATAAACAAAAGAAAAGGTGGTGGCTTTACAAAACTACAGGGGCTTGATGGCTAGCAATGATGGATCATGAAGCAGGACGTCTCTTGCAAGAACCTGACGGTAGAACAAACAGGGAATCCATCTCCCTGACAGAAGTTGTAGGGTTGAGGTAGACTCCGATGACATCCAGACAGCTTAGTGTTTAGCGTGATGACGTCATTGAGTTGCCTCCATCTATTGCATTGCATCCTTACGGGACTTCAGAGGGTCCCTCTGCTGAAGTATCATAAGGTAGAAAGTTGCTAGTGATCACTGCAGAGCGAGGCTTTCCTTTTGCGAGTTACTGTATTTGGAGTCATCTGCTGATTAACCCTTCGCATTTACTGGGCTTGAATTTCACCAGAGCGAGTAGATGTATTAAACCCTTGTACCAACTAAGCACTTGTTAACCTAGGTCCATGTATATAGGTGAACAGTTTGTGTGGCACCATATGAAGAGGGGGAGCACTTTGGTTAATTAAGAGCACTTGGAGATTTATGTTTTTGACTGTTTGCCTAAGATCATTGAACTTTTGTTATAATTATATGTACCATGTCTTTTTAAGCTGAATTGAATGGAAACAGTGTTTTATGATTCAATTTTTTTGATATTTATATCCTTTCACATGTAATTGTCTTGATTAATAAGTTTACAGACACTTCTGGGAAAAAGAAACCGAAACTGCCGTACACGAGCCCAAAGTAGAGAGTCAACAAACAAATGCAGCCTCAGCCTAGCTCCATCTAGGCTATGCCTCTGACACATTTTTCCCCGCCCATATGGATTAGTCATGGAGGTGGGGGATCTGGTGTGGCGATAGGCACTAGTAGTGGATGTGTTTATTTCCTACTGCAAAGCTCAGAAAGCATGGATGAGTTAGGTAAACGGGATCATGCAGATAAGCATCTTAGATGTCTACAAATGCCAGATAGGCCCCTTGTATTAAAGAGGCAATTAACTGATGTTGTGGATTCCATACGAAACTTTGGAACTTGAAGGCACTTGTTTAGGGATTTTAGGCCCAGGATAGGATGAATCCTCCCAATGGGTTTTAGTACCATGAACAGGTTTGAATAGAATGCTTTGAACCTGTCATACAGAGGGACAAGAGATGGTTTAGGGTGTTCTGTAAATTCAACTGTCCTTGAGTAGAATTTGGTTGGTTTGAAAGACGAAAGCTGTAAGGGGGTATAGTTTGGAACTTTAATTTGTACCCCTGTGAAATCACTGATTAAACCCACAGCTCGGGGATGTCTGTGACTCTTAGGAGTGAGGGCGTTCCTTCATTGGCAAGGTGGCGTTGGAGGTATACTGGGTGGATTTTGTGTTCCAATTCTTGCACCGAAAGGAAGGGCTGAATTTAGGCTGAGGATTGGGTAGAGTGCTTAGGTGCACTATGTTTTGAGCCGGTAGAAGACCCTGAGAAAGGGCATTTTGGAACCTTCCGCTGTGGTGGAAGGACCTTTCCTCCTAAGACATCTTTAATGAATTTGTCAAGTGGCTTACCAAAAAAACGTCCTCCTTCAAAGGGCATACACATGTGAGGCTCCTTTTACAGGCAGCATCATGCTGACCTGGCTTTGAGCCACAAGATTCTGCACATATTGACAGAAATCAGTGCCATTCTGAAGATTTGTGTCATGACTTGTTCTAGAGCATCCACACAAAAGAGCAAAGCAGCAGTTGACTGCACCTCCAAGGTACATTCCTTGAATACAGTATTGTGTTAGTTCTTCATTGCCTTAGTCCAGTTAGCTGCAGTTTGACAAACAGAAATTGCAGCAATAGCTGTTTAACTACCTTGGCCTGGGAGTGTAAAGGAAGCCTTTAAGAGAGCCTCAAACTTTGTCAGAAAAGTCTTTGAAAGAAGGAACATCTTCTATAGGTACAGTAAGATGTTTAAAGGCAAACAGCAGGGTCTATTGCCAGAACAGACCACTTTTCTTCCACTTGGAAATGATTTTCAGAAGGGTGAAAATCTTATCTAGATTGCTCCAATGACCATAGATTGCTAATTCTATTCATTCATAAACAGGAAAGGTCTGTTAGTACCCAAAGAAGCATGGCGAGATGGAGGTGAATCAAGTGCGACAATGCCAATTCTTTTGCGCACAGCAGAAGTGAGCATACCAACAATGGCAAGCATATAACATGAAGCCGTAACATTAGATGTGTGGGAGGCTGGGGGTGAGAAATCTTCCACAACTTAAATTAACACTGCCTTTGGATCCTTTTCATTCCCTTCTATGTCTGCTTCTTCTAAAGCACGCATATCGTTATCCGAATCAGGTAGAGATGGTAGGGGTGGAGAAGGAGCCTGGCGCTTTTGAACTCTGGACAGCTGCATTAAAATCCATTAGTTGTCTGAGAAATTTTGACATAGTTGCACAAAAATCTGCCTTGGTTAGGTAGGCTGCTTGTTGCGTGTCTGTGAGAGCTAGAATCGGATGCAGGGACCGGTGTAAAAATAGGGTCCAGCTCCAGTGCAAGGGAAGCATCATCCATTCCAATGCGCCTCGTTTCTGCCATTGCTATCACTTAGAGTATTCCACTGTGGGGTACCCATTGAGTAGGGTGCAGAAATGGGGTAGGTACTCCGCATCCCTGATGGTGACTGTCCATGAGTGAAGAGCAAGAGGAAGCGCCCGAGTACCTTATAAAGGGCTGTAAGTGGTAGTGGTGGTAAAGTATGCAACCTGTGGTGTGATGCAACACCCAGTCATCCATCTGTAACTAAGCTCCGGATGGTGGAATTTTAAAGCGGAACTTCAGTAATTTTTTTATCTTTTCGTCTATAAAATCTTAAAGTGATTGTAAACAATCAACTTGTAAAACAACCCATTCGGTTTAAAATTGAAATGGAAGTCAAATCATTTGTGTATAGATATAAAAAAAAAAAATCATCATAAATACCTTTCCCTTTTTTTATATGTGATTTTTATACGTTTACACATTCCCTCTGTTCTCAGCTGCATAAGAGCTGGAGGAGGAGAATCAACAGCACCCTGATCTTTCCAGTGAAAGGCTGGGCAGGGGGTGTGTCAGAAGAAGTCTGATCATTGGGGGAGAGCAGCCACATGAACTGACCACATGAGCTCTCCTGCCTAGTGTGGTCAGTTTTTAACAGCGAAAGCAGAGGGACTGGCAGGAATACCAGGGATTTCAACCAAAGGAAGCAATACAAAGAACAGGATAGTTTTTCATACAAGTACATGGGACAGCAGGCACATATCAGGAATTTTAAATGCTGGGGTAACAAACACTTTAATAACAATGCTGAAGTATAGCAACTTTTGGGCTTATACCCCAGTGGTCAGCTATTTTCCTCGGAAACGTTTGGAGAAAGCTTAATTGGTTGCTCTGACTGGTCATGCACTTTTTTTTTTTATTGTCCTACTATTCATGTATCACACAGGATCATGTGAGGCTCTAATCTCAGTATTTAAAAAAATAATAACAAAAAGGAAAAAACACCTTACCCTTCAGCTTGTTTTTTGATTTCAGTCTCCACATCAAATTTCACCACCCAAAGCCTGTGCAATAAGGCCAATCCATTGTTATCATCAGTTTCTGGTGTTGGCAAAACCATCTCAAGTTCCATTAGTCCCTAACAAAAGAATGATTTAAATGAGAATAGTTATTGCTACACATGACTGCACAACTTATTGGACATGAAATAAAAGACTATAAAGCATGTTAAAAACATTGGGTAAAACTGAAAAGCTTGTGTAGGAGGACTTACCCTCAAAGCAGCATCTCTCACATTTGAGCATGACGACTGCAAAGCTTGAAGTAAAACATCTATTTCTTCCTGTTCTGCATATGTGCAGCCTTCTCCTCCTCCGCTGCTTGTGCATAATGATGTAAGTGCATGGGAAGCCAAGATCTACAAATGAAAAAGGCTACTTACAGACTGAAAAAGCACTGGCTCTTTTATTATTCCTTGAGATACACAAGGCGATCTGCACCCATATGGTTATACTGCTTCACTGACAATAGTTTAAAAGGCTTGAGAGGACACAACATTTGAAATATCAATAAGATATTAACATTTCAAAAACTGATCAAATTTCAACTTTTAAAATACCACTTTCAAACACTTTGTTTGCATTTTTCTATTAAGCCTTTTAGCACCTCTACCTCTACATATAAAATGGTCAGCCTGCTCCTGACAAAGTGTGGCCTATAGCGCCAAGTTTAGAGCCTCTCTGACTTTTCCTTGTAATCTGCCTCGTCCTTCCCAACAAGGTATAATGCACTAGCTGAAGGAAAGCAAATGTTGTGCAGGAGGGATGCCCTACAATGGGCAATTAGGCCTTATCCTCAGAAAAACAGTAAAGAACACGTTGGCCTGGAAAGTACAGTTTTCATCTGGCTTTAAATGCCACTCAGTAAAAATAAAAATAAATGGATATTATATATAAAAACAAAACAAAAACTAAGCTAACAATGTAAGAACTGCAGCTAAAAGATCTTTAGCAACTTTATTTTCCAAGCGCTTGCTCACACCAGACACTGTGGGGAACGTTATCTAATGCAAGAAAAAGGTCCTATGACTTCAGTTCACACTGATGTGCTTCGTTGGTGTGCGTTGAAAAATTTCTGACGTTTCTGTAACACTTTACAATGTGCTACAGCACAAAAGAATTACATACAGTTGGGGAGAAAAAGAAACAAAAGCAAACCCTGCAATGTGCTTTAACCACTTGAGACCTCTGGAACATTTATTGCCCTTCATGACCAGGTAATTTTTTGTGATACGGCACTGTGTTACTTTAGCTGGCAATTGCGCCGTCATGCCACACTGTACCCAAATAAAACGTATGTCCTTTTTTTTCCCCACAGAAAACAAAAAAAAAAAAAGACAATTTTGGGAAAAACATTTTTTTTTACTTTCTGCTATAATACATAGCCAATTAAAAAAAAAAAAAAATGTAAAAAAAAAAAAAAAAAAGAAACTCAAATTTCTTAATCAATTTAGACCAATATGTATTCTGCTACATAATGCAATCAATCCCAGTAAGTGTATATTGATTGGGTTACGCAAAAGTTATAGCATTTACAAACTATGGGATATATTTATGGAATTTGTATTTTTTTACTAGTAATGGCCGCGATCAGTGACTTATAGCGGGACTGCGATATTGTAGCGGACTTTTTGGGGTCCTGTGACACTAATAGAGTGATCAGTGCTAAAAATATGCACGGTCATTGTACTAATGACACTGGCTAGACAGGGGTTAACATCAGGGGCAATCAAAGGGTTATGTGGAAGGTGCTTTTACTAGGGGAAGGCATTAATCCGTGTCCCTACTTTGCAGGAACACAGGATCAAAACCTTCCCTACTGAGAAAACGGCGATCTGCCTTGTTTACATAGGCAGATTGCCGGGTGCCAGCGGACAGAGTCCACGGTACCCACAGACCAGCTCCTGCTGTGTATAATCACACTGGGAGTGGATCGCCAGCAGCATGAATGCGTGCCCCAGACCCGGAAGTGCAGGATCACGTACTAGGAATGTGATCCTGAGCAGAAGAGCCCCAGTATATGCAAGTTATACAATCGGCAAGTGGTTAACCACTTGCCAACCAGCCATCATACTGCAGCAGGTCAGCCACGATCCCGCAAGCCTTCGTAGCTGTACGTCGGTACGTTTAAGCGGGATAGCAGGGGCACACACCCACTGCACTGAGGGGGTGCCGATGGACGTGACCGGCGGTCGCGATGACCGCCGGCCACGAGCGATCGCGGGCACGAGAGGCAGAACAGGGACGCGTGTGTGTGTGTGCAAACAGACAAAACCCTGTTCTGTGAGGAGAAGAGATGCAGATCGTGAGTTCCTAATGGCTAGGAACCACGATCTATCATCTCCTATAGTCAGTCCCCTCCCCCTACAGTTAAAACACACAGTCAGGGAACACAGTTAACCCCTTGATTGCCGTCCTAGTGTTAACCCCTTCCCTGCCAGTGACATTTATACAGTAATCAGTGCATGTTTATAGCACTGATCGCTGTATAATTGTCAATCATCCCAAAAATGTGTCAAAAGTGTCCGATGTGTCCGCCATAATGTCACAGTCACGATAAAAATAGCAGATCGCCGCCATTACTAGTAAAAAAAATAATAATAAAAATGCCATAAATCGATATCCCCTATTTTGTAGACGCTATAACTTTTGCGCAAACAATCAATATACGCTTACTGCGATTCTTATTACCAAAAATATGTAGAAGAATACATATCGGCCTAAACTGAGAAAAAAAATTAGCTTTTTTTAAAAAATAAATTGGGGGTATTTATCACAGCAAAAAAGTACAAAATAGTGTTTTTTTTCAAAATTGTCGCTCTTCTTTTGTTTATAGCGAAAAAATAAAAACCGTAGAGATGATCAGATACCACCAAAAGAAAGCTCTATTTGTGGGGAAAAAAGGGTGTCAATTTTGTTTGGATACAGCGTCGCGCAATTGTCAGTTAAAGCGACGCAGTGCCGTATCGCAAAAATGGCCTGGTCATTGCGCAGCCAAATCTTCTGGGGCTGAAGTGGTTAACAACACATCACAGCACACAGTAGCGTGCGTTATGTACACATTAATATGCACTGTGTGATTTCCTTCAGGCAGGACATATATCCCTAACAGGCAGGCTCCCTTACCAGTGACCAAAAAGAAAAATGAAACTTGACCCAAATCTATTTCCATGACTATAAAACAATACTACTTTACAGATCACTTGTACTCACCTGTAATCTAGGACTGGCTGTCCCTATCACCTTAGTCAACAAGAGTAGCATATCTGTACGAGGCAGGAACTCTGGCCCATTCTAAAAAGAAAATACAATTTAGTAGGCAGTATAACTTTAGAAAGTTCTGACCAAAGGATGTCAGGCTGCTTGATGCACAAACTCTACTAACCTCATCAATAAGCTTTGTCTGTGACTTGGAGGATCTTAGTTGCGAATGAACCGTGATTATCTGTAAAGTCTGCACCAGCAGCTCTTCGGTTTCTTCACTATTATTGCTTGTTTCCAATAATACCATTTTCAACAGAGGGAAGATAAAGGAAAATGCTGGCGCTGACAAAGGAGATGCCCCTGTATTCAAAAATATACACAAATATAACACATGCCAGATGTATAAAATTCAGACATTTGTAAAAGCATGGTACATACTACCCATAGAATGAACATGTTTATTTTGGACTTCTGTATTAACATAGCATTTTTATTAGTCACCAGCCTATATATACACTACACACACACACACACACGATTGATTCCCACCAGTGTGTACTCAATGGTATTCTCTATACACTTGGCAATCCTACACAGATAACACTTCACTACTTTGTATCTCCACTGAAGGTTTTGTTTTTGCTTCCCAACCCAAAGACATTTCAATGCAACATCAAACATCAGAGTAAGCATGGACAAATGAAAGAAATGTGAAGAGGAATACTATGTGAAAGGCTCTGCTTTTGCACATTTGAAGTTCTAGCAATTATAACTCGTTACCTGGGTCTTCCTTGCGTTTGGGCACAGTGTAAGAATGTAAGAGATTTACTGCTCTCTTCACAGCTACTGGCAGCTCTTCCTGACACCAGGCAGCATCCAAGTTACATTCTGGCTTCAACAAGCGAAGAGTTATGTAAGCAGCCAATTTTCCTATGGTATAAAAACAGGTATTACTGCCAATTCTCTGAGAGATGCAAAGGATGCAAGGCTTTAACAAAACATTATTTTTTTTTTACAACTGCTCTGTGAGTCATAATAGAAAATAAGGATGTTTACCAAATGATTTCAAATGGACTGGCATGACACAAGCAGCAAACTGTACAAATGGACCATGGATCCGAGCAGCAGCTAATGGAGACTTCAACAATGGTATAAAGCAGCTGGTCAAAACAGGAATGTGCTGAGAAAGACCAGGAGGGCTCTGCTGTAATATACAGTCCAGAAGTCGAATATTGTTTTCCAACTCTGTGTCCAACTAAAAGAAGAAAAATGAGACTAAGTATATAAAAATCGAAGCACAATCAGAAAATTACGGCTTCAAAAGCACAAAATAAATAAATATATGATGCTGGGGAAATCTACATTAAAATGAACCGGTTGCTTTGCTCTACATGGGCAAAGCACAGATTCACGTTAAGCTAATATGCAAAGCTGTCAAATATTCACCCTACAGTGGCTCCAGGCTCCCTTTAACCACCAGCAGTGGCAGACATCTGAGTGAGGAGGAGACATGGGTTCTGTCAAAGGGCAGGATCTGTGCAATGGCAGAGCCACAGCCACTGGCTCAATGTCACCTATGCCAACCTGTGCCTGGGATTGAACTGCTTTATATACAGTGTGGGAAAGAACAGAGGGGCGCAGAAGAATTTAGCATAGTGTTGTGTAAACTCCACACACAATTTTAGGCAATTTCAACCTGTTTTCATTTGCACAACTTTCCAGATAGGACAAGGCAACCAACCACCAACAGTTTTCATGTTTAGAAAAACTGTTGATGGTAGACTGCATTGATCTGTTCTATAATTTAGCAACAGAAAAAGGTTTGTATTTATGCAGCATTACCATATACTTTAGGTCTGCTTGAAATGTTTTCTGAACTATAATCCTTCTGATTTACTACAGAATAATGGCTTTAGATGGGCTATATAGAACCCGCATATGGCAAAAGGCTCAAGGTCGGTCACAGAGTGAACATGTACATATGTAAATACTACAACACAACTTGAGGGGATTGTGGTGTAATCCTTTCCTTCCCATATACTTCTTCATGTGATCTGCTTACCTGCAGCAGCTTCTTTCGGATCTGACTCTCCTTTTCCATCTGTGCCTGCAGCATTTCCTTCTGTTTACTTGTTAGCTGAACCTCTTCTTTTATCCCTTTCTTCTTCTTAATCTCCTACAGAAAGAGGATAATTGAAATCGATTGAAATGTTATCTCAATTCATTCAGTGTACCAAGTAAACAAAGACAGAAACTGAACAAAAGCAACATTGGACAACTGGAGATTCCTAAACCCTTGTAAACCTCAGACATGAAATATGAACAAAGCATATCCCTCTGTAGTGTGTAATTGTCTCAATTAAGAGCACTATGTGTCATTTCTGTCTGCTGCTTCATTCCTCTGCGATCAGCATGAATCACTTCTGACAAGTTTTCCTGACACGACAAGAGAAAAAATGGTGACAAAGGAGGGATCTCCAGCTGAATGACGGCCTCAGCTCTGTTCCTCTGTGAAGGGGGGTGTGTTCCCTCTAATCAACTCTCAGAGCTCTCCCCACTGGGCTCAGGAGAGTGTAAATTCAGCTCTCCGCCCCAATTTTCTGACAGCTCAGAAAAGCTGTATAAATTCTGGACTTTGAATGGCTGTAGAGGAGAGAAGACTCCAGATAAACAGGTAAAACTTACATAGCAGGATTTGTTTTATTTCTGTGTATCACCTGAGATCAGTCACTTCACTTGGTATATGTAAGGGTTTACAACCACTTTAACTGCTTGCTGACCAGCTGCCGTCGTTATACAGCGGCAGGTAGGCTCACCTGTGCGAAACGCTGTGTACGTCGGCTCTTTGCATGTTGTGGGAGCGTGCCCGCGGGTCGAGCAGACTCGATGTCCGCCGGCGACCCGCGATCGCCTAGTACAGAGGCAGAACAGGGAGATCTGCCTTTGTAAACAAGGCGAATCCCCGTTTTGACAGGTGACATGACAGATCTACTGTTCCCCGTCATCGGAAACAGTGATCTCTGTCATGTCCCTGGTGGCCCATGCCCCCTACAGTTAGAACACACCTAGGGAACACAGTTAACCCCTTGATCGCTCCCTAGTGTTAACCCCTTCCCTGCCAGTGTAATTTTTACATTGATCAATGTTATAAAAATGTACTGATCAATGTAATAATGTCACTGGTCCCCAAAAAGTGTCATTTGGGGTCAGATTTGTCCGTTGCAATGACGCAGTCTTGCTAAAAAAATCACAAATCGCCGCCATTACTAGTAAAAACAATAAAAAAAAAAAACAAAACAAAAGTCCCTAAATCTATCCCATAGTTTGTAGACGCGATGACTTTTGCCCAAAACAATCAATATATGCCTATTGGGATTTTTTTTTTTTACCTAAAATATGTAGAATATATAGCAGCCTAAACTGATGAATAAATTTGTTTTATTTTTTTGTCTGTTTATAAAGTGCAAAAAATTAAAACTGCAGAGGTGATCAAATACCACCAAAAAAGCTCCATTTGTGGGGAAAAAAAGGACGTCAACTTTGGGTACAGCATCGCACGACCGCGCAATTGTCAGTTAACACAGTGCCGTATCGCAAAAAATGGCCTGGTCATTAAGGGGGCAAGTCCTTCCGGGGCTGAAGTGGTTAAGGGTTCATTTACACTTGCTTGGACTTTAACACACATTAAAGCGTATACCCCTTTAATATGCTTGACGTGTTTTTCATGCTTCAGTGATGCTTTTTTGAAGCCTTAATGAAGCTTGGCAAATGCCGTGTGTGTTAATTTTCTATTTGTTTTAAAAGGGCCCAGTAAAACCCCAGCTCAATAGTACCCCCCACTCAGCAGATCCCCAGCTTATTATCCCTCTTCAGCAGATCCTCCAGCTTATTAGTACACACATTCAGCAGATCCCCTACTCAGTAGTACCCCCAGCTTTGCTGATCCTCCGCTCAGTAGTAACCCCCAGCTCTGCGATCCCCCACTTAGTAGTAACCCTGAGCTCTGCTGGTCCTCCTCTCTCTGGTCCCATGTTGCACACCATGTGTGTTGTCTGCTAGTTGCTCTGCTCCAGTTCAGACCCCACTCACCTTCCTGCTGCTCAACATCAAACATGATGTCTGCACCAAACACTTCCAGAATGCATACACATGAACCGGAAGTGACTGCTGACGACGTGTTTCCAGTTCGCTTGTTGATTTCCCAGTGCATCATGGGATATCTCATACCTGTAATACCTTCTAAACAAAGTGAAGCCAACGCTTAATAAAAGCCCCTCAAAAGCTTCATGTGCTGCAAGCAAGCGTTGTTACAGACTTCAATGGAGGCTTTGGAGATGCTTTGAAGCACCAAGAAAGCAACATGGGGTATCATTTTTGAACGAAGCAAAGCAAACATATTGTATCAACAGAACTGTAAGCTTACCATTTTATTTAGTGACAGGGGCTAGACTGGCATTCAGAGTGCTTTAAAAAAGTGTGTCCAATGCCACATTTTAAAGCATGTGGAAACAAGTCCGAAGGGTAATTGTTTGGAAGTGGCTTTCCAAAATTGTTTCATGATAAAATTTTGAACTAGTGTTTAATAAGGTAAGGGAATAATGAATTGTGCTCTGACTGAAAGACATCGGTGTTCACATAAGTATCTTCTACATTCTGACCTTTTTTCAAAGAAACTTGTATGAACTGTTCAGGTTCATCATTAGTTCAGTCGGAGATTTCATGAAGGGTATGTTCAACCACATGCGGTGGGACTGCGTTGGGTGGCTATTCCACAGCAGTTCCACTGCATGGACAAGGCAAAATGCCTAGTCTCCTATGTGCCCGGTTCACACCACTACGTAGCGGTGATGTGCAGGCACAGTACACTGAAAAAACATACTGCATGCAGTACTGGAAGCAGTATGAGATGTCTGTGTGAAAAAAATAAAGAAGGAAACCATGGGATGCGGCAAGCTTAGCGCATCATCACTGCACTCATCTCAGACCCCCGGTTAGCAATGCAATGGCTGGTGTGAATCAGCCCTAATAGCATTGCTTTATTTAAAGAAAGAAAATCTAAACTCAGTAGCACTGCATGTATACAATTTACAAAGTCAAAGAAAGTACTGTTCAGAATACATAAGGAAAACTTGCAATACAGTCAACTTACTAAAGAGCCTGCATGAGATTTACATAATTTCCTAATGATGTGCAAAGAAAGAGAAGCCAACACAAAAAAAAAAAAAAAAAAAAAAAAAAACACAAACAAAACCTCTTTGAGCTCCAATTCGATGATCTGCTCCTTGAAAGAATAAGCCTTATTCTCCCTCTTCATATTGGCTTTTTTTAAACTATCTTGATGGGCACTGGAAAGGAAAAACAGTCACTAACATGATAAAATAGTAAGAATTTGTATATGCAATATGTTTTCACGTGTTACTTCTATCTAGCACTGAAATCATTAAAAAACCTACTGGCGATCATCATGTTCATTATTCATAAATAAACTGTATGCAAACCTTAACAATTCAAGCCAAACTTTATTTTAGATTGATTCAGCTTGGCTATCTTACACCCAGAGTGCTTTTGGGGATGCTAAATATCTTAGTGATCTACATGGCAGATTTATTGTTAGCTTTGACCTTCCAGGCTCTGCAGCTGTAACTTGCAGAAGCTGAATTTGCAAACATGCAACATTTACCCTTTGAGCCTGCCAGAAATCCAGTAATCTATAACTTTCTGTGGTCTCTACCTTTACTGCACTAAAAGCATAAACGGTGCTATCAGTGCTGCCAAGTTCATCTCTGTGGACTACGGAACACCCCCTTATATTATGGGGATAGAAGTGGGGAGTTCTGTAGTCCTAATCTGTCCTAGGGTGACAATGCTACTCCTCCAAAGACACAGCACAGTGAATTAGATTTGTCACCATAGGAAAGGACCTGTGTTTCTGGCAGGATCACCAGGTGAAAATAAAGGAAAACAGCCTGAGAAGATAAAACTAAAGTAGCCAACACATCTAAGAACTGGCAAGCTGCAATATATTACATTTCTGTTCTTAGTTTAGATGTGCGCAAATAAAATGCAATACAAGTCTATTACAAGACTGTAAATATCAATACTTCCTCTTCCCCTTTAACAAAATCTATTTATGTCCCAGGGGTATTTACCTTTGCAAGATAGATTTGTCATACAGCTCCCCCTCAGGAGTTTGCATAATGGCATATTCTTCTCTGGTGACTTGAAACAAAGCTGGGTTCTGCAGAGATTCAGTTATGATTCCGACTAATTGAGGAAGAACCTTGTGTGAAGACATTCGAGCCAAAGTACCAGCTGCATTCAGGACTGCCTAAAATGAACATAATATTTATAAATATCTTCTTACATGGTGTGGGTATTGCATAAGCATTTTACCTGTTCAATTTTCAATAAAATGCTATTAAACTAGGACTTCACCCAAAAGGAGAAGTTCCGCTTTTCTTCCTCCTGCCCCATTTCTCTGCCATATTTTGAATATATATATATTTTTTTTGGGGGGTGTGGGTCCATTTACAAGACACAACGTGGCCCGTACAGTGGGGAGCAGGCTGTGAAGTTGCAAAGAGTCGGAGCCGGCTTCCGACAGTCAACATGCCTGCGGACCCCAAGACCGGTGAAGAACCAGACTGGTTGAGGACAGCGCTAGATGCCTGGACAGGTGTTGGGTTATTAAAAGTCAGCCACTACAGTTTTTGTAGCTGCAGACTTTAAATTTTTGGCAACCTGGCTGAAGCTCATCTAAGTTTTTCTGTTAACTGTACAACCGAGAGTCTAATACTATATATTTTATACACACATATTAACCTTGAGGAGCTCAAGATCATCAACCAAGCAGGTTGGTAAAAGCAAACAGTACTTAACAGGCAAACAGAAAAAAACAGCCTATACTCAGTAAACAAAACAAACAGTCCATCAATTTCTGGCACAGAAATTAAGGCTCAGATCACTGATGGTCACACGCATCCCTTAACAGGGTTTTTGAAACTTCCCGTCTACCTTGGGGGTCCCAAAGAGGAGGTCTCCACAGTACAGCAACTGTGCCTTAGCTGCAAGCTAGCTCACACTGCTCCCGTTCCTCAGCTGTGTTCTGCTCTACTCCAACTCACAGACAAATCTTAGCCGCTTCCTCTCCTTTTCTGGACTCCCTTGCAGATGGGTTAACCCCATCTGGACCAAAGTCCCTGTAATCAAGGTTTGAAGGGTTCTTTCCCACCCAAAGGTCTCTTGGAATCTTTGAATTCCAGGTCCCAAATGAGGACTTACCAGACCAGAGAGTACTGAAAATCTCCACTATGACTGGACTACCCCAGAACCCCTCACCCTGCATGGCTGAGAACCCTGAGTACGCAACAAGGTCTTCAAACAGTCTCACTTAAAGGGACCACAACCAAAATAGTGGGGAAATATACCAGCCATCCTTTACATATCTCGCCACACCCCTCGACGTGGAGGTGTCAGAGGCATCATGGGACAACATACAGCGTACCCTAAAAAGGGCACCTGCATTTTGCTGTGTTTTTCAGGCCTGTGTTCTACAGTGAACTTGAACTCTTGTAATGCCAGGAACCTTCTGGTTACCCTGGTGCTTGTGTGTCTGTTCTATCTCATCTGGGTCCGTGGGGCCTGAACATTTCTTCTGTCCCTCCAAAGATATCACCATATCCTATACGGCACCAAGGGGTGAATTTTTTGGAAGACCATCTGGACCTGGAGAAAGGCCTTGGCTGGGCTAAAGCCACAAGCGCCAACGATCCCTTGTAATAAGGGATCAACTGGAGCTGGTAAGCGAGTCTTTTAGTTGTTGGTGGAGGCACTGATATTTAAATCGCTTCGGTGGCGGATGGTGGAGATCGTTACTAAGAGTTACTTTCACATAACTTGTGGACTGATTTTCATCAATTTATTTTCACACTGATGTCACATTATTTGTGGACTGTTCGAATCATCTTATGCGTTTTATATATGATTGAATAGCATGACTTATATATGGATTTTAAGTAGATTCTGTGTGCCCAGACTGCAACAGTCACCCCAAGGCGAGCAAAGATCTCCCTTGAGTTTTTTTTATACGCCTTGGTGTCAGCCACCAGCAGGTCATAGCAGGCCTTCTGCGGTTCCACTGACAGAAAGAGGGCAATGAGGCTGGTCCCTCCCTCTCAGCCGTGCGCTCAAACGTGGTCAGGAAGGCCTCTACGTCATCAAGGGGAGTCAGCTTTTTTATTTTATGTAATCTTTATTTTGAAAATATTTTTATATAATAACAAACACATGGACATAAAACAAAGCATATAGGTAGAAAAGACACCACATAAAGAACCCTTCTCCTGGTACATATACTCATCAGGAGAGTTACTCAGAGATGCACACACTTGGGGGATCGTATTCGGGGGAATGATTATCATCATATTACCACCACATCACCCAAGGTACCAGGGCCGAAAGAAAAACAAAAGTATAAAACATGTACAGAAATCAGAATAAAAATAAAACTAAAAGCAAAAAGTAAAAAAGGGTGTAACACCTGCTAGCATGGTAAACCAATTTGAGCTGTGTTAGGTTTGTCAAAGCGCATCCGTGCCTTCACTCTCTGGTCTGCGGAGCCCCGAGACCTCCCCAGCCCAGCCCCGCCCCATCAATCAGGGGGGCCACATGGGGAGTCAGCTTTTGCAAGAAATGGCACTGTCACAGGGTTGCTCGAGGCAACAACCCCTTCAGATAATCTTTAGCAGTCACCTGGGTGTGCTGTGCCTCTAGCTGCGCTGCCCAAGACTGCCGAGTCTGTTTCAATAAAGTCATGAACTCCTCCGCAGTTGGCTTCCACAGAGGCCTGTAGTTGGGCGTGAACCAGGATTTTTATGGGCTCCTCCATGCTGCCTTCAGAGGTTTGCAGCACCTGGGCTGCTCTGACTCAAGATGTGCAAAAAAGAAGGCACTGGCCCTTTAAGTGTTGGTTTTGCTTTTAACAGCTTATACAGCTAGAGTACCAGGTACCAAGCACCAGTAATCTCGAGGAGCCCGAGATCAGCCAAGCATGTTAGTAAAGTTAAACAGTCCTTTTATTTAAAAAAAAAAAAAAAGCTTATCCTCAGAAAACAAAATAGTCTATCAATTTCTGACACAGAAATAAAGGGTCCGTCACACTCGTCCCTTAACAGGGTTTTTAAAAGTACTGAAAATCAGTCTTCTCTTTTATGAATGGACTACGAACCACGGAACCCCTCATCCTGTATGGATGAGAACCCCTAAATACTCAATGTCTTCAAACTATCCCCCTTAAAAGAGACCACAATCCAAATAGTGGGCAATATATACACACACGTTCATTTGCTTTGCTAAAGATATTTGACTAATTTTAGCATTATATCTGGAACTATGGCCTAGACCATGGGTGCTCAACCTGTGACCTTCCAGCTGTTATGGAACTACAAGTCCCATCATGCATCTGCCTTTGGTTGTCATGCCGGTCAGCGGCTTTCAATACCTCATGGGACTTCTAGTTCCACAACAGCTGGAGGGGCACAGGTTGAGCACCCTTGGCCTAGACATTTTGCTCATCTCATCTCTCAATACTTTCAGTGATTTCTACAGAACTGATGGACACATTGGGGGAAACTTACTCCATCTGGAGTGTTCAAAATGTGGCGCAGCTCTGCATAGAAACCAGTTTCCAGGTTTTATCGTCAAAGCTTAACTGAACAAGCTGAAGCTAGACACTGGCTACTATGCACAGTTGCATCAGATTATGAGGGCTCAGGTTTTAGTAAATCTCCTCCATTGCATTTTTATATATACTAGCTATGTGCATCATGAACAGAAACAGCTTAGATCATGGTGGTAACAGTGTAAGAGAGGGTAATACATATACAGTATTTCTGGATTCTAAGGTCCACTTACTTGATCGTTAGATGTATTAGATGTGATTACTGGTAAAAAATCATCAAAGTGTTTGTTAATAAACTCAGCAGGGTCGATCTTCATTTTGTGCAGAAGGTCTACCCAAAGGTCTGGATATGTAGATGCTGTCCCAGAAGAGAAAAAATTAACTGAGAAAAGCAGAATTTTCATGCTTATATTTTCCCACAGATGCTCTACACAACTTACCAACTAAAGGATGGTTTGCTAATACTAGAAGCTCCTGGGCAAGAGTTTCTGCTTCCACGGAGTCCATTTCTATCCCTGGAACACAAGTGAGGACACAGATTGCCTCTTGTATGATTCTTGGAGATATATGGGGCTTTCCTTGCTCTGTCAATTCTTCAGATTCAGTTAGTGCGCTATCCATTAATAGCAACTGTATGAAAACAAACATCAGGCCAAGAGTCAAATGACACCATCAGATATTATAAAAGATTATCCCTTTTTTACTACACCTACCTTGTTTGAATTTAGCACAGTTCTAAGTTCAGTCAAAAGGCCATACAACAGCTTAGTGCCACCAAGAGATGCCAGCAGCTTTCTGATGGTTTGTTGACACTGCCTACGTACTTTCCATGAGCGAGTGAGCAGAACAGTAATCAAAGAGTGATAATATGGCCTGAAAGAAAAAACACAGGGCCAATAAATCTTTCTGATACTTTTATACTATGAGACACAACTCTCACAAAAATCATAGACTTACTGAGCCCGGTTGTCTGGAAGCCTATGGATGTGGTCAAGTAAGAGTCTCTCACATAGTTGAAGCAAGGTTGAAAGGGCTAAATGAAAAAAAAAACAAAAAAAAAAAAAAACAAATTAAAAATATAAATTACTACATGGGTAAAAATAGTTAACAAATATTATTATTATTATACAGGTTTTATATAGCGCCAACAGTTTGCGCAGCGCTCTACAACATGAGGGCAGACATTACAGTTACATTACAATTTTGTATAAGAGGAATCAGAGGGCCCTGCTCGTTAGCGCTTACAATCTAAAAAGGAAGGGTCAATTGATACAAAAAGGTAATAGCTGTGGGGGGATGAGCTGATGGAGGAAGTAAAACAGTGTTAGTTAGAAGAAGGATAAGCTTCTTTGAAGAGAAGGGTTTTCAGGGATCGCCTAAAGATAGATAGATTAGGGGACAGTCGGACAGATTGGGGTAGGGAGTTCCAAAGGATGGGAGAAGCTCTGGAGAAATCCTGGATGCGAGCATGAGAGGAGGTGACAAGGAAGCTACAGAGTAGGATGTCTTGGGATGACCGACGAGCGGCTTGGTTGGTATTTTGGGACTAGGTTACTGATGTAGCTGGGAGCAGAGTTATGAGTGGCTTTGTAAATTATTGTTAGTACTTTGAATTTTATTCGTTGGGTGAGTGGAAACCAGTGGAGGGATTGGCAGAGAGGGGTGGAGGACACTGAATGGTTGGTAAGGTGGATGAGTCTTGCAGCGGCATTCATTATGGACTGAAGGGGGGATAGTCTATGTAAAGGTAATCCAATGAGGAGGGAGTTGCAGTAATCGAGGCGAGAGATGACCAGGGAGTGAATTAGAAGCTTGGTGGTGTCATTAGTTAAAAAGGGGCGTATTCTGGAAATGTTGCGGAGGCTAAGGCGGCATGATTTGGACAGGGATTGTATGTGGGCCTGAAAGGACAGTTCAGAGTCTAAGGTTACCCCTAGCACCCTGGCATGTGGGGACGGACTGATAGATGTGCCATTGATCTTGACAGAGAAGGCAGGGGAGGGGACATATAGGAAATATTAAGAGATCAGTTTTAGATAGATTCAGTTTGAGGAAGTGGTTTGACATCCAGGCTATGTCTGTTAGTAGATCAGTGATGCGTGAGGAGATTGATGGAGTGAGCTGAGGGGCAGAGAGATAGATTTGGGTGTCATCAGCATATAAATGGTAGTGAAAGCCATGGGAGGCTATCAGCTGACCTAGGGAGGACGTGTAGATAGAGAATAGTAGAGGTCCAAGGACAGAACCTTGGGGGACCCCAATGGTAAGAGGAGTTGGAGAAGAGGAAGTGGAGTTGTAAGTGACACTGAAGGTGCGATGAGATAGGTAAGATTCGAACCAACGGAAAGTGCAGCCATGGAGACCAAGCAAATTGAGTTTTGTGAGGAGGAGGGGGTGGTCAACTGTATCAATGGCAGCAGAAAGGTCCAAGAGTAATGCCCTGTACACACGGTCAGATTTTCCGAAGGAAGAAGTGCGATCGGATTGTGTTGTCCGAAATTTGGAGCCCACACATGATTGGAATTTCCGACAACTTTGTGTGACCGTGTGTATGCAAGACAAGTTTGAGCCAACATCCGTCGGAAAAAATCCATGGATTTTGTTGTCGGAATGTCCGATCAATGTCCGATCGTGTGTACAGGGCATAATAGTATGGAATAATGACCATTGGTTTTTGCTGTTAGTAAGTCGTTTGTGAGTTTTAGGAGGGCAGTTTCTGTGGAGTGCTGTGGGCGAAATCCAGACTGAAGGGGAACAAGAAGGTTATTCTCAATGAGGGATATAACAAATATAACAATTATTATAATATGAAATTATGTTAACATTTAGAATCACAGGAGAAATATATGCAAACAAATCTTTAAAGAGGATTATTACACACACACACACACACACACACACACACACACACACACACACACACACACACACACACACAAATCAAGCTATAGAGTAAATCCAATTAAGGCGTGCCTTTAAATTATCAGAAAAAGTTCAAAAAGTTGGGAAAAGCTTAATTTTATCCACTAAAAAGATTGTCGTTTTTTAGAAATTGCATTAAAGTTATGTAAATGACTCTGTTTTCATGCATGGAACATGGTGGAATTATCCTTTATATGTGAACAGTTAGCATGTTAATTGTATTAAGCTGCTTCAACTGTCCAATGTCAGGTACCCCAAGTCCATGGCATATTAGATCTTGAAGGTCCTGAGATCCCATGAACTCAAGCATTAGATGCATACAAATTCTGCTTAAGGGGGATGGAGCTGTGCACGTCCCCCACACAATGTAGAAGTTACATTGGCGTCACAGCCAAAAAGTTAAAATATATGCAAAGGCAACATTTTGCTTGCTCATGCTAACAACTGTGTAAGATGCAATTCTGTTCACGTTGGAGAGATTTTCTCTCATTTGCTGTTGTGTCTGCAGGACAGGAAGTGAAGGAAAATCTATGAAAGCAGCAGCAGCCAAAAGCATGGCAAAAGTAACTTAATGGCAGCATATGTTCATATATGAAGGCACAATTCAAATTCACTTACATTCTTCACTTGTTGAGGAAAGAAATTTGTCAGAGGTGAAAATCTGCTTCTTCTCATCGGACAGCAGTTGCCAAAAATTGTTTAGCTTGCTTTCTGTAAAAAAATAAAATAATAATAATGTCAGCCTGTAAATTAAAAGAGACATATGGGAAAAAAAAAAAAAACTACACTCATCTTGCTGCAGCAGCATCGGTCTAATATTGCAGCTGTCCTCTGCCGTCTGAGCAACTGAGCAATCACATGACTGCTGATCATTCAGTATTTGGTTAGCTCTGAACAGAAAATGGTGACTGCCAGTCACCGCTCTCTGCTCTGCCCCTCCAGCGTTCACTGGAGCACTGGGCTGGGGGGAGGCAGAAGCAGCTGGCCATGGCTCTCAGCCTTTCGCCGTTTAGGCATTTGGGTGGATCCCGAAAATATGGTCGAGATCCTTCCAGAGCCCGGAGCAGCTCTGTGATGTCGGCCAACAGTGGGCTTTAGCAGTCAGTTGGTCGATTCTGGGTCACAGGCTGCAAACGTAAGTGCACCTCTACAATCCAAAAGAGAAGTATGACCAAAAAAGTTTTGGCATACTTTTTAGTGAATACATTTTTTTTTTTATCACTGGCGACTTTCTAAACAGACACATCAAGCAGTAGTATAGAGCTTTATGCATGATATATGTGGAATCTTACCTATTTGTGTTTCAATGATAGACAATCTGCACACAAGGACAGCAGCGGCAAGAGCTTCTGTTAAAAATGATATCTGTGCGGTTTGTGATGCAGCCTTCTCCACAGTCTGGATCAAAAGAGGCAAGAGCCCTAGAGCTTGGCCCAATGTATCACCTGAGGTATACAGAACAGAAATATTTTCAAAATGTGCTTTTAAAGTAATTTTCAAAATGAAAAAAAATGCTACTAGCAGATATAAAAGCACAGGCACCTTATGGTACATACCTGTGACAGCTTTTATTTTCCCTCTCTACACCGAAATGCAGGGCCTGATTTAGCAAAGCTCAAGAACTATCTAGTGGTGATGGAGCTACCTCGCACCTTCCTACAGCGATGAGTCAACAGGAATGTAGAGGAGAGGCAGTGGAGTTGGAATAGCCCCAGAATTTTGGTGTGGCAAGGGCAATGAAAAATAGGATTTTTATAACAGCTTACCTGTAAAATCCTTTTCTTTGAAGTACATCACAGGACACAGAGCCCTGGTAATTACTTTGTGGGTTATAGGCCACCTTCAGGACACTGGCACACCCTAAGACAGGAAGTCCACTCCCTATATAACCCCTCCCACTACTGGGAGTACCTTGGTTTTGTAGCAAAGCAATACACGTGTATAAAAGAAAGAGGGGGGGGGGGGGCCTCTGTGTCTCGTGATGTACTTCAAAGAAAAGGATTTTACAGGTAAGCTGTTATAAAAATCCTATTTTCTTTGAAGTACATCACGGGACACAGAGCCAAAGTAATTACTATGTGGGATGTCCCAGAGCAATGCCAACTGAGGGAAGGGAGACACAACAGAATTAGGGCAACATGAGACTAGAAGAGTTATACTGCTGCTTGCAGCACACTACGTCCAAAGGCGATATCCTCATGCCTTTTTACATTCACCTGATAAAATCTGGTAAAAGTATGGACTGAAGACCAAGTTGAGGCCTTGCAGATTTGAACCATGAAAGCTTGGTGATGCACTCCCACGGAGCACTAACAGGCCTAGTGGAGTGCGCTTTTGATTTGAGAGGGCGGAATCCTCCTCATTAAACCATAAGCCTGAATGGTTACTTGCTGAATCCATTTAGAAATAGTAGATTTCGATGCCGCCTGTCCTTTTTCTAGGACCTTCAGGCAACACAAACAAAACATCCGTTATTCGAATCTGAGCAGTCGCCTTCAAGTAGACCTTGAGTGCTCTCACCACATCAAGAGAATGTAGTGATTTTCCTTCCGTAGAACAGGGTTCTGGAAAAAATGAAGGTAGCACAATATCCTGGTTTGGATAAAAACCTAATATTACCTTCGGTAAAAAGTTAGGATGAGGATGCAATACTACCTTATCCTTGTGAATAATCAAATATGGCTCTTACAAGAAAGAGCGGCCAACTCTGATATCCTTCTTGCAGAAGATATGGCTATCAGAAAATTAGATTCCTTATCAAAAGGACCAAGGGAATATGCTGTGTCGGCTCAAAAAGGCTGTTTCAGCAATGCCAACAGAACTAAATCCAAGTCCCAAGGGTTCAGGGGTGACTTAACCGGAGGATTAAGCCACATTACCCCATGAATAAGCTACGAACCAAAGAATGCAAAGCAAGTGGTTGTTGAAATAATATAGACAAGCCGAAACCTGGCCTTTGATAGTACGCAAGTCCAGGTTCTTTTCTAACCCCATCTACAGAAAGTCAAGGATTCTACCCATGACATACTTCCTGAGGTGCCAACCCCTGGATTCACATCAGGAGACATATGCTTTCTAAACTCTAATCTATGATTCTGGAAGCCAGCTTCCCTGCATTAAGGTAAATACCACTGGACCTAACAGCCCACACTTCTTTTCTAGAATGGGTCTGACATATTCATTTGGTTTTGGTACCGTGAAAAGGTTTAAATAAAACCCCAATCCCTGCTCTTGCATGGGAACCACTAAGATCAATCTTTTGAGACAAAAGATGGTCCAATGCTTGAAAGAGAGACTTCTTTTCCTCTGGAGTCTGAGAAAACGAGGAGACGGGGACCTTCGGAACTCAAGTTTGTACCCTAGAGTTAGAGGAAGTCACCCATCTGCAGCCTATGGCACCTGGCATTCCTAGGCGGAATCCCATCCAGGTACTGACCAGGCCCGACCCTGCTTAGCCTCTGAGATCAGACAAGATCGGGCACTTTCAGGGTAATGTGGCCGTTATCTCCGACACTCTTCCTGCCAGACTGCGGAAGTCTTCCCCCCACTCAAGCGAGTGGGGGTGCCCCCTCATAAGGAAGCTTCAGTTTCCTTCTTGAACTTGATGGCAGAGGCCGTCGTGACTGCCTGGAAGCAGATGCTTCTGGCACTGGAGATGGAACTTGTTTAAATGAAATATGTTTACTCCTCTTCCAACTAGCAAAATGATACTTTTTGCACTAAAAAATTTTTGGATGTATTTATCCAAATCATCCCTAAAGAGCCGTTTACCGCGAAAAAGAAAACTAGCCAGGAGCTTTGCATGATGTGCTCTATACAGCCCCCAGTGGTGACCTTTGGCATGACATTTACTTTTTAAAGGAGACAATTCAAAAAATGTAAAATTCTTTAGAAGTCTCCACTTACCTTTCCCGCCGCAGGGTTTTCTGTGGTAAAACCAACAGACCCAATCTTCACCTCTCACGGTGGGCTCCGTTTAAAAAAACCTTCTGGAACTGGGACCCCCTTTTTTTAATCGGGGGATCCGCACTTCTAGACTCGTAAAACACCCCGCAATAAAAAACTTAAGGCTGAAAAAATAAAAAAAAGCACTGGATCCCAGGGTCTAGCTCTCTAGAAAGAGAAGTGTTACAGGCTAAACCTCCTTACTTGCGGCACGAGGCCCGAGTACCATTCAATTTGGCCTAAAAAGACACTTTGAATGGATCCAGCTGCATAGCTAGCCCCAGCAAGGATTGCACCAGTGGAGCTCAGCACAGCACATCTTTACTCGTGACCAACACCTTAGACACTGGCGAAAAAACTGAGGTACTCCCAGTAGTGGGAGGAGTTATATAAGGAGTGGACTTCCTGTCTTAGGGTGTGCCAGTGTCCATCACCTGAAGGTGGCCTATAACCCACATAGTAATTACTATGGCTCTGTGTCCCATGATGTACGATTAAGAAAGCTGCTTTAGGTATGTGCAGTCACTTCAAAGTACACCTACACAGGAAAAATAGAAGGTGGCTGCAATGGATAACTCATTCTGAAATTGCTAGTTGCCCGCCTGTGTCTGGCTTCACAGACATGGGACAAGCACAATGCAAATAAAAGTTAGAATTTCATATTATTATTATAATACAGGATTTATATAGCACCAACAGTTTACGCAGCTCTTTACAATATAAAAAGGAGACAATACAGTTACAATACAATAAAATACAAGAGGATTAAGAGGGCCCTGCTCAGAAGAGCTTACAAGGAGAAGGACCCTCTGATTCCTACTGTATTAAAGTGTATTGTATTTGTACTGTATACCCTCAAGTTGTAAAGCACTGCGTAAACTGTTGGCGCTATATAAATTCTGCATAATAATAATAATAATAATAATAATAATCTAATAGAGTGGGGCAGGTGGTACAAAAGGTTGTAACTGTGGGGAATGAGCTGATGGAAGTGGTAGGAGATTAGTTGGAGACGTGATAGGCTTTCCTGAAAAGATGAGTTTTCAGGGATCGCCTGAAGGTAGCAAGAGTAGGGGATAGCCGGACCAGTGGAGGTAGCGAGTTCCAGAGGATGGGAGAGGCTCTGGAGAAATCCTGGAGACGAGCATGGGAGGAGGAGACGAGAGAGCTTGAGAGTAGGAGGTCTTGAGAAGAGCAGAGAGGACGATTTGGGCGATATTTGAAGACAAGATTGGTGATGTAGCTCGGAGCAGAGTTGTGAATGGCTTTGTATGTTGTGGTTAGTATTTTGAATTTAATTCGCTGGGTGATTAAGAGCCAGTGTAGGGATTGGAGAAGAGGGTTGGCAGACACCGAGCAGTTGGTAAGGTGGATAAGTCTGGCAGCAGCATTCATGATAGACTGAAGAGGGAATAGCCTATGGAGAGGCAGGCCAATGAGAAGGGCGAGAGATAACAAGGGAGTGAATGAGGAGCTTTATGGTTTCATTTGTTAATAAGGGGGCGAATTTTAGAGATGTTACGGAAGTGAATTCTACAAACTTTTGACAACGATTGGACTTGGGGCTGAAATGACAAGTCAGAGTCTAGGATTACACCTAGTACCCTGGCGTGAGGATAGGGACTGATAGTTGCATTGTTGATTTTGATGGAAAAGTCATGGAGGGGGGGCCGTGCAGGGGGAATATTAATAGCTCAGTTTTACAGAGATTTAGTTTAAGGAAGTGGTGCGACATTCATGCTGAGATGTCAGTTAGTAAGTTAGTAATGCGAGAGGATATCTTTGTACTTGTTTCAAATCAGTGACCCAGAAAATGTGAAAGCATCAACAAGGCAGCCAGAATTCTCAGAACAGGTCTGAAAAGGATCCTTTATATTTCTGTGATGACAGGTGTATTTTATGGGTAAAATTTGACACATTATCTAGTTAATGGTCATGACCAGGCCTCAATCCCAATGAAAAGATAGTTAGAAATATTATACAGTTAAAAAAAAAGAAAAAAAAAAAAAAAAACTCACCTCTAAATGACACCAACATACACTGGAAATATGAATGCCTAACACCTGAAGTGCTGGTCTTCAGAGAAGCAGCTTTCTGAAACCATTCTATTAGCTTCTTGGGGACTTCTGTAGTGAACTTTTGACACCATTGAGTAAGCACAGCCACAGCATGAACAAGAGTTCCTTCATGAACTAAAATTAAAAAGGAAGGCAAATATATCAATACAATCCACAGTACACTATGTGAAAGCACTGTGAATCCATGGAACATTTAGAAACAAATCTTACGAGCAATATAAAGTGGTTTTGAACACGATTTATTTTGGTCATGACAAAAAAAAAAAATGATCTTTTTAAAACATTTTAGGCAGTTGAATATGAAATACGGTATTTTAATATTTTGCTTTCTGTTTGAGTCAGCACGTAAAGATTTGGCTCCTTTTCATATTTTTTCAGCTCTCAGTTTGTCTCATTGATGAATGTAAAGCCCACTGACTCAATCACTCATCAGCAGTATGTTAGTTTCCCCTTTAGACCCCTTTCACACTGGGGCCGGGGCTGCGTTAACACTAAAGTGCCACTCGTTTTAGCAGCACTTTAGAGATGTTTAAGCAGCGCTTTTCGACCACTAGCGGAGCGCATTCAACCCCAAAGGAGGGGTTAAAAACTCCTCTGTTGCGGCGCTTCCGAAGCGCCGCCCATTCATTCCAATGGGCAGGAGCGTTTTGGGAGCACTAAATACAGCGCTCCCAAACCGCCCCAAAAGATGATGCTTGTAGGACTTTTTCGAACGGCCTGTAAGCGCACCACCCGGATGTGAAAGCACCCATTTCAGAGAATGGGAGGCAGTTTTCAGGAGCTTTTTCTAGCGCTAAAATGCCCGAAAACTGCCTCAGTGTGAAAGGCGTCTTAAGGAATAAAGTTCTGTCATTATTTTGAAGAATGCCCCTGTAAACTTTAGGACTAAAACTTTGTTACCTTGGGACAGGTCACAAGCCCTTTTTTTCCCCCCTACAATTGCTGGGCACATATTAGCTGCCTCTCTCTCGGTTTTCTGGCAGTTAGGGGCAGAGAAAGACTTTATGACAAAGCAGTGTTTACATGCAGGGCAAAAGTGACAGTTCTCTTAAAAGGCCACTCCCCCCCCAAGCCATTTCTCTTCACCTTGTAAACACCCAAAAAATCCTGCGCTACCACCCTAATCTTATAGCTGCTGTACAATATCCAAAAAAAAAAAAAAAAAAAAAAAAAAAGAACAAATAAATAATATACAAACAAAATCATGCTCAAATCCCAAACTTCATATATGTAATCACCCCTCATGCAAATGCACGTACACAGATAATTTGCATAAAGTTATATTGTTAAATGAGTTTTATTTATTGTGATTTTATTATTAGAAGATAATTTGTATATTAAATAGGCACTAAAACATTTTTATGCTTATATGAGGATTACATTTTTTTTTTTGCACAATATACAGTGGGGACGGAAAGTATTCAGAACCCCTTAAATTTTTCACTCTTTGTTATATTGCAGCCATTTGCAGCGCGATCGGAGCTTCCAATGAGAGATGATCTCAAATGTAAACATATGAGATCATCTCTCATCGCCGGCTCTCCCTCCTCACACAGAGACAGCGTGTGATGAGGGAGAGCTAAGGGCTGCAGCGTGAGTGTCAGAAAAAAAAAAAAAAAAAAAAGGAAAAAAAAAGTGAACACAGTACCTCAGTGCCATCTGTCCCCACTGTCATCTGTCCCCACTGCCACGTATAAGTGCCATCTGTCATCAGTGCCACATATTAGTGTCATCTGTCATCAGTGCCACATATCAGTGTCACGTGCCATCTGTTAGTGTCACCTGTCAGTGCCATGTGTCACCAGTGCCACGTATTCATGCCATCTGTCATCAGTGCCACGTATTCGTGCCATCTGTCATCAGTGCCACGTATTAGTGCCATCTGTCATCAGTGCCACGTATTAGTGCCATCTGTCATCAGTGCCACGTATTAGTGCCATCTGTCATCAGTGTCACGTGTCATCAGTGCCATGAGATAGGCCGTCAGTACATCAGGTGTGATCAATTTTTTATGATTTGCACCACAGCTTGTAGACTCTATAACTTTCACAAAGACCAAATAATATCCACTAATGTGGGTTACTTTTACCAAAGATATGTAGCAGTATAAATTGTGGCCAAGGTTTATGAAGAAAAATTAATTTGCAAAATTGTATCACAGAAAGAAAGAAAAATTTGTTTTTTTTTCAAAATTTTCGGTCTTTTTTCATTTATAATGCAAAAAATAAAAAACCCAGAGGTGATCAAATACCACCAAAAGAAAGCTCTATTTGTATGAAAAAAAGGACAAAAAATTCATTTGGGTACAGTATTACATGAGTGATCAATAGTCATTATAAGTGTGAGAGCGCTGAAAGCTGAAAATTGGTCTGGGCAGGAGGGGGGTTTAAGTGCCCAGTTGTCAAGTGGTTAAAAAAGAAAAACTGAAATATCACATGGTCCTAAGTATTCAGACCCTTTGCTCAGTATTTAGTATAAACACCCTTCTGATCTAATACAGCCATGAGTCTTTTTGGGAAAGAAGCAAGTTTTTCACACCTGAATTTGGGGATCCTCTGCAATTCCTCCCTGCAGATCCTCTCCCGTTGTGTCAGGTTGGATGGTAAACGCTGGTGGACAGCCATTTTTAGGTCTCTCCAGAGATGCTCAATTGGGTTTAAGTCAGGGCTCTGGCTGGGTCAATCAAGAACAGTCATGGAGTTGTTGTGAAGCCACTCCTTCGTTATTTTGGCTGTGTGCTTAGAGTCATTGTCTTGTTGGAAGGTAAACCTTCGGCCCAGTCTGATGACCTGAGCACTCTGGAGAAGGTTTTCTTCCAGGACATCCCTGTACTTGGCCGCATTCATCTTTCCTCGATTGCAACCAGTCGTCCTATCCCTGCAGCTGAAAAACACCCCCACAGCATGATGTTGCCACCACCATGCTTCACTGTTGGGATTGTATTGGACAGGTGATGAGCAGTGCCTGGTTATCTCCACACATACCGCTTAGAATTAAGGCCAAAAAGTTCTATCTTGGTCTGATCAGACCAGAGAATCTTATTTCTCACCATCTTGGAGTCCTTCAGGTGTTTTTTAGCAAATTCCATGTGGGCCTTTATGTGTCTTGCACTGACGAGAGGCTACCGTCGGGCCACTCTGCCATAAAGCCCCGACTGGTGGAGGGCTGCAGTGATGGTTGACTTTCTACAACTTTCTCCCATCTCCCGAGCTCAGCCACAGTGATCTTTGGGTTCTTCTTTACCCCTCTCACCAAGGCTCTTCTCCCCCGATAGCTCAGTTTGGCCGGACGGCCAGCTCTAGGAAGGGTTCTGGTCATCCCAAACGTCTTCCATTTAAGGATAATGGAGGCCACTGTGCTCTTAGGAACCTTAACTGCAGCAGAATTTTTTTTGTAACCTTGGCCAGATCTGTGCCTTGCCACAATTCTGTCTGAGCTCTTCGGGCAGTTCCTTTGACCTCATGATTCTCATTTGCTCTGACATGCACTGTGAGCTGTAGGGTCTTAGGCTGGATTCACACCTATGCATTTTTAGTGCTTTTTGCATTTTGCAGATTTGCACTACAGAACGTGTTCCATAGGAAACCATGTTATATGGACTGTAGTGCAAATCTGCAAAATGCAAAAAGCACTAAAAATGCATAGGTGTGAATCCAGCCTTATATAGACAGGTGTGAGGCTTTCCTAATCAAGTCCAATCAGTATAATCAAACAAAGCCGGACACAAATGACACAAAGCCGGACACAAATGAAGGTGTAGAACCATCTCAAGGATGATCAGAAGAAATGGACAGCACCTGAGCTAAATATATGAGTGTGACAACAAAGGGTATGAATACTTAGGACCATGTGATATTTCAGTTTTTCTTTTTTAATAAATCTGCAAAAATGTCAACAATTCTGTGTTTTTCTGTCAATATGGGGTGCTGTGTGCACATTAATGAGGAAATGATTTTAGCAAATGGCTGCAATATAACAGAGAGAACAATTTAAGGGGGTCTGAATACTTTCTGTCCCCACTGTATATGTAAAAACATATTTGCACAGAGGGTGATAGAGATATATAGATAGATAGATATATATATATATCTATCTATCTCTATCTCTCTCAGATAGAGATAGATATATATATATATATATATATATATATATATATATATATATCTCTCTCTATTAGTAAGGGGTTGGAGCACTGTGTTTTTATATACATTTTTATTCACCTTGCCTGTGCTTCCTTGCTGCTTCGCAGCCAGGGACACCACCTGATGCTTCTAGGTATGGAGGAACATGTGACCATGTGACCAACTTCTCTGTGACAGTGATCAGACATAGCAGGCAACTGTCAGAGCTGCACACTATTAGTTGACAGAGGGAGTGACTCTCCCCAATTGCCGACACCGGTGATTTCAGTGCCAACACATAAGACGCAATGAGGGAGTACAGGAAAGGTGAGTATAAGGTGGTCGGGAGGCCCCTTTGCAGAAACACTGTTGCCTTATCCTGCAGGCTGCCTGAGCAAACTGACACTGTCTTTTTAGGCAACAAAGCTCAATGGCATCCCCTCAATTGTTTCGACAAATCGAGGTACAACAGTATGAACAGTAAACTGTACTAATAAGAATATAGTAAATAATAAGAAATATGGCATAATTTGCGTATTTGACACCCAGGGCTGTGCTATACAATAAATTTATCTGTGGTAATAACAAAATGAAAACTAATAATACTGGCAAAAAGGAAACAAAGTTTCCCTCACATCATTGATCTGCAGTGAAATGCCCCTCATAAAGATAGCCTGTGGAAAAGTCTTTACTTACATTGGTGGTCAGTGTGAGAAGGGCCCCTTTATACCAGTGGTCAGGAGAAGGGCCCTCCTACACTGATGGTCATTGGGGGAAAGTCATCCCTTAAACTAGTGGAAAATGGGAGAAGGAAACCCTTACACTAGTAGTCAGTAGTCAGTCTCCCCTCACTCTGGTGGCCAGTGTAAAAAAAATGCTCCTTACATTGGAGGTCAATAGAAAGAATGCTTCATACATTATTGATCAGTAGGAATATCTTCTTATATAGTGCATGTCTATGAGAAAAACACTCCTTACACTATTAGTCAGTGGGTAAAATGTCCTCTTGCAGACAGCTCAAAGAATTATTAGTGTCAGCATTAACTGCTCATTGCAGATTGTAACCATAGTAAACTTTAAAGGAATCTTGGTTAGGAAACGCTATCATGTTAACATTAATAAATGACAGTTATCATTAGCATGGAGTCAATGTGTCTGGCTTTTGGCATCTTCACTGAAGCTATGATTGCTAAAAAGCAAATTAGCCACAAGTGTCCATGGCAATAGCTCAACATCCTGACAAATATGCTGTATTGGGATATAGACTTAAGCTGGGTATACACGTATCGTGCTGAACCGGCCAAATTTTGATCCATGTGTAGCTCTTTGTTCAACAGAAGCCAATTGTTAGACCAGGCTCTGTTAAACATTCTTGCTGGAAAACCAGCATTTGATCAGCCGCTGCAGCGGGGAGATTCCTGTATTAATATCACTTATGTGTATGCGGGAGTTTTTTTCCCCCATTCAGATCACTGGCTAAAACAATAAAAAAATGTGCATACACTCAGACTGTGATCATTGTACTCTGTTTCTAGCCACAATGTTTTTATTAAATATGTTTGATGTAATAAAGATTTGTAAATACTTTTCCATATCAGTTTGAAGCTTACTTGTTTGTACTGCCACTTCCAATAGTCCTTTAACAAGGAGGGTATTCCTTTCTCTGATACAACAATAGTAACTATGTTTACATACTGTTAAACAATAATGAGTGTTCTCACCTTCCTGCTGAAGAAATGGGATGAACAACTCAGACACAGTCTTGCTTAATTCTTGGCTTGAGGGTCCAGAAATTCCATGATGACTTAGACTGCCAATCCCTTAAAACAGAGTGGAGAAAATAATTCAATACACTTCTCTGTTTATAGACATGAAAGTCAACATAAATCTACAAAGTAATCCTTGATCTTGCCTTACTGGCTAGATTTAAAGCATTTGTCATTTTGCAAAAGGCCTGTGAAAAAGCTTAAATAAAAAAAATCAATTCCCGCACTTATGTGCCACAAACTACTTCTGGAGGATTAATAATATATTCATTAAGGCTGGGTTCACACTATCTTTGCATGCGGCTCACAGTAGGAGTCCGGTGCGCCCCCGTTCACCGTTTCAGGTCCGATTTCAGCCTGAATTCGGACCTGAAACGGACCAAAAAGAAGCACAGGGCTTGTGTGCAAATTAGCATCGGAGCCGCAGTGGATATATGTGAACCAGCTCCATAGAGAGACGGTCAAAATCTCCTGCTATTGCGAATTAGATGTCGAGAACCGGAATCCAATTGCAATAGTGTGAACCCAGCCTGAACCATTAACCCAGGAACTAGTATGTGGTTTGTTATTTTTGTAATGGTTGCTTAAATCAATGGCTTGTGACCAAGCTCCTTTAGCTGTATAAAGTCCACACAGTAGAAAATATAGTACATTTTCAAATTCATGTAAAAAAAGAAGTAGAGCAACTATATTTTTCTTATTACAGCATACGGTGAGGAGAAAATAAAATAATGAGATTCTTTTTCAATCGATCGTTGTGGGTAATCAAGTAAAAACTGCAAACTTCGGGGCGTGGCCTGGAGAGCAATGGAGTAGGACACATGTAGTGAGAGCTCCACTTGCCCACACTACTGTACTTACTATCCTGCCTCAATCCTGCTTACCTTTCAGCATTTACACACCTGCGGACCTCCCCTCTGTCCAGCCCCATCCATAGAGCCTACCAGCTTGTCAGAGCGCCGTTCTGGGCCACCATTGCAGGCCCTCTTCATCATCCTGCATCAGCTGCCAGGAAAGACTGAGGATTCGGCTCAACTCACGGAGCAGCGGCCATCTTGCTCCACCCGGCGGCAGCTCTTACAGCTCTGCCTGCCCTCCCTGGATGCTCAGAGCCCGGCTCCTGCTTCACACAGCCACTGGATGGCCTGGAGCCCCTATAGCTGTGCCTCTTTCCCCTGTGGCTGCCTGAGGGACAGTCTGTGGATCTGGCCTAGCTCCCGGACCGGCGGCCATTTTGCTACACCCTGCAATGGCCCTGGCAAGTATCCACAGGTGTTCCTGACTATTCTGAGCCTCCTTTCTCCTTCTACAGCTGCTGGACCTTGTAGCTGGCTGACCACTGCCTGCAGAACATACTGTGTTGCTCCTAAAGCACGGTGGGAGGAAGACATTGAGGATCCGGCCTAGCAGACAGCGGCCATCTTGGTATACCCAGGGACCCTCCTGTCCACCTTTGCAATATGTCTCCACCAAAAAAAACCTCCAAGGCTTCGGAGACAGAGACCCGTATTGGTACAGTGGAGGATATCCTGCACCCCTTACAACACACTACTGACGAGGTATGCAGTCAGCTACAACAGCTTAGTGCGAAGCAGGACGATATGGAAAATCGGCTCTGAAGATGTAATCTCTGCTTTATTGGCCTTCCCGAGACTGCTGAGGGCAACGACCCGGCGAGCTTTCTCTAAAACTTCCTGATATTCAACTTCGGCAGAGACGCATTCTCGGTGATGTTCGCGGTGGAGAGAGCCCATCGAAACCCTGCCCGTCCTCCCCCCCAAGGAGCCCCACCACGTACCCTAATAGCGGAATTCCTAAATTTCAGAGACCGAGACAAGATCCTCCGTCTAACTAGAGAAAAGGGAAATATCCCCCATACCAAACACACATGTGGCCATCTTCCCAGACTTTTCCAATGAGGTACAGCGACAACGATCCAGGTTCCAAGATGTCAAGCAACGCCTCCGCGTTCTACACCTCAAATACGCTATGCTGTACCCTGCAAAGCTTCGCGTGGAGTGTGATGGCCGGACCCATTTCTTTGAAGACCCCGAACTGGCATTCGATCAGAGGGACCATTCAGCCTGACCATGACATGCTGTCCACAAGGTGTAAGTACTTTTCTCTTCCCCACCCCCCTCTTCTCCCCCCCTATACCCGCAATGCTGTATATTTTCATCCTAATGTTTCGCTTCTCAGTGGGTGTATTGTTTGCGTATAACCCCAGTGGAGCGTGGGGACGAGACTGAAAATCCTTCCACGTACTACCCTGGTCCTCACAGTAGGCCTGCTGCCTTCGGGTGATCTCATGGACTTGTGGTCCCTGCTCTCCCCATGCTTGAGAAGGACCAGTGGAAGATAGTACACTGACCGTTGCTGAGACTTCCTCCTTTACTTTACTAACTGTCCTGATGGCAAGTGGGGCCCCCCTCCTACATAGCTACAATGGAGTTGTACCTTTGTGGCTCCTACACCCCATGCACTTCTCAGAGAAGTCGCCCCCAATAGGATGTTCGTGAACTTTCTCACCCCCCGTTTACCGGACAGTTTTTTTCCCCTTTTTTTTCTTTTCATTATGGGTATCTATGCTTCCTTGAAACTAAGTCCCTTGCCTCCATTGGGTCCTACCCATTGTATGTCCCCAGTTGAAACCTGGTTATGGGGTACTATGTCCATGCCGAGTTGGGGTGGCAGTGGACTGGGTGGGGGGAAAACTGTTATGGGTATTTGTTTCTTTACACCAACGTATTTCCAAATGCCTGTTTATGCCTTAGGTACTATGCTATTGCCATACTTACATTATCGATGTTGGATGTCACTGTGTTTTATGTTTCTGCTCTGCTGGTTCTGGTACAACTGCGGTCTATTATACACGCCTTATATCCGCCATGAGTTCCCTGAAATTTCTTACGTGGAATGTCAGAGGCTTGCACAATAAGATCAAAACGTACAGCCGTCCTGACATTATCACGCTAGTTGAAACTCATGTTACGGGCCACCTACAATCCTCTCTTAAAAAGCCTTGGATAGGTTGGGCCTATCACGCTACCCACACCTCATATTCCAGAGGGGTGTCGATCCTGGTTGCAAAAATCTAGGTGACCGGTATTTCAATGCTCTTATTAGCTTGTTCAAGTAGTAAGCAGCATGGGGTGAAGGCAGAGCATAAAGCGGAGCGCCACCCTAAAGAAGAAGGCCTCTTTAAGGCCTCCTCCCCCACTCCTCTTCTCCAAATGGCATTTTTTTTTTGAGGGGGGGTACCTGGCTTTGACATGTACCCGCTCACACCTCTGCTCAGATCACCTAGGCCAGTGGTCTCCAAACTGCGGTCCCGAGGCTTGTTGCAGCCCTTTGCTTGGTTTTAGGGACACTGTTGCTGACAGTTTCTGCCACAGACACCAACAACGGCGCACTATTCTTCCCACTAACGCCAATAATGGCGTACTATTCCTCCCACTGACACCAATGATGGCACACTATTACTCCCATTGCCCCCAATAATGAGGCACTATTCTTTCCCCTAATACCAATCATGGAACATTGTTTACTCCCACTGATGCCAGGACATTTTTTGCTCCTACTGCCAACAGTGCGCCCCCCCCCCTGTAAAGTTTGAAGGATAGTAAACTGGCCCTTTGTTTAGAAAGTTTGGAGACCCCTGACCTAAGCGATCTGACCAGAAGTTCTCCTCTCCCCCTCCCTCCTTGCAGTCATCTGGGACATGTCACAGGTCCCAGAAAACTGTAGAAACAGTCACAATGAGCAGCATCCTCACACATGTGCAAGCAGTCACAGCCGAGTGCCCACAGTTGACAAGCCGGCGCCCAAGAGAGAAGACAGAGAGAAAGGATGGCTCGGGTGACCATATCGCTGGATCTTGGGACAGGTGAGTGTGGGGTTTATTTACTAAAGCTGGAGAGTGCAAAATCAGACTCACTTCTGCAAAAAAAAAAAAACAATCAGCTTCTAACCTTGGTTCCTATGCAGAAGCGAGCCTGATTTTGCACTCTCCAGCTTTAGTGAGTAAACCTGAATGTTTATTAAAAGTCAGCAGCTATAGTTTTTGTAGCTGCTGACTTAATAAACAATAAAAAAAAAGTGCCTGGAGCTCCTCTAAGTAATTTACTTTGTTTGCTTTAAAGCCAAACTTCATGCACAATAAACTCACAAGGAGTTAAATCTGTTAAACTTTGCCTCAAAAGCCACATCCCATTGTGTACAATTTGTTCTACATCCTTTGCTTGAGAGGATCGTAGCTGTACCACTTTCTTCAAGGGCCAAGCAGAGAGATAGATACAGTACACACACCCACACACACACCTGAGGTCACCGGCTCTGCTCAATACGCGATACTTCACTGTAACATCTCTACATCAGAGGGACAGTGGCGTAATGCGTAAGAGGCGGAGACGGTGATGTCAGTGCGCCATACAGGAAGCAAAACAGAAGATCCACACAGTAAACCCTTCCAGACCACTTTTTGCTACAGGTAAGCCTATAACAAGGCTTACTTGTAGCTACCCAGGATATCTACTAAACCTGAACGGTTTAGGAGATATCCCCTGTATTTGCATGTGCCGATGTTTTCGGCACATGCGCACTGAAGCAAACTGAAGCAACAGCATGTACGTGCCATTGCTTCAGTTAGACTGTGCTGTTACCGGCATGCGCGGGAGTGACGTCATCGCGGCTCTGGCCAATCACAGCGCCGGAGCCGTGATACCTGGAAGTAACCCCCGGGAGTGATGTCGCCGGCCGGTGCTGTGTATGGGCACCGCAGCGAGGGCTTCGATCTCAGGTGAGTATTACCTAATGAGCGAGTATGCTATGCATACTGGCTCAATATGCCTTTGTCTTGCAGCTTAAGCTATTTCTGCCTTAAGGGGACAGTATAAAGCTATTAACCTGTGGTGCACCGGCCCAGTACACAGTACCCTGTAAGTGTGTTTTTCGTTAAAGTTTAACAAATATTTATGCAATACAGAAAACATGATCTTTAATTTTTTGAGCACCTGTGCAGATTTAATATAAGTGATTTTGAAAGGAGCAGTGGAAGTGTAGGAAGCTTTTAAAGAAGTATTTGGATCGCTCCGAGTTTATAAAATCCATCTAGGCTATATCATCACCTTAAAGCAGAAGGCACATCCCGACCCAGTCTTAATAGGTCTAAGCACCAAGTGAGCAGATTGTGGTGGTGGAGTGTGCAACACGTGGTGATTATACCATGGAGAAGCCGATGAAAAGCACAAGATTGCTATATACTTTAAAAAAAAATTGGGACGGTTTTAACACAGTGGACTTTGATGAGATATTGTTTTTTTTTTTTGTTTGATTTTGTTTTTCATGGTCACAAATATATATGTTTATCAGCGCTGTACTGCCAGGGTGGTTATAAAAGAAAACAACTTTTACCTAATTTCCAGCCTCTTATAGATTTGGTTTATACCCCAGTGTGGTAATAATAGGAGGTGTAATCTGTGAGCATAAATTAAAGGAACCAAGCACAATGCAACTCAAACAGTTATCTTATATTGGAGACATGACATACTGTAAAGTTGTCATTACCTGAAAGAACACTAATTTTCTGTGCAACAGCTGTGAGTTTTCCTTCTGAACCTGAAATACAGAGCTGGTTAATTTTATAGTTTTCTTTAAATGCCAAAGAAAAAGGAAAATTTGTTCTTGCCTCACCTCCCAGGATAGCAAACAAATGTTTTGCCAAGGCCTCCACCGCAGCGGAGTCACTACACTGATGTGCCAAGTTCTGCAAAGCAACCACTGCTCCATCCATCAGCTGGGAGTTATTAGACTTCAACTGTCCTAAAGTATGTGAAAGTAGAAGTATAAAAATCTAACCCTAGAGTTAAAATTACGTCAGCCACATTTACCAGCAATATTGTAATGATAGTATATTTAAGTGTATGAAAAAGTAATAGATGCTTCTGTAGAAGAATGTTGTCATATACATTTGCAAAAAGGACTGCAAAATCCGATAATCATTAAATACATAACAGTACAAAAGAACAGTCAAGCTTACCGGCCAACCCTTTTCCAAGCTCTAGGGCATACTGGCTCAAGTCTATGGTCACAAATGCAAACAGCGAAGAAATAGCTGAAAAGAAAAAAAGAAAGCATAAGCATTAAAGCGACCCTGTCAAGATGAATCCCAAAAAAAAAAAAAAATAAAAATGTATTATATATTATATATATATACACACACACACACACACACACACACACACACACACACACACACAGTATATACTCAAACTGCATGTCTGAGAAGCTGTCCCCCGAAATCTACTGGGAAACACCTCCTGCATTCCTACAGTGCTCACTAGTTCATTCTGCCGACCTCCATGTCACTACTAATGACAATTGTGACATGGAGGTCAGTAGAAGTAACCAGCAAGGGCAGCGGGTGTTAAAGAGGATCAACACTCCTGAAAGTGAAAGATTTCAGGGGACAAATTCTAAGCAATAGAGCAGTGTTGAACAGAGCAGGCAGTGGAAAATGTATATACTTTTTTCTTTTACAAGCATGTCTTTTTGGGGGAATTTATTTTTGCGACAAGGTTGCTATAAAACAGAGTTTCTAAATGTCCAGACCAGTATCTCTATACATTACCAGGCATACTTACTTTCAATCACATTTTCAGGGCTACGAAGAAGTGATTTTTGCAGCATAGGCAAAATTTGTTCTTTAAATTCATCATGAGTAACATACTGAAGTTGAGGTGTGCAACTCTCCTGCAATCAGGCATAGTAAAACCATTATATAAATTGTTTAATCTCTCGGTCATATAATCTTAATAAAATATATAGTGAGCTAAAAGGATTTACCAATATATATTTAGGAGGTTTCACTTTACTCATGAGAACCATCTTCACATAGAAATCAATAAGGTTACTCTGGAAAAACAAGAAAATTTACTAAGACCAGAACATGGATACTTCAGTTGCATGCAATCTGTATCTATAAAAAAAAAAAAAAAAAAAAAAAAAAAAAAAGCATTAAAGCTTCACACTTCTAAACACCTACCCTGTACTTGTTGAGAATATCCATCTTGTTCTGCTTCACACAGAATTGTACAGCAAGACCGAGAATACCAGCAACATTCTGATTGGGCTCAAGGCTAAATACTGCATCAAGGTATTTTTCCACTAGACCAGTATTCTGGAGAACAGAGATATATTTTTACAAAAGATGTAATCTGAGAGTAAAAAATAAATAGTCACTAAAATCATTATCACACACCTCCTTCCACAATGTATTTATCCTCTTTGAAGACCCCTGAACAGCATGTCGATGTGAGCCTCCAATAATCTCCATCAACAGAAATGACTGGCACTCCACCTAACAAAGAACATAGCACATCCATCAATTACATTTAAAAAGAAGAAAACCTACTGCATATACTATTTGCATGTTAAAACATTTTATTCATTTTTTTCACCTAGTTTCCTTTATAAATTTTTTTTTTTTTTTTTAAAGCACGATAAGCAGTTTTACAGCATACAGAGATCAATTTACTGTCTCAGAAAAGCCTACAATAAATATCCCTATCACAGCCATAAACAAATGTTAGAAGCAGTCCTGGGCCAATATAGCTAGACACCAGTTAATCTACTAGCATGGTGCATCTAGAAGACTGAGATTTACAATATTAAAATATGCTCTGACGTGCTTTTGATGGGCATTTCTGTGTCTTTTATTGTGTGTGTGCTGCTTTGTGGCACATTGCATGTTTTTTTTTGTTTTTGTTTTTTTAAAATGCCTGAATTTTTTCCACATAAGATTCAACATGCCTAATTTTTCCTCAGTGCACGCCACCACTGCAGGTTGGTTTGAACTGCCTTCTCCAACTGAGACTGCATTGACCAATACAGTTGGTGTGAAAAGTGCTCAAAGTGACTATTCCAAATGGTACACATCCCAGTGTGCTGAAGGAATTAAGCTCAGTAACCCCCACATCTTATTTGCTTAGACTTTTTTACCTAGCTCAGTTCTGCTTTGCATATGGCTAAATGGTGTTCTATTATTTCAGAAGGGCAAAAAGTTTTAACCAGAAAAACTAAAACGCAGTAAGTCTGACCTCTGTCGTGCTTAAAGCGGAACTCCACCCAAAAGGGGAAGCTCCACTTGTCTGCCTCCTCTGTCACATTTGGGACCCCTGGGGGGGGGGGGGTGCAGGTACCTGGTTTTGACAGGTACCCACTGCCACTTCCGTGTGATTTTGTCTTGGCGAACTCAGATGGAAGCTCGGTCCCCCTTCTCCTTCCTCAGTCGCTGGGTCATTCACAAAGGACAGCGTACTTCACACATGTGTAGTAAGGAACAGACTGTAAAGCCAAGGGGCGTGGCTTGATGGTGGAGCCAGCAGACGTGTAGACACCACTCCGGCACACGAACCGCACCCTACAGTGATCCTGCGTCCCTTCTCTTCTAGACCTGTACCAAACTCTTCACCACAGTCGTGGGCCCACTTCAGGCTAAAGTCCATGGTGAAATACGGGCCATCCACGGCGGGACAACTCGCCCATTTCAGATGGCAAGCTGGTGCCAAGACACAGGCAGAGCCGCCTGACACGATGCAGCCGTCCTCCTCCTCCTCCTCTCAGATGGCCTACAGCTCTGGTGACTGAATCCACCCCTGCTCTATTTGATACCCAGCCAGACTTCCTGCCGCCCCAGGACTTCCCCCTAGATAATGAGGACTGCCAGGCCCTAGATTCCCCCCCTGCTGAACCTACACTGGCTACTATTATGCTGGACTGCAAGGCCTCCCTTTCGACCCAGATAGCATCTATCCGCATGGACTTCTCCCTATTGAAAAAAGATGTGCAACACAGGAGCTACTGAAGAACGTATAAGTTCCCTGAAGGATGTTGTGCACCCCTTATCTGCCACTGTGTGGGATCACACAGGTGAAATGGCAGCTCCTCGCACTAAAATTGATGACTTGGGAAAATTGTTCGCGCAGGAACAATCTCCGTTTTGTGGGGTTTCCTGAATGCGCAGAGGGCTCTCAACCAGAAATATTCTTATACTCCTGGCTATGGGACATTTTTGGTACAGACACACCCTCTTTCTTTCTCCTAGGTTATCAAGCGTGCGCACTGTGCCCCTCCACATCCCCCTCCTGCAGGATCACCCCCACGATTGCACGGATCCTTAACTTCCAGGATAAAGTTGCCATTCTACGCCTTGCCAGAGAGAAAGGTCCTCTAAAGTACAACGGCAATACCACCTCAGTCTATCATGATTTCTCATCTGACGTCCAACGACAATGCATATCCTTTGCGGCAGTGAAAGCCCGCCTGCGCACCGAGGGTCTTTTATACGCTATGCTTTTCCCCGCTAAACTGCCTGTTATCCATGATGCCAAAGTTCATTTCTGCACCAACCCTAAAGAAGCCATGGCGTGGTTAAACAATCGTTATGGAGTTTTACAGAGACGCAGGACTGACTGATTGAAGATGGCCAGTGCTCCCTACAAGCATCCCTTATGCTCCCTAATTACAACTCCACTACCCTTTGCCTCTATAGACAGGTGACGGGTTTGCACACTTTGCCTTTAAATGTGGTATATGCTCCTCAAGGTGATGGTTGCCCCTCCCCCTGATGTTACAGGAGTGGTATCCTACTGTACCAAGCCTTCCCAGACTGGACCTCGTCATAATCCTTGTGGTCATGTCCCCCACAATGCAGAATGCATACTATCCTTTACACACCCTTATAACTGTAACAGTCTACTATCCTGAAACTGGACCCCTTTAATGCTGGAAGCATTTTTTTCTTTACCCCTTTTATGTTGTTCGAGAGCCAAATCGGAATCCACACTACCCCCATACCAGTTGGTGGCGTGGCCACGGGACAGTTCCACATCGTTTGAGGGGTTTTTCGGTTCGGGGATCCAAGGCTCGGTATGTTTGGGCTGGCTGAGCGGGGAGGGTGGCACGGGGTTGTTTTTAATGGACTTCCTACTTTTTTTCTTTTTGTGGTTGTTCTTGTACTTTGTTTTTTCATGTATATCTGTGCTTCCTTCAACTTGAATAGTGCCTTACACTTATTATATGCCTGTGCTCTTATATATCCTGTGTGGCATGACACGCAATGTTATATCTCTGCTATCTGCCCCCAGGATGTCAGTTATGTACCGTTTGACTTACTATGGCACGACCACTAAAGATAATTTCCTGGAATACTAGAGGGTTGAACTCACCCCAGAAGCGACCCCTGGTATTCTCGGTCCTGAAAAAATATCGCCCCCAAATAATTTGTCTCCAGGAAACACATTCCCCCGTCTGTGGATCTCCTTCTTCCTCCAGGTTCTGGCCCGAGTTTGTGGCACCTGAACTCACTGGTTGGAAGATGAGATAGTACAGGGGGAATGTAGGAAGGGTATTGTTGAATACTGGAATAAGAACTCGGGTACAGTGAACACACCTACGGAATGGGAGGCCTTTAAGACCACGTTGCGGGGTACTTTTATGTTCATTACTGGAATTTTATGTAAAATACCCAACAACATACTGTGGAAATGGAGACAGCCATGACCTCTGCTGAATCTGCCTATGCCTCTGACCCTACTCCAGCTAACAGGGACACCAGGTTGCAACGCCGTAGGGGATATGAGCTCCGCCTGCTGGACCTTACGCAAAAACGCATGCTATATATTACCCAAAAATCATTTGAGCATTGTAACAAGGCTGGGTGCCTTTTTTTTTTTGAAAGCCCATGGCGTGTGAAACACACTCAACAACTTCACCCGGTGCCAAAAAAATGCGCACACACAAAGAGTGAAACACAAAAAAGTGCAACAGGTACACAAGCCCTCTAAAATCAGAGGGCCTTGCCCTGAATCCCCCGGGGCGTTAGGCTCCTGACGGAGACAAGGGTATTTACACTTGGTCCACCTGTCCGAATCTGAAACCAGACAGACCCCTTTCTCTGGAGGGACTTCCGAAACAGACCCCCCCCCAGTACCCGGTGGGACTCCCCTGAAGGGAGACCCCATGAGAGAGGGGGTGAACCAAGCCAGAAGGCCATGTCCACCCCCTCCCAAGACTTTCAGGGCAGGCCCGAAGACCTGCAACCCTACTCATCACACAGTGCAAAACGTGTATAACACAAAAATACACACAAAATCGCTTCTCGGCCTTTTGGCTAAGATCAAGTGTAGTATCTGTTCTTATCAGTTTCCAGAGGAGGCGCTGTGTTACTCCCAAGAGTGGGGAGGACACATGCAAATTCAATGGTGTCACTGGACCTGGAAGGGTGGTTCGGCAGTGCTGGTGTCTGGACACCCACCGAGACGTCAGCAGGGCCGAGTCCGAGCCGTCCGGAAGGGTTCTCCTGGTGAGGATGGGTGCTGCATCTGGGTCTGATCCAAAGGGTCGGGTCCCTGGCCTTCTGGCCTAGATTGGGATAGTTCTAGCTCCGGACAGCGTTTCGAGAGGGAACGCTTGCTCGCCTATAGCACCGGGGTGGAGCAGTTAGTACTTCCCGAATGCAATTAGGTAGGAGTGATGGGAGCGAGGGTTGAGCTTGTTGAGGTCCGGGCTCTCCCCAAGCTTCCAGAACTTCAGGCCTTCCTGCCTGGGGTGGGGGCTGCTGTGGTCTGGGTCGTTGGCCAGTGTTGGTCACGAAAGCCTATGGTGTATGTGCCCCTGGAGTGGCAGTCCAGGGGTGCCTGAAGATCACTGTGAGTGAGGGTCACTTTGATTTAAGGCACCACGGTCACTGCACCATTACACGTTTTTGTTGAACCTGCCTCCTGGGCCAGGCTTTTGGCTGGGACCGGAGGAATTTTTTATTCCTGGCCGGAAGGCCTGGCCATTGTATTGCACAAAGGCTGGGTGCCTCTTCGCTTACTTGACTAGACCTGAACACTCCCCTATTTCTATCCCTCGGATCCTGACTACACAGGGCCAGACTAGTGACGCTCCTAGGGATATCATGGAGACATTTCAGGACTTTTACAAGGACCTATACTCCTCCAGAGCAGATTATACTGACTCCCAACTAAATGACTACCTGGCCCAGATATCTCTCCCCTCCCTTTCGGTTGAAAGGCGTGAGGAATTGGAGGCACCTCTCTGTGCTGAAGAAATTGCGGTGGACATTTCGCAGCTGCCAGCACATAAGACACCAGGCTTAAACGGCTTCCCTGCTGAGTGGTATACCCAGTTTCACCACATAATATGCCCATTTCTTTTGCATACGTATAACAAGGCCTTAAACACTGGAACCCCCCCCTCTATACGGGAAGATTTGATTATCCTATTATTGAAGCCACGTAAGGATCCTCTTAAATGTGACTCATACCGCCCGATCTCTCTCATTAATGTGGATGTTAAAATCCTCGCCAAAGTCTTGGCCAACCGCCTGAATGCTCAGCTTGCAAAACTGGTCAGGGGCGATCAAGGAGGCTTCATACCTGGTAGATCTACGAGGATGAATATCCAGTCTTCAATATTCCCATGACTGCACCCCTACCCAGGCCATTGTATCTTTGGATACATGCAAGGTCTTTGACAGCGTGGAATGGCCTTATCTTTTTCAAGTATTACAGCAGTATGGCTTTGGACCCCGCATTATAGCTTGGATAAGACTCCTCTATACCTCCCCACTGGCCCGTATACGAGTTAATTCCTATATTACAGATACTTTCCCCATTACTAGGGGCACTAGGCAGGGTTGTCTGTTGTCACCCCTCCTATTTGCCCTAGCTATGGAGCCTCTAGCTGTGCGCATTTGCAGCTCCCGGCTGATTAAGGGCCTCCCTTTTGCCACCATAGAGGAGAGAGTTTTTCTATATGTGGATGACACCTTGGTCTACCTGGCTGACACCCAAGACTCACTAAAAACGCTATTATCTAAGATTGACAATTTTGGTGACTACTCTGGGACAAATCCAATCTGTTTCCTTTAGACCAGAGGTCTTCAAACTATGGCCCTCCAGTTGTTCAGGAACTACAATTCCCATCATGCCTAGTCATGTCTGTGAATGTCAGTGTTTTACAATGCCTCATGGGACATGTAGTTCTGCAACAGCTGGAGAGCCGTAGTTTGGAGATCCCTGCTTTAGACCTTGATGCAACTCTGCAGATTCACCCGGACTCCAGACTACAGGTAGTGTCCTCTTTTAGATACCTGGGGGTTATAGTGCAGTTACCCTTGTCCTCCTATATTGAAAATAACCCGTGTCCCCTATTGACCCAATTACAACTACAAACTAAGCAGTGGATGGACCTACCTCTAGACCTTAGGGGCCAACACCCTTAAAATGATCCATTTACCTAAGCTGTTATATATTCTAGCTAACTCCCCATGTAAAATCCCTAAGTCAATCTTCAGGCGGATAGATACAATCTGTACGGTGTTCTTGTGGAATGGTAGGCACCCTAGGGTGGTGCTGGAGACGTTGAGGTTGCCAACGCATCTGGCGGGCTTGGCATTCCATAACTTCTATTTATATTATTTGGCCTCCCAATTGGTCCACATTCATGACTGGCTGTACCCAGTTGCGGCGAACACCTGTACATCCACTGAAGGAGCTATCGCCTCCTCTCTAGAGACCCTCCACAACATTAAATACAGAGATCGATTTCCAGCCCGCCCAGGCACATCTATGCTAAGTACCTCGCTCTCCCTGTTTAAAATAATTGTGCAAAAATTTCTACAGAGTCTCGATCGGCCTCCCCAAACAACCCACTGTGGTTCAATCCAAACTTGAAAGAACTGTGCTCTATACCTGACCCACAACATTGGTACTGGGGAAGTTAAATACTTGTGTCATTTATATGACACACAGGGATTTAAATCCTTTCAACAGATTTTACCATGCTCATATATGTTCTTTTATTACCAACTCCGTCGCACTATTCACGCTCAGTTTGGCTCTTTAGAAAACCCTGTCCACATACCTCAGTTAGAGAAAATACTAAGACACCCTGACCCTACTAAATGTATCTCCACATACTATGCTGCCCTTATGACTGACTGTAACCCTAGATTTCGAATGGCTCAGAGGAAATGGGCCTCTATGCACATTACATTTACAGATGATGACTGGTCAGAATTCAGTGACGCATACAAAACCTCAGTAATATCTTCCAGGAATCGTATTATAAATATAAAAATCTTTCACCTATCCCACCTTACTCCTGTTAGGTTACATAAAATGGGATTGGCTCCCACAGCAGACTGTTTGAGGATGTGGTCAAGTGGCAGACTTTTTACACTGTTTTTGGACCTGTCCAGTAGTCCAGAACTTCTGGGTGGAGTTAGGGTCTTTCATATCATCAGCAGTAGGTCTCTCAAACATTCTCCACCCCAAAAACTGCCTCCTAGGCATTTTTGGTGATCTTCACATTTCATCCCATGCTAAGAGACTTCTTCGCATCCTACACTTCTACGCGAAGAAAGCCATTTTGTTGTCCTGGAAAGGATCACAGACACCTCTAAAATCTCTCTGGTTAAAATTGATTAATGATTCTTTACCTCTATACAGACTCACGTTTGAGGTTCGGAAAAGAACCAAAACCTTTTACAAAATATGGGGCAGATGGCTGGCTAACCCTCTAACCCTTACTCCAGGACAGGTACACTTCTGTATACTGTTCCTGATCGTGCAGTGCACCTCACCATGTTAACCCCCTGGCTGCCTCATGACTGGAGAATTGCATGTTGGTCATTTCCCATAACCTTGCTGTTAACAATCACAAGAGACATGTAAATTGAAATCTATTTATTGAATGATTAAGTATTACTGCAGATGCACTACTATGAATAAACAAAGTTTTTCTTTTGTATGTTGGTTTCTAAAACTTAATAAAAATATCTTTAAAAAAAAAAAAAAAAAAAAAAACTGTAAAGCCGCAAGGCCCTTAGACGAGATTGTGGCGGCAGCAGCACCCAAAAGCCGATTGAAAAATCGGCTCGGGAGAAAACACTGCTGGGTTTGTGGACAGGTAAGTGTCCTAAAAATAAAAGTCAGCAGCTACAGTATTTGTAGCTGATGACTTTTCTGAAGGAGCCTGGAGCTCCGCTTTAGACTAGTGGTATACTGATAGATCATGTACATTTATTCCAGTTTTAATTCAGTTCTACTTCCTAATCTTCAGGAAATCTATACCTTTTGAATGAAACACCCATATATCATCAGTACAGGTTTTCTTATATGTTGAACCTGATGTATTGTTTTTATCCTATAAAACGCAAACTGTATCTGAGCAAGAGGAGGGTGTGCTTAGCTGAGAAAGCCCCTCCTCCAGGTAAAAGAAAAAAAAATACCCTAGAAGATGGGATGTATGACATAATTTTAGCCTAGATTAGAAACTGAAGAAATGTAAATACACCCTTTAAAAGCTATGTACAATCTCAGAGCATCCCATTCTAAAATGTAAAACACTAAACTAACAGTTTTACATAATGCACACATGTAGGACACCCAACAATAGAGGTGATTGCAATGCAATACAATGCACACTGGTACTAATATTTCATAATTTCTCTTCTCCCTTAGTTTCTCTCCCTTGTGCAGCTAACATGACCCCAGAGGTGATAGAAAGGGGCAAACAAGGATGCTGTGCAATTGTCCGATGTGCTCTTTATCATCTGCTGATATAATTAATTGTTAGAACACCAGCATCTGGCCCGCATTGTGCCCAAGGTTGTAACGCTGCAAAATAAAAACCTGTGCCTTTGTCTAACAGGAAAAAAAAAGGCAGGCTTGATCCACCTGCTAGCTTGTGGACATTTTGGGCAATTTTTAGACATTTTGCAACGGCTCCCCGGAAGAACCCAGAGGGCACCCCGGGATACTGTGGCTCCCTGGCTGAAAAAAGCTTGGTTAATCAAAGTAGGTATGTAAATGTGCAGGGCCATGCACTTTCAATGTTTTGGTCATCTCCAAAGTGTGCGGTTCATAAGGTATGACCATATATCAAAGGCTTTAACCCTTCTAGGACAAATCCAACAAGTAACCAACAGCAGAAAAAGTTTGCTTACATTCTGAAACTTCTTGTACATAAAACTCTTGCCAATAATTTCTCTACTTAGTAATATAGTTAAAACAGCAGTGTGGTGCATCTTCCAAACATAAACCAGCCATTTTCCTTTTCTGGTTCGATTGCTAAGTGGTGATTGGTAGCAGGAGTTTACTGATCCCTACACTATTGCATACTATATAATCACAGAAAGTACGTACCAGTTTGTTCCACGTTTCCCCCTGTTGTTTATCAGGGACAGAAAACACAACCCTAGAAACAACACAAGTCCATGCCAAGGCTAAGGTTGCTGCAGAACCACTGCTTTTGCTGAAAAATAAATGAACAGATGAATAAAAGTTCTTATGAAACCAAAAAGACTCAAAGCAATGCAGTGGTATGACATGGCACAATTTACCTAGGTTCTACACTCTTGTTTCCCACCCCAAATGTCTGGAGTGACTGTAGCAAAGTTTTAGCTGTTACATCTGGCTGGGATTCCAACAACTGCTGGATGACAGACTGCAGAGCTCGGCGGGATGCTGCATCTCTGTAAAGCACATTCAGATATAAATAAATTCACCCTTTTTAACACAACCAAATTTATCACTTTTAGCAAACCCACCTGTATCGATGCAATGTTAGGCAGAATAATCTGCATAGACCTTTCACAGCAGCTTCTGGCAGATCTGCAAAGAAGAAGGAAAAAAAATAACAGACTACAAAAAAAGCTCTGTATGCTGTAAATATCAGTCAGGTCATCTAGTAAATCACAATAGGGCATGTTTTCAGGGTTTTTTTTTCCCCAGAAAAAATAGTTCCAGTATTAACTAAGTCGAATAACAGCAAGAAGTTCCACTCACATAAATGCAATTTAACCTAGCCATTCAAGCACAATTACAATCTGATGTCTATGCAATACTGTTAATAGACCAAACTATCACTAAATATTATGCTCGTGCAACAATAAATAGCTCAAGGAACTATCTAAAAAGAAAAAGCTGAATATAAAACAAACATTAGTATTTCCAAAAGTAAGTCCAGGGTAATAATACAGTTAATAAATGTAAGATTCAGCCCAAATCTTGCTGTAAAAACAGCATTTTTGGTTTACCTGGGAAAATCCTTTTCATGGAGTACATCAAAGAATACAGGATTTCTACATCTGCATTACGGTAGGGTTATGCTGCCCCATTCAGGTGATTGCACACAAGTCAGGAAGAGCCCTCCCAGCCATACCCCCCCCTTCCTGTTAGGCAAGGTTTCAGTTTTTGTAGCAAGCCATAAACCACAAAAGGCAGAGGGGTGGGATCCCTGTGTCCTGTGATGTACTCCAAGAAAACGTTATTACAGATAAGCCAAAAATCCCATTTCCTTTATCGTACATCCCAGGAAACAAGGTATCTTCTCAAGCATTACAATAGGGATGTCCCAATGCAATGAATTTGAGGGGTGGCCAACAGGACCCAACCAACCAAAACAAAACCTCATGCACCGGCTTGCCAAACTCGCTGACCAAAAGTGGCATCCTCAGTGGCTGGAACAGCCACATGGTAAAACATCATAAAAAGTATGCACTGAAGATTAAATGGTAAAAAAGGTAAAAGGTAAAAAGGATGGCTGAGGTGTCTTCTAACGGTGAAACACTGGGATCTGCGAGTCAAAGTAATAGCAACCGAAAAAATAGCCTTCTAATGCAGATAGGACTAAAAGAGAAATCTTGGATGGGATCAGAGATTTCTGCAAAAAAAAAAAAAAAAGTACGAGGTTGATGTCCCACAGAGTCAACACCGTTAGAATAACATGCCACCCACCTTGCACAAAAGGTACGCACCAGGAAATGCAATGAGGACCGGCAATGAGGAAATCTGATCTAATCACACTTAAGGTCAGTCCCATGTTAATTCCAAACTGGAGAAAAGCCAGGATGCGACCCCACGCGGGGACAACTTTTTGGAGCCTGCAAAGTACTGCACCAGCGATCAGAAGATCACTGGTGCCATGTAGGCCTCCTGCAGACCTGTCAGTGTATCTGTGTGCCCTTACATCCCGTATGGGCCGATACACTGACAGGACTAACAGAACTACCACACAGCGCTGTGGTAGTTCATTGAGAACTACAAGCCGATATCCGCAGCAGCATTGGAAACAGGTTACCAAATGGGTGGAACATGTACCCAAAGGTGAACCTATCCTTGAAGACCTGTGGTAAACCTTCTTTGAAGTCACCTTCCGATTCTTTAGTAGGGTAGGAATGAGAGAAACAGACTCTCTTAAAGCCAGCAACTGTAAGATCGGACCTTGCAGCAGGAGGTTGAGATGATTCGGAAAGGGTCCAAGGGTCATCCGCTGACATGTTCACAATGTTGGAGTTCTACGTTCTCAGGGCTAAGCTGGGCAATCAGAATCACCAGAACTCCCTCCGCCCAAAAGGAGACGAGAAAGAAGCTGTAACAGCAAGGCATAGATTAGGGAGAACAGGTCCCACTAAGCCACTACAGCATCCAATGAGAACACTTGAGGATCCCTAGTCCTACAGAGAAATAAGTCCACTTATTTGGGAGCATGGAATTGTCCAAAATGTCTCGGTATGCTGATGCCTTAATAGTTCCCTTCACTGGAACTAAGGAGCCAAGCGCAACCCCACACCATAATCCCCCCTCCACCAAATGATTTGGACCACTACACAACGCAAGGTCCATAAACACATGGATGAGCGAGTTTGGGGTGGCACAAAGACCTGACCTTAACCTGATAGAACACCTTTGGGATGAATTAGAGCAGAGACTGCGAGCCAGGCCTTCACATCCACATCAGTGCCTGACCTCACAAATGCGCTTCTGGAAGAATGGTCGAACATTCCCATAGACACACCCCTAAACCTTGTGGACAGCCTTACCAGAACAGTACTCCATCAAGGAAATGTTATGTGGTGTTGTGAATTCATGAAGAAATATATTTTATATTTACTGGCAGAAACATGAGGAAGATGCTTAGGCGTCAAAAAGTAGATGAACTGTGATGTTGCAATAATTGAACGGTTGCTCCTTTGGAGACCTTTAGGACAAAATAGACGTTCTCATGTTTTACCAAGTTTTCTACTACTTCAAATATTGAAGACTTTTACAAGCATGTATTGTGAGGAAAACTCATGGAACAATGGCTGCTCTCGTCACAAAACAAGGAGATATTTACATGGTATTAGCGAATAAACGAAAACTATCCTTATAGCCATAGGATACAAGGTTATACAGACTATTCTCACATAGAAATAACCTCACCTGGCCTAAACCTATTGTGTTCAAGTGAGTAAGACTGTAGCCTATGCTTAGATAAACAAATATTCAGTGGAGATACCAGAAGTTATACAGGTATCCATATAGATAATCATTTTTATGTAGTATTGATGAATATATATAACAACATGTGTATTTCATAGATAGACCAGTTTTTACAGATATACATTTATAGAGATACATATATATAACCAAGTTATGTAATGGTGACTAATCAAACTTATACTGAGTGTATTTTATATTAGACCGATTACCAGAATATTTAAAGGTATATACTATCCTTACCAGTATACATATTATGAAAATAGAATGTATTAACTTAAAAGGATAGACTCAAAACACATGTGAGACACCTGGTGGTTGAAGATGGTATTATGCGGACTCCCTAAATTTACAGAGAAGGTTAATAATTTAGTCTCTTAAACCAATAGAAAGAAGCCACGTCCTTTTGGGCAGAGCCATTATAATTTTTGTGGTCTTATTATCTGAAATGGTATTTAGAGGCAAGTAAGATGCCAAGACAGAAAAAAGAAAGGAGGAGAGCTCAGGGATCTATCCTGAGGGGGGACACTGGGAGGTACACACACTCCCAGACTGACACTCATGCACCATGCATGAATACATATCTTTACATTCATGAAGATTCCTCAACAACTAATACTTAGAACTCGGAGGTCACAAGAAGTAAATCCTCTTCAAGAGTATCCATTTTGAAACTACGGCAGCCATATTAACTCTGGTAACCAGCCAATAGGAACAGTAGCCATCCTGGAATGGGTAATTATGTCATGTTGATTTTATCTTGTATGTTCTCTCAAATATTGAAATGTTGTCTCAAATATTGATGTATTGAATATTATACAATTGATAATCATTCTCCCGAATCAATAACCGCCTTGTAGATTTTTCTCTAAAGATTCAAATTTTTCATTATATTTTCCTTTTTGCATAGTTGCCACATTTATTGACAATACAAACGTCTAATTTATTTCACATTTTTAACCACTTACTTAACTGCAGCATAGTAACGGTTGTACATGTGAAATACAGACGTTCTGTTTAATTGTCAAGTTCACAAGGTTATTGATTCTACCGAGAAGTTATCATGGTGGTATTAGGTCAAAGGGACGGTACGCCCATTTTTGCAAGTGTTTTTATTGATTTTCAAGACGTTCATGTAACGCAATCGGTATCTTAATTTCATGTGATTATTTGTTTTTGTCAACCAATAAATAACTGTTTCGTATGCTCACGTCTCCGTGAATAAGTTTCACATGCACAGACTGTGTCATATAGATTGATTTTGTATCTTAAATATATCCTCGTTAAAAATTACTCAATAATAATTATTGTGCGGGAAACCTGTCATTAAAAAGGCACAACTTATTCTGACTGATTATTCACGACAGTGGTCCCTTTAACACTTGCTGCGACTTGTACTGTAGACCCACACAAGAATAGCATTGTTGTGACATATAGTACAATAGTAGAGGTCATGCTGCTGTGACCTGTAGTCCGACAGAAAAATAATCACTTCTGCTTTGACTTGTAGTCCCACTAATAGATGTTCTGCTGTGACCTGTAGTCACACAGGGAGCCCCCAATGCATCACATCCAAGATAGCCGCCAGCATGCTTCCCCCCCACTGGTGACATCACCTAGCTTCAAGGCACAAGGCTACCAGTGGGGCTACTGCCAGGGCACTCACCATTTCATGCCAGAGCACTCCCCCGAAGGAGATCAAATGTTCATTCAACATGGTGGGCAATGCCACAAGGGTCTTTAGGGACTGCCTGAAGTTTCCTATAAGCCAACAGCTAACCTTGATATATGTTACAGTTACATGGTGCCATGGGTATTCTCTTTAGTAAGAACCTCATCATCTCTCGCTAAAATTACTTGTTGGGTTCTTTTTTTCATAGTGTTTGAAATTTTGTAAATAAATATAAAGATGTCTAGTTGGAGTATTCTTATGTATTGTGACCCTCACCTTTTGTAGAAATGCATGCTTTTAATTCACTGAGGATTTGTCTGCGTTCTTTCACACTGGCTGTTGTCACCTTTGCTGCAAACTTCTTTAGAGCGTCCTGCGCCTGGAAAACATTAAGAATTAAAAAAAAAATAATAATGATTTAGATAATCAAAACTACCAAAAAGGACAATAATCAGAGACATGCCAGCAGTGGCCCAATTTTTATTTTTCTAAAATAAAAAAACATGTTATATTTACCTGCTCTGTACAGTGGTATTGCACAGAGTGGTCCTTTACTTCCTCTTCTGGGGTTCCACCACTGGTGCTCTCAGCTCTTTCTCCCTTCAGAGTGAACTCCAACCAGCATGCGGACGCACTCCCAAACCGGGCTGTGTGTGTCCATAGACAAACAGCGCTGTTTGGTGCCGTCCCGTGCTCCACCCTTACATGATTTGATTTACAGCAGCAGGCGCCAATGGCTTGCACTGCTGCTTCTGTGTCCTGTGAATGCAGGAAGAATAGATAGTGGGGCTGCCAATGGGGACAGCGTTGAATAAAGAGTGGTGACAGGTAAGTGTTGGGGGGGGGTTACAGACATGGAAAGTTTTTTTTTTCTTTTGCATTAAGGTAAAAAACTTTAGCACCACTTCCTGACTGCACTATAGCCGAATGACAGCTACAGCGCGGTAGTCCAGTTCCGGGAGGGCGTCATATAATGTCCTCCAGTGATCGCACCCTCTCCTTAGGACACAGCTGATCACAAATCAGGGTAAAGGGCCAATCACAGCGGCCCTTTATCACATGATCAGCTGTGTCCAATCACACCTGATCATGATGTAAACACAACCCCGTTATTGTCATTCCTTTCCTCACACTGACAGCATGAGGGGAGGAGAGCCGATAACCACACTTGGGACATGTATAGTGATAATCAAGGCACTGATTTTCAGTGTCCTGATTATCAGCGCAGTCCCAATCAGTGCCCACCAGTGTCCCCTATCATTGCTGCCCATCAGTGCTGCATTTTTTTTTTTCCCCAAAAACGTTGGATTTTTTTGTTTATTTAGCAAAAAATAAAAAAAACTCAGTGGTGATTAAATACCACCAAAAGAAAGCTCTATATGTGTGAAAAATAATAATAAAAATTTCATATGAGTACAGTGTAGCATGACTGCGCAATTGTCAAAGTGTGACAGTGCTGAAAGCTGAAAATTGACCTTGGCAGAAAGGAGGTAAAAGTGCCCAGTAGACAAGTAGTTAAAGGAAACTTGTAGTGAGAGAACTAGGTTGGTTGCCATTACTGACCTCCTGAAAATGGTACTTGTCTGACTGTCCCTGGCTTCATAACTATACATATCACTGACCTGGCACCAGCATGCAGACAGTTAAGGTAAAGTCAATTCTCCTGATCTGCATACTTTTATGGTGTTAGCACCCTAAATTTTTGCCTTACATGTTTCTTTTAAAGAATCTAAAGCCAAAAGAAGGAATTTCTCTAGATATTAAAAGTATTTACCAATTTTTACACTCAGATTTTTACCTCCACAGTACAATACACTTAAACAGAGCACTCTCATTGTCTTAAACATACCCCTGCCATCCTTAGCCACCCAAAGGGAAGATTTGGATGTCCTCCAATCAAAGTTATGCATGCGGTTGCCCAATTTCCAACCAAAAAAAATATCTGATCTAGGTGAATTCCCTACAAAATCATACCTTTCTTTGACTCAGTCGGGTCATTCACCCCAAGCATATGTGAAGCCCTGTTGTTCTACTACTTAAAGCAGTTCTATAGTTGAAAGGTTTTTACCTTAATGCATTCTATACATCAGAATTAAAAAAAAAAAAAAAAAAAAAAACTTTTTCAGTAGCTCTTCCCGACGAACCCCCCCCCTCCAAATACTTTCCTGTATTGATCCAGGGCTGTGTCAGTCTGCAGGTCTTCTCTCCGCTGCACTGGTAGTAGTGGGAGTCATTGGCTACATTTGTTGTCAATCAAACCCTGTGAGGAGGGGGAACAGGGCCAAGCCACACTGTATGCGTTCATTGACGCGTACAACCTGACTTGGCATTTAGCTCGCTTGTGTGACCCAATACAAAACGTTTTCCTATAAAGGAGCCAAAAAGAACTGGCGAGGAACCCCAGAAGAGAAGGTTAAGGGCCATGATGTGCATTAACCTTGTGCAGAGTAGTATACAGCGTTTATTATTTTAGGGAAAAAATGAGTTCACAACCGCTTTAAAGTGTAACTAAAGGCAAACTTTTTTTTCCCCATTTTGGATATAGAGTAAGGAAGGGTTATAACCTGTCAGTTTTGTTGTCATCTGTGTCCCATAGGGGAGGTTTCTCTTTCAGTTCCGTTCCTATAACCAAAGCAGGGAGTGAGAAGAAATTTCTCTAAAGTGAGGGATCCTGGCATGCCACCAGAACTAGTGTCCCCATTGGAAGATTTCCACTCTATCACTGTTCTGGTTTCAACCAAAAATTTGGAATCTTTTTTCTTTCACTTTCAAGGACAATAGTAAACAAGACATATAGAAAGCGTGAATCTCCACAACGGAGGCACAGACAGCAATAAAAACCAATAGGTAATGTAATCCCTCTCCACTCTTCAAAACTAAAACAAAAAGTTTTGCCTTTAGTTACGCTTTAAAGCAGGCAAAGATCCCACCGAGTGTAAGAATACTAATATTACTGTTAACCAGATGGGGTTTGTCCCTGGTAGATCAACCAGACTTAACATTAGATAGATTTTCACAAACTTGCAATATGAACATTAGACCTCTAGTATCTCTTGACATGCATAAAGCATCTGACTGAATGGAATAGCCATATCTCCTGATAGTACCGCACAGATAAACCCATATCAATCTATATGCAGATGCTACTTCTTGTTCCACCTTTTCCAAAATATAAACAACTTTGTAGACTTCTGGATTTAGGATGAATTGGGACAAATCTATACATTTTGCCCTTTATCAGGATACTGTCAAATGCATTTAGCCCTTATTCCAATTAAAAATATTCCACAGATTCAAATATTCAGGCATCATTACACCCTGGAAATGTATCTCGTTATAGACTCCATATGCAGGCAAAGGCCAGAACCTGGAAATCCCTACCCATAGATTTACTGTGAAAAGTAAATGGATTAGTCCACGACCATACTGTTCCTGTACCCCAACAACTGCCACTTCAAGTTGGTGCAGCTTTAATTTTTTTTCCCCATTATCTAACCATCTAACTAGTCATAATACACAAATGGCTTTTCTAGGAATACTCTTTGCACTGTCAAGCAGGCAGATCTTTTAAGCTCATATGATAGTCTGAGTAATTTGATTCATAGAAATCTCTCACATCTGAATTACCGGTATCTTGCTGTTCATAATGTGTCTTGCTGAAGTAATCTGGGAAATAAGTCTCTTAACCGGTTATTTCAAGCTATAGCATTTAAAACCATATCCTAGATGTGCAGTACACAACACCGCTTATCCTTGGTGTCTTTGCATTTTATACAATCTATGCATGCAACAAAGGCACAGGTGGACCTCACAGATGTAATGCTGCATTCACACCTGAGCAATTTAAGCTCATAAAAACGTAAAAACGCCTGAAAAACAGCCAACAAGCAAAATCCCATTCATTTCAATGACACCTGTTCACATCTGAGCGTTTTGTCGCCTGAAGGAAAACGCCTGAAAAACGCCCTAAGCGGAAATTCTTTCCTGCAGTGGGCTATTCCCAGACTGCATGGGTTAACTGCTTGTTTATCTAGAGGACAGTAAAAGCATTTTTACTTACCTGATCCTCTGCTTTCCCATGCTCCAGTGGTGGTCTATCCCTTAGCATCCTCATGTCCAATGCAGGGCTATGGACCCTGCATCAGTCATGACGACGTCAGAGGCTCTTAGACTGAGTGCAGGGAAAAATAGGCCACAGGGACCAGTCTAACAAAGGAGCCTGCAGGAGCAAAGAATCAGGTGAGTAAATCTGCTTTTCCAAATACCCTAGATAGAAAGGAGCAGTTGACCCTTGCCGTGCAGGGGCAGCCTCACCACAAAGGCACAAAGGGATAATTTTTAGGTTTCCTGGAGTTCATCATTAACCTTGTCCAAATTACCCTGAATAAAATTCAGCATACCAAAATTTCGGGCTATGCGGCTGCTGATTGGTCGGCACCGCCCATGTGACGGCGCTGACCAATTAGAATGCTCCAAAACGTCCCCCTGACGAGGGACATTTTGGACATTCAGCTCAGGAAATTTCTAAGCCCTGGACACCTGGCGCAGATATACCGGGGCTTAGAACCGGAGATTGCGGCGGTCCAGGTCAGCGGGACTGGGAGGTGAACTTACCCTTTAAGTCCACACAAATATGAATATACAAGGGGACAATGGATGAGGATCTTAGCGAGACTTAGTAGAGAGTCTGAGGAAACATACGTCTTCACTAATCTCCACAAGGAGAAAGGAAAACACTAAATAGCACTTTTTAAATAATTTGGGGTTTTGGCTGAAAAAGTGGAATAAACTTTCTGCCGTTTCATCAAATTTTTGTAAAATGTAAAATTTTGTACCCTTGGTCTGAAATGACAGCCAACATGCTTTAAAGTTTGCCAGGAAACTGCAGATTTGTCATATGCTGTGGCAATCCATCTTCGGGCACCAAATTACTGAATCCATAGTTACCTCCTTTGCCTTGTCCTGCATCTACTGCTCTGAGCCATGTTTGTAAAAAAAAAATACTAGAAGATTTACCTTTAAGGATGCATTAAAAAAAATAAAAATCTCTGTATACTACAGTTTAACGCCAAAATCCTCAAATGGAAAAACCCTTGCCCCCAACTCTATAAATACTAATGTTTGCATAAACAGAGGTAACCCATGTTTTTTTTTTTTTTTAATAACTTTGGGGTATTTTTACCTCTTCTCCATACATGCTCACTAAGAGCTTTTAAATTGTATATGATCTAATCTCTGACATACCAACTGCTGCAAACACATTTGTATGCTTTTCTCTCCTCTTCTGTTATGTATGTTATGCATGTAACAAATAATACTAAAGCGTTGTTAAAGCTTTAACTGCATTTAATGTTCTTTTTTTTGTTACAAAATGTAAAAATTAATTCTTCTCGTTAAACCTTTTTATTAAAAACGAATTTAAAAATTTACAATTACCAAAAAAGGGTTACAATGCTTGATAACACAACTCCAGTGACCTCTTACGAAAAAGCATCAGTGTACTAGAAAAGTACATCTGGGGAGTTACAATACTTTTAAGCCCATGTAGATTTGACTGACAAAGAGCAATGATTCTCAGAAAAGCTTTTGGTGGGCCTGATCCTAAATTTCAAATCAAGCTATAGAAAGCTTGAGTCACAAGGCATAAATGTGAGCATGACACAGCACAATCTTCGCTTTAAAATAAAGAATACTTATCATAAACGAGCACTTGCAGTGCATGAGTGGGTTTTTTTTTTTTTGATAAGTTCACCTTTGGGGACATGTTGTATGTTCCACCTGTTTTTTTTTTTTGGGTGAAATATGTAACATGTTCCCACTGCTGCAGCATCTCCCCGATCCGCTGCCTGTAGTGACAGCGAGCTGGGGATCTTCTCCCCAATCTCCCCGTCTCAATTTTTTAAACGCAGCTGTGCAGGGCTCTGCCTACTAGGGGGTCCAACAGATCATCACCAATCCGTGATCCCAACGGTTCACCCTGTTCGGATCGGCACACACACCGCCTCGGCCTTAGGAAAGGGCGCGGCTTCGGCCTAGCTCCGGAGCAGTGGCCATCTTGGTACACCCAACGGTGGCCTAGGTGAGCGGCGCGCTGATATCATCATCACCCTCCTCAACTGCAAGTAAGCAGACAATCGTAGGGGAGATGTGGATATTACAGTGGGGGGGGGGGGGAAGAGAGATGACGTGGATATTACAGTGGGGGGGAGATGACGTGGATATTACAGTGGGGGGAGATGATGTGGATATTACAGTGGGGGAAGATGACGTGGATATTACAGTGGGGACTATATAGTGGTGGAAGTCTCACAAGTTTTTGTAAATTCAATTAATTTTTTTTTTTTGATCCGAAAATGATCCGATCTGTGACTCCTGATCCGAGGAACGATCCGAACCGTGAGTTTTTTGATCCATTGCACCCCTACTGCCTACCCAGCAGTGTCATTCATTAACACAGTTCTGTGAATGGGAGAAATACAAGTACTGACAGCTTGTGCAGCTGTTGGCTAGTAGTTCTCAATGAACTATCAGGATGCTGTTAAGCACTCTAGGTAGTTCATTGAGGCTTCCTGTCAGTATGTAACTGCCTGTCCGTACGAGGTATGAGCAGACAGCTTACGCTGACAGTCTGCAGGTGTCCTGTATTGCACCTGTGATTTGCTGATGATTGTGGGTGCAATGTTTGCAGGCTCCTAGTAAAACATACATTTTTATTTTTACCTGCAAAAATATGTGCAATCATTAGTTTTTTTAAAAGGTGAACTTATCCTTTAAATGACAGTAACTGAGCCTGGGTTTTTTTAGGGCCTGCCCTGATGTCAGGGACTATGATCTATAGCTTTTGGGTCTTTTTCTCGTCCCATTGGGGTCTCTCTCCAGGAGAGCCCTCACCAAGTACTTAGACTAGCTTTCAGCAGGTCCCTAAGGAGCAAGATCAGTCTGGCTTTGGCGTAGGTGGATAAAGAGTATATTACCCCTGTTAGGACTTTTTTCTGTGTGTTCTGATTTCACGGTTCACTTTTCTTTATTCACCGGGTTTCAGCAAATACCGCACTATGTTGCTCCAAAAAAAAAAAATGTCATCCTCAAATCGGATGTTAGATGCAGACCACCTCGCCTTTTCTCCATTGTGGAAATCGGGCTCTCTTTTCACGCGACTCGACGAGACTAATGACATGCCCTTTGCCCGCTATGCCTCCTAGAATATGCAACAGACATACATAGTACATGTACTGTATGTATAAAACATAGTCCTTTATTGAGAAAGTAGGAGGGGGGCAGGCCAGGTGGCGTGTCATTGGGAAGCTGCTGGCCGAACCCAGAAGAGCCGGCAGCTTTCCCATTATGGCACAGAAGATGATGGTGGTGCGAGACCAAGAGGGGCAGGAAAGAAGCGGATCTTAACATTACATTTTAAATCGTTTGGGTTATGAATGAATACAAGGCTTCTTATGATTGGCTGAGGAAGATATTGTGACGTCATCCTTCCACTTTAGCCGAACAGGGGAAGTCTTGTGTTCATTCAAAAAAATTCAAGGCTTCCTGTCAATGGCTGAACAGCGCTTAATTTCTTCCAGAACAGGACTCCCTGAATACACAGTGCTGTACATTGTATGTTGCTGATGCTAGTTACAGTTTAAATAGTAAAGTCAACAGCTGCATGTCTCAGTACTAGAAATAGTTTGCTTTGGCCAGCTTGGCCTAAAGAATCTATTTAAAAGTAGGGGCCAGCTTTGGGATGCTTCCACACACCTGATTTCTCACCTGTCTTTCAGTGAAGCTGATAGAATGCAGATCATATTCCATCAGCTTCCAGTATGGCTGGGGGAAAGTAGCACGGGAACCTGGAAGTGATGATGTACATATTGCTTTTCGGGTCAGTAAGAGGAGGGGAGGATTGCAAACGCATGTTTGCTGGGCTCCCTCCCTGGTACCCTACAGTACCTGTATTGACGATTATAGGTGCATGGAGTCCAGCTTACTTGTAATGGGGGTGTGTGGAAGCGCCCTCAGAGGACGTCCGGAAGTGACGCGTGCGTTCCACGCACCGGAGAGGAACCAGGAAGTGAGCTTTCAGCTGCATCAGTAAACGCTCTGAATCTCCTCCCGGGAGTCGGGATAACAGGCACAGTGCACTTTATTACAAATGCTCTATTTTCATTATATATTTGGTACGCAGTTTTACAAAGGGGGGAGATATTTTGATAAATAATAAAATTATTTTAGCAATATTACGCTATATGGATATTTTATTCCTCCCATATGTGATGCAACATTAACCAAGAGTGTTACTGACATCTGGTGGTCGGACAGAGGAGATGGAAAGCTATCAGTGACAACATATAAAGGCTTGTGTATGCTGGAATTTTGGTGAGTGCAATCCCATAGGGGATGGTTTCCCCCTTCACGAGGTGATCATTCTTGGTGAAAGAAGCTCTTCATTCCTACAGAACACAGCTATTTGAACTTTCCTAGATCTCCTTGATCTTTGGTCTTTTATTTTATTTTAAATGTGTCAGGTGTGTCAGGGAAGGTTTGACACATAGCGCTGCTGCAATAAGAAATCAGAGACTTGGCATCGTATATATTTTTTACTGTTATTTTATTGCTTATTCACATATGTTTGATTATTTTAAGTAGCTGCTTTATTCATACTACATTAGATTTTGGATTGACTCTTGGCGCAGAGTAAGGTGAGGTAGAGGCGGTCATATTTCCACACATTTTTGTATACATTGGTCGTAAAACACAGTTCCCGCCCCTCTGCCATGTTTCACCCCTCCTAGGGCTTAATCATAGAGGTCAAGTCATAGGTACCGCTATGATTAAAGTGATTCTGAAGGTTGTAATAATAATAAAATAATATATATAACATTTTTTGTTATTTTTTACCTGCCCTGTGTAATGTTTTGCACAGAGCAGCCCCTATCCTCTTCCTTCTGGGTCCCCTGCCAGCAGTAATGGCTCCTCCCCTCTGCCCCCAATAGCAAGCCTCTTGCAACGGGGGCTCCCGAGCCGCGCTCTTGTGAATGGACATTGGCCATTTACATAAAGAGTGTGGCCCTGCTCTCTCCTCATTGGCTGTGATCGACCACAGCTGGAGTCATTTGGGTACATACAATTGGCTCGGGGGAACATTAAAGTATGTTTTATGGCAGGAGACATTGCACTGAACTCTTCTGCATTAAGATGCCTACCTGCTCACAGTGTACCACAATGGAACTTTAGTTCCTCTTTAAGCCCTAAGAGGGGTGAAACATGTCAGTGTACCACAGGCACGCCATGTCTGACTATGTACAACAGTGCCCGGCCCGCTGACAATGAGGGAGTCCCAGTCTCCCACACACCGTATGGAGCATGTGACTCATCATTGCGGAGAGGCGCTACGACACACAGCCGCTGCCTCTTATCCCAACACCGCACATTACACCCCGCCAACATCACCACAACACACGGGCCGAAGGCTATAAATACACACACCAATCAGATCAATCACTGCCACACTAACCTGCGTGTCCGCCGCCATCTTACCGGCTTTGACCCAGGAAGAACTAGTCACCGCACTTCCGCCAAATACTTCCACATGGCTCTAGCGGAGACTACGTCACTTCCGGCGGACACCTTGGTGGAGCAGGGCTGTCATGGGGAAAATGTTTAAAGCTGCAGTACAGCCAGAAATGGTTCTAGCCATTAGCAAAGTAAAAAAAAAATAAGCTGGGCTCTGATGGTGTGCGTCCCGTCTTTGGAGGCTGTAGTGTTTGTTACATATCTTACATCTTACTTTTTTTTTTTTGCAATACGGCACTGCGTCGCTTTAACTGACAGTTGCGTGGTCGTGTGACGTTGCACCCAAACAAAACTGATGTCCTTTTTTTCCCACAAACAGAGCTTTCTTTTGGTGGTATTTGATCACCTCTGCGGTTTTTATTTTTTGCACTATAAACATATAAAGAGCGTCAATTTTGGAAAAAAAACAATATTTTTTACTATAATAAACATCCCCCCCAAAAAATGTAAAAAAAAAAAAAAAAAACAATTTCCTTCTCAGTTTAGGCAAATATGTATTCATCTACATATTTTTGGTAAAAAAAATCCCAGTTAGCGTATATTGATTGGTTTGCTCAAAAGTTATCGTGTCTACAAAATAGGGGATATATTTATGACTTTTTTATTATTATTATTTATTTATTTTTTACTAGTAATGGCGTGATCTGCTATTTTTAGCAGGATTGCGGCGGACAGATCGGACACTTTTTTTGGGATCAGTGTCATTTATACAGCGATCAGTGCTATAAAAATCCACTGATTACTGTATAAATGACACTGGCAGGGAAGGGGCTAACACCAGGGGGTGATCAAAGGGTTAAATGTTCCCTAGGGAGGTGATTTCTAACTGTGGGGGGGAGTGGACTGACAGGGAGTAAAGACAGATCGCTGTTCCTAATCACTAGGAACAGACTATTTCAATTTTCTCCCCTGACAGAATGGGGATCTGCTTTGTTTACACTGGCAGATCCCCCTTCTGTCTCTCTGTGGAGGGATCGCGGGTGGCCGGTGGACATCGAGTCCGCCGGACCCGCTGATTTGCTCCCCCCGTTAGCAAATGCACATGCACAGGACACATGCACATTCGCTAACGGGGGGAGCAAATCAGCGGGCCCAAGATCCCTCCACAGAGAGGCAGAAGGGGGATCTGCCAGTGTAAACAAAGCAGATCCCCATTCTGTCAGGGGAGAAAAGTGAAATAGTCTGTTCCTAGTGAAGGAAGAAGGGAAATGAAAAAGGTAAGAGAAAGAAGAACTGATATTAGGGAGATAAAGTAAAAATAGGGTTGAGAGGGCAACATACCGTATATACTCGAGTATAAGTCGAGGCCCATAATTTACCACAAAAAACTGGGAAAAATTTATTGACCCGAGTATAAGATGAGGGTGAGAAATGCAGAGGGTCAACAATGCCCATCTGCAGCTGCATGCCTCCCTGTGTCCTGTGCAGCCTACCTGTATTCTGTGCATGTGTTCTGTGTCCTGTACATGTGCATGTGTCCTGTACATGTGCATGTGTCCTGTACATGTGTATGTGTCCTGTACATGTGTATGTGTCCTGTGTCCTGGACATGTGTATGTGTCCTGTGTCCCTGTGTCCTGTACATGTGTATGTGTCCTGTGTCCTGTACATGTGTATGTGTCCTGTGTGCATGTGTCCTGTGTCCCTGTGTCCTGTACATGTGTATGTGTCCTGTGAGCATGTGTCCCTGTGCAGCCTACCTGTGTCCTGTGCAGCCTCCCTGTGGCGATCTCCATCCTCCCTGTAGCGATCTCTATCCTCCGATCAGCATGTTATAATACAGTTCGGCGGCCATTCCACTGTTCAAAAGCCGCGCCTCCTCCTCGTCTGTGATAGGCAGACACTCAGCGGTCAGCCTATCACGGATATTCTCTCATTCTACCACGGACGAGGATGAGAGAATGTCCGTGATAGGCTGTACACTGACAGCTGTTCAGCCTATCACAGATGAGAAGGAGGCGCGGCTTTTGAAAGCTGGAATAGCCTCCGAACGAATTATCACACGCCGGCCGCCGTCTGCCTGCATGACACACTGATCATGCAGACAGACGGCGGTGACTCGAGTATAAGTCGAGGGGGGGCACTTTCAGCCCAAAAAAAAGGGCTGAAAAATTTGACTTATACTCGAGTATATACGGTAAATAAAAAAAGGGGATGGTAATGGGATAACAGCAATCCTGTCCAATACCACAGATCAAATAGCCTACAATTACTTAAAGCAGAACGCCGGCCCAAAAAAAAAGTTCATGTTCTTGTTGCTGATCTCCTGTCACTAACTTTGCTATCCATGTTCTTCTGAGCTCTGTATTTGCTCTGTAATAGGCTGCTGAACTTGCTGAAAAACCGTTATTGCCTGCTGACCTCCTGTTTGTAAGACCGCTGGCTTCTATCCCTCTCCTAAGCTCAGCCAGTGGTCTGAGACGCCCAGTTGTAGTCCTTTGAATGCGAGCAGGGAGGAAGCAGACATGTTGTGGGGGAAAGGGGTCTCACAGCCCCCGGTCTGTGCCACCCATGGAGGAGGTGTCCTTCTCCTCTCTCCTCCCTCCTCCTCCTTTGCTCTTGCAAGTCACCGACCCTCCACTCCATCCCCGCCGCACCACCCGCCTGCTATCTCCGTGCAGAGCGGGGATTATCATCAGTAATCACTTGTATGACAGAGCAGGGATCTCCCACGGTGTCAGGTATTGTATATGAGAACACTGATCGCTGATGTCCACCTCCTGCCTGTATAGGAACAGTGCGCCGTCAATCATAATAACGATGGAAGGCAGGACATCAGCGATCAGTGTTCTCATATGACATGGTGGTCCCTGACATGCGGCACTGGTGGTCCCTGACATGGAGGTCCATGACAAGCAGTACTGGTGGTCCTTGACGTGGTAGTCCCTGACATGTGGCACTGGTGGTCCCTGACATGGAGGTCCATGACAAGCGGTACTGGTGGTCCCTGATGTGGTAGTCCCTGACATGTGGCACTGGTGGTCCCTGACATGTGGCACTGGTGGTCCCTGACAAGCGGCACTGGTGGCCCCTGACATGATGGTCCCTGACTGGTGGTCCCTGACAAGCGGTACTGGTGGTCCCTGACATGATGGTCCCTGACTGGTGGTCCTTGACAAGCGGCACTGGTGGTCCCTGACATTCGGCACTGGTGATCCCGGACATTCGGTACTGGTGGACACTGATAAGCTGCACTGGTTTGCATTTATATTAAATGCATTACATTTATTAATTTAATTTAAATTTATTTATTAAATGCATTTAATTAATATTATATTAATATGCATTTATATTAACCACTTGAGGTCTGCGCTATAGCCGAATGACGGCCACAGCGCGGACCTAAATTTCCAGGAGGCCATCATAGGACGTCCTCCCCGCGCGCCCCCTGCAGGGCGCACGCTGTGATCACAGAGTCACCGAGACTCGGGTGATCACCGATCCGAGTAAGGGGCCAATCCCGGCCCCTTACCACGTGATCAGCTGTCAGCCAAAGACAGCTGATCACGTGTGTAAACAAAAGCTCGGCAATCTTTTTTTCTCCTCACGCTGAAAAAAGCGTGAGGAGAAAAAAAAAGCTGATCACCGGCTTATGCTCAAGGGACATCAGTTCCGAAGAGGAAGGAGGCACATCTGCCTCATCTGTGCCCACAATTACCGCCTGCCAGTGCCACCTGCCATTGCCCCCTATCAATGCCCATGAGTGCCACCTATCAATGCCCACAAGTGCCACCTATCAATGCCCACCAGTGGTGCCAATCAGTGCCTCATCAGTGCCACCTAGCAGTGCTGCCTTTCAGTGTAACCTATCATTGCCCATCACTGCCACCTATCAGTGCCCATCACTGCCGGCTATCAGTGCCACCTATTAGTGCCACTTCTCAGTGCCCACCAATGCCACCTATCAATGCCCTTCAGTGCCACCTCTCAGTGTCACCTCTCAGTGCCGCCTGTCAGTGCCCACCAGTGCAGCCCATCTGTGCCCATCAGTGCAGCCCATCAGTGCAGCCTCATCAGCGATCATCAATGAAGGAGAAAAATGACCTGTTTGCAAAATTTTATAACAAAATATTAAAAAATATAATTTATTTTTTTTAAATTCGGTCTTTTTAAAAAAATTTAACAAAAAAATAAAAACCGCAGAGGTGATCAAATACCACCAAAAGAAAGCTCTATTTGTGGGGAAAAAAATGATAAAAATTTCATTTGGGTACAGTGTTGTATGACTGCGCAATTGTCATTCAAAGTGCAACAGCGCTGAAAGCTGAAAATTGGTCTGGACAGGAGGGGGGTTTAAGTGCCCAGTAAGCAAGTGGTTAAAATGCTTTGCATTTATAAGGCTGTAACCTATCATACCGTGTGTTATGTGTGGCTTGCTGGTTGCAGAATGAGGGGTGTGCTTTATGTTGAAGTGGACGAGTTCACATTTACATGTACAAGCCTAGTGTACCCTCCCACATTCACTCCCATCCCAAGGATTCATGGGAAATGTAGGCCGATTACAGTTAGAGAGAGAGAAGAGGATATGATGCAATCACTGTTCTAAGATATCCTCCCTGCCAGAAAAGATGATGCATTTTTTGAATCACAGAGCTGACTTCCTGAAAATTAAATCAGACATATCTCTTAAACGGTAAGAAATTTCACAAATGTAATCACTGTTCAGTGTTTTGTGTGGGGGGTGTACTTGAAATGGATCAGACTAATCGTCTGGTGAGTATCTGTCTCGTCCTAATTTAGGCCTTTGTAATCTGATGCATGCATCATGAAGAACCACACACTGAGACTGTGTTCAGATACGTGATTCTTTTTTATTCTTCCTGGTTACACAGGGTTTTATATGTGAGTGAGTTATGCTACGTTGGAGTACAGCACTAACATAGCGATATCTAGACATTAGTAGCTTGTGATTGGCCATGTCCATATAAGGTGAGCTTCTTCCAGACCCGAAGCCCCAGTTCACACAGGGGTGGCACGACTTGCAGGTCGCCTCACCGAGGCGACCTGCACACGACTTCCACGGCGACTTGCAAAACGACTTCTGTATAGAAGTCTATGCAAGTCGCCTCAAGTCGCCCCCAAAGTAGTACAGGAACCTTTTTCTAAGTCGGAGCGACTTGCGTCGCTCCTATTAGAACGGTTCCATTGTACAGAATGGGAGGCGACTTGTCAGGCGGCTAGGTCGCCTGAAAAGTCGCCCCTGTGTGAACCGGCACTTAGGTGTCATCTCTTGGGTGTAGTCTTGGAGTAAAGGCGCCATCTTGATTATACATTCTTGCATTCGATGGGAGGGCTGCTGCTGGTGGCCATTTTGAGCAAGGAGTTAATGAAACACTTCTTGTATACACAAAAATATAGACTTTGTTAGTATAAAAGCTAGAAATAGAAAATGGTCATTTTACCTAATCCACCACAGTCCCCCCTTAAAATGACTATTTTCAACTGTCCCTAATCATCCTAACTCATCTGTCTGTATGTGCCTTGGAAATCTTTTGTGCTGCACGTTAGATGGGTGATGGCTTTTCCATCACCCCCTTGCCACAGACTTTGCACATAAGGAAGTCAAATGCTATGCCTAATGACATTATACTTCACAGGGAGGGACTGCAATGGAGTGTAAGGTTTCTCATCTGCCCCATCAAAATCTCCTCCTTCTTGGTTCAAGAAGATTGGGGTGCTATTGTCCACAGTTTTCTGCACTAACTTCTTCAGACAAGGCAGAATGCAACAAACCATCAGAGCGAGGATGATCAAAATGATGAAAACAGCTATACCTATTTGGGCTAAAATATTTTTCCACCTGTTCATCCAGCTAAAATATTGGTCCCATGGGTCTGAGATAGCTGAATTCTTCTTCAGCTTAACTGATAGGCTTTCCAACTTTTTGATGGCCAGGGTGACCTTACTATTTGGACCGGTGTTGTCAGGGATGTATGTACAGCATGTCCCTGTACCTACTTTCATTTTACAAACACCCCCCTTCTCCGCTAAAATCATGTCCAAGGCCATCCTATGTCATGTAAGATGTGGGGGCTAATTGGTCAGCAATCCCCTGTAGGGCATCTCTGGTGTAATTCACAAACCGCTGCTGATTGTAATACATGTAATTTATCCAGTCTACATTTTTGTTGACAGTGATTATGGGAATCAGAGACTCAAAACCTGCCTTTACTTGGTCTCTGGCGTTAAACTCATCTGGGACCCCCCTTGGGACCCCTATGGCATCTAAATACACATGTGGGTCAAAACTTCCCTCAGGAGCACTCCTCTTTCTCCTACGGTTGGGTGATGGTTCACGGTGTGGGGGAGATGGGTCATATGGGAGGATGTGGAGGGGCATAATGACCTTTGCCAGGGCACACGCTCCGTTCCAGTTCCCTTCTAGCCTTGTCCTAATTTTCAAATCCAGTACACATCACAGAGGGACTGGACCTGGTTCTGTACCTGCCTTCCCGGTACATTACTGTAGGTAGAGCAGTAACCTTCTGTGAAATTACCCAGGAACCTCCCCCTTCCTGGATAATTTGAGTAACAGGTATAGTTCCCTGGGTAAATGGTGATGCCTTCGCTTGGCCTTGGGGTTTTGGTAACTATGGGGTAGTCTTTTTTCCACTTTTCACAAGACGTGTGGTTTGTTGTTGTATTGGTGAACAGGCTAAGGAAGCACTCCTCACTTTCTTCAGGTATCGACAGTGGAACAGTACCCAGGTGTGGCCTAGCACTACCACAAACATAGCAGTTGGTCTTATTATGTTTGTCTGCGCTGTACTTCATCCATTCTAGCCACAGATTGGTATCAGAAAAGCCAGTCTCTGCAGCCATGGTGTCCTCAAAGGTGGGATTTGCCATCGCTACCATGTCATCTAGGGTACAGATGTGGGGTCTAAGAGGGTTGACTACCGGCTGAGGGGGTTGCCAGTCTGTTGAATTATACATGTCCTTTAGTTGGAACTTTCCCAGCGGCCCTCCTATACCCCCTGACACCCATGTTCCTAACACATATATACCGGCGTCACCGGCGCTAGGGTTCTCTATAGTTAGGGTAAGGGGCATGTCATGGCCTGTCCTCCCAATGGATAGGCATGTACCTGGTTTTGACAGGGTCATCTTTTTTAACAATGGTTTTTCCATTCTTATCTGTTCTATTCAGTGTACTCTGTGGTTTGTACCCCCAGTCTGCTCCTGTATTCCACCCCACTGACCCCTAATAGTCACAATTCTGTCCCCAGTAACTATCTGTGACATATATATAGGTGGATGCATACAGAGATCTGCGTCCAGGGGTGTTATACCAGTTACATTGCCAGGCAACATCTAAGGGACAGGAGGCTATATTGCAGTAATCAAAGGCGAAAGTGGCCACATGTGTGTTGGATGAGTTGTACCAAAATTGTGTGATGCTCTCTTTTTTTATGATGGCCACTTGTTGAGCTCCCACCAACCCCACCAGAAAAAGGATATACAATATGGACATCATGGTGCAGGCAGTGTCTTGTCCTCAGAGGTTGGGACTTTCTTGCAGTGGGAGGCGTGGATCCAAGTGTTGTTCCCAGCCAACTTGACAGATGTGGTTGTGGTCAGCAGGACTTGGAAGGGACCATCATATCTTGGTTCAAGGAAGTGTTTTCTCACACATTTCTTTACCAGCACCCAATCTCCAGGCAAAAGTTGGTGGGTTCCTGTATCTAATTCAGGATCTGGAATGGAAGAAAACACCTGGGCATGTATTCGGGTTAATTCTCATGATAATGCGGTTACATAGTTAGTCAAAACATCATACTGCAGTTGTAACTGTTGTGGTAAATAACAACCAAGTCTAGGGGCTGAACAAAAAAATCTCGTAAGGGGGTAGGGAGTGTTCTCCCCTTGGTGTGTATCTGATGCTGAACAGGGCAATGGGCAGACTGTCCGGCCAGCTCATACCAGTCTCGTGGGCCATTTTGAGCATTCGGGTTTTCAAGGTGCCATTCATTCTTTCTACCTTCCCGCTACTCTGGGGGTGGTAGGGTGTGTGAAACGCTAAGGTAGCTCCCAGTGCAGCCCAGACTTCTTTGGTTATTGAACTATATTGAGCACTATCATTGCTAAAGTTCTTTTGATACTGGTCCCATCGAAACGCTGCATTTGTTGCTTAATTTTGTCTACTTTTTCCAGAAGTTGGCAGCTGCACTGGGGTCCGGTCATTTTCTTACATCATTTATGACAAGACTATACGTCTAGGGTGTCTAGGGGCAACACACGGCACTCCGGTCGGGCCATGGTGAGGCCTTTTCGGATTGACTCCTTGAGGCCTGCCACGAAGGCTGAAGACAGCATCTGACTGTGTGCCTTGTTATGGGTGGTGAATCCCAAATCTGAAAAAACTTGTAACAGTCTGGTTTAATACTTTTCTATGGACTCCGTTTTGTCTTGAGTAACATCTTGGATACTTGTGGCTTGGTCGGCCAGTCTGTCCCTTGCCCACTCACGCAGCTGTTCACAGAATTCCACACCAGAAGTAAAGGTATTGTCATCGACAATCCTTGCATCATGGAGATTTTTCTCCATGATGGGCCAGTAAGCGTCTCCAGCTTTTATTTCACATAAACTGACTAGATCTCTCTATACTGCTGAGTAGTTTTTTTTGGATTTGGGCCAACCTACGGTAAAAGGGCATGGGTCTGGCAGAGTGGTCACCAGGGAGGATGCTTGGGATGGAGTGAATGTGACATACATCACAGGTACATCGGCCACTGGCCTAGTAGCTACTGTCATTGCCCATGGCATTTGGGTATGGGGAGGGGGGTTCCAAGTAATCAACTCGATGCTTGGGATGGAGCGAACGTGACATACATCACAGTTACATCGGCCACTGGCGTAGGAGCAACTTTCGTTGCCTATGGCATTGGGGTGTGGGGAGGGGGGTTCCAAGTATTCAACTCCTCATCCTGTAAAGAGGATGGGAAAGTGTCCGGTATGGATGTTGATATGAATGTAAATGCACAGTGGTGTAGTAGGGCGGCACAGTGGTGTAGTGGGTAGCACTCTCGCCTAGCAGTAAGAAGGGTTGCTGGTTCGAATCCCAACTATGACAATACCTGCCTGGAGTTTGCATGTTCTCCCTGTGCCTGCGTGGGTTTCCTCCGGGTACTCTGGTTTCCTCCCACACTCCAAAGACATGCTGTTTGGATCCTGTCTAAATTGTCCCTAGTATGTATGAATGTGAGTTAGGGACCTTAGATTGTAAGCTCCTTGAGGGTAGGGACTGATGTGAATGTACAATGTATATGTAAAAGCTCTGCGTAAATTGATGGCGCTATATAAGTACCTGAAATAAATAAATAAACTCACATCTGGCCTTGCCATTGTATGGGGAAAGACCGGAACACCGCCTGTTGGAGCGGTGGCATACGGTCCTACTAGGTTGGGCATGTCAGGAGTTCCGGTCGGTAGGGGAGGCATGTAGAAGGTACCGTTTGCCCTTATGACCAGGTAGATGGAGGTTATAGGGCCTGTAGGAGTCATAGGGAGTCTTCCGGCATCTTGACTGGGTGTACTAAGATGGCCGCCGGAAGGAGTGTGTTGGGCTGTGGGCAGAAGTAAGGGCAGTAACAGGGCGTGTGATGGCAGGCGGGGCTCAGTGGAGTGACAGGTGTTACAGTTATCATAGGGGTGGTGGCTTGTTATTGTCAGTCAGCACACATAACGGTTCATTCTTGTCAATGCATTTATGATACACATATGTCAGTTTCCCCCGCTGTACCTCTTGCTCTATCCATTGTTCTCTGTGGATGGCCTTTGCTGTATTATACCAGGCTTCTGCTGTCTTCAGTAGGTTGTTATCCAGCAGAACACCTCGCTTCTCTTTCATTATTCTCCTCCATTCTTGCGGCTGTAGCCGGCCTCCACTAGCGGTCATCCCACATACTTTTGCAAATGTTTTCACATTCCTCACATGTTCCACCCCCTCCCTTTCTGCTACAGGGTCACACGCTGAAATTTCTTTCTCTGATTTAACTAGTTCCTGTCCCATCTCTCCTCTACCGTGGCCCTCCCAGCAAAAATCCCAGGTTTCTTGCACAATCTTTCTCTGCCCCCTCACACTCTTCTGGCTGTTCCTGATTACAAGGGCACCTCTCGATACCGTGCCCTTCCCGCTCAGCCTCTATTTCTATCTGTTGTACCGACTTTCCTATACCCTCTCTGACCGGAAGACTAATGCCCCGTACACGCGGTCGGATTTTCCGATGGACAATGTCCGATCGGAGCGTGTTGTCGGAAATTCCGACCGTGTGTGGGCGCCATCGGACATTTTCCATCGGATTTTCCGACACACAAAGTTGGACAGCAGGAGATAAAATTTTCCGACAACAAAATCCGATCGCGTCAATTCTGACCGTGTGTGGCCTGTTCCGACGCACAAAGTGCCACGCATGCTCAGAAGAAATTCCAACATGGGACAGCTCGTTCTGGTAAACTTAGCGTTCGCAATGGATACAGCACTTTCGTCACGCTGCAATGTTAAAAATGGTTTAATACAGCGCACTCTCTTCTTCTTTATAATGTGACAAGAATTAAGTCGTTTTGCTGCTCGTATTCACACACACTTCTCACAAACTTTTATTTGTGTTTTTTTAGTGGGATTCCCTGAATATATTGTTATTAGTTGTCACATCTGACAGTTTTATATTTTTTAATTTTTTTTTATTTTGGATTTTAAGCCTTTTTTTTTATTTAATGTTTGTATTTTTTCCAAGGCTGATCTTTGTTCAATGTTATTTTTATTTTTACTCCAGAATATTTTTGGGTGTGTTTTGTGTGTCAAGTTACCCCAACACCATTGATATCTTTTATTATTTAATCTCAAGGAGATTGTTTGTTGTTGGTGTCCCTTGTTCATTTCACATTGTATATTTGAAATGTACCTGAATCCTCACAAACAAACTGTCCTTTTTGAAGTAAAACACATAGGAGAGTATAATTCAAAACAAAAATCCTTTATTAAGGGATCAGAACCAAACAAAGAGGAAGGCAACACTGGATCAACAAGAGAAATTAGCGAAGCCTGGGACCCCCACGGCAGACATCAATTCTTCAACATCAAAATTGGTGGCCTGAGGAGTCCATATGTAAGGGAGGGCAGTCTGGTCCGGGATTCACAGAGACTTGGATAGCAGCAGATGACATGTGTGTCCGCAGGCTGTGGTACCACAAGAGGCTGCATTTTTTTGCCCAACAGACTGGATCCAGGATCCTCACTGTCTGGTCTTCCTTTCACGCTTCATTCCTGGCTGTGGCTGTGCAGTTGGAGATGTGGCAGGAGGAGGAGTAGGACCTGGAGGAGGAGTAGGACCTGCAGGAGGAGGAGGAGGACCATCCCAAAGCTGTGTGTGAGGTGTAATTTGGCCCCTCATACCTTTCGCCAGAGCCTCCGATATGAGGGCCTCACACATGGCTTTTTGGCCCTCCTCCATCCTCTGCATTTTATAGGCTATGAATGCAGCAATCCTGCCTGGTGTGTGGTGCTCCCAGGACCTCTGTAGCCCTCCAAAAGAATCTGATAGCCGCCTCCTCTAGGGCACTCGTCCTACTGCCACTTTCTGTTTTCAGGGGGGGTGGAGGGACCTTGATATCAGCCAGCCGGCTCGGCCCAGCCACCTCCTGGCTGAGACTTCCCTGTGTATGAAAAAGGGACATAGTTGTAATGTTTTGCATCATCAATCACAATCCTTAATTAGTACTCCCAACTAACATATAGTTCACATCATTGATTGGACAAGCAGAAATATTTAGAGGAATGCTATAACTGGCTCAATCTGGGCTCCTCCACATGCGGCCTGGAAGGCCCAGGTTGGGCGTCAGAAGCCTCAGCCGGGGGGGGAAGGAAGCGTGGAAGGAAGACTGGAGAGGGATGGCCTGGGTTCAGTCTGGCCTGCCAGAAAGTGCAGCCTGTCATAGTACAACATCCTGGGGACATAGATGTCACCTGCTGCTCCGGATCTCTGTGAATCCAGGACTTTATTGCGCTCCCTCAGATATGTGCTCCTCAGGCCACCAATGAAAATCTTTAAATAAGTGATGTCTGCCGTGGGGATCACCTGCTTCACAATTTCACACAATTGCTCCAGTGCTGCCTTCCTCTTTGCTTGGTTCTTGTAATGGGGGTGTTTAATCTCCCACAGACAGGGCAGCTCCCTTAGCATCTCTATGAATACTGAAATGAAGTCCTTATCTTTTAGTACCATATCCATGTTCACTGCAAGACACAACACAAGACAAAGCCTAATGTCACACAAAACTCTCCTAATCTTGTTACAATATAGGCCTCAATCTAGAAGCAGTATAGGCACAAGTTTGTCTCTTACCTTCGTTCTTACGATCGGCGCGTCCAATGCTCCTTCCTCCGCTCACAGATCAAACGTAATACGCACGCGTGTTACGCTTTACATACACTGCGCATGCGTGTAACTCCGCCCGCCCCTGACGTTCTTTCTAGTGTATTCCCCGCCCCTTTTCGTTCGGCGCAGTGGGGGAAGAGCATGATGGGGGACATACAGCAGGTGCGGGCTAATTGTAGCAACGAGGAGGAGGAGGAGGAAAGGGCGGATCCAGGCACGTCCCGATCCAGAAGGAGACGTTTTAAGGCCACAAATATGTCGTTTGGGGAGATGTTGGAGATGGTCGACATCATGAGGAAGTCCGACTTTGACGGAAAATATGGGCCTTACCCCAACCCGAACATCCGAAAGGCCAAGATCATGGCGAAAGTGGTCAGGAGTCTAGAGCGGAATTTCGGGGTACGAAGGTCTAAAGATCAGCTCAGGAAGCGGTGGTCGGACCTGAAGTTGAGAGAGCCAGAGCAGTACCGAAAGATCCGGAGAGTGCTGCAAAAAAGTAAGTAGTTGTGCTGTGTTCCTATTCTTTCTGCCTTTATTACGTTCGTTCTGGTCCATATGCTTTTATTAGTTGTAACGTTTCAAAAGGTCAACTTTAATGTTCATGGGCACATTATTCGTTCGTATCAAACATTTTTCTTTCGGCCTCTAGAACACCATTGTTTAGGCCATATGCATTTTCACACATTTTTGGGGGCCTACTTGGATGCCAAATATTTGTTTGTGTAGATGGGTTTGTTACTAGAATGAAATGCAAACTAGATTGTGTGTAAGGAGAGGACACTGAGCAGCTGTTTTCACATCTGGACACTGGAGCACTAGTGTGGGACACAAGAACACCATTTTTATTAGGGGGGGCACACAGGTGCTCCAATGTATACTATAGGGGGGGCTACATCTGTGAAGCTTGTACCAAACAGGTAAAGTATTGCAGCTTGACAAAGGGCAATAAAAAATATACATCTTGGAACTCTGCTAAAATAGACAATTGTACCCCACTTCCGAGCAATGTTTCCTATTTCTAGTTCTGCCATCAAATATCTGTGTGCTAAGTATACCATTTTTGTTTTACATAGGGGAGAAAAGACTCGGACACCCCTCATCCCAGGAGACCAGAGTCCCCCCCCCTCTGGAAGAAGGGGAAATACCAACACAAGAAGAAGAGCAGGAGGAAGAAGAAGACATGGTGGAGATTGGCACCACAACAGGTGAGTGTCTGCGACCACAGGCTCAGGTAAAAGAGATGGATGTTGGCAGATTTTTGAGACCTTTTTTTTTGTTCTTTATCTCTTTTTAGGTGATCGTGATCCAGAACGCTTTACATCTGAAAGTGCCCAGATACTGATCGGGGAGATCATGGGGTGTAATCTCCAATTGCAAAACATCCAGCAACAAATCAGTGATGTTATTAAAAAAAATAATAACATCATTGATGTTTTGGGGCGAATTTAAACCCCACAAAATCACCTGTTTTATCGTACCAAAATTTTTTCAATGTTTAGAAAAGCCAAATTTGGAGGATGCACACAGTGTGCCAACATGTGCTATCTGCCATCACGGGAGATCAATGGACGCGTTTTGGGGGTGCAACCCCTTCCTCAATTATAAAGTAGCGTTGAGGAAGGGCTTGCTCCCCCAAAACACGTCCCTTGATCCCCCCTGATGGCAGATAGCACATGTTGACATTCGTAAATTGGTGTGCATCTTCCAAATTTGGCTTTTCCAGGGGTGATTTCCCCCCATCTGAACGCTATATCAAACACAGTTCATAAATACTCATGTCTGATATAGCCTTCAGGTTTTACCATATGTGATACTACTATACTTTGTAAGTTCAAGTTTTTTGGCTTTCTTGTTGGTTTTACACAGGCCTGTTTTATCTGAAATGGATATTTCGATTTTTGATAATGCTACTGCAAACATTGTTATACAACAAACATGTTGGTTTGTTTTAAAAACCTTTGGGAAATGCACATGTGATTGTGCAGGTATAAAAAAGTGCCTTACTCAAGAATGTGTGGATTATTGTCTCAACACTACAACACTTTTGGGGTGATGTAATTGCTGTTTTATGCAAAAATGGGGGTTATTTCCTAAGGGCAAATCCTCTTTGCACTACAAGTGCAGGTTCAGTGCAGTTGCAAGTGCACTTGTAGTGAAATGTGTTTTTGCATTTAGGAAGTACCAGCCAACACTGTTTTTTATAAGGTTACCCAATCACGACATTTTCTGCACTCAACACATTTCTGTCAGGGTCAGCTAAAACAAACACAAGCAGTAAATGTCCACAAAGAATTTCTTTTGGTTGTTTTTTATTTGAAAAAGGTGTCACAGATTGTCTGGCATATTGATAGCCCCCCTACCCACAAAGAACTCCAGGTAGCGTAACCGGACTTTACGGGCATTCATGGAGGGCAAGCCAGGACGGCCACTTTCAAGCGCCGTCAGTGTTGATGGATTAGGGATTCCGGCCTCAGGCCCAACTGAGCCAGCATAGTTGGCTGAATGTTTTCTTAAAAAATTATGGAGAACACAGCAGGCAAGTATTATATGGTTCAGTTTATACTCCGCCATATGGATGGGTGTCAGAAATAATCGGAACCGGCTGGCCAGGATTCCAAATGTGTTCTCCACCACTCTTCGGGCTCTGGCCAGCCGGTAATTAAAAACCCTCTGTTCCGGGGTGAGGGTCCTCATCGGGAATGGCCGCATCAGGTGGTCCCCCAGCGCAAATGCTTCATCAGCAACAAACACAAATGGGAGACCTTCAACATTGTCCTCTGGAGGTGGCAAGTCCAAGCTGCCATTCTGGAGACGCCTGTAGAACTCCGTCTGGGCGATCACTCCACCATCGGACATCCGGCCATTCTTCCCCACGTAAGAACTCGTAATTAGCCGACACCACCGCCAACATCACTATACTATTAAACCCCTTGTAATTATAATAGTACGACCCCGAGTTGGGTGGTGGGACGATGTGGACGTGTTTCCCATCAATTGCCCCTCCGCAGTTAGGAAAGTCCCACCACTGGGCAAAGTGGGAGGCCACAGTCTGCCATTCCTGTGGCGTTGAAGGAAACTGTTGAGGAAAAAAAAATAAACATTACTATTTTTTCACAGAAACATGGCAAGCAGATTAGACACAAACATTATGGGGCAACCTCCAGATAGCATTTACTAAGGGGAATTTAACAACAACAAAGTATAAGGTACACCTATCATATTCCCCCTCCCCCCCTCTCATGGGCCATTTCTAACATTATAGGGGGGGGGGGGACTCTTGGACAGGTAACCCTCTTCACTTCATTGAGAGATGAATGCCTAAATACAGGGTATTACTTGGAACAGCCCCTCCTTAGTTACACTATTGGCAGACCACTGGACAGGTAAGAAGTGTCATAATACAAAGATATAAATACACACTGTACACATTTGAGGACATTTGAACATTCTGCTTATTACCTATCAAGATAATAATAGGATACAAAAACTTTAAACAGTACCATTGGAAAGTATACAGGCAGGCCCTTGCACTACATGCTTTGGGGAATTCATCCATAAATCTGACCAGTAAAGAGATGGGTATAGTGTGTATGGGTTTGGCAAAGTCAGCAGATAGATGATTGAGGATAGAGAATTGGAATCAGCTGACTTAGCAGTTGGGGGGGAGGGTTAAAAAAAATTTGGGGACACCACAAAAAAAAGCCTCTGGCACTCTGCCTGAATTTAAATCAAAAATAACATTTCCAAACATTTTAGGGGGTGTTTGGGGTAAAGCACTACTATGGAGCTGATAAAATACATTGTTAAGTGACTACATGAGGTGAATATAGGCCAGGAGACACCATGCTGGGGAGGTTATTGAAGGGCAAATATGTATGAAGGACATAAAATAATAATTACCTAAAAATCCAGCATGCATGAGAACAAAGGGGACATTCACAGCATATTACAATCATGGTAATTAGGGAATGAGGGAAGAAATACAATATATTATCAAACATTCAATACAATAAAATGTGATATAAAAGGATAAAAATCTTACCTTTATATACTCCTTCTGCAGGACCTGGATGATGGCAGAACAGGTCTCTGGGATAATGATCCCCAGAGCCTGGGGGGAGATGCCTGTCGAGAACTTCAAGTCCTGCAGACTTCTCCCTGTGGCCAAATACCGCAAGGTAGCGACCAACCTCTGCTCCGGAGTGATGGCTTGCCTCATGCAGGTATCCTGCCTGCTAATATAGGGGGTCAGCGAAGCCAACAAACGGTGAAACACGGGGTCCGTCATCCTGAGAAAGTTCCTGAAATCATCAGGATTATTCTCACGGATCTCACGGAGCAAAGGCATATGAGAGAACTGGTCACGCTGAAGCAACCAATTCTTGGTCCATGAACTCCTCCCCACCCTGTTCATGGACTGGACTTGTGTCAAGGTCAGGACCCCAACACCAAGCCCCCGCACAGCACGAACTCTACGAGGAGTACGCATACGAAACATGGCTAGAAAACGGTCGGCTGCTCAGAACGAAGGAACAGAACGCACTGAAGAACAGCAAGGCCTGTGAAGAGCGACCTGAAAAACAGCAACGAGCGGGCAAGATCGCACAGAAAACTCCGATACGAACTGACTGCACGCACTGAAGAGCAGATACAAACCCACAAGCACAAACTGAACGGCAGAAAACGATCTGAAAGCCACGAGTCTGAAAAAGCGCGAATCGCCTCTCACCAAACTTTTACTAACACGAGATTAGCAAAAGGAGCCCAAAGGGTGCCGCGCTTGGTTCTGAAGCGGTCTTTTCTAGTCTCGTCGTACGTGGTGTACGTCACCGCGTTCTTGGCGATCGGAAATTCCGACAACTTTGTGCGACCGTGTGTACGCAAAACAAGTTTGAGCCAACATCCGTTGGAAAAAATCCTAGGATTTTGTTGTCGGAATGTCCGAACAAAGTCCGACCGTGTGTACGGGGCATAAGACCTCAGGTCTTTCGGGTTTCAGAGGGTGGCGTCCTAACAATTCCTGACTATATCCTAATTCTTTTACTCTCAACAGACCCCAGCCACCCTGATGAATACCAAACATTAATCCACATACACAATTAGGACATACTAATTGGTGCCAAAGGATGAGAGAGATGCTCAAGAGCGGATTTCACAGAATCACCGCGCTGTCACCTCGTGACGCGCCCACCGTGCTGCCACCTCATGACACGCAAACAGAATCACTGCGTTGTCACCTCCTGATGCGCCCACCGTGCTGCCACCTCATGACACGCAAACAGAATCACTGCGTTGTCACCTCGTGACGCGCCCACCGCGCTGCTACCTCTTGACACGCAAACCGACACCCCTCCTCCGTGACGCACACACTGCGCTGCCACCAGCAGGAGAGTTACTATGACAAATTAGTCCCTCTGTGCACCAACCCACTCTCCCAGTCCCTCTCTCTCTCTGACAACCGACACACATATACAGACACAAACCGGGCAACAGATACTCAGGTACAGGTTCGATACAAATTAGACCCCGGGCAAGCAATTACCTGTCTCTGGTGACCGCCAGCAGCCACATCAGACACAGAGATAGACCAACAACGGAGATGGGTCACGTACTAGTAACGTACTAAAAAGTATGTCTTACTGTACTCTGAAGGTGATCAGTCTCCAGCCCGTCTGCCTTGATCCACCTTGGCGTCCTTGCGATCGGCTGTCCGTTGGTTCACAACCCAGGGCCCCACGTTTGGGCGCCAGCTGAAATGGATTAAACGAATCATCTGGTGAGTATCTGTCCTGTCCTAATTTAGGCCTTTGTAATCTGATGCATTCATCATGAAGAACCACACACTAAGACTGTGTTCAGATACGTGATACTTCTTTATTCTTCCTGGTTACACAGGCTTTTATATGTGAGTGAGTTATGCTACGTGGGAGTACAGCACTAACATAGCATCATCTAGACATTAGTAGCTTTATGATTGGCAATGTCCATATAAGGTGAGCTTCCTCCCGACCCTTAGGTGTCATCTCTTGGGTGTAGTCTTCGAGTGAAGGTGCCATCTTGATTATACTTTCTTGCATTCGATGGGGGGGGGTTTGGGTGCTGCTGGCAGCCATTTTGAGCAAGGAGTTAATGAAACACTTCTTGTATACACAAAAATATAGACTTTGTTAGTATAAAAGCTAGAAATAGAAAATGGGTATTTTACCTAATCCACCACATACTAATCCCAGAGTTCTGCTTTACTGGGAGTATCAGCTCAAGGACCAGGGGGACCACACTTTGTCAAATTTCCAATGGCATCCCCTATTTGAATACGTAATTTTATATAAAGGGAGAGCCACGTTTATCATAGCTTGGAATTGTGAGAGTGCTGTTCATCGTCTGAGATTCCCAATAGAGCTAGAGAGGGGGTGGATGTTAAAGTAAATTGGAATCTATGGTTTATTTAATCAAAAACAGCCTTCCAGTATGACATAGCCGAAGGGCACTCCCAGAACATACAGTCAGGTCCATAAATATTGGGACATCGACACAATTCTAATCTTTTTGGCTCTATACACCACCACAATGGATTTGAAATTAAACGAACAAGATGTGCTTTAACTGCAGACTTTCAGCTTTAATTCGAGGGTATTTACATCCAAATCAGGTGAACGGTGTAGGAATTACAACAGTTTGTATATGTGCCTCCCACTTTTTAAGGGACCAAAAGTAATGGGACAGATTAACAATCATCCATCAAACTTTCACTTTTTAATACTTGGTTGCAAATCCTTTGCAGTCAATTACAGCCTGAAGTCTGGAACCCATAGACATCACCAGACGCTGGGTTTCATCCCTGGTGATGCTCTGCCAGGCCTCTACTGCAACTGTCTTCAGTTCCTGCTTGTTTTGGGGGCATTTTCCCTTCAGTTTTGTCTTCAGCAAGTGAAATGTATGCTCAATCGGATTCAGGTCAGGTGATTGACTTGGCCATTGCATAACATTCCACTTCTTTCCCTTAAAAAACTCTGGTTGCTTTTGCAGTATGCTTCGGGTCATTGTCCATCTGCACTGTGAAGCACCGTCCAATGAGTTCTGAAGCATTTTGCTGAATATGAGCAGATAATATTGCCCGAAACACTTCAGAATTCATCCTGCTGCTTTTGTCAGCAGTCACATCATCAATAAACACATAAGAATCAGTTCCATTGGCAGCCATACATGCTCACGCCATGACACTACCACCACCATGCTTCACTGATGAGGTGGTATGCTTTGGATCATGAGCAGTTTTTTTTCCTTCTCCATACCCTTCTCGTCCCATCACTCTGGTACAAGTTGATCTTGGTCTCATCTATCCATAGGATGTTGTTCCAGAACTGTGAAGGCTTTTTTAGATGTTGTTTGGCAAACTCTAATCTGGCCTTCCTGTTTTTGAGGCTCATCAATGGTTTACATCTTGTGGTAAACTCTCTGTATTCACTCACTGGTGAAGTCTTCTCTTGATTGTTGAATTTGACACACATACACCTACCTCCTGGAGAGTGTTCTTGATCTGGCCAACTGTTGTGAAGGGTGTTTTGTCCACCAGGGAAAGAATTGTTCGGTCATCCACCACAGTTGTTTTCCGTGGTCTTCCGGGTCTTTTGGTGTTGCTGAGCTCACCGGTGCGTTCTTTCTTTTTAAGCATGTTCCAAACAGTTGATTTGGCCACACCTAATGTTTTTGCTATCTCTCTGATGGGTTTGTTTTGTTTTTTCAGCCTAATGATGACTTGCTTCACTGATAGTGACAGCTCTTTGGATCTCAAATTGAGAGTTTACAGCAACAGATTTCAAATGCAAATAGCACACTTGAAATGAACTCTGGACCTTTTATCTGCTCCTTTAAATGGGATAATGAGGGAATAACACACACCTGGCCATGGAACAGCTGAGCAGCCAATTGTCCCATTACATTTGGTCCCTTAAAAAGTGGGAGGCACATATACAAACTGTTGTAATTCATACAACGTTAACCTGATTTGGATGTAAATACCCTCAAATTAAAGCTGAAAGTCTGCAGTTAAAGCACATCTTGTTCGTTTCATTTCAAATCCATTGTGGTGGTGTATAGAGCCAAAAAGATTAGAATTGTGTTGATGTCCCAATATTTATGGACCTGACTGTATGAATATAATAACCTTGTTGGAGTTTACAGCGGGGACAGATGGGGTCTCGCTCAGGGAACATTTTCTGGAGCTTTAAGGGAGTGTAATATACCCGATGGAGAAATTTAACCTGAATTAATTTATCCCTGGAGGAAACTACCAGCTTTGGACCCTGCTCCAAACAATCCTCCCAAGCCTCCCTATCCAGAGAGGAAATATCCCCCTTCCAATACTTCTATAATTTTTCCATCTTAGGTAAATCAGTACAAAGAAGAGCACCATCGAGGGCCGATAAGGGTTTGTCTAAATCTCCAGGGCCAAAAGTTCCTCAAGAGGATCAGCCTTAGGGGTAGGAGACTGAGGGAACTGGGCCCCAGCAACATGACGCAGCTGGAAATACCAAAACAGCATCCACCCCTACAAGACATTTGTGAAAAATTCAATAGGGTACCAGCAGGCATAGTATCCCCAATAGTTTTAACCCCATAACGTGCCCATAGCTGGGGGTCCGGAATGTTACAGGAATGAGGGAGCCCAGGATTGCCCCACAGAGGTTGAGCAGGTGACAGTTGGCCTGGAACAGAAAAATGCTGTGTTGCAGCCTTCTAGATTCTGCAGGTAGTACGTGTTGGCCCCAGGATGAAGCGGTAGGCTCGCGGTCCCCCATAGATTAAATTACGGAGATCCATTAAGGATTACAAGAAAGCCGCCTCCAAACAAGTGGCCGCATTACATCTGGAGCTTTGGAACCACCAGTAGGCAGATGCCAAAACAGCTGCCCAAAAATACACCCAAAAATTAGGTAGTGCCAGTCCCCCCAACCGTGGTGGGAGAGATAACGTAGATTTAGCCAGACGGGGTGAGGCTCCATTCCAGATGAAGGAACCCAGACAGCTATCTATTTCTTTGAAAAAGGAGATAGGGACCCAGACTGGACAGTTTTAAATATATAGTTAAAGCGTGGGAGAAGTATCATTTTGATCAAATTTATTTGACCTAGTAGATTCAATGGGAGCCCAGACCACGACGAACAACACGTTTTTAGCAAAGTTAATAACGGTTGGAGGTTGCGATTGAAAGATTCCGATGTTCGCCTATTTACCTGCACTCCCAGATATCTACTATGATTAAGCATCTATATTGATGTGAAACTGATGTCTGTACCTTTCATCACCATGATGTAAGAGATTCTGGATCTTCTACACTGTTTTGCTACAAATAAAAGGTGTTATTCAGAGTGCGGCCGTTCAGCTGTTTTCTTCAATTTTCTACAGATATCTAAACTCCTCGATCCATTGTAGTGTCAACATTTAGAAGCAAAATTGGCCTATAAGAGGCACATTCCTGGGTGTCCTTGCCTGGTTTTGGGATTAACACAATAACCACCTCTTCCATGGATTCAAGGAGAGTGGCAAGGGATGATAGATCAGAAAAAAGGGCCCTAAGCTTGGGGCTGCAATCTCAACAAAATTAGTTAGTTGAGTAAAATTCAGTAGGGAGACCGTCAGAACCAGGAGTCTTACCCGCCTGCAATCGCCCAATAGCTGTCTGTATCTCCTCCAATGTCCGCATCTAGGCGTTCTCTGTCTGCATGTCCAGTGTTGGAAGTTTAAGTGAGTCTAAGAAGGTAACTAGATCATTCTGTGAGTAGGTAGCTTTAGACGCGTAAAGATCTCTAAAAAAAACTGCATAAAATAATTATTAATAAGATCTGGAGCTAAAAGTGGGTGTCCATTTGCATCCCGTACACTAACAATGTGAGTTGTAGGACTTTGGCGCTTTGCCAGCCAGGCTAACAAACAGCCATTTTTGTCACCATACTCAAAAGCCCTCTGCTGGGAGTATAACAGGGCCTTTTTAGTGTTCTCCACGCAGAGAAGGGAAAGTTGACTCAGTGTACGTTGCCTTGCCCGATACCTTTCCGAGGTCGGGGAGGAAATATACTCCACCACCTCAGCCTCCAGAAATTCTAACGAGCGAGACACCTCCCTCTGAAGTGCTGCAATCGGAGAGATGTATGCATCTCTAACCCAGGCTTTAAAAGAGTCCCACCTCACCTGAGGAGATTCAGTGTCCCCATTCATAACCCAGTAAATGCATATAGATTATGTGATAGGTTCCTGTAAGAGATTATCCGTTGCCCAGAAATTGGACTAGAGCCTGGGGGGGCCGAAAGGGAAAGAGTTAGACTGAGTGGGGCATGATCAGACACACCTCGTGGGAGGATACTTGCCTCTGTAACCCAGCGAAGGGCCGTAGAAGAGGAAAAGGCCAAATCTAACCAGGACAGGGACTTAAAGGAGCATCAGACATCCACCAAGGCAGAGGACGAAGCCCACTGTGTTAAAGCAGAGGTAACCCGGGACACCCCCCTCAGTCTGTCCAGGTTTGGGTAAGGAACAATATTAAAGTCACCCATCAAAAAAATAGCTGAGGTGTCATAACTTAGAAACACTTGCATAATGTCATTCAGTATGAGTACAGATGCCAGGGGTGGTAAATAAAGTCCCACAAGAACCATATTTTTGTCATAAACACTAGCATGTATTATAACGTATCTCCCATCCGGATCTGTACGCACCTCCAACACTTAAAAAGGCAAGGACCTCAGTGGAGGACAGAAAAGCCTGGCGCTCTATGATCCATGAGCTCACGGAGAGTCGGACACAACTAAACGACTGAACAACAACAAAGGCAAAACTTAAAGAGGAAGTAAACTCTGCATTCCTTATCTCCATTTTCATCTGAGTAGAATTATAGGGGTCTAATAATGCTGGGTTATATAAATATATATACTGTATGTATATATATATATATATATATATATATATATATATAAAAGGAGACTATTACTTTAAAAAAGAGTGAATTACCAATTCTTACTTTCCATAGGCGTTTTTTTTTTGTTTTGTTTCTATTCCTGGGAAGTCTAAACAGTTGGATATGTGACCACACAAACTACTGATAAGAACCCAGAAAGTTGCTCAAAATGACTTCCTTATGAAAACCAGTCTGAACCGACCAAATACTGCTGAAGTCAAATTTTTTTGCCAGTCACATGATGTATACACCCATTTAACTGTTCCCTTGCTACTAAGATATGGACTAAACTATACGATCACACCTATATCACACTTAACACACACCCATATTTTATGCATATTCATACGTTTAAAAATTGTATAACCTGTAGATTTAATATCACAAACACTTTCACTTTTACTCGCTTATAGTAGCCGAGAGCTGTGTTATATTTCTCCACTGCAGTGTATGAATAAAATTGCACCTATCTGGATCTACTATCTCATCTGAATGTCTTGTTTGGAGTCTCCCTAACCTGATTTAACACATCTCATGTGATATGAAAACATATTTGCAATCCTTGCACAGTATAATGTATACATAATTGCTGCTTATTTACTTCATTTTAGTAGTTTTTAAAAGTTTCTTCTTCTGGGATTCAGCTGCGCCACCTTGAGTACTGTTTTCTGACTCATTTTTGGACGTCATTTCCGCCCTTCCTTGATTCCCCTGCTGAAATCTCACACATGCACGATTGTTTATTATCCAAGTCTCTTTCTCAAGTCTCTTTCTTCAGATGATTGCCTCTATAAGAGTTTGTAGTACTCCCCGTGTGATGTCACAAGGGGAAAATCAGGAAGCTGGGAATGAATTTCCCAGTCTCGCGAGTCTGCAAAGCTGTGCTGCAGACAATGGAACTCTCATACACAGCATGCTGTGGCTGGGGAGGTGGCACATAGAACATCCACAGTGCATTTTCCCATCTCACACATTCCTGGAATAGGCGTTTTAAAGTACTGGGTGCTGTAGCGACCGCCGCTACCTGTGCAATAAGTAAATATTCACCAGCACACCAAGGATCATCAATTTCATCCAAACGATTTTTAGGACTAAATTGATCCTTTGTGTGCTGGCAAATATCTACTTATGGTACACAGAGCATGCTGTGAATCAATGGATGCGAAGCACATACGCCGGTGACATAATCAAACTTTACGAGACGGATTGCAAGCAGATGAAACAAGTAAGGAGAATTTCACAGGCAGGAATCAATAGGTTTATTTATGAGGAGTGCAATGTGCTGAAGTTGTGTTGGAGACTTGGAGAGTTTCTATACTGAGCATTTCCTCCCTATCACATCTGAGCAGCCCATGTGACTATGTGGGCATATACATAGTGGTAAATGGCAGTCCCCCCCCCCTCCTCCATGCCCACTAACCAATGAAAGTGTTTGTAACCCCAGCATTTTATATTCCTGATATGTGCCTGCTGTACCATGTACTTGTATGAAGAAGTATCCTGTTCTCTTTTTTTGCTTTCTTTGTGTAAAATGCCTGGTGTTCCTGCCAGTCCCTCTGCTTTCCTATTAAAAACTGACCACACTAAGCAGGAGAGCACACCGTAGTCAGTTTTCAAGCTGTGCTCGGAACTCAGCCTGCTCTCCTCCAATGATCAGACTTGTCCTGACACGCCACTTTTGCCCAGCTCTTATGCAGCTGAGAACAGAACAGAGGGAATTTGATCACTTATAAAAAAGGGGAAAATAGGTATTTATAATGTATTTTTATATCTATAGACAAATGTTTGCCTTTCATTTCAATTTTAAACTTAATGGGTTGTTTTACAAGGTGATCTTTTACAATAACTTTAAAGCGGAGTTCCACCCAAAAATGGAAATTTAGCTTTAAGTGCTGGTGACCCCTTGACATGCCACATTTGGCATGTCATTTTTTTTTGGGGGGGGGGGGGAGCGGGTATCCTGTTTTTACAGGCACCCAGCTCCCACTTCCTCCCCTAGCACCAGAAGGAAGATCACCTCTCCCCCCTTCCTCCCTGCAATCTTCTGGGACCCGTCACAGGTTACAGAGTTAGAATGCACAGTTACACAGTTAGAATGCCGGCACCGCGGAGAGGAGCGGAGCTTCGTGGGCCCGCATCGCTTGACCATGGGACAGGTGAGTGTCTGATTACCAAAAGTCAACAGCTACACTTTTTGTAGCTGCTGACTTTTAAATGGGTGGAATTCCACTTTAAGCACAAGGGGGCGGGATATTATGTAGATTAATGGAGGAATCATCTCCTTCCTATTCTAAGACACATGCTGGAGGGGTGTGACACAATTTATTTTAAATATATATTTGAATGACTATTTAAAGCAGTTTATTGATATTATGTATTTATTTTTACTCTGTATTCTAAAGGCTTTTTTTTTTTTTTTTTTGAACATGTGACCAGCAGCAGAAGACTAGAAGCTCCTCCTGCTTATATTTCCCTGCAGACAGGCTGGTAAAGATCTGGCCCATGTGTATATTGATTAGGAAAAAGGTACTTAGCTTTTTTTTTTTATTATTATTAAAATAATTACAGTGCTATCATCCACATACAGAAATAGAAGGGACAATGTAAATTAAACAGTGTGTGTTTAAAATCTGGTTAATTTGGGTTGATTGCTCAGGATCTCCTCCATTCATAAAAAAGCCTTGGATACTATTCACTGAATGCAAGGCCTTTTGCAGAGGAGGGGAGATCTAGACATTCATTCACACCTCCTCCAATCAAAGAGAGCCTTGCATTCATTGAAAATGAGGCAAAACTTTTTCTGAATTGAGGAGGTGCAAAGCGAGCGACTCACAGTGATCAGTGCACTGCAGCCAGAAGTACAGGTCTCAGCATCAGACATTCGGGAGGGGCAGGAGATTTCTGTCTGAGTATAAGTAAGATATGTAAATATGTCATAAATAGCTAACTTATTTTTACTGTGCAAATGGCCAAAAACTATTTTTGGCCATACTTCAGTTTTGAAATGGTAGTGTACCCCTTAACTGCTTGTTGACCAGCCGGCGTTGTTATACGGCGGGATTTCAGTCCTTCATGGCGTAGTATGTGACCATATGTTTTCTAGGTGACTATGGTCCCAGCTGCCTTGATATCATTGACAAGATTCTCCCGTGTAGTTCTGGGCCGATTCCTCACCATCCTCATGATAATTCAAACTCTACGAGGTGAGAGTGACAGTTATTTTGTGTTTCTTCCATTTGTGAATAATCGCACCAACTGTTGTCACCCTCTCACCAAGCTGCTTGGCGATGGTCTTGTAGCCCATTCCAGCCTTGTGTAGGTTTACAATCTTGTCCCTGACATCCTTGGACAGCTCTTTGGTCTTGGCCACAGTGGAGAGATTGGAATCTGATTGATTGCTTCTGTGGACAGGTGTCTTTTATACAGGTAACAAGCTGAGATTAGGAGCACTCCCTTTAAGAGAGTGATCCTAATCTCAGCTCGTTACCTGTATAGAAGATACCTGGGAACCAGAAATCTTGCTGAATGATAGGGGATCAAATAACTTTTTTGAAATGCGTTTTTCTGGATATTTTTGTTGTTAGTCTGTGTCTCACTGTTAAAATAAACCTATAAGTAAAATTATAGACTGGTCATTTCTTTGTCAGTGGGCAAGTGTACATAATCAGCAGGGAATCAAATGCTTTTTTTCCCCCACTGTAAATGTGCCATAATGTGCAGATATGCTGTGACATGATGTAAGAGCCCGTAAAAACCACAAGGAACAGTAGGGGAAAAACCAGAACAGGTGAGTAAAAGTGTAAGAAAAGCCTAACTCTTAACTATTCTTAAAAATGTTCCCTCCACCTACCTATTCAGTTTAAAAAATATCCGTGTACCTACAGTACATCATTTCAAAACAGAACTACACACAAAAGGGGAAGTTCCTCCTCTTCTGACTTATTTGACACTTTTTTTCGGGGGGGGCGGGGGTTGGGGGGGGGGGGGAGCAAGAGGGTACCTAGCTTTGATAGGTACCCAACTCATCCATTCCCAGTCGGATCGCCTAGGCAGGCCCCCCCCCACCCCCCGCAGCTTTCTGGGACAAATCACAGGTCCCAGAAGACTGCGGGACCATTCACAAAGTGCAGCTTGGTTTGTGCATGCGCAGTGAGCATCCGGCTGCACACAGTTAAGATGCATGGAACTGAAGACCAGTGAAAAAAATGGCTCGGGGGAGGACCATACCTCACAACTTTCTGAGGTGAGAATGAGGGACACCTATTAGCAAACGTATGAAAAGGAAAGACAGAAAAGCACTTCTAAGTGCAATATTTATTGTACAATGGCAAGTAACATATGCACACTCGCATCAGGTAAAGGATGGTAAGCTCACCTGAGGGAAGGAAACCCACAGGAACAGTCCACAACGCCTCTAGTCTGGACATGTACACATGGCACGACAATCGCAGTGAAGCAGGAAGAAGCCGGCAAGTGCTGTGTTGTTCCAGGTTGGCTGGGAGGAACCAGCTATAAGCTCAGCGCCCGTAGGTGTGTGTCCTCACCGAGGTGGAAGGGATAAACCACAATGCGTTTTAGAGCATGCGCGTCCTTTCTCAAGCAATCACTTTGGAAAGGAGCGCGCATGCTCCGAAACACATTGTGGCTTCTCCCTTCCACCCCGGTGACGTCACACACCTATGGGCGCTGCGCTTTTAGCACTTGCCGGCACTTCTTCCTGCTTCACCGTGATCGTTGCGGCATGTGGACATCCCTGGACTAGAGGTGTTGTGGACTTTTCCCGTGGGTTTCCTTCCCTCAGATGAGGCTCGTACAGAGCATGCGCGTCCTTTCTCTGCTTTTTGTTTGCTGTATAGAGCTCTTCGCCCAAAGCATCAGACAGAACCCAGAGATCGGAGGGATCACCGCACCAGGACTAGACAGACGGGAGGTCAAGTGTTCACTCTACATGGACGACGTGATGGTGTTCTGTGCCGATTGGCACTCCATCGACACACTCGCCCAGACCTGTGAGGACTTCGGCAAAGCTTCAGGGGCAAAGGTCAACTGCGGGAAGTCAGAAGTCATGCTCTTCGGAGAGTGGTTCCTGCCTTTTTCTGCACCCATTTCTTTCAGCGTCAAAACGGACTTCATCAAAATCCTTGAGGTCTGGTTTGGAGCTGAGGGAGCAGTCCTGAAGTCCTGGGAGGAGAGACTGGCCAAGATGCCTGGGCAGTGTTTTACTTCATCTGGAGTTCCAAAATGGACAGAGTGAAGCGAGTGGTTATGTTTAAGTAACCTCTCAAGGACAGTAAGGGAGTGCCTGACATGGCTACTCTACTGAGGGTGTTCTTTTCTTGTAACTGTATCTGCAGGACTTTGGTTTACAGAACTTTGGACTCTGGTGGTAACTCCATATCCCGTTTTTTCCTCCTGCCTCTTTGGAGGTCCCTTGGATGGGACAAATGGGACAGTTTCATCCCCTACAACTGGGACACTCTTTGGTGTTACTTGGATACTTTTAAGTTTATCAAGGAGCTGGGGCTGCATGGAGTTAAGCCCGACTTGTGGAAGCCAAAAATTATCCACAAGTTGATTAGAGCATCGGACATTGTTGAGACTGTTCCAGGCCTCCCTTCAGCCACTTGCAAAGTGGTCTGGAGGAATGTTTCTTCAAAGAGACTCACCAACAGGCACAAAGATCTGGCATGGATGGCAATCTAAGGAGGGTTGCCGCTCAGGACATTCATGCATGCCAGAAATATGTACAGATACAGGCACTGCCCTTTTTGTATCATCCAGGAGGAAACTGCTATGCACGTTTTCTGGGAGTGCCCCTTTGCACAAGGCCTGTTGAGGGCCTTGGAACCTGAACTTAAAGACTTTGTGCCACACACTGCAATCACACACTTCGTGTGTTGAACGGACTCTTCTGTGGAACTCATTCACAGGAGGACATTGACAGTGCCTGGTGGGTGCTGTTTTGCTTTATGTTGCACCAGAAAGCGCCTTATACACCAGCGGGAGAGGATGTCTTATCGAGCACTGTTGCAGACTGGTCCACAGTCTGCTCAGAGACTATAACCCGATGGACCTTAAGGAGGAAGAGGACGTCTGAAGATTTCCACTTCCCCCTGTGTATCCTTTGGCAGTTCAATAAAGCTTCAGGCCTGTGAACTCCTTTTCCCCCTCCTCTATCCCCCCTTCTTATCCCCATCACACCCGTTGCGTGTCGAAATGCAATTTGACTGAAACGGTATATGACTTGCTAGTAACATGTGTCTGTTGATAAAGGAGTGCAGCTTGCCAGTACACTGCAGCGCGCCTACTCAAGAAACGCGTCCACTACTGGTGATGTCATCCCTTGCAGCCTGCTGTTCCCTGCACCTCACGCCTCGTCTCGAGTTTGTCTTTCGAAGCTGGCATAACCATCTTAACCTTAATGCATCATAGGATGCATTAAGGTGAAAAAACACAAGGGTTTACAACCCCTTTAAGTTTGTAATAAGCAATAAATTTTGGGTGTTTTGCCACACCTGGCGTACCACATAGAGCCTCCCATACAAGTAATGGGTGTACTCCTATAAACACCAATTCTTCAATGCATAAGCGCTTGCCCGCACATGTGCGCACTGATGCATCGGTGTTTATCAAGATTACAGTCGTGCACACCTATTTATTTTTTTCATAAATTATCAGATGTAGATACAAAAGATGTCTGTTCTTTGAATACAGTATTTCTTTTGAATAATTACATTTATAAAATGCTGGAGAAATACAAGTATCAATTAAAGTTAAAGCTGCATTTTTTTTTTTTTTACACATGCAGTAAGTGTGACCGGGGGGGGGGGGCTGTCAGGTAGGCTGTACAAGGTCCTATGATCTCTAATGGCAGTCCCACTGAGGGGTCCCCTATACCATCGAGACCCGGAGGAAAAAATTAGTGGTGGCTCAGATGGGACACAGATTCAGAGACCAAGCTGACAGAACCAAAGCTGACCAGGAAAAATGCATTAACCCTTTCACTGCCAGGTCCATACACCGTACGGACCTATAGAAGTGCCTGCAGGTGGCCAAATCCGTACACCGTATAGACCTACATTCCTGCTCTGTTATAAGCTCATGGTCACTTCAGTGACCATAAACATCAGAAATGTTCAGCAGACTCTGCTGAACAAAACAATAGCTCTGATTAGTGGCCTTTCTACCTGTCACCCGCTGCTTCCCACCCTCCTACTACATAAAATGTCCTCTGCCCACTGCATCTGTCCCCCCAACACTAATTTTTCAATTTTTACCCCCCAGCTAGCACAGATTTTCATGGATCTGTTGCAATTACAATCTCCACTCCCGCCAGCAATTGCAGTTACATTTTTTTTTCTAAATAATATCCCCTCCCCTCCACTCACCGATCCCCGGTGGCCCTTCTGCATGCTGACATTCGGCAGCTGCTGTCCAGGAGATCGGTGAGTGCAGTGTTAGGATGGAGAGTGGGGGGGGGGGGGGGGGTGGCTGGTAAACATGTGTTTACCAGCCCCCTTCCTTTCCTAGCTGAACATAGTGAGCGTTAGGTACCGATCGCTCATATGTTCAGCTGTTACTGTGGAATAGTAAACAGTGTTTACTAAGCCACCGTTTATGAATGAATGAGAGCCGCTATTCAGAGGCTTCCATCCATTCATAAGCATTTCAGCTAAGCCTGCAGAGAAAGGGACTGAACTCTTCAGTCCCTTTCCCTGTCTAAAAAAAGAGACATTAACAAATAAACGTTTCTTTATTCAGTAATAACGATGGAGCAGCTTCAGCCGTCTATATTCTGGACACAAAAAAAAAAAAAAAAAAGAGACATTAGAGGTTTGTTTAGACCCCTGATGTCTCTCCAAAGACCACAGCCCCCCCATTTAAAAAAAGGAAAAAAATGTGTAAAAAAAAGAAAAATGTAAAAAAAAATTAAAAATAAATCATAGGAAGGCCCCTTTCACACAGGCACCTCCATGGGACGGAATCCGCTTGTTCAGCAGGGGTTTGGTCTGCTAAACCACCTGTCCATTTTTATCTGATCCGTCAGACAGATGGAAAATAGGACCTCCATCTGTCTGTTTTTTGAAGGCAGGATCGAACAGCGGTGGATGTCAACGGACATGTCACCGCTGACATCCGTCGCTCCATAGGGGAGACAGAAGGGGCTGATCAAGTCCGCCTGAAAACCTGACAGGTGGACCTGATTGGACAGCCGGTGTTAAAGGGCCCTAAGGGTAAATTTAGATATGCGTCTAAATCGCCCTTGCCTCTAAAGCCCAAGGCTACCCTCCAGAGGCTACTGACAGGCAGTGAGGGAGCGATGCAATGCCTCTTCACCACCTGTTTTAATCCCACTTTTGCCAACAAATGCGCCGCAACTGCATGCCGACCCCCTCCCCAACCTTAAGTCTCAACAAAGCCTAAAGCCTTGTTCACTCAGGGCATACCACTACAGGGCCATGTTTAGCTGCAGAGGGATACACAGGTGTTCCATACATCCCCATGCAGGCAGTCCCATTGATGTCAATTGGGACACGGCAGCTACACGGAAATGCACAGGTGTTCCGTGCATTCCTGTGCAGGCAGTCCCATTCATGTCAATTGGGATGCAGCAGCTGCAAGGACACAGCCACTGCTCCCAACTTGACATCTGTATGGGTGCATGTCCCTGAACTCACCCTGTCTGCGTTTGGGACCATGCACCTACACCCACATGGATGTCAGATCTGTCCTTGCAGCTGCTGTGTCCTATTTGAAATGAATAGGACTGCCTGCACAGGGATGCACAGAATACCTGTGTATCCCCGTGCAGGCAAACTCGGCCCTCCATGGGCGTATGCTTTAGCACACCCCACTGAACGAGGCCTTAGTGGGAATTTAGCAGGAATTACATAAGTTATATTATGTTTATGTGTGCAAATAAGGATTTTACTGGGGTTTTTTTGTGAAAATAGTGATTTGATCCACATTTGCGCAAACACCGCAGGGCCTTAAAAATCAGTAGCACCTTCTTCTTATTCTACTGGACCTATGCTTTCAGAAAATATATGGTTTGGGGGGTCCTTTACAAACTCTGAAAGCTGTAAGTGAAAAATGAAAACCTCCAGATTGAGAAATTTTTGGGTACGTTCCATTTTCCCCATTTTGAAAAAAGGCGCAATTTAAAAATTACAAATATTTGTTATTTATTAACTCAATACAGGATAAGCTTTTATATTTAGCAAGAATTTTGTAAAATTGTGTGTTTTTAGCTGCTAATAATGGTTTTAGTGTATTTTTAGCGACAATAACCACGGGGCTTAAAAAATCTGTAGCACCTTCTTTTTATTTTAGAGGTCATATGCTTTCAGAAAATATATGGTTTTGGGGGTCTTTCACAAATTCTGAAAGCTGTAAGGGAAAAATGAAAACCTTCAGATTTTTAGAGAAATTTGGATATTTACATTTTTCCGTACGTTCGATTTTCACCATTTTTCAAAAAGGCGCAATGTAAAAATTTATTTTTTTTTGTTATTTATTAACTCCATACAGGTTAAGCTTTTATTTCCTGACAGGCTCCATGGCAGCATACGTGTGGGTAGGCTCCGCCTCCATAACTACCCAATAGGACCCCTCTCCCATAAATCTTTGCTCTAGGCTGCTATCCATGTTTCTTTTTTGTCCTCCTCCGTAGGACCAGGTGTTGGTTCTCCTACCTGAAGATAACCTCCCTACGATCGATGCTGCCGAGTGCCAAAGATTCCTCCGATAGGCCCTGACTGTTAAGCAGTGTATGGAGTATATAGCAGAGTAGCGCTGAAGATTGGATTGGTTCATCTATGTGCGCACGGTCTGTTTGCCTAATGTTTCAGGCGAACATTATCTGCTGCCAAGTCCGGTGTGTGTGTGTATGGATGGCGGTTCCTCGGCCCAGGTGATCGTAGGTGGAGGGGTAAGTTTTTATATTCATTCACATTTGGCAGCAGTGTTTATGTGTTGTCATACCTCTGTGTGTTTTTCCTGCTTCATTGGTGTCCTAATCGGCGCTGACGCTCTCTGCGTTCCAGCAGCCGCTCTCTCTGTTACTTCCGGGTACCGGTGTGCGCTCTGCGTTTCTCTGTGTTTCTGTCTCTCGCTTCTGACATTGGCGATGACGTCACGGGCGCCACTTTTAAAAGCTGTGGAAAGCCTACAGAGCCCCGGGAATGATCGTGGGGGATACAGCGACTTCCCGGGGCAACTATCTTGATGATTCAAGGTAAGACAATCTCTATTGTCTCTCTATTGTCTGTTGTCAGTCAGCTGAATCTGTGAATCTGTCTCTGCAGCTTCCTATTGTATTAACACCATGGACTCCTCACTGCCCCCTAGTGATCCACACCGTAGTTCCCATAAAGGAAGTGGATCATCAAAATCACACCACCGGCAATCTTCCTCCAGGTCTAGCCATCATAGATCTCCTTCCAGATCTGAACAGCGCAATAAAAATCCTTCTCACCCCCATTCATCTCACTCTAGAGAGAGTTCAGGAAAATCATGCTGGGGATGCAGGATGCCTGTTCCAACAGACAAATCTCTCTGTAATCACTGCTTCTCTAAAGCTGCAGATGAGAGGGATGGTGCAGACCAGCGTTTGGAATCTATGGTGAGGCGGGTTGTGAAAGAATCTCTACAGGAGAGAGAGGCTCAACAGCCCCGTGATTCCCCATCAGACCCATTATGCCCTCCAGTGGGAGAAGGTTCTGTGCATGAGACATGGGAGTCTTCCCAGCCAAGTCACCCTTCTGCTCCTGTTTCAGACAGTGAATCGGATCTGGAAGATCCTGGCGTGGGATTTGAGTATGCTCTAGTCCCTTCTTTGGTGAAGGCAGTAAAAGAGGCCCTGAAGTGGGAAGATCCGGTTACTTCCCCCCCAAAACAGAGAAAGTTTTTCAAACAGCTCAATAAGGAGCAACGGTATTTTCCTTTTCTCTCTGAGCTGGGCGATGTCATTTCTGAGGAATGGAGCAAAATGGACAAGAAAAGTTCCATGTAATCAAAGGTCTTAAAACTATAGCCTTTTAAGGAAGAGGAAGTAAAGCACCTTGAATCAGCTCCATTAGTGGATGCAGCTCTAATGAGACTAGCAAGATATGTGACGCTTCCCTTAGAAGACACTGTATCTTTTAAAGATCCTTTGGAGAGGGGAATTGATTCGGATTTAAAGAGGATCTACCTGACGTCAGGAATGGCATGTAAGCCAGTACTTGCGATAGCTGCAGTCTCCAAAGCTTTGGAATCTTGGTCTGATAATGTGGATGAGTTCTTAAGAGGTATCTCTACTGAAACAGCTAAGGATTCTCCTATCCAAGAGATCAGGCTGGCATCAGCTTTTCTTGGGGAGGCATCTATTGATGTCATCCGCCTGATGTCCCGGGTTATGTTGGCAGCTGTTTCAGCTCGTTGTGCCTTATGGCTCCGTCCGTGGTTGGCGGATCCAGCTTCCAAGCAAGCTTGGTGCCAAATTCCGTTTGAAGGTTCTTCATTGTTCGGCAATAAGCTCGATAGTGCCATAACCCGGGCCACAGGTGGGAAGTCTGGTTTCCTCCCTCAAGACAGACGCCTACAAAATCAGAAACGCAGTTTTCCTAGAAGACAATACTCTGATCGCGCTAGGGATTCGCGCAGCTACAGACCTGGTCGGGAGTTTTCAAGATCCTGGAAATCCAGGCAGTCTTCTTTTAAGAAACCCGCAAAAGGGGGTTCCTCTGGCAATCAGGACACCACTAAGTCCTTTTGAGATTAGGCCCGCTCAGGCATGCCAGGTGGGGGCTCGTCTTCGCCACTTCGGGCATGTCTGGGCGGCCTCAATCCGAGATTACTGGACCATCAATACCCCAAGACTCAGATTTGTTCCCACATCTCTTCCAGGTTCAGAAGAGAAAAAGCAGATCCTATTGACCTACGTGAATTGTTTATTGGATCAAGGCGCAGCCGTCCTTGTTCCAGAAAACGAACAAGGCAAAGGCATGTATTCTCCTCTGTTCATGATACAGAAGAAAAACGGTACATGGAGGCCAATAATAGATTTAACATATCTCAATTCCTTTATCCGAAAGGAAAAGTTCAAAATGGAGTCTTTAATTACGATCCAACAATCAGTACATCTGGGAGATTGGATGATTTCAATCGATCTGAAAGATGCATACTTTCACGTGCCAGTGGCAACAGAGTTCCAACAATTCCTCCGCTTTGCGGTAGGCAATCAGCATCTGCAGTTCACATGTCTACCCTTCGGCCTAACAACGTCACCTCGGGTCTTTTCAAAGGTCTTGTTGTCTGTTGTGGCTCTGCTTCGTATCAAGGGGGTTCGTCTCCACCACTATTTAGACGACCTACTTCTCCTAGCTCAGAACAAAGATCAACTGTTAGAGCACAAGAGCTTAGTCATCTCCACCCTGCAGGAATTCGGGTGGCTTCTGAATCTAGAGAAGAGCCATCTAGAGCCAACACAAACTCTGGTGTTTCTAGGGGCTCACTTCAACACATTGGAAGGCACCATCTCCCTTCCAGAGGAGAAGATTGGAGTAATTTGAGACAGAATACATGCAGCCCTTGCGTCGTCTCACCTCTCCGCTCTCCAATGCCTGAAAGTGATTGGCACGATGACAGCTACCATTCCTATGGTAAAGTGGGCCCAATGGCATACACGACCCTTCCAAAAAGGGTTCCTTCAACAATGGGATTCTTCCAGCCAAGTCCAGCGCATACACCTTACTTCATCCATAAGGACGTCTCTCCTTTGGTGGCTTCAAGGGAACAATCTGCGCAATCACCATTCAATCATGCCCATCTCATGGGTCACATTAACCTTGGATGCCAGCAATCGGGGTTGGGGCGCTCATTGCCTTTCAGAAGTGGCGCAAGGCCGATGGATTTTCCCTGCTCGAGGGATTGTCTCCAACATTCTGGAGCTGAGGGCCGCCTTTCAGGCACTCCTGTCATTTCGCCATCTAATAGAAGGGTCATCAGTGATGCTAAGGTTGGACAATACAACCGCGGTGGCTTATATAAAGAAGCAAGGTGGAACTCGCAGCTGGTCTGTTACAGGAAGTGGAGCCAATAATGAGCTGGGCTCAGAAGTATTTGTCCAACATCTCGGCAGTTTACATTCCGGGGATTCAGAATGTACAGGCGGACTTCCTCTCGCGAGTTCAAATGGACAACAACGAGTGGTCTCTCCACAGGGAGGTGTTCGAGTGGCTTCTGACCCTGGGAGTACTTCCAGAAGTCGATCTGTTTGCTTCTCCATGCAATCACAAGATGCCCAGATATTATTCGAGGTTCAAAGACCCTCAGGCATATGGGATAGATGCTCTCTCAGATCAATGGAAGTTTCAGATGGCCTATGCCTTCCCTCTGGTACCAGTGATTCTTCAATTTCTCCGGAGGCTCAGAACAGAGAAGGTGGAGATCATTGCAGTGATTCCTTTCTGGCCCAACAGGCCGTGGTTTCCTGTTATCGCTCCTGAGTTATCAAGACCCAGTTCCCCTTCCTCTCAGGCCGGATCTACTGTCGCAAGGCTCAACGTTACACCCATGCCCATCTTGCCTACACCTCAGGGTGTGGTTCTTGAGAGGGAAAGGCTTGAATCTCTAGGTTGTCCGGAAGAAGCTATTCCAACTCCTCTTAGTGCCCGGAGGGGAAGTACGAACAGAGTATACGAACGGATATGGTCTAGATTCTCTGATCATATGTCTTCCCGGTCAAATCCGTGTAATGCTCCAGCAGTACAGGACATTCTAAGTTTTCTCCAATCAGGGCTGGACCTATCTTTAGCAGTCAGCTCACTAAGAGTTCAAGTTTCAGCCATCTCGGCCTTCACAGGAGTATCTTGGGCTAATCACACATTAGTCCGTCAATTCTTTAAAGGAGCTATCAGGCTTAAACCTCAAAGAAGACCTAGGTTTCCCAAATGGGACCTTCATATTGTCTTGGATTTTCTCTCCAATCTCGGATCAGATCCTGACAAACCTCTTTCCATGAGAGATCTCACGCTCAAGACCACCTTCTTAGTAGCTGTGACATCGGCTAAAAGAGTGTCAGATATTAGAAATCTAGGTTCAGAAGAACCTTTCCTGACCTTCTTTCCAGACAGGGTAGTGTTGATTCCCATGCTTGGGTCAAACCCTAAAGTGACCTCAGTCTTTCACGAAAACCAAGAGATTGTACTTCTCACCTTCAGAACAACGGATGATCAGGATGTTCATCCACTTGACGTAGGCCACACTCTAAAACAATATCTGGAGATCACGGCTCCATTCAGACAAACGGAATTCCTTTTCGTTCTTCTCCATGGTAAAAACAAGGGAATGCGAGCTTCGGTCAGATCAATTTCTTCTTGGATTGTGCAGACCATTCAGAGGGCATACAAGGCAAAAGGCTTGGCTCCTCCAGAGGCAGTGACAGCTCATTCGACCAGGAGTATCTCGACCTCGTGGGCAGCTTCTCGGCATGTCGCGCCTGAAATCATTTGTAAAGCGGCTTCCTGGTCTTCTATTAACACATTTGTTTCTCACTACTGTGTTGAGCCTGCTGCTCTGTCATCCATTAATTTTGGTTTACAAGTATTGTCCGTTGACAATGTAAAATAAATTTGGTTTCTTTGCTCAAACATTTTTGCCCGCCCGTGTGTATTTTTGGGCGAGTTATTTCCCACACGTATGCTGCCATGGAGCCTGTCAGGAAAACGGAAAATTTATATCAAATACTTACCGTAATTTTCCTTTCCTGATAGGCTCCATGGCAGCAGGAGTCCCTCCCAAATGTCTGGAGTAGGCTAGTTACGGAACATGGATAGCAGCCTAGAGCAAAGATTTATGGGAGAGTTGGGTAGTTATGGAGGCGGAGCCTACCCACACGTATGCTGCCATGGAGCCTATCAGGAAAGGAAAATTACGGTAAGTATTTGATATAAATTTTCCGTTATTTAGTAGGGATTTAGCAGAAATTTTGCCAAATTAGCTGTGTTTTTAGCTGCCAATAATGGTTTTAGTGTATTTTTTGCAAATATATTATTTTGATAAACATTTGCGCAAATACCGCAGGGTCTAAAAAAATCAGTAGCACCTTATTTTTATTCTACAGGTCACGTGCTTTCAGAAAATATATGTTTTGGGGGGGGTCTTTTACAAATTCTACAATGAAAACCTTCAGATTTTTAGGATATTTACACTTTTGTGTCTGTTCGATTTTCACCATTTCGTAAAAAGGCGCAATTTAAAAGTTACAAATATTTGTTATTTATTAACTCAGTACATGTTAAGTTTTTATATTTAGTAAGGATTGTGTAAAATTTGCTGTGTTTTTATCTGCGAATGATTTTAGTGGATATTTAGCAAAAATATTGCTTTGATAAACATTTGCGCAAATAGTGTGGGCCCTTAAAAATCAGTAGCACCTTCTTTTTATTCTACTGGTCATGTGCTTTCAGAAAATATATGGTTTGGGGGGGTCTTTTACAAACTCTAAAAGCTATAAGTGAAAAATAAAAAAGCAAAGGAAAAATTGCAAAAATGGTCTGGCCACCTGAGTGTACAAAATGGAGCACAGGGCCTGGCAGCGAAAGGGTTAAAGGCCACCTCCATCTTTTCTGCATTTAGGGTGTAACCTGATGCGAATAAAACCCTCTAAAACTACTCACCCTGTGACAGCATGTGGAGGTTTTTTTCCCCTGCAGCCACTGTCACTTTTTTGCATGGCTATTCAGGGCACCACCAGCACAGCTGTACAAGCCCTGTGTGATTACTGAATTCATAGTCTATTGACTCTCTTCAGCTCTCTAACTGAAAGTTTGAAATAGGCTTGGCCTTTAATTTGTATGGTAGCATAGATTGGGAGAAAAAGCAGCAACTGAAAGGAGATCCAGACACAAGGGAATAGCCAGGGGGCCTAAAGGAATGCTCTCTGCACCTGAATACCTGAAAATGCACTACGCGAGGATTCACAATCAGCCCCTTACGCTTGTAAAGTGAGGGCACACCTTCATGGAGAAGACTTATAACAATAGACAGAATATAAATAGTATATTATAGACAATATCTAAATTCCTGTGGCTGTTACTGGACAAGAAAAGAAAAAATCTCTGCCCCCACTGCAATGAAAAAAAACACTCTTTTTAACCACTACCGGCTCACGCCAATATACGTCAGCAGAATGGCACGGGTGCGCAAAACCACGTCACTCCCTCATTTCCGGGAGCGTGCCTGCAGACTCAATTTCCGCTCATGGCCCTCGATCGGGGCATGGAGAGGCAAGTGTAGCAACATGACAGGTATCTACTGCTCCCAGTGATCTCTGTCATGTTCTAGTGAGCCCATCCCCCCTACAGTTAGAACACAATTAAGCCCTTGATCGCCCCCTAGTGTTTAACCCCTTCCCTGCCAGTGCATACTGACAGAAGAGAGAATGAACTACCAAAGCGCTCAACAGCGACATGGTAGTTGATTGAAACTACAAGCCAAACGTATCTTTTAAGCCAAGGTTCTGACAGCAACTGAGAATGACTTGCACAATATGCACTCAACCATGCAACGCATACTGTATATACGGCAGTAAAAAAAAGTGGGCTTTAAATGTCCAGCCACTGCAAATGTGCATCCATACGTTGTGTGCCAAGCACGCTCAGCACACTGACAGCTGTTGGTCACGATTTCTGAGCAGGAGCTGGTGAGACTAGCTCCTCATATGACTGCTGTGAGAGCCAATCACATTAGTCATGTGACAGAGAAGCCACATTGACTCCGTGTGTGTGTGCCTAGGTCAATGCAAATGCCAACGTTTAGAAAGCTGAGAATTTTAGCTGAAATTACACGTGACAAATGGAACTGGTACATTTACAAGATAATTAACAAATTTTCATGGTTTAAGGCCCCTTTCACACTGGGGCGCTTTGCAGGCGCTACAGCACTAAAAATAGTGCCTGCAAAGTGCCCTGAAAGAGCCGCTGCTGTCTCTCCAATGTGAAAGCCCCGAGGGCTTTCACACTGGAGCGGTGCGCTAACAGGACGCTTAAAAAAGTCCTGCTAGCAGAAACTTTGGAGCATTGAAGGAGTGGTGTATACACCGCTCCTGCCCATTGAAATAAATGGGGCAGCGTGGCTATACCGCCTGCATAGCGCTGCTGCAGCAGTGCTTTGCGGTGGTTTTAACCCTTTTGCGGCCACTAGCAGGGGGGTAAAAGCGCCCCGCTAGCGTCCGAATAGCGACGCAAAATTGACGGTAAAGCGACGCTAAAAATAGTGCCGCTTTACCGCCGATGCACCTACTGCCCCAGTGTGAAAGTAGCCTAAAATGCCTGTTTCTTTTTTGTTTTTTGTTTTTTAACACAACTTACAATGGTATGGATCTTCACTGCAAAACACGTTCTTTTGAGTTGCATTTAGGTTTCCAAAGTGCTGTGCATGTACCCTTTTGCTAAACATTTCACACAGGGCCGGTGCTACCACTAGGCAAACTAGGCAGCCGCCTAGGGCGCTCTGCTGCCTAGGGGCGCCCGGCCGCTGGTTTCCCTCCGCATCTGCATGCTTTGCAGGCTGCAGCATGTAACTAACTCAGTCTGACCGGTAGTGTAATTAGAGGTGCAGTGCAGCACTGAAGCCAGCGCTAGAGGAAGCAGAGCCGATGCTTCCTGTATAGTGGCGCCTTCTGTCACATGGGCAGGGCAAAGGGGGTGGAGTCAGGGGTGGAGCCAATGGGGCGGCAAAATGAGGTTTTCGCCTAGGGTGTCAAAAATCCTTGCACCAGTCCTGATTTCACATATTCATGACAGCACTCAGTCAATCACTGCGCTGCTCACAATGGGTACATTTTCTGGGTTACTCCACAAATCACTCCCAAATAGGGTTGCCACCTCATCCCTTTAAAACCTAACACATAATAATTACACAGGTTCTGTGGCTGATTAGGGTGGTAATTAAACTCACTCAGTGCCTTATCTGCTCTAAATTAGCCTCAGAACCAGGGGCGGATCCAGAGTCTAGTCTCGGGAGGGCCACTGCCAGAAAATTAGGTGTTGCTTACTTAAAAATCACTGATCACCGTCATTACTAGTAAAAAAATAAATAAAAATGCAGTAAATCAATCCCCTATTTTGTAGACGCTATAACTTTTGTGCAAACCAATCAATATACACTGATGGGGGGGGGGGGGGGGGTACCAAAAATATGTAGCAGAATACATATTGCCCTAAACTGATGAAGACATTTTTTTATAGCACAAAGTTAAAAATATTGTTTTTTTTTTTTTGTTTATATCACAAAAGATAAAAACCAGAGGTGATCACATATCACCAAAAGAGAGCTCTATTTGTGGGAAAAAAAGGACATCAATTTTATTTAGGTACAGCGTCACATGACCACACAATTGTCAGTCAGTTAAAGTAACGCAGCGCCGTATCGCAAAAAATGGCCTCCTTCATGAAGGGGGGGGGGGGTAAAACTTTCCGGAGCTGAAGGGGGTTAACATTGAACAAGTTTTAAGGGCATTTTTTTTTTCATACATAATGACAGTTATGGCACACATCTATTTTGCAATTTGACACATTGATTTATTCTTTTACTCGCTTTTAGTAAAATATTTTGGTGCTCTGGACCTCTGATGGGGGGAGGGGCTCCCATGCAGGTCGCAGGAGCAATGAGATGAGTGGGATCCAGTAATTGCACTAGTCTGTTCGCACTCCACAGGCAGCATTAGATGTCCTGGGTTCACGCCGCTCTGCACTGCAGTGTGGAGAAGATGGAGGGTGGAGCCAACACCCACTCGGGGGGGAGGCCTGCAGTATGGACTGTGGAGAAGATGGAGGGAGGAGGAGCTGAGGGGGTGGAGCCAACACTCTCACTCATGGGTGGAGTCGGTCGGAAGAAGACACCGCTCTGAATGCTGGGGCTCTCTCTCGCTTTCCTCATCAGCAGCGGCAATGTGACTCACTGACGTCACTGGCGTAATTATTACACAGTCTCTTTCTGTCTGCGCCGCTGATCGGCTGGTGACGATACTGACATCGAGACTCGGGACTGCACTGCAGTCAGTGATATTTTCGGGGGGCAATTGCCCTGTTGCGCCCCCCCCCTAGATCCGCCCCTGCTCAGAACCTGTGTAATTATGTGTTCGGGTTTAAAGGGATGAGGTGGCAACCCTACTCCCAAAGACATCATAAGCACACACTGTATGGTGCAAGCACTGTATGGTGTCTACTGTACAGCCTCAGTGAGCTTTGTATAACACCTTAATGCAAGTATTCACCCATTCAAAACGGTGCAGCACACCCTCACTGATCTCTGCAGCTACTATGGAGCAATTTATCATCAAACCTCAGCCTGCTCCTCCCTCCCAAAGCTCCTACTCACAATTTATTTAAGGAGGCTGAGTAAGCAGCCTGGGAGAAAGACCGCTCTTATGAGTGCTAGCTAATGCTATGGCAATGTGGATCCTGATGGCCAAGCACTCATCATGATGCAGAGAGTATAGATGCATGGTTAGCCCAGCTGGCATAGGAGGCAATTATATGGCCTTGCATTGCTAAGCAACACCATTAAACGTTACACATTTTCCTTCTGGCATGTATTGCCTTTGGGTGTACATGGTGAGCTACAATGTATAGTAATGCAGCAATGATCACTTAATGACCAAGGATTCATATTTTCATTAGTAAAGTGGAACTTAAAATTAAGTCCTGTTAGATCACTCAACGATGGCCCCTTTTTCAGGCATTACTATGTAAAACATTAAAAATAAGTGTTTATACTGTTTAACCAGGTCCCGCTGAGAGGGTGTACAAGGACATCACATCCTCCTGTTTCAGTGGTTATACCGGGCTGATGCCTGCATCCACAGGCATCAACCCAATATCGTTCTTTGCAGCTGGCGATTCCTTGCACCATAAGAACAATCATAGCGGCAGTTCAGCCACTTGATTGTTCTTACAGGTGGTGGGAGGGGGCGAGCCGGAGAAAGAATCCACCAGCAGCGGACGTTGACCATAGAGATTTCCGAGGATCAGATGGTCCCCAGTTATTTCTATTACTTTCGGAGGCCCAAGCGTGACGTTATGACGTCACACCCTGCCTGGCAGTTGTAAATACTGCCATGTACTCGGCTGGAAAGCCGAGATCGTCCTGTTTGTTTTTTTTTTTATCTCAGGCTTTCCAGCCTGGAGGAGAGATGTGGGGTCTTATTGACCCCACATCTCTCCATAAAGAGAACCTGTCATGCCCTATTTCTATTACAAGGGATGTTTACATTCCTTGTAATAGCAATAAAGATGATAAAAAAAAAAAAAGTTAAAAAAAATTAAAAAAGGGAAAGTGTAAAACCAAACAATTTTTCAAGTGGCCCCGTGAGCTTGCACGTAGAAGCTAGCGCATATGTACGTCACGCCCACATATGTAAACGGTGTTCAATCCACACATGAAGTATCACCGCGAATGTTAGAGCGAGAGCAACAATTCTATCCCAAGACCTCCTCTAACTCTAAACTGGTAACCTGTAAAAAATTTGAAAGCATTGCCTATGGAGATTTTTAAGTACTTCGTTTTGTAGCAAAGCAATGTATATCCCAACAAGAGGGGAGGGACCTCTGTGTCCTGTGATGTACTCCAAGAAAATAATTTTACAGGTAAGCTGTATTAAAAATCCTATTTTATCATACATCATGGGACACAGAGCAGCCATAGTAATTACTATGTGGGATGTCCCAAAGCAATGGCCCTGAGGGGAGGGAGGCACATATCAAAGCAGGCCGCCATCAGATGCGAGGACCCATACACTGTGCCCAAAAGCAGCATCCTCCTGCCTCCTTACATCCATCTGGTAAAATTTAGTAAATGTATGTACTGACGACCAAGTTGCAAATCTGAGCCATAGAGGCCTGCTGATGCACTGCCCATGAAGCACACACTCCCCTGGTAGAGTGCGCTCTAATTTGAAAAGGTGGAACCCTTCTTTTCAATCCATAAGCCTAAATTATAACCTGTGAAATAGTCAATTTTGACGCTGCCTGCCCTTTTCTGGGCCCCTCTGGCAGCACATACAAAGCATCAGTCTTCCACATCTGAGCTGTCACCTTCAGATAGATCCTGACCGCTCTCACCACATCAAGAGAATGCAACAATTTTTCTTCCGCAGAGCAAGGTTCTGGGAAAAAAAAGACAGGGAAACATCTTGGTTCAAGTGAAAACTAGACACTACCTTGAGCAGAAAGGTTGGGTGAGGATGCAACACAGGGCAGCACAGTGGGTAGCACTGTCGCCTAGCAGTAAAAAGGGTCGCTGGTTCGAATCCCAACCATGACACTACCTGCCTGGAGTTTGCATGTTCTCCCTGTGCCTGCGTGGGTTTCCTCCCACACGCCAAAGACATGCTGGTAGGTTAATTGGCTTCTGTCTAAAATTGGCCCTAGTATATGAATGTGAGTTAGGGAACTTAGATTGTAAGCTCCTTGAGAGTAGGGACCGATGTGAATGTATAACGTATATGTAAAGCGCTGCATAAATTGACGGCGCTATACAAGTACCTTAAATAACACCACCTTGTCTTTATGAATAAGTATGTCTTTACAGGAAAAAGCTGCCAACTCTGACACTCTCCTTGCCGAAATTACTGCAAACAAAAAAAAAAAAAACAAACTTCCTTGTCAAATGGATCAAGGGAATTTGGCGCATAGTCTCAAAGGGTTGCCTTTGCAAGACCGATAAAACTAGATTCAAATCCCATGGGCACAAGGATGGCCTGACCGGCTGAGTTATACGAGTTACCCCTTCTATAAAGGCCCGGATCAAAGAATGCGAAGCAAGCGTTCTTTAAAAAAAAAAATACTGACAAGGCTGAGATCTGACCCTTGATGGTACTCAAGGCTAGCTTTATTTCCACCCCCAATTGTAGGAAGGCAGGAATTCTTCCTATGACATACTTTCAAGGATGCCAACTTTTGGCTTCACACCAGGAAATATAGGGCCTCAAGATCCTATAATAAATGGCCATAGAAGCCGGCTTCCTTGCATTAATCAGGGTAGTCACCACTGAGCCCGAAAGCCCCCGGATCCTTTAAAATTTGGGCTTCAATAGCCAAACCGTTAAAGTTAGCGATTGTAAGGCAGGATGAAACATCGGACCTTGCGAAAGCAAGTCTGGATGGGATGGAAGAGTCCAGTGTTTCCTACTGCCAGCCTTAGGATCTCTGCATACGAAACTGCCTGGAGGTTACAACACCGGGGAAGAACATTTAAATGAAGGACGCCTATTTTTAACCGGTAAAAGGGCACCACCACCCGAACCTGCACCACTTACCACCTGAAATTTTTTTTAGATATACTTATCCAAATAGTCTCCGAACCACTGTTCCCCATGAAAAGGAAAACTTGCCAATAGCTTTTTGCACAGCTGACCAATTCTTCAACCAGAGAATTCTGCGCATATGCGCAGATAAGAGGGCAAAGCATGACACCTGTTCAATAGAACCTTTAAGGGCATCAACTGCAAAACATAAGGCCCTTGGCAGCTCTGCTAACTTGCAAGCCGCTTTCCCTTGAGCAAGGACACCTTTAATGACCTGTTTGAGCTGGTCTTTTAACCTCCCTGGTGGTATGATCATTTCAGATTTTTGCGTCTCAAAGCGGTACAATTATTTTGCATATTTTGCATTTTATATTGTAGGCCTGTAATTCTTAGCAATAACACTTAGATCGGTCCAAGAGTCTAGTAGATATCCCGGGTATGATGAAGTTTAAAACACAAAATTATAATATAATATAAAATAATTACAAAAAAAATGATAAAATCAATTTTCCCACAATTCACTATCACTCAATTCTGCAAGTGTTCTAATTTACTATCGCTGTTTTCTAGCTGGTCTAAAGCCACTTTTGACGTAAAGGGACACTTTTTGGTTGCTATGGACAATCTCAAGTTTCCAGGCAGAAAGAACAGTATATATAATATAAAACTGCATGCAGGGCATTGGACAAAGCATTGGGGACAAAAGGGATGTGAAATTTCATGCAGTACTGTAATCTGTAAGATTACAGTACTGTATGTGTTATGATTTTTAACTTGCCGCCAGGTTCCGCCCCCGTGCGTCGCGACACTCGCAAGGGAACGGAGCCTGGCACAGAGAGGCTTCGGGCGGAGGACAGAGCCTGCAGACACAGTGGGGGGACAGAGTAAGTAACCTGCACCAGGATCCTGAGATGTAATCCCGAGTGGTGCTGAAAATTTAACCCTGAGCCACACTCGGGAATACTGTCAGGGAGGTTAAGGACTAACACCTATCGCTGCTACTGCAGGCTGCGCTTCAGAGTAAATACGTATAGATAAGTGGTGCAGCGCTGAACCAGCTACAGAAAAAAGGAGGCTTTAAGCAAAGATTGCACCTTCTTGTCAGCTGGATCTTTGAAAACCTGGACATTGTCTACTGGACAAGTTAAGACTCCTATTCACAGAAGAAATAGCAGCATCCACTGCTGGCAAACTCCACTTCTAATGCCACATACACACGAGCGGACTGGTCCGACGGACTGAGTCCGGCAGACAATTCGTCCGTGTGTGGGCTTCATCGGACCCGCAGCTGACTTTGTTGAAAATCTGACGGACTTTAGATTTGGAACATATTTCAAATCTTTACGTTGGAACTCCACCGGACCCAGTTCCTATCGAAAAGTCCGCTCGTCTGTATGCTAGTCCGGACGGACAAAAAAAAGACGCTAGGGCAGCTATTGGCTACTGTCTATCAACTTCCTTATTTTAGTCCGGTCGTATGTAATCATGTACGAATCCGGACTTAGGTGTGATTGTGTGTACGCAAGTCCGGTCATTCTGAAAGTCCATTTGAAGACCGTCGGATAGTCCGTCGGACCAGTCCGGTCGAAAAGTCCACTCGTGTGTACGCGGCATTAGTGAACTTTTCCTCCATGGGATAAAAAAAAAAAAAAAAAGAGAAAATCTTCCAGGAGAAACAAAATACCTATTTGGGTGATCCCAGTCTGCATATATATTAGTTGCTCCAGCAGTGGGTGTAAAGGGAAAAGCATGGAGGCCTCAAAGAACCCAAAGAAGAAAAGGGGGCCTCAGCCACCTCCACTTGGTGCAACTTGTATGCAGAACGCACCAATTCCGTAAGGGATTGGACTAACAGTTTTTGGGATTGTGAGGCTGAGAAGGGCTCCTCTGAGATTGAATCCTCAGAAGAGGAGTCATCTGCCTGCCCTTCTTCAGTCACCCAATGGCCCCCTCATCTGCCCATTCCTGTTCCAATACTGGAATGTCAGGAGGAGAAGGGGACCTTTTGCATTTTTTTCCCAGACTGGGAGACAGACGCAATCATGTTGGCCATCTTTACTTCCAAACCAGCTAATGCTGAAGCCAAATCGTCCTTGGTGACATATGCAGAGGCTGAAATGTTGGATGTAGCCACTATGCCTGACAGCCTCAATAGCTCAGACTGGCCAGTTGCCTCTGGCCTTTCAGGGGAAGATAGTACTGTGGAAAAGTGACTAGGATCCTCAGATCCTGACAGCGGCACCCTTGTGCTCCTCCCTGCTGTATCCCCCCCCCCACCTTTCTTTCAGGTAGACAGTCCTAAGCACAAAATGCAGAGGTACTCACAATATGCATCCACTGCTGAGCTGTAGTCTAGCAAAAAAATGCCGCTATTACTGCTCAGACTAATGCCCAGTAGGCGTGCCTTTAAATGCCTGTATCCACACCTATACAGTGCTTACATGCCCAGTATGCTCTGTGTCCCTCCATCAGCCACCGGACTCTTCAGTCACAAACTTTAAAGCCACTGAGCCTGTGCCATGTGCACGGTCGCCCTCCACGTGCACGTCGGTTGGCGCCTAAGCTATGCCCCGAGTCCTACGGTGGCCTCTTGACCAGACTTGACTCCCATGCGTGGGGGGGGAGGCCGGCTACCTCGCTCAGGAGGTGACCAGTCCCAGGACCTTTCGGCAGTCAACTGGCAGACCAGGATGAGGGGCAATGCTGTCTCCAAAGGAGCGCCGCCAGACAAAACGAAGGGGAGCTGGAAAGCATGACAAGTAAACACCAGGTATGTTACAAAACACCCTCTAGTGATAAAAAACAGGCAAGGCATTTGCTACTCAGAAAAAAGCCCTTAAAGTGAACCATATGCATTCCTTTCCCAGGTTCTTTTTTTTTTAAAAAAGTATCATTCCTGCTGCAGGATACTGCTGAAATACACAGCCAGACCCAATCTTCACCCATCACAGCGGGCAAGGTCTCAAACGCACCTTCAAGGACCGGGTCCCCCTTGCTACTGTGGTCCACAACCTTGGACCTGTACAGCACCCTACCAGGACAACCTTTGGTTTGGTCATGTATCCCAGGGTCCAGCCCTCCAAAGAGGAACATTACAGGCAAAAACCTTGCTTCTTCCTCGAGGCTCAGGTACCATCCATCTTGGCCTTTTTGCCACCTTGAATGGATTGGACTGCATAGCCCCTTGATCCTGCCAAGGATTCCTCCAACGGGGCTGTCTTTATTATAGCACTTCAATCCACCATGACCATCACCTTGACACTGGCGAAAAAACTGATACTTCCTGTATGGGAGGGTTTATATAGAGGGGGACTTCATGTCTTTTGGGTGTGCCAGTGTCCACTCACCTATAGGTGGCATATAAGCCAGATAGTAATTACTATGGCTGCTCTGTGTCCTGTTCTGAGTAATTTTCTAGCAAAAAATTATGATTTTTACATGTAGAAGCGAAGTGCCGGAATTGGCCCAGATAGGAAGTAGTTAAAATCCAGCAATACTGTCTCACCCTGCTCTGCACATGCTCCGTTGCTCTCCATTTTTAGGCACTTCTGAGTTTGTAAAGGCCAATCTTCTGACAGCCTTAAAGTGGAATTAAACCCTCCTATCCTTTACTGCCAAGGAAGCTGCTTCTGTTTGATCTGTAACTGCCATGGTGCTGCACATGTGATCTGTTAGGACACCAGCCATTTGATGGCTTGTCAGTTTGGCTGAGGATGCAAGCAAATGTGACAGTTAGCAATCCTAGCATTCCAGGAATGTAACTTTTTTGAAACTTAAATCAATGGGTTTAGTTCCACTTTATGATTTATTGCTGAGGCTCTGGGCTTCAGCAAAATGGCAGCCCCTGGCAAGTACAGGAGCAATGCTGGAAGCAATTTACAGCACACACATTTTGGTAGCATAAATTATAAATGTGGAATGTATGTGCCTTGTTAAAAATACTTTTTTATCATGAAGTTATGGGTAGGGGGTGATCACGTCTGGTGCAGGGTAAATTTTCCTGTTTTGGGCTGCTTAAAGCGGTATTTAACCCAAAATAAAAATTTTAATATATTGCAGCTTTCTAGTCAATAGATGTTGCTGCATTATATTTAGGCTTTCTTCCCAGTTTTCCCCAGGTGATCTAGCCAGTAACACACCTTCTGTATTTGAGTGCCGCCACTCTGGATGAACAAGCACAGGGGGACACAAACAGCAGTAGTGTCAGTCGGGGGGGGGGGGGGTTGTAATAAATGGACTAGCAGATTTAAATAAACAAATTGAAGCCAAACCCTAGCTTACATTTGTTCATCAGTAACAGCAAACATTTTTTCATCTAAGATAAAGGTTTTACATGAATAAAAGCTGATCAGTGTTAACTACCCTTGCTAGTGTTAAATGGTTTGTCTCATCACCTGATACATCTGTAAGAGCCTGTTCTTTTGAAAAACAGACTTACTGGCTGGCTCACAAGAAAATAAAGGCCTAAAAAAAAATAAAACAAATGCAGCCAAACCTAAAAATAAGTCAGCTGCAATATGTGTTTTTAATCCTTCTTTAAAGTTGTTTTCCTTTGTATAACAAGGTCACAGCTGCCTGACAGATGGGACCTTGTGCAGCTATGAAATTGTATATGGACTGTGAATAAAGCTCATTTGAAGCAATTTCTTGGTGTGCAGATGACATTTTGCTTTGTACTTGTGGAATGGCACTATGCATTTTAGTCTGAGCTTCCTAGAACCACACTGTTCATTACTTTATAGAGTGTGGCCAGGTTGTGTTTATACCAACGTATTAAATGTAAAATGTTTTTCATTTTATGGTATCAGACATTTCTGCCAACACTTTCTGCACAGGATAATAGGTCAAGCTAATTAGCTTTTGATGGTAATCAACTTTTGTCATAAGGGGTAAGCCTGCAGAGCCAATGACTGAAAAACTTAGCACCACCACCCAAAGGAACTGTTGGGAAGCAAAGTTTTGCATGGGGCTGTAGTTTCTAAACCATGAATAGCTTATTCAAATTACTCGCTGCTCCACAACTAATACATTACTCATGAAATATCTCATATATGGACTGAAAGCAGATAAAAACGATTCAAGCATTTAGAGTTTAAAGATGTAAGCATTTAATGAGACTTCAGACTAAAACAGACTTAGTCAAAGAGCCCAAAGCCCATATCATCATCGGATTCCTCAGATTCTTCCTTTTCCTCTTTGGCTGGTGCAGCTGAAGCAGCCGGAGCAGCAGCTGTCTCAGCAACTGGAGCAGCAACCACAAAGGCTGATGGGTCTGCCAAGAAAGCCTTGACCTGCAAAGACATAATTCTCTACAGTAAACACATACAATAAGCAGCCAACCATACAACATAATTGAAGATTCTCTTCTATCACTAAGGTCTAATCAGAGCTTTAGATTGAATTGTACCACGTGGCAAAACAGGTTCACTTTATAAGCTTTGCCCTCCCCCTCCCTACACTAGTCATTCCTTTGTTCTCCCACCAGGTCACTCAGCCACCTGAATGGTGTAAAGTACAAACGGATGTGAGGAAAACATGACTATCCTTTCCCTATGATGTGACACTGAATGCCATTAGTCGGTCACTAGGTCCCCTAGTGATTTCATGTAGGAGTGGGGAGAATGATCAGCGCGTATGCAGAGCTTCTCCTCCAGCAAGAGAATGAAGAGGCAAGGGAGGGAAGTGGTATAGTAATATTTACATGAATGTTGCTTTGTACTACCTGGGCAGATCACAGATATACATTAGAGAAGTCCAGACAAACAAAGCTTGTTTGGCTGGGCTACTCCTATGGATCACAGGAGTGCAATTCGTTTTGCACTCCTGTGACCCATTTTCAGCAGAGAGCGGACTAAATTCCGCTCTCTGCTGACGTCAGATATCCATCCAAGCACATAATCACAACAATGGGAGTCTAGATCAGCTAGGTGCCTGGGCTGATACCCGTTCCAGCCTCTCAGTGAGCCGATGAGAGCCTAAGACGGCCGCTCCGCCCCCGCCACAGCCCAGCGCTCCAATGAGCAAGGAGGGAGAAGAGCAGAGAACTGTGACCGAGTCTACAGCTCTCTGCTCAAGGAGCTCTGAAAACAGTGATTGGCGATGTTCGATCGCTGTTTTCAGTGCAGAGGCACCGGGGGACAGATGCAGCATCGGCCTAGGTAAGTATGAATGGGGGGAGGACAGGACAACACACACTTCTCTTAAGTATGATAATCTTTCCTAACCTTTTTAATTTTACAGATGAAAAAGCTCATTCTGTAGTGCAAAAATAAAACCCGCTTTCCATTTATTCTACACACGCTTACCTCACTCTTCATGGATGTTTAAAAACCCTGCTGTTCTATTACTTCCTGAACATTAAGGTTGTCCCGATACCACTTTACGACCGAGTACAAGTACCGTTACTTTTTTTTTTTTAAGTACTCACCGATACTTTTTTTTTAATGTTATGTGACAGTGTTTTGTTTTTACATTTTTTTTTTGTTTTTTTTACAATGCTTTCTTTTTTTTTAGGGAGGGAGGGGGTGGATGGTGTCTGTGTTTATTTAAATTTTTATTATTTTTTACAATTTTTTTTATTATTTATTGCAATACTTTTTTTTTTTTAAATCAGCCCTGTTGGGGGGCTTTGTGAGATATCATGGGTCTTAATAGACCCCTGAAATCTCCCCCTTGAGACAGAGAAAGAGACCAAGGATAGAGATTCCCCAGTTCTTTTCTCTGCAGCCTCAGCTGCACTGAAAATTAATGGAGAGAAGACAGCGGCTCCTCTCCATTCATAAACTGAGACGTAATCACAGGAGATTACAATGTTTCAGTTATGTGAATGGACAGAGTCAGTGATCACTGACTCTGTCCATACAGTAAGGGAAGGAGGATGACATGGAGAGGGACAGCAGAACGGAAGGAGACACGGAGGAAGAAAGGAGAGGGACAGCAAAACCGAGGGTGACAGCAGCAGAACGGCGGGGGACGCAGAGGAAGAAAGGAGGGGGTCAGCAGAACGGAGGGGGCATGGAGGAGGATGTGGGGACAGTCAACGGTGATCGTGATTGGGGGAGTTACAAGCACCGATCACCGTTGTATAGATTTCACTAAAGTAGCTGAAAGCCGGGGGGTTTGGGAGAAGCTTGTGACTCCCCCACTCACCGCTGACTGTCCAGGTATCGGGTGAAGCATCGGGAGCATTTGCCCGAGTACAAGTACTCGGGCAAATGCTTGGTATCGGTGCCGATACTAGTATCGTTACACCCTTCTGAACATACTTTAGGTCACGACACAGGAAGGAGTTGACCAGCTCATTAGCAGACCCTGCATCATCTACCCTCAGCTGATCTTATTAGTGCTCTTCTTCCCGATTCCCCTTTGCAGCACTCCCGGGTTGAGGAACAAGGTGCGCCCAGTGATGGGGGAAGTGTGAGCAGACTATGCAGTGTTCTCCCTGAGTTTTTTTTTGTTTTTTTAGAAGGCAGATACAATTTAGATGGGCAACTCGGTAAAAAAGGGATGATTGTAACACTTCCCAATCCAGGGATCTTGTTCCAAAGTTTCAGCCCCAGCAAACTTCCACCCTCTAGTTCATCAATTTAACACTTACCTTATCTGCCAATGGGAAGCTGTAATCGGTTTCCACAGCAAGAGCAAGAACTCGTTTATACCCATTGACGACAGAGTGAGGTACAGAGGCGACAGTGGGATATCCAATTTGAAGGCAGACACTGGCGATGTTGCGAACACCCTAGAAAAACAGAATCATAACTGAAAATTAGTCTTGTGTCCAGTTGGTGAAGTGCGCACATAACCAGATAATATATATGTAACAGTACCATACCTCTAAAAAGCGAGTACGCAGAGCATCTTCAGTGATATCCAGAACCTCTGGGCTGTAGATGCTGCCGTTGTCATATACTTGTTGGATGATCAAACCAAAGGAGAAGGGGGAAATGTTGAGCATGTTAAGGAGGGTGGCTTCACTGGCACCTACTTTATCTCCAGTCTTAATCAGCTGTACATCACTCTGAAAAGAAAGGATAAATATACCAGGCATTTTATAGGTTTTTGAATACAGCAGGTCAGATTTGTTTTGTTATTACCACTAATGACATCACCAGGGTACACTTATTAGCTGATTTTCCAGTTTCCCCTCTGGCGAACATGATCCATATGATCCTAAAACATATCCACCAAGAAACCAGTAACACAAGCTCTAACTCGTCTCTAGAGAGAGAAAAAAAAAAAGCACACACACACACACACACACACACACACACACACACAACTACAGCACCTAGAGCACACCAGGCCTGTCTGACAGGCAAGGCTTCTATACTCAGTGCCCAAAAGCTTTGCCAACTCCCCTTCTGTCCATTCCTGTTGGTCAGCAAGGCCGTCCATCATAATTATGGGTCTTAAAGCAGAGCTCCATGCAAAAGGGGAAGATTCGCTTTAAGGCCCCCCCCCCCCCCCCTCTCCTCAAATGGCACTTTTGGAAAGGTGGGACAGAACGGGTACCTGGTTTTGAGACTCCCATTACTGCTTCCGCTCACCTTCTCCTGCCCCCTTTCCTCCCTGCAGTCATCTGGGACACCTCACAATGCACAGCGTGGCTCGTGGGCACGCGGCTGTGAAGCCGCAAGCTATCACAGCCGGATGCCGGTGACCTAAGACCGAGAGAAGGAATGGCTCGGGTGATCACATCGCTGGATCCAGTGGCAGGTGAGTGTTTATTAAAAGTCAGCAGCTACACGAGCCAGAGTCTCTAAATCCATGTTAATGGTTCTTTGTGTTCTAATATCGTTAATACATATCTTACAACTCTTTGGTCCTATATCGCAGTTCATTGTTATGTTGAAAATAAATAACTGTTTCTGCACAAGTTGTAATTCACAGAACCAAATTAATCTGAAGCTATGCTCCGAGGTACTTCTATAACCCTTGTATTTGTAACTGAATACCTTGCATGGTATATCACTGTGGATTGTATGTTGTACAATAAATAATATTGTGAAAAAAAGTCAGCTGACTAAACACAAAAATGACAAACTCTTCTAAGGATTAAAGCGGAGTTACGCCCACCCCTTTAAAAATTAAAACTCAGCAGCTACACATACTGCGGCCCTGTCTCCTGTAAGTGGGGACAGAATACCTGTAAAAAAAAAAAAAAAAAAAAAAAAACAGGTATCCGCTCCCCCCGAAAGGTGCCAAATGTGGCACCAGAGGGGGAGGAATCAGATAAACGGAAGTTCCACTTTTGGGTGAAACTCCCCTCTAAGCATCTCCTGTTGTGTGCAACTTATGTTTTCTTAGTTTTTTTTTCAGAATTCATCTCTTTAAAGCTATTTTTCCACATTCTTAAAAGTAAACAGGTGAGCAAATTAGGACATTGTACACAAGCAGTAAGTATGCTCTCATTAAAAACTCAACTTTTTGCTCACTTACCAAGATTTCAATAGTTCCTCTAGAGATTTTCGTGGTGATTCCCAAAGCCTGAAAGAAGGATGTCTTCTCAGGGCCCAAACCAGTATTCTGAGCAGGCACTGTGACATCACAGGGGGCAATGGCACCTGCACGAGCAGAAGCTGGCACCTAGAACAAAATATCAAACAAGTGCTTAAGATTCTCAAAAAAACAAACAAACGCGCAAGTACTATTTTGAAACAGTAAGAAAAGTGGTATGTGCCATGTTGAAACAGCCACTAAGGAAAAGGCAGAAATTACCCACCTTGTTTGCCAACAGCATATCTCGTACTTCAGCGAGATCCTCCTTAGTGAAAACAAAGCCCACATTCCCCTTTATGTGAGGCAAAAGCCTGAAAAACAAAAAAGGAAGTTAAAAACTGGAATTGTTCTAGTTTCAACCAGGGCATACAGGAACCATTTGCTCACTTCTCCAGAGCAGAGTTGTTTTCCAAGTGACCACGGATTGCCTTGCGCATCATGGTGTTCTTTCCCATAAGCACAACCGCTTTTCCTCGCAGGGACATACGGATCTGTTGCATTTGCTTTGAACCAACATTGTCCGCCCCCACGATGAAACATTTTGGGTAATCATCCAGCAGTTGCTGAAAAAAATAAATAAAAGTTGCAGTTATTAAACAAGCAAGGAACTTCTCAATTATTAGCCCTACCAGTAAACGGGCCAACAAAACGCCCTTAAGACAAATTTATAGTCAATGTATACTCACTTGTGTAGTTAAATTACCTGTCTAACCCAGGTATTTGCTCCCACTTCTGGGCATAGATATCCGCAGTATCTGCGGATATCTACGCCATGTACGGCGCCTCCTCCTCCCCCCACCCCCCCGTCTTCTGGGAGACACACAGGTCCCAGAAAACAGCAGGGACCAGTGGGATCGCGCAGCGCGACTTGCGCATGCGCAGTAGGGAACAAGGCTGTGAAGCCACAAGGCTTCACTTCCCGATTCCCTTACCAAAGATGGCAGCGCCTCCACCCGAGAGCCAGATCAGCTTCAGGTGCAGACATCGCGGTGCCCTGGAAGGGTAAGTGTCCATATTTTAAAAGTCAGCAGCTGCAGTATTTGTAGCTGCTGACTTTAAAAAAATAAAAAAAATTGGCCGAACTCTGGTTTAAAGGACTGTGCAAAGATAATAAATGTAATATTTGCAATAACCATTTCAATGAAAGTACTCCTAGGAACAAGTTCAAAACAAGAAACTTACAATGATTTTCAAAAAGTAGTTGGACTTCCATGTCGCCCTGTCTTCCCTGGGCATCTTGACAGTGCTTCCAAGGATTGCCACAAAAAGGGTTTAAAGACCTGATGACCTGTTAAAAAAAAGAAAAAATAGCAAACTTACTTTGTAGCTCAAGTGCTAAGGCAGTATAACAGCAGACAAATGATTTGACTTCTTAAAGCGGAATTTTACCCATAGCAACTTGATGAAAAATAATGTTTAGCAAGGAATAATAATTCTGCTACCAACATTAGTGTGTGCTGTAAATGGTCTCCAGCATTGCTCCGGTTTCTTCTTGCTGGACCCTGCCATCTTGCTAAAGCTCATAAAGCAGAACTAAATCTATTGATTTAACAGTTTCAAAAACCAGTTACATTCCTGGAATGCTGGGATTGCTAACTGTCACATTTGTTGTTGTTCTCAACCAAACTGTCAAACCATCATATGGCTGGTGTCATAACTGATCACATTTGCACCACCATGGCAGTTGCAGATCAAACAGAAACAGCTTCCTTGGCTGTAAAGGATAGAGGGTTTAATTCCGCTTTAAGGCTGTCAGCAGATTGGCCTCTACAAACTCAGCAGTGCCTAAAAATGGAGAGCAAATGAACATGTGCAAAGCAGGGTGAGACAGTCTATTACTGGATTTTACACAGTACTTATTTTTAATGTTTCACATAGCTATACCTGCAAAAGGGGCCAGCCTGAAGTGATCTACAGGACTAAATTTTCTGGCTAATGTTTCACTTCAATTTGTCTGTGTGTGGCCTATGATCTAGGCTTACCTCCAGAGCAATATAGCAATTCCTAACACCCAGCACTGTTGGTCAGTGCACACTTCTGAATCCATGCAACAGCACTGGGGTCTGGTGACAAACCACATGGGCCTGAGCAGTACACTGTAGACAGGAGGCAATGGCATGCCATGTCTTCCCTATAGCAACAAGTAATGGAATTTCGGTGTCAGTAATAATTAGGGAGAGGTTGAGCTGCACTGAAGGCTAGTTTGGGCAGAGAGCTTAAAAAGGAGTGTAACGGTGGCACTGGCAGACATGCTTTCTTTATAGCCCCAACAGCCAGATCTTCACTACAAAAACAGCATTGCTTGGTCAAAACACACAAAGGCTTGTAAAAAAACAGACCTTCTGTTTGGCATGAGGATCTGCTTTACAGTAGTTTAACGGCTCGTTCACACCATACATGCATGAAAACTGATGGTAAAACCATGCAGATTTTACTTGCATAGACATGAATTTACATTAGTTTCAATGCGCATTTCAGTGAGTTTTATGCACATTGACATCAGTTTTCATGTGAGTCAGGTATGTGCCCTGTTCACACCATGCAGATTCCTGTGCAGAAAAAAAATCTACACGCGATACCACACAGAGCAATTTATTTTTGTGCCCTTGCAGAACGCATGCAGAAAAACTGCATGTGTCTGCACATGGTGTGAATAGGGCCTAAACTTTGGAGTGTGGCAGGATTGGAATCTGTTTTTATTGCTGTGTCCTTGCTTCATATTTGTCTTGGTGACCAATGTCACAGGAATGAAAAGAGGAAAGTGTAAAATTCTTAGTTTCCACCAGAACAGAAACAGGATACAACTGCTTAAGTGGATTTTCTTAATTTTGGTTAAAAAACCTAACAGCTATTTTAAGCGTTCCATACTCCAATTAAAAAAAAAGTTTTGCTGTAGATAAATCAGCACAGCACACCCTCATTGCAGTCCAAATAATTCCCTATGCAGGTTTTAATTTTTGTAAAATCTAAACCCACTCAGGGCTGTAAATGCTTGCCTCAATGTTAAAGTGGTTAAGTCACCAGCTACAAACCTATTTTTTTGTATAAAAATAACCTATGCCTATAGGTACCTGTTCTGTGCAATACTCTTGCACAGAGCAGCCCTGAGCCGCCTCTTCTAGGGTCCCCACACCGGCACTCCAGGCCCCTCCTCTTCATCGGTTGCCCCCATGGAAAGCCGCATTCTATGGGAACACCCATGCGGGCTCGCTCCCGAGTCCCACTGCTGCATCCATTGATGCAGAAAGCGTAACTCGGCCCAGCATCACATGATTTCATTGACAGCAAGAGCCAAAAGCTCCTGTTGCTATCCATCTGTCCTGAGAGCGACAGTGGCTGGAGCCGCTGCGCTCGTGCAAATTGCTGGATCTGGCTCAGTTAAGAAAAAAGGCGGAGGGGTGCAGCACAGAAGGTTTTTACTGCATTAAGGCGAAAAACCTTAAGGCTTCGCAACCACTTTAAGGGTTCACAACTGGCTGCACTATATGATTGGTCCCGCAGCTTTCTAGGACCTGTGACGTATCCCAGAAGGCTGCAAGGGAAGGAGGGGGTCCGAACTTTCTCAAGATTGCCCCAGCGATCTGACCAGAAGTGGGGGAGCAGGTACCTGCTCCATCTCCCCCCCAAAGTATCAAATGTGGAGGGGGGAGGAAGAGCAGAACTTCCCATTTTGGGTGAAGTTCCGCATTAACGTCATCGGACTTGACAATTAAAGCCAAACGCCAGCTAAGGCTCCATTCACATTTGGCATCTCAAGTAGAATTGTTGTGATTCTGTAATCTCAAATCGCACTACAATCACAATATCCACATTGGGGTGACATTTTCAATGGCACCTAAACATGGTGTGGCTTTTCTGCGATTATCGTGCGATAATCATGCAGCAAATAGCAACATGTGAAGCTCATCGCCCAAAAAAATCTCCAGCTCCTTTTTGGGCAACAAGCTTCACGCAGCAAAAACGCACCATGTTTTAGGTTCCATTAAAAATAAATGGCACCTGAACATGTGTTTTGCAATGTAGTACAATTTAAGATCACAGGCAGAATCGCAGCAATTCATGCCCAAGACGCCAAAAATGTGAATGGAGCCGAACATTTTTTATACAGTTACTATAAGGGCTCATTTACGCTTGCTTTGGCTTCAACACACATTAAGGTGCCTACCACTTCAACATGCTTTTATGATTTTTTTTGGTACTTCGATGAAGCGTTGGTGCTTCAGTGATGCTCTGTTGAAGCTTGACAGATGCCCTGTGTGTGGATATCTCATAGCTGCAATTTCTCCAAAACAAAGCGAAGCTAAAGCTGAAGCTGAATTAAAGCCTCTCAAAAGCCGCAGGTGCTTCAAGCGAGCTTTGTCATAGAGTTCTATGGAGGCTTTTAACAGGCTCAATGCAGGGCATTTTCACCCCCTTCCTTCCTAGGCCAATTTTTAGTTTACAGCGCTGTCGCACTTTAAACGACAATTGCGCGGTCGTGCGACGTTGTACCCAAAAAAAATTTATGTCCTTTTTTCCCCACAAATAGAGCTTTCTTTTGGTGGTATTTGATCACCTCTGCGGTTTTTATTTTTTGCGCTGTAAACAAAAGAAGAGCGACAATTTTGAAAAAAAAAACACAATATTTTTTACTTTTTGCTATAATAAATATCCCAATTTTTTTTTTTAAAAAAACAAATTTTTTCCTCAGTTTCGGCCGATACGTATTCTTCTACATATTTTTGGAAAAAAAAAAAAAAAAAAATCGCAATAAGCGTATATTGATTGGTTTGCGCAAAAGTTATAGCGTCTACAAAATACGGGATAGATTTGAGCCATTTTTTAAAAAAAAATTTTTTTTTTTTTTTACTAGTAATAGCAGCGATCGCGATTTTTTTTCGTGACTGCGACATTATGGCGGACACATCGGACACTTTTGACACATTTTTGGGACCATTCACATTTATACAGCGATCAATGCTATAAAATTGCATTGATTACTGTATAAATGTGACAGGCAGTGAAGGGGTTAACCACTAGGGGGACACGAGGGGTTAATTATGTTTCCTAGGGAATGCTTCTAACTGTAGGGGGCGGGGACGTACAAGGGCAGGAGACCGATCAGTGGTCAGTGCTGTACTGGGAACACAGACCGGTCTCCTCTCAACTGACAGGACGTGGATCTGTGTGTTTACACACACAGATCCACGGTCCGGTTAACGGGCAATCGCGGGTGCCCAGCGGACATCGCGGTCCCGAGCAACGCGGCGGGCGCACGCCCCCTAAGCGGCCGGGAAGCCCAGGCCGTCATATGACATTCACCCAGGATGGGAGATCCCATCTGTGGATGTCATTTGACAATGGCCAGGTAGCGAAGTAGTTAAGCACCACTGAAGCTACATGGGGTATCATTTTTGAAGCGAAGTAAAGCAAAACGCAAGGTGTAAACAGGACTAAGCTAACCATTTTATTGACAGGAGCTTTGACTGGCGTTCAGAGAGTTTTGACAAAGCGTGTCCGAAGCAAGTGTAAATGAGCCCTAAGAATTTTCTTTCCCGGTTTGGATTTTACATAAAGGTATAAAAGTCGACTATTGTAACTGCCTCTGTCACTTTGTCTAGATAGCTCAGTCTGTTAAAGGAGGTTGAAAAAGAACACTTACTAGCCGACTCTGGAGAGGAAAATAAGGGGGAAAATTGCCATTAAATAAAATGAATGCAGTGGTCACACCCAAGAAATAGGTTTGCTTTTGGGTTTAGATACACTTTAAAGTGGAGTTCCACCCAAAAATGGAACTTCCGCTTTAAGGGAAGGTGACACCCTGACATTCCACATTTGGCATGTCTTTTTTTGGGGGGAGGGGCAGAAACCCTCTTTTTAGAGGGATCCAGCTCCCACTTCCTTCCAGGGCTCTGCAGCGCCAGAAGTCAGTTGACCTCTCCCCCCCTCTCGGAAATCATCTGGGACACGTCACAGGTTCCAGATGATTGCCCAGCCAGTCACAGCGCGGCATGCAGCCAGGCGCCCACGGTGACAATGCCTATGCTGGAGAGAGGAGCGGGACTTTGTTCCCCCGCATCGCTGGACCCTGGGACAGGTAAGTGTCGGATTATTAAAAGTCAGCAGCTGCAGTATTTGTAGCTGCTGACTTTAAGGTGAAAACCTGTGCTGCAGTTGCCCCCTTTTTTCTTACTTGAACCAGATCCTTCCAGTGACAAGAACGATCCCAGCAGCTCCAGCCGCTATCTCAGCTCCTCACTGGATAGATTGAACGCAAGAGGAGCCATTGGCTCCCGCTGCCATCAAATCCAGTGACATGGGAGCAGGGGGCAAGTCCTGCTGTCTGTCAATGAACGCAGCAGCAGGACTCAGGAGCGCGCCCCGAGTGCCCCCATGGAAAGCAGGCCTCCATGGAGGGTGGGGGGGGAGCACTCAAAGAGGAGGAGCCAGGAGAGTCACCGGGGCTCCCCAGAAAAAGGGGATCGGGCCACTCTGTGCAAAACCCTTTCACAGAGCAGGCAAGTATGACATGTTTGGAAAAAAAAAAAAAAAAAAAAGGGAGGAACCTTTACAATCACTTTAAATGGTTTCACATTTCTGTTCAATTGAAGTGACATGATTTGATCACTGATGGAATGCTAGTCTTCCATCGATCATAGCTAGGTCGATCACAAATCCATACGTGAATGGCCACCTTTGTAACTCCCCAAAAACCCTGCAAACCCTGTGCTGTGGAGGAAAAACCGAGCCTCAACTATACACAGATCTCCAAAGGTCCTCGTCCGTCACACAATACCTCTAACATAAGACGCGGCGTAGTCTTTATTGACACATTACAAGATACGACTCATCCACGTTGAGATCACGTGCACGAAACATAGCGCCCACGGGGAGCCCCGGTATGAGTAGCGCCCACGTTACGTACGACCTCAGACAAAACTCCGATACAAGTGACAACATTTGAATTACAAGCACCGGGCCGGAGGTGACCAGAAACGCGGTACCCGCCGGCTTTATACACCAGGCCACACGTACCTCACACACAGGCTCCGGAAGGCAAAAGAGGCCGCGCATCGGGAACAGCGCTTTTATATGACATGGCCATAGCCAACCAGCGAACAGGATGGGAACAACGTAAATGTTGATTTGTTGGCTTATGCGGAAGTTCGTCTTTTTATAGGCTGAGCTAGCTATCAATCACAAGAGTACTAGAACAAGAAGACGTTGCTCTAGTCTAGTAAACGGACAGTACTAAATTTTCTCTAGTCTAGTAAACGGGACTACAGCCCCTAGTGGAGTGGCGAGTAATAGCAAATCACCGTTCTTACCTAGAAGATGAATATCCTATTTAGTGGTATTGCATGAGTGTTACATGATACAAGAGGGATGTAAACTATATTTGTTTTAAAACAAATTTTTAAAATCAAACAAAAATCAAATCACCTAATTCTCCTATAATCAACATTTAAACATTTAAGAAGCACGTGTATATAATATACTTCAAGTCTGTAATAAAACTAGACAGAATAAGTAGTGAGGTCATACTGTACACAGGTATATGAGAGATGTGTGTTTATGAGTACTTTACAATATACAGATTTTAATAAAGTTCAGTAATTCAAGAAGGAAGCCATCCGGTGGCGGCCCATCCATTAGGGGCGCCGCCCCCCTAATACATGCATCTGGCCCCTAATCTACATGCAGGGCACCGGACGCATGTAATCCAATGGGTATTTATTTTTATTTTTTTGGAAGCACATGATTAGAGCCAGAGGCTGTAATTGGCTTCAAAAAGGGTGGACTCGGGGTGCAGAGCACTGCACCCAGAGCCCACCCAGTTGTGTGACATTAGCAAATTAATATTCGCTAATGTCTTCCTGTTTCTCCTCCCGGCCCATCAGGAAGAGGGTCCTGAGTCCCGATCCGCCACAAGTGCTAAGTCCCCATTGGCTGCGAGTCCTAACTCCTGATTGGCTGGGAGGAGAGGCGACCACCAGGACTCGGGAGGAGACGCAGGGGGGAAGCCGCCACCTGGATGGGGTAAGTGCAGGGGCTGGTGGGGGGCCTGGTGGGCAACAGATCGAGCGAAGGGGGGGACCGGTGATCGATCAAGTGAGAGCCAGGGGGTGGGTTATGTGGTTGGCTGGCTGGGGGGGGTTGCTGGCTGGCTGGGGGGGGGGGGGCACTGCTGCCATCCATATACTATATTAATATAAATTACTATATATAATGAGTAATCATGGTTATATGAATCAAAGGTTGACTGCATTGATAAGCCAAAGCATCAGATAGAAAGAGCAGGGTAGAGTTCCAAAGAAAGATTAAATAAGTAAAAGAGAGCAAGAGCAAAGGTTTGGTTTAGGAAAGGAGGAAGGTATGGTCCATTGGGGTTTAAAGCTCGATACACATCATCCAATATTCTGTAGATTTTTTCCTTCAGATTTACCAAAACCACATAATATGAGGTAAAACCTTAGGAGTTTCAATTTGTATGCAGTCAGGCAGGCCCTTGCACTACATGGTTTTGGTAAATCTGAAGGAAATCTGACAACAAAAGTTGGATAGTGTGTATGGGGTCTAATGCCGCGTACACACGGTCGGACTTTTCGTCTACAAAAGTCCGACAGCCTGTCCGACAGACTTTCAACGGACTTTTGGCGGACTTGCCTACACACGATCACACAAAAGTCCCACGGATTCATACGTGATGACGTACACCGGACTAAAATAAGGAAGTTGATAGCCAGTAGCCAATAGCTGCCCTAGCGTGGGTTTTTGTCCGTCGGACTAGCACACAGACGAGCGGATTTCTGGGTCCGGCGTAGTTACGACGTAAAGATTTGAAGCATGTTTCAAATCTAAAGTCCGTCAGATTTGCGGCTGGAAAAGTCCGCAGAAAGTCCGGGGAAGCCCACACACGATCGGATTGTCAGCCGCATTTTGTCCGTTGGCGTCCGTCTGACTTTTGTAGACAAAAAGTCCGACCGTGTGTACGCGGCTTAAGGGTAAGCTGTTGTCATGCTCTGGCAATGTTTTGCCTTGCAGCCAAGAAAAGAAAGGTAACTAGCCCTTTTCAGATCTAGCTAAAGCAATAATTTTGTTATTTACCAGGGCTTTTTATTAGGTCTTCTCCCCATTTTATCATATACAGGTACCTCTCAATAAATTATAATATCATCAAAAAGTTAATGTATTTCAGTAATTCAATTCAAAAAGTGAAAATCATATATAGATTAATTACACAGAGTGATCTATTTCAAGCATTTCTTTGTTTTAATTTTGAGGATTATGGCTTACAGATAGTGAAAACCCCAAATTCAGTATCTCGGAAAATTAGAATATTGTGAAAAAGTTCAATATTGTAGACTCATGGTGTCATACTCTAATCAACTTAATTCAAAACACCTGTAAAGGTTTCCCGAGCCTTTAAATGGTCTCCCAGTCTGGTTCAGTAGGTTACACAATCCTGGGGAAGACTGATGACTTGACAGTTGTCCCGAAGACAGTCATTGACACCCTCCACAAGGAGGGTAAGTCACAAAAGGCCATTGCTAAAGAAGCTGGCTGTTATTGCTGTATCCAAGCATATTAACGGGAAGTTGAGCGGAAGGAAAAAGTGTGGTAGAAAAAGGCAGAACAAGCAACAGGTATAACCACAGCCTTGAGAGGATTGTGAAGCAAGGGCCATTTGAGAATTTGGGGGAGATTCACAAAGTGGACTATGGCCGGTGTCAGTGCTTCAAGAGCCACCACACACACAGAGCATGGGCTACAACTGTTGCACTCCTTGTGTCAAGCCACTCTTGAACCAAAGACAACATCAGGAGCGTCTTACCTGGGCTAAGGAGAAAAAGGACTGGACTTTTGCTCACTGGTCCAAAGTCCACTTTTCGGATGAAGGTAAATTTTGCATTTCATTTGGAAATCAAGGTCCCAGAGTCTGGAAGAAGAGTGGAGAGGCACAGAATCCAAGTTGCATGAGGTCCAGTGTGAAGTTTCCACAATCAGTGTTGATTTGGGGAGCCTTTTAATCTGCTAGTGTTGATCCACTGTGTTTTATCAAGTCCAAAGTCAGTGCAGCCCTATACCAGGAAATTCTAGAGCACTTCAGAGTTCCCTCTGCTGACCAGCTTAATGGAGATGCCGATTTCATTATCCCACAAGACTTGGCACCTGCCCACACTGCCAAAAGTACCAATACCTGGTTTAATGATCATGGTATCACTGCTTTATTGGGCAGCAAACTCGTCTGACCTAAACCCCATAGAGAATCTGTGGGGTATTGTCACAATGAGGGACACCAGACCCAACAATGCAGACAAGCTGAAGGCCGCTATCAAAGCAACCTGGGCTTTCATAACATCTCAGCAGTGCCACAGGATGATCACCTCTATGCCACGCTGCATTGATGCAGTAATTCATGCAAAAGGAGCCCCGACCAAGTATTAAGTGCATATTATACTGTACATTAGGGCTGTTGAAATTAATCGTCGAATCGATGCATCGGCATTCGACCGTCCACGATGCGGCATCGATGCTATAGCTTTAAGGCATCGATTATTGAGGATGACGTCATCCTCGCACCGCGTTATGCCCCGCCTCCGCGACCGAACGGAGCTGAAAGCCGCCGAAGAGCTGCGGGAGTAGGCCACGCTTGTTTCCCCCGCTTGCTGCCCCTGACTGACGTCACCCCCCTGCTGCCCTGCGAGGAGCGACACTGTGTGCACGTTCGCGGGGACATGGAGCGCCGGTGGCTGGAGCTGCTGCTGCTGCTAAGAGTAGCGGCGGCGGCTGGCTTGTGGAGCACGGAGCTCCGAGGAGAGTGGAGCCGTGACATGTCAAGCAGGTGCGACGAAGACGAGGAGGAGAGTGGAGCCGCGGCATATCAAGCCAGATAAGTTGGCCGCATGGAGGACACCTCTGCTCTTCCCCCACCTCTACACAGTGAGCATCCAGATAGGGCAATAAAACGAAAAAATTGTGTGCAGTGCTTTGTGGTGATAATAAATGTGGTGATAAAAAAAGTCTTATTAAATAATGAATAAATATAGCCCTGAAATATATAATCTGTGATCTGATTAAAAGAAATCTTTTGTGTATTCAAAGTAATTCCAGTGCTGAGTGTTCTCTGCTGTGTTCAAATCATTCACCAGAAATCAGGAATGAAGCAGCAGAGAACACTCAGCACTGGAATTACTTTGAATACACAAAAGATTTATTTTAATCAGATCACAGATTATATATTTCAGGGCTATATTTATTCACTACTTAATAAGACTTTTTTGTGCATTTATTATCACCACAAAGCACTGCACACAATTTTTTGTTTTATTGCCCTATCTGCATGCTCACTGTGTAGAGGTGGGGGAAGAGCAGAGGACGGTGTGGATGCTGGTCGAGAAGGATGGGAATTGGTCCGGGGTGACACTGGGCATGGGAGCGCTATGGTAATAGTATTATATGGGGACAGGTTAGTGGTGAGGGGGGCGGGGTATTAGTCATCTTGGATAGGACAGTCTGGCACCTCCCTTACCACGTCCAGCAGGTCTGCAGTCTTTGACCATCTCTTGTATCATGTCTGCAGTCTCTGACCATCTCCTGTATCATGTCTGCAGTCTCTGACCCTCTCCTGTATCATGTCTGCAGTCTCTGACCCTCTCCTGTATCATGTCTGCAGCCTCTGACCCTCTCCTGTATCATGTCTGCAGCCTCTGACCCTCTCCTGTCTCATGTCTGCAGTCTCTGACCATCTTCTGTAGTCATTTGGGGGCAGTCTGGAGCTCCTCTTTAACCACTTGCCGACCGCCTCACGCATATATACGTGAGCAGAGCGGCACGGGCAGGCAAAATCACGTACCTGGTACGTGATTGCCTTCCCGCGGGCGGGGGGTCCGATCGGACCCCCCCCCGGTGCCATCGGCGGTCGGCGTTTGGCTGGGAGAGTTGAGAGACGAGGGGGAGACCATCCGATCGTGGCCCCCCCCTCGCGATCGCTCCCAGCCAATGAGAAACATCCCCTGCCTCTGTATAGTACACAGAGGCAGAGGATGTGATGTCATCTCTCCTCGGCTGGCCAGTTTCCGTTCCAGCACCGAGGAGAGAAGACATGTAAGTGCACCAACACACACACAACACAGTAGAACATGCCAGGCACACTAAACACCCCCGATCCCCCCCCGATCCCCCCCCCAATCACCCCCCCCCCCCCCTGTCACAAACTGACACCAAGCAGGTTTTTTTGTTTTGTTTTGTTTTTTTCCTGATTACTGCATGGTGTCAGTTTGTGACAGTTAGCAGTGGTAGGACAGTTAGTATTAGCCCCCTGTAGGTCTAGGATACCCCCCTAACCCCCCCTAATAAAGTTTTAACCCCTTGATCACCCCCTGTCACCAGTGTCGCTAAGCGATCATTTTTCTGATCGCTGTATTAGTGTCGCTGGTGACGCTAGTTAGGAACGTAAATATTTAGGTTCGCTGTCAGCGTTTTATAGCGACAGGGACCCCCATATACTATCTAATAAATGTTTTAACCCCTTGATTGCCCCCTAGTTAACCCTTTCACCACTGATCACCGTATAACTGTTACGGGTGACGCTGGTTAGTTCGTTTATTTTTTTTAGTGTCAGGGCACCCGCCGTTTATTACCGAATAAAGGTTTAGCCCCCTGATCGCCCGGCGGTGATATGCGTCGCCCCAGGCAGCGTCAGATTAGCGCCAGTACCGCGAACACCCACGCACGCACCGTACACGCACCGTACACCTCCCTTAGTGGTATAGTATCTGAACACATCAATATCTGATCCGATCAGATCTATACTAGCGTCCCCAGCAGTTTAGGGTTCCCAAAAACGCAGTGTTAGCGGGATCAGCCCAGATACCTGCTAGCACCTGCGTTTTGCCCCTCCGCCCAGCCCACCCAAGTGCAGTATCGATCGATCACTGTCACTTACAAAACACTAAACGCATAACTGCAGCGTTCGCAGAGTCAGGCCTGATCCCTGCGATCGCTAACAGTTTTTTTGGTAGCATTTTGGTGAACTGGCAAGCACCAGCCCCAAGCAGCGTCAGATTAGCGCCAGTACCACTAACACCCACGCATGCACCGTACACCTCCCTTAGTGGTATAGTATCTGATCGGATCAATATCTGATCCGATCAGATCTATACTAGCGTCCCCAGCAGTTTAGGGTTCCCAAAAACGCAGTGTTAGTGGGATCAGCCCAGATACCTGCTAGCACCTGCGTTTTGCCCCTCCGCCCGGCCCAGCCCAGCCCACCCAAGTGCAGTATCGATCGATCACTGTCACTTTTTTTTGTAGCGTTTTGGTGAACTGGCAAGCGCCAGCGGCCTAGTACACCCCAGTCGTAGTCATACCAGCACTGCAGTAACACTTGGTGACGTGGCGAGTCCCATAAGTGCAGTTCAAGCTGGTGAGGTGGCAAGCACAAGTAGTGTCCCGCTGCCACCAAAAAGACAAACACAGGCCCGTCGTGCCCATAATGCCCTTCCTGCTGCATTCGCCAATCCTAATTGGGAACCCACCACTTCTGCAGCGCCCGTATTTCCCCCATTCACATCCCCAACCAAATGCAGTCGGCTGCATGAGAAGCATTTATATGTCCTCCCGAGTACCCCTACCCAACGAACCCCCCCAAAAAAGATGTGTCTGCAGCAAGCGCGTATATAGACGTGACACCCGCTATTATTGTCCCTCCTGTCCTGACAATCCTGGTCTTTGCATTGGTGAATGTTTTGAACGCTACCATTCACTAGTTGAGTATTAGCGTAGGGTACAGCATTGCACAGACTAGGCACACTTTCACAGGGTCTCCCAAGATGCCATCGCATTTTGAGAGACCCGAACCTGGAACCGGTTACAGTTATAAAAGTTACAGTTACAAAAAAAAAGTGTAAAAAAAAAAAAAAAACACAAACAAAAATAAAAAAAAATAGTTGTCGTTTTATTGTTCTCTCTCTCTCTATTCTCTCTCTGGTGTTCTGCTCTTTTTTACTGTATTCTATTCTGCAATGTTTTATTGTTATTATGTTTTATCATGTTTGCTTTTCAGGTATGCAATTTTTTATACTTTACCGTTTACTGTGCTTTATTGTTAACCATTTTTTTGTCTTCAGGTACGTCATTCACGACTTTGAGTGGTTATACCAGAATGATGCCTGCAGGTTTAGGTATCATCTTGGTATCATTCTTTTCAGCCAGCGGTCGGCTTTCATGTAAAAGCAATCCTAGTGGCTAATTAGCCTCTAGACTGCTTTTACAAGCAGTGGGAGGGAATGCCCCCCCCCCCCACCGTCTTCCGTGTTTTTCTCTGGCTCTCCTGTCTCAACAGGGAACCTGAGAATGCAGCCGGTGATTCAGCCAGCTGACCATAGAGCTGATCAGAGACCAGAGTGGCTCCAAACATCTCTATGGCCTAAGAAACCGGAAGCTACGAGCATTTTAGGACTTAGATTTCGCCGGATGTAAACAGCGCCATTGGGAAAATGGGAAAGCATTTTATCACACCGATCTTGGTGTGGTCAGATGCTTTGAGGGCAGAGGAGAAATCTAGGGTCTAATAGACCCCAATTTTTTCAAAAAAGAGTACCTGTCACTACCTATTGCTATCATAGGGGATATTTACATTCCCTGAGATAACAATAAAAATGATTTAAAAAAAATATGAAAGGAACAGTTTAAAAATAAGATAAAAAAGCAAAAAAATAATAAAGAAAAAAAAAAAAAAAAAAAAAAAAGCACCCCTGTCCCCCCTGCTCTCGCGCTAAGGCGAACGCAAGCGTCGGTCTGGCGTCAAATGTAAACAGCAATTGCACCATGCATGTGAGGTATCACCGCGAAGGTCAGATCGAGGGCAGTAATTTTAGCAGTAGACCTCCTCTGTAAATCTAAAGTGGTAACCTGTAAAGGCTTTTAAAGGCTTTTAAAAATGTATTAATTTTGTTGCCACTGCACGTTTGTGCGCAATTGTAAAGCATGTCATGTTTGGTATCCATGTACTCGGCCTAAGATCATCTTTTTTATTTCATCAAACATTTGGGCAATATAGTGTGTTTTAGTGCATTAAAATTTAAAAAAGTGTGTTTTTTCCACAAAAAATGCGTTTGAAAAATCGCTGCGCAATTACTGTGTGAAAAAAAAAAATGAAACACCCACCATTTTAATCTGTAGGGCATTTGCTTTAAAATAATATATAATGTTTGGGGGTTCAAAGTAATTTTCTTGCAAAAAAAAATAATTTTTTCATGTAATCAAAAAGTGTCAGAAAGGGCTTTGTCTTCAAGTGGTTAGAAGAGTGGGTGATGTGTGACGTAAGCTTCTAAATGTTGTGCATAAAATGCCAGGACAGTTCAAACCCCCCCAAATGACCCCATTTTGGAAAGTAGACACCCCAAGCTATTTGCTGAGAGGCATGTCGAGTCCATGGAATATTTTATATTGTGACACAAGTTGCGGGAAAGAGACAAATTTTTTTTTTTTTTTTTTTTTTTTTGCACAAAGTTGTCACTAAATGTTATATTGCTCAAACACGCCATGGGGATTTGTGAAATTACACCCCAAAATAAATTCTGTTGCTTCTCCTGAGTACGGGGATACCACATGTGTGGGACTTTTTGGGAGCCTAGCCACGTACGGGACCCCGAAAACCAAGAACCGCCTTCAGGCTTTCTAAGGCCGTAAATTTTTGATTTCACTCTTCACTGCCTATCACAGTTTCGGAGGCCATGGAAAGCCCAGGTGGCACAAAACCCCCCCAAATGACCCCATTTTGGAAAGTAGACACCCCAAGCTATTTGCTGAGAGGTATAGTGAGTATTTTGCAGACCTCACTTTTTGTCACAAGGTTTTGAAAATTGAAAAAAGAAAAAAAAAAAAAATTTTTTCTGGTCTTTCTTCATTTTCAAAAACAAATGAGAGCTGCAAAATACTCACCATGCCTCTCAGCAAATAGCTTGGGGTGTCTACTTTCCAAAATGGGGTCATTTGGGGGGGGTTGTGCCATCTTGGCATTTTATGGCCTTCAAAACTGTGATAGGTAGTGAGGAGTGAAATCAAAAATGTATGCCCTTAGAAATCCTGAAGGTGGTGCTGGGTTTTCGGGGCCCCGTACGCGGCTAGGCTCCCAAAAAGTGCCACACATGTGGTATCCCCGTACTCAGGAGAAGCAGCTGAATGTATTTTGGGGTGCAATTCCACATATGCCCATGGCCTATGTGAGCAATATATCATTTAGTGACAACTTTTTGTAAATTTTTTTTTTTTTTTTTTTTTTTGTCATTATTCAATCACTTGGGACAAAAAAAATAAATATTCAATGGGCTCAACATGCCTCTCAGCAATTTCCTTGGGGTGTCTACTTTCCAAAATTGGGTCATTTGGGGGGGGGTTTGTACTGCCCTGCCATTTTAGCACCTCAAGAAATGACATAGGCAGTCATAAACTAAAAGCTGTGTAAATTCCAGAAAATGTACCCTAGTTTGTAGACGCTATAACTTTTGCGCAAACCAATAAATATACGCTTATTGACATTTTTTTTACCAAAGACATGTGGCCGAATACATTTTGGCCTAAATGTATGACTAAAATTTAGTTTATTGGATTTTTTTTATAACAAAAAGTAGAAAATATCATTTTTTTTCAAAATTTTCAGTCTTTTTCCGTTTATAGCGCAAAAAATAAAAACGGCAGAGGTGATCAAATACCATGAAAAGAAAGCTCTATTTGTGGGAAGAAAAGGACGCAAATTTCGTTTGGGTAGAGCATTGCATGACCGCGCAATTAGCAGTTAAAGCGACGCAGTGCCGAATTGTAAAAAGTGCTCTGGTCAGGAAGGGGGTAAATCCTTCCGGGGCTGAAGTGGTTAAGTTGTCTGCTGTGTTTACACTTTGCTACATGCAGGGAGTGTTGTCTTTTTTTTTAAGAACAGATAAAATTTAAAAAATGGAGTTCTTCTGACTACTTCAATTTTTTGGATGAAAACCGTGCGCAGTAATCATGATGCATCGTGAATCGTGGACCTGATAATCGGAATCGAATCGAATCGTGAGGCCAGTGAAGATGCACACCCCTACTGTACATGGACATACTTTTCAGTAAGCCAACATTTCTGTATTAATTTTTTATTTTTTTTTTATTGGTCTTATGTAATATTCTAATTTTCCGAGATACTGAATTTTGGGATTCGCTAGCTGTAAACCATAATCATCAAAATTAAAAGAACAAAAAATGCTTCAAATATATCACTCTGTGTGTAATGAATCTATATAATATTTGAGTTTCACTTTTTGAATTGAATTGCTGAAATAAATTAAACTTTTGATTATTCTAAATTTTTTTTTTTTTTTTTTTTTTTTAATTCTAATTTTTTGAGATGCACCTGTATATGAAAGTTTGGTTAATCTGTCTGCGGAAATGAGGCCTGTGGATTAGGGACTGTTTAAACATCTTTATTTAGAATATTTTGATAACAGATATCAAGAGTATTCAGACTTTGGATTATTCCAAGAATCTTTATGACTTTAAATGTCGTACCTCCCGGCATGTTAAACAAATTACCATATATACATACTTGACAGCTTTAAAAAAAAAAAAACACATTTTGAAGCCATAAGGTTCCTTATACGCACGGAGGCAGTTTCATTTTCATTAGGGGAAGGAGATAAATGAGCTTGCTAGAATATATTACTATGTCCTGTTTTAGAGGGTGGTGCTTTGTAGCATTTAAAATCTTGTGACCCATTATTATGATGGTCAGTTATACTATTATAGCTGGGGACCGAGTTATGATATTTAGGCATGCCCAAAAAGAGAGCTGCTCTGTGGGGCAGAGAGAAACCAAGGGAAAGTTTGTACTGCTGTATGGTATTTATGTAAACTAGTACCCCTCATCCACTCGACAATTTTGAAAAAAAAAACAATATTTTTTACTTTCTGCTATAATCCAAAAAAAAAAATGTATTCATAAATTTAGGCCAATATGTATTCTTCTACCAATTTTTGGTAAAAAAACAAAACAAAATATTGATTGGTTTGCCCAAAGGTTATCGCGTCTACAAAATAGGGGATAGATTTATGGCATTTTTATTTATTTTTACTAGTAATGGCGATCAGCGATTTTTAGCGGGACTGCGACATTGTGGTGGACAAATCTGACCCCAAGGGACACTTTTTGGGGGACCAGTGCTTAAAAAAAAAAATAATGCACTGATCCCTGTATAAATGACACTGGCAGGGAAGGGGTTAACACCAGTGGTGATCAAGGGGCTTTCCCTCACTGACAGATCATCAGTGTGCCTTGTTTACATCGGCACACCACTGATCTGTGTCTCCACTGAACGATCGTCGGGTCGCGGCAGCCATTGGACCCGCTGATTGTCTCCCACACGCCCCCTCCAAACCATGTGCACAAAATCATGTACAGGTACGTGATTTTGCGTAGCAGGGCCGCCCTGCTGCAGTATATGTACGGTGGGCGGCCTGGAAGTGGTTAATTAGGATTCAGCAGGTTGTCTATCCTTCCCTATCCCAACACAAATCCTTTGCCTCCCCCCTACCAATAAAAATGCTCTTCCCCCTCCAAATTCTTCCTCCACCACAAATCCTTCTTTCCCCCCAAACCCATGTCAAACAACAAATCACCCTGCCAACACAGCACAAATTCTCCCGGTGACTCACGGGTCTGCAGTCCTGTTCGGCTGGCCCCTGGGTGTCAGTTGAGGACAAGCGATAACACATTGGATTTTATGTCGGTTTTAACAATGGCTGTTTATGTTGTCGATATACTACAGTGGGTGTTGTTATTATCTCATACAGTAAAACCTTGGATTGCAAGCATAATTCGTTCCGGAAACATGCTTGTAATCCAAAGCACTTGTATATCAAAGCAAATTTCCCCATAAGAAATAATGGAAACTTAGATGATTTGTTCCACAACCATTTATTCATAAGTCCTTCATTTTATAGTCCATATAAAAAGATTATAGCAATGTGACCAGGTTGTGTAACCATAAAATGTCCATCCACAAATGGAAGCCTCCACAAGGGGATTAGAAGCAAAATCTAGCAGGAGCTACAGAGTATAAAAGAGAAGAGAGGCACCTCTAAGTGTAGCAATATGGTTACATTTATTGAAGGTACAATATTTAGCAACTCACATAATTGATGATTGAAAGAGGCACATCTAAGAATGCAAGCATTCAGGGTAAAGCAGTCCACATAGACCATCCGCCGCACCGCCGGCTCTCACCGCCGTCAGTCTCCAATCGTGACCGAAAAGACTACCCTGCAGTAGAGAGATCTGAAAGCGAGGCGCACAGCATGGAAGGGATGACGTTGATGGCGGTGTGGAGGATGGTCTATGTGGACATCTTTACCCCGGACGCCTGCATACTTAGATGTGCCTGTTTTAATCATCAACCATGTGAGTTGCTAAATGTTGTACCTTCATTAACCACTTCAGCCCCGGAAGGATTTACCCCCTTCCTGACCAGAGCACTTTTTACAATTCGGCACTGCGTCGCTTTAACTGCTAATTGCGCGGTCATGCAATGCTCTACCCAAACGAAATTTGCGTCCTTTTCTTCCCACAAATAGAGCTTTCTTTTGCTGGTATTTGATTACCTCTGCCGTTTTTATTTTTTGCGCTATAAACGGAAAAAGACTGAAAATTTTGAAAAAAAATGATATTTTCTACTTTTTGTTATAAAAAAAATCCAATAAACTAAATTTTAGTCATACATTTAGGCTAAAATGTATTTGGCCACATGTCTTTGGTAAAAAAAATGTCAATAAGCGTATATTTATTGGTTTGCGCAAAAGTTATAGCGTCTACAAACTAGGGTACATTTTCTGGAATTTACACAGCTTTTAGTTTATGACTGCCTATGTCATTTCTTGAGGTGCTAAAATGGCAGGGCAGTACAAACCCCCCCAAATGACCCCATTTTGGAAAGTAGACACCCCAAGGAAATTGCTGAGAGGCATGTTGAGCCCATTGAATATTTATTTTTTTTGTCCCAAGTGATTGAATAATGAAAAAAAAAAAAAAAAAAAAAAAATTTACAAAAAGTTGTCACTAAATGATATATTGCTCACATAGGCCATGGGCTATGTGGAATTGCACCCCAAAATACATTCAGCTGCTTCTCCTGAGTACGGGGATACCACATGTGTGGCACTTTTTGGGAGCCTAGCCGCGTACGGGGCCCCGAAAACCCAGCACCACCTTCAGGATTTCTAAGGGCATACATTTTTGATTTCACTCCTCACTACCTATCACAGTTTTGAAGGCCATAAAATGCCAAGATGGCACAACCCCCCCCCCCCCCAAATGACCCCATTTTGGAAAGTAGACACCCCAAGCTATTTGCTGAGAGGCATGGTGAGTATTTTGCAGCTCTCATTTGTTTTTGAAAATGAAGAAAGACCAGAAAAAAAAAAGTTTTTTTTTCTTTTTTCAATTTTCAAAACCTTGTGACAAAAAGTGAGGTCTGCAAAATACTCACTATACCTCTCAGCAAATAGCTTGGGGTGTCTACTTTCCAAAATTGGGTCATTTGGGGGGGTTTTGTGCCACCTGGGCTTTCCATGGCCTCCGAAACTGTGATAGGCAGTGAAGAGTGAAATCAAAAATTTACGGCCTTAGAAAGCCTGAAGGCGGTGCTTGGTTTTCGGGGTCCCGTACGCGGCTAGGCTCCCAAAAAGTCCCACACATGTGGTATCCCCGTACTCAGGAGAAGCAACAGAATTTATTTTGGGGTGTAATTTCACAAATCCCCATGGCATGTTTGAGCAATATAACATTTAGTGACAACTTTGTGCAAAAAAAAAAAAAAAATTTGTCTCTTTCCCGCAACTTGTGTCACAATATAAAATATTCCATGGACTCGACATGCCTCTCAGCAAATAGCTTGGGGTGTCTACTTTCCAAAATGGGGTCATTTGGGGGGGGGGGTTGAACTGTCCTGGCATTTTATGCACAACATTTAGAAGCTTATGTCACACATCACCCACTCTTCTAACCACTTGAAGACAAAGCCCTTTCTGACACTTTTTGATTACATGAAAAAATTATTTTTTTTTGCAAGAAAATTACTTTGAACCCCCAAACATTATATATTATTTTAAAGCAAATGCCCTACAGATTAAAATGGTGGGTGTTTCTTTTTTTTTTTCACACAGTAATTGCGCAGCGATTTTTCAAACGCATTTTTTGTGGAAAAAACACACTTTTTTAAATTTTAATGCACTAAAACACACTATATTGCCCAAATGTTTGATGAAGTAAAAAAGATGATCTTAGGCCGAGTACATGGATACCAAACATGACATGCTTTACAATTGCGCACAAACGTGCAGTGGCAACAAAATTAATACATTTTTAAAAGCCTTTAAAAGCCTTTACAGGTTACCACTTTAGATTTACAGAGGAGGTCTACTGCTAAAATTACTGCCCTCGATCTGACCTTTGCGGTGATACCTCACATGCATGGTGCAATTGCTGTTTACATTTGACGCCAGACCGACGCTTGCGTTCGCCTTAGCGCGAGAGCAGGGGGGACAGGGGTGCTTTTTTTTTTTTTTTTTTTTTTTCTTTATTATTTTTTTGCTTTTTTATCTTATTTTTAAACTGTTCCTTTCATATTTTTTTTTAAATCATTTTTATTGTTATCTCAGGGAATGTAAATATCCCCTATGATAGCAATAGGTAGTGACAGGTACTCTTTTTTGAAAAAATTGGGGTCTATTAGACCCTAGATTTCTCCTCTGCCCTCAAAGCATCTGACCACACCAAGATCGGTGTGATAAAATGCTTTCCCAATTTCCCAATGGCGCTGTTTACATCCGGCGAAATCTAAGTCCTAAAATGCTCGTAGCTTCCGGTTTCTTAGGCCATAGAGATGTTTGGAGCCACTCTGGTCTCTGATCAGCTCTATGGTCAGCTGGCTGAATCACCGGCTGCATTCTCAGGTTCCCTGTTGAGACAGGAGAGCCAGAGAAAAACACGGAAGACGGTGGGGGGGGGGGGCATTCCCTCCCACTGCTTGTAAAAGCAGTCTAGAGGCTAATTAGCCGCTAGGATTGCTTTTACATGAAAGCCGACCACTGGCTGAAAAGAATGATACCAAGATGATACCTAAACCTGCAGGCATCATTCTGGTATAACCACTCAAAGTCGTGAATGGCGTACCTGAAGACAAAAAAAATGGTTAACAATAAAGCACAGTAAACGGTAAAGTATAAAAAATTGCATACCTGAAAAGCAAACATGATAAAACATAATAACAATAAAACATTGCAGAATAGAATACAGTAAAAAAGAGCAGAACACCAGAGAGAGAATAGAGAGAGAGAGAACAATAAAACGACAGCTATTTTTTTTTATTTTTGTTTGTGTTTTTTTTTTTTTTTTTTTTACACTTTTTTTTTGTAACTGTAACTTTTATAACTGTAACCGGTTCCAGGTTCGGGTCTCTCAAAATGCGATGGCATCTTGGGAGACCCTGTGAAAGTGTGCCTAGTCTGTGCAATGCTGTACCCTACGCTAATACTCAACTAGTGAATGGTAGCGTTCAAAACATTCACCAATGCAAAGACCAGGATTATCAGGACAGGAGGGACAATAATAGCGGGTGTCACGTCTATATACGCGCTTGCTGCAGACACATCTTTTTTGGGGGGGTTCGTTGGGTAGGGGTACTCGGGAGGACATATAAATGCTTCTCATGCAGCCGACTGCATTTGGTTGGGGATGTGAATGGGGGAAATACGGGCGCTGCAGAAGTGGTGGGTTCCCAATTAGGATTGGCGAATGCAGCAGGAAGGGCATTATGGGCACGACGGGCCTGTGTTTGTCTTTTTGGTGGCAGCGGGACACTACTTGTGCTTGCCACCTCACCAGCTTGAACTGCACTTATGGGACTCGCCACGTCACCAAGTGTTACTGCAGTGCTGGTATGACTACGACCGGGGTGTACTAGGCCGCTGGCGCTTGCCAGTTCACCAAAACGCTACAAAAAAAAGTGACAGTGATCGATCGATACTGCACTTGGGTGGGCTGGGCTGGGCCGGGCGGAGGGGCAAAACGCAGGTGCTAGCAGGTATCTGGGCTGATCCCACTAACACTGCGTTTTTGGGAACCCTAAACTGCTGGGGACGCTAGTATAGATCTGATCGGATCAGATATTGATCCGATCAGATACTATACCACTAAGGGAGGTGTACGGTGCGTGCGTGGGTGTTAGTGGTACTGGCGCTAATCTGACGCTGCTTGGGGCTGGTGCTTGCCAGTTCACCAAAATGCTACCAAAAAAACTGTTAGCGATCGCAGGGATCAGGCCTGACTCTGCGAACGCTGCAGTTATGCGTTTAGTGTTTTGTAAGTGACAGTGATCGATCGATACTGCACTTGGGTGGGCTGGGCGGAGGGGCAAAACGCAGGTGCTAGCAGGTATCTGGGCTGATCCCGCTAACACTGCGTTTTTGGGAACCCTAAACTGCTGGGGACGCTAGTATAGATCTGATCGGATCAGATATTGATGCGTTCAGATACTATACCACTAAGGGAGGTGTACGGTGCGTGTACGGTGCGTGCGTGGGTGTTCGCGGTACTGGCGCTAATCTGACGCTGCCTGGGGCGACGCATATCACCGCCGGGCGATCAGGGGGCTAAACCTTTATTCGGTAATAAACGGCGGGTGCCCTGACACTAAAAAAAATAAACGAACTAACCAGCGTCACCCGTAACAGTTATACGGTGATCAGTGGTGAAAGGGTTAACTAGGGGGCAATCAAGGGGTTAAAACATTTATTAGGTAGTATATGGGGGTCCCTGTCGCTATAAAACGCTGACAGCGAACCTAAATATTTACGTTCCTAACTAGCGTCACCAGCGACACTAATACAGCGATCAGAAAAATGATCGCTTAGCGACACTGGTGACAGGGGGTGATCAAGGGGTTAAAACTTTATTAGGGGGGGTTAGGGGGGTACCCTAGACCTACAGGGGGGTAATACTAACTGTCCTACCACTGCTAACTGTCACAAACTGACACTATGCAGTAATCAGGAAAAAAACAAAACAAAACAAAAAAACCTGCTTGGTGTCAGTTTGTGACGGGGGGGGGATCGGGGGGCGATCGGGGGGGGATCGGGGGTGTTTAGTGTGCCTGGCATGTTCTACTGTGTTGTGTGTGAGTGTTGGTGCACTTACATGTCTTCTCTCCTCGGTGCTGGAACGGAAACTGGCCAGCCGAGGAGAGATGACATCACATCCTCTGCCTCTGTGTACTATACAGAGGCAGGGGATGTTTCTCATTGGCTGGGAGCGATCGCGAGGGGGGGGCCACGATCAGATGGCCTCCCCCTCGTCTCTCAACTCTCCCAGCCAAACGCCGACCGCCGATGGCACCGGGGGGGGGTCCGATCGGACCCCCCGCCCGCGGTAAGGCAATCACGTACCAGGTACGTGATTTTGCCTGCCCGTGCCTCTCTGCTCACGTATATATGCGTGAGGCGGTCGGCAAGTGGTTAAATGTTACCATATACTGCTACACTTAGAGGCGCCTCTCTTCACTTTTTTACTCAGTTGACATGACGCTACTTGTATATCAAGACATCGCTTCTATATCAAGTCAAAATTTAGTTAAAAATTTTGCTCATCTTGCAAAACATTCTCAAACCAAGTTACTCTCAAACCAATGTTTTACTGTATCCAGTAACACTAATTCATATACAAGATATACATGTAACTAATATTATTGAGAGGTGTTTAATGATTGTTTTTATTTTAGAACTCATATTTCTACCTTAAGTACATCCCTGAAGAAAAAAAAGAAATTGCTTTTCGAAACGCATTGTATGTTTTATGTTAATAGTTTTATTTAAACATCCGTCGCAATGTGCGTTACATAGTTAGTCAGGTTGAAAAAAAAACACCTCTGGAGGGAGTCTATTCCACATTTTCACAGCTCTTACTGTGAAGAAAACTTTCCCTATTTGGAGATTAATTCTTTTTTGCTCCAGACGTAAAGAGTGCACCCTTATCCTCTATGATGGCCTTAAAGTGAATAACCCAACACCAAGTTCAATATATGGACCAATTATGTATTTATACATGTTGATCATATCCCCCCCTTAATTTCCTCTTCTCAAGAGAGAATAAATTCAGTTCCTCCAATCTTTCCTCATAGCTGAGCTCCTCCATGCCTCTTATCAGTTTGGTTGCCCTTCTCTGCACTCTCTCTAGTTCCCTGATATCCCCACCCTCCTATTGACACCTTCCAATGGTCCACTCACCCCAAAGCATTGTGAAAAAAATAAATACAAAAATAAATTGTAAAAAATATAAAAAAAATAAAATACAATACAAAAAAATCCAGACACTGTGCATTGCTCTACTGACACCATCTACTGGCCCCCAAAAAGCACTTTGAAAAAAAAAAAAAAAATTAAATTAAATAATACAAATAAAGAACTACTGACACCATCCTGCACATACTACCCACCGCCATACAATCGGTACTCCTCACATACTACCCACCGCCATACACTCTGCACTTCTCTCCTGCACATACTACCCACCTCCATATACTCCTCTCCTGCACATACTAGCTGCCACCATACACTTCATACACCTCTTCACTTACTACCTACTGCCATACACTCCATACTCCTCTTCTGCACATACTACCCACCGCTGTACACTACACTACACTGCACATACTAGCTGCCTTCAAGATTGCTAACTAGTAGCTATTTACCCAGCACTTTGATGTTTTTATAGAAATACAAATACAGTTCACTCTATAATACAAAGCCAACCTGCTATCAATGATGGGCAGTCCACAAATAACATACAGTACTGTATACTGTGCAATGGTCAGTATCCACTGACATTCATAAGCTTTTATCCCTTGGATGGGGTATACCTGGAGCGTTTCAGTATTTGAACAACTCCAAGAAAAATATTTAAATTGTTCTTAAACAACCCTTAAAGCGAAACTAAATACTCTTATTCTTAGCCTCGGTTTGATTTTGCACTTGCCATGGTTCTGCACATGTGATCAGTTATGGCAGCAGCTATTTGATGGCTTGACAGTTCAGTTGAGAGCACAAGCACCTGTGACAGATATTCACAACATGACTTGAATATAACGGTTTTGGAAAACCAATCAATGGGTTTAGTTCCGCTTTAATTTCGGAAGTCTTCTAGATGGATCACCTCCTTCTTCCCACTGCAACAGTGGGGTGTGATCTTTATTAATACAGAAAGCAGTATGATGAAATATTATCAGTGCTGCACTCTCCAGTATTGTTCTGTGAGCCCAGGATCACATGATGTACCCTCAAGAGGCATTCCCATAACAGCTTTGGCTTACAGGAAATGGGTTAAATGATGTTGGTCATCAGTCAGCCTGGAAAAGGAGTGGTGCTGAGCCTCAGAGTGGTGAGTCTGCTGCGAACAGCATCAGAAGAAGCTGTTTTTTTATTTAACATTTTTTTTCAAGCCTGCGGTGTGATGTGCAAAAATGAAACACCAGTGTGAACCAAAAAAAGTGCACTAGGGTGTCATATGGTCACCCTAGTAAAGGCTCTTCCCTGAGCTCCCGAAGTGCAATATTCCTGAAGAGAGTCCACCTAGCCAAAAGGTCCAGCAGGTCACACATCCTCCCCCTAGACTTCAGGGTGAGCCTGAACACCCAAACCCTACCGGCGACACACGTGGCGAGCAATAAATAGGTGAAAAAAGGTGCCAGTGTATATACAATGGCCTAGGCCTTGTGATCTGGTAACAAAAATTGCCCCAGTCTCGGTCAAAGGACTATGAGGCAATGTGCAGAAAAAAAAATACAAATTGGTGTTGTGGCCTGGTGCCTGTTCTCACACTAGGGTCCCAACCCCATAGTGATACTCAGAACATTTCTGGGTAGCCACTCCCAGGGGGTGCTTAATGCTTCATGCTCTCTGCCTTCCCAACCCCTGCCCAAACAAGGTAGCACCACTCAAATCAGGATACACTGGGTGCCTTGAGCACTTGATAGAGATTTCTTTCCACAAGGAAGGTCCCGCAGAACCCCATCACACAAGCAGGGATACTATACAGCCAGCCACCCGAGTCAAAAGATGATGAATGATGGTGGAGCACCCCTACTGGACGCTGATAAGGACAGATACTACACTTGACCCTAGCCAAAAGGCAGAGAAACAATTTATCGTGTATCTAAGTGCAACTTTTTTTTGTTTTAGTTTTGGATTTAATAGGCAAGTGTTCGAAAGAACCTTGCAGGTTATAAATTGGCAGTCTGTGTTCCTCTGATTAAAATCACCCTCTCCATTTGTCTTGGTGACCATTGTCACCAGGAGTTCTTTCCTATCTGCACTCTAACCAAAATTTAAAAAATGGCTTTGGCGATACTTTGAGCGCTTACTTTATTTTGAATTGTATTTGGGTCAGCACAAGAGATAGAATGCATCCTGTGTATTAGTGCAGTGAATAACCACATTACCACTAGGTGGCAGTTAACTTCAAATATTCGGCTTTGCAATGACTTCATGTTCACAAGGAGGATGATTTACATAAACTGGTGCAAAAGTGGAATAATTCCCCATTGCAATCACATATTTGAAGGTGGGTTGAATGCTCCCTGGATCTTGCCTTTCTCTCTCAAGCATGGGAACTACTGGGCTTCTCAGAGCCAACTCTGTTGTATGTTTTGCCCTTTATGCAAGGAGCATTGTGGTGCTTTTACTTTGTTCCGAGCATTTCCCCAAGAGGGTAAACCTGGAGATGCAGCCATACACCTTTGGTGGCAAGGAGTGTTGCGACATATGTTGAATTTTGGAGCTGCCTGGATGTAACCATAGGTGTGCACAGCCTATTGCATCAGGCTTTGCACACCAAAGCTCAAACACATATGTGTGTGCATGTGTATATATACTGACGATGTCAGTAGAGCAGCAGATGGTGTCATTAGGGCAGAGAGTGGTGTAAATCATTTTTATCATTTTATTTTTTACAATTTTACAATTTTTTTTAAGGAGCCCTGTTAGGGAGCTTTGGTGAAATATCAGGAGTCTAAACAGAGGGAATCTGTGCCACACAGGGCGATTAGGGTGTGCCCAGGCACACACCTATGGAGGTAACCAATTCTCTGAGTCTAATTAAAGGTGTGTGTGTGTGTGCGCATTTCCCGCCATTTCATCAAACATTCCACATCTACCATGATTATGGGACGTTAGGGTTGCACCAATACCACTTTTTTAAGACCGAGTACAAGTACCGATACTTTATGTTCCAGTACTCACCAATACTTTTTTTTAATGTCATGCGACAGTGGCAATAATATGCAGCACTGATGAGGGGTTATATATATCACACACAGTTGTGCTCATAAGTTTACATGCCCTGGCAGAATTTATGATTTCTTGGCCATTTTTCAGAGAATATAAATGATAGCACAAAAACTTTTCTTTCACTCATGCTTAGTGTTTGGCTGAAGCCATTTATTATCAATCAACTGTGTTTACTCTTTTTAAAATCAGAATGACAACAGAAACTACCCAAATGACCCCGATCAAAAGTTTACATACCCCAGTTCTTAATACCGTGTATTGCCCCCTTTAACCGCTTCAGCCCCAGAAGATTTTACCCCCTTCCTGACAAGAGCACTTTTTGCGATTCAGCACTGCGTCACTTTAACTGACAATTGCGTGGTCGTGCGACGTTGCACCCAAACAAAATTGACGTCCTTTTTTTTCCCCCACAAATAGAGCACCTCTGCGATTTTTATTTTTTCCGCTGAAAACAAAAAAAGAGCGCAATTTTGAAAAGAAAAGCAATATTTTTTACTTTTTGATATAATAAATATCCCTCAAAAATATATAAAAAGAAAAACTAATTTTTTCCTCAGTTTAGGCCGATATGTATTCTTCTACATATTTTTGGGAAAAAAAAAAAAAAATTTGCAATAAGCGTTTATTGATTGGTTTGCGCAAAAGTTATAGCGTCTACAAAATAAGGGATAGTTTTATGGCATTTTTATTATTATTTTTTTTTTTTTTTTTATTAGGAATTGTGGCGATCTGCGATTTTTATCGTGACTGCGACATTATAGCGGACACATCGAACACTATTTTGGGACCATTGTCATTTATACAGCGATCAGTGCTATAAAAATGCACTAATTACTGTGTAAATGACACTGGCAGGGAAGGGGTTAAACACTAGTGGGCAATCAAGGGGTTAAGTCTGTCCTAGGGAGTGATTCTAACTGGGGGGGGCTTCAACTCACATGACAGTGATCACTGCTCCTGATACCAGGGCATAACGGGGAAATGCCTTGTTTACATAGGCATCTCCCTGTTCTGTGGATCCGTGACATGATCGCAGGAGACCGGCGGACATCGAGTCTGGGTCCCGCGGGCACGGTCACGCTGTATAATAAATATATATATATATATATATATATATATATATATATTAGCAGTGTTCAAACTCTAATCAAGAAGTGGAAAATGAGGGGTTCTGTTTAAACCAAACCATGGTCAGGTAGACCAACTAAAATTTCAGCCACAACTGCCAGGAAAATTGTTCGAGATGCAAAGAAAAACCCACAAATAACTTCCGGTGAAATACAGGACTCTCTGAAAACCATGTGGTGTGGCTGTTTCAGGATGCACAATAAGGAGGCACTTGAAGAACGATGGCCTGCATGGTCGAGTCGCCAGAAGAAAGACATTACTACACAAATGCCACAAAGTATCCCGCTTACAATACGCCAAACAGTACAGCGATAAGCCTCAATGCTTCTGGCACAAAGTCATTTGGAGTGATGAGATCAAAATTGAGCTTTTTGGCCACAAGCATAAACGCTACATTTGGAAAGGAGTCAACAAGGCCTATGATAAAAGGGTACACCATTCCTACTGTGAAACACAGAGGTGGATCGCTGATGTTTTGGGGATTTGTGAGCTACAAAGGCACAGGAAATTTGGTCAAAATTGATGGTAAGATGAATGCAGTATGTTATCAAAAAATACTGGAGGAACATTTGAATTCATCAGTCGGGAAGCTGCGCATAGGGCATACTTGGACATTACAACATGACAATGATCTAAAACACAGGGCCAAGTCGACCCGTCATTGGCTACAGCAGAATGAAGTGAAGGTTCTGAAGTGGCCATCTCAGTCTCCTGACCTCAATATCATTGAGCCACTCTGGGGACATCTCAAACATGCAGTTCATGCAAGACAGCCCAAGAATTTACAGGAACTGGAGGCTTTTTGACAAGAGGAATGGGCAGCTTTACCATCTGAGAAGATAAAGAGCCTCATCCACAAATACGACAAAAGACTTCAAGCTGTCATTGATGTTAAAGGGGGCAATACGCGGTATTAAGAACTGGGGTATGAAACTTTTGATCAGGGTCATTTGGGTAGCTTCTGTTATCATTCTGATTTTAAAAAGAGTAAACACAGTAAATGACTTCAGCCAAACACTAAGCATGAGTGGTAACTCAAAAACTTTTCTTTCATTAATATTCTCTGAAAAATGGCCAAGAAATCATAAATTCTGCCAGGGTATGTAAATTTATGAGCACAACTGTGTGTGTATGTGTGAGGTGGAATGTTTGATGAAATGGCAGGAAGACACACACAGTACCATCTTAAGAGCATTATAGGCCCCCGGGCAATACAGTGCACTGGGGCCCAGTCTACACAATCACGCACGATTGCCCATCAAATGCAGCTTTACTGTGCCATGAATGCAGCCTCACTGTGCCCACCATTGCAAGCTCACAGTGCCCATGAATGCACTCTCACAGTGCCCACCATTGCAGCCTCACTGTGCCCACAATTGCACCCTCATTGTGCCCATGAATGCAGCATCACTGTGCCAATTAATACAGACTCACCATCGCCTGGTAACACATACACAGCGGGCATCTCCTCCTGTGTATCATGGAGCTGGCTGGGTCTGTGTTTGGCGGCCGTGCTGTAACAAGGTCCCATCCCCTTAGACCGGCTTGTGTGATAGGCGGAACACTGATTCAATCTACTATTACACAAGCCGGTCTAGGGGGATGGGACCTTGTTACAGCGCGGCCACTGAACACAGACTCAGCCAGCTCCGTGAGACACAGGAGGAGGAGGAGAGAGGGAAATAGCGGAGCGCTGCAGCCGCAACTCAAAGCGGCCCAAGGGCAGGCGGCCTACCGGGAAATTTCCCGGTATCCTGGTAGGCCAGTCCAGCCCTGGGGTCGCTGGGCAGGTGGGGTCCCCGGCAACTGCCCAGCGTGCCCATGCGAAAAGACGGCCCTGCACACACACACACACCTTTAATTAAACTCAGAGAATTGGTTACATCCATAGGTGTGCGCCTGGGCACACCCTAATCACCCTGTGTGGCACATATTCCCTCTGTTTAGACTCCTGATATTTCACCAAAGCTCCCTAAAAAAAAAAAATTGTTAAAAATAAAAACTACTTACACTAGTCTCTGCCCTAATGACACAGTCTGCTGCTCTACTGACATCGTCAGTATATATACACATGCACACACATATGTGTTTAAGCTTTGGGGTGCACACCCTAATGCAATAGGCTGTGCATACCTGTGTGTAATTATATATATTTATATATATTTTTTTAGAATTGTATTTTTTACAGTACATTTTTTACAGTTTATATTGTTTTTGGTTTTTTTTGTTTTTTTTTTTACAATGCTTTTTTTTGGGGGGGTGGATGGTGTCTGTTTTTTTTTTAACAATGTAACTTTTAAATATTTCTTACAATTCTTTCCTTTTTTTATTGTTATTATTTCATCAGCCCTGTTGGGGGGCTTTGGTGAGATATCAGGGGTCTAAATAGACCTCTGACATCTCCCCTTTGATACCGAGAAAGGAATTGAGGGCACAGATTCCCAAGTCCCTTTCTCTGCAGCCTCAGCTGCACTGAAGATGAATGGACAGGAGACAGAGGCTCCTGTTCTTTCATAAACTGAAGTATCGTAAACAGTTTACGATGCTCAGATATGAATGGACAGAGTTAGTGACTGCGCATTCAGAAAAGGAAGGAGCCGGTAAATGACAGATTTACCGACTCTTTCCTCCGTTCTCCATCCTGACAGATCCGGGACACTGGGGGACCGGAGGAGGCCACGGAGGGGAACCGGAGTACACAGGGGACAGTCGGGGGTGATGGTTGCGGCGGTGGGGGCAGTTACAAGCACCCATCTCCCTGTATAGATTTCAATAAAGCAGCTGAAAGCTGAGGGGGGAGGGGCGAGAGGAGGAGGAGGAGGAGGAGAAGCGGCTGTTAGCTGCTTTATTGAAATCTATACAGGGAGATCGGTGCTTGTAACTGCCCGCACCGATCATCCCCAATTGTCCAGGTATCGGGTCAAGCATCGGAACATGTTTACGAATACAAGTACTCGTGCAAATGCTAGGTATCGGTGCAGCCCTAGTGAGGAACCTCAATGGAAACAAAACCATTGAAGCAAAGGGTGCTGGTACCACTGCTTTTAGAAGCAAGCCTAAGTCCCACAAAAGGGACAAGGATTTCCTGGGGGGTCAAATACGGATTGTCACCTGCAAGAAGGATCTGCTAACTGGCTTTTCCACCCATCTGCAGCCTGTGAAAGATAAGGTAGAGCAGTGTTTCTCAACTCCAGTCCTCAAGGCGCCCCAACAGGTCATGTTTTCAGGATTTCCCTCAGATGAAACAGCTGTGGTAATTACTAAGGCAGAGACACTGATCAAATCATCTGTGAAAAATAATGGGAAGCCTGAAAACATGACCTGTTGGGGCGCCTTGAGGACTGGAGTTGAGAAACACTGAGGTAGAGATCTGTACCTTAAATGGAGTTGTATACCAGACCAACCTCTAGCGTTGACTGTAAAAAGTCCAGGATATTGGCTAGAGCAGGGGACACAGAAGAAAAATCTTTTAATGAGCAAACAAAGCAAACTTCCTTTCATATATAGCGTTCATGGATGATCTTCTGGCTTTCGCCAAGGTCTGAACCACCTCGGATAAGAATCTTTGCACCAATAGTCTGGCCTATTCCATAGCCAGGCTAATAAAAGTAGTCTCACTGGATTGGGGTGCTGTAACTGACCTTGCCATAAAAGATTTCACTTGACCAGAAACGAGGTTGATGGTGCCGATGACATTGGGGAAGTAGCGAAAGCTAAGGCCTTCTCGGTAGGTGGAAAGCACCTGTATAGTATGAACTTGTTCTGTCCAAATTTTCAGGAGCACCTTCAGAAGCATTCAAGGACACCGGATAGAGGCAAAGATCAAACAGAAAATCTCATGGAACTGTGAATCTGTTTTGTATGATGGTGTCTTTGCATTAATACCGTGTTGCAAATATCAGGAACTGCGTGTTCAGAGTCTCCCTGGGAACTTCTGCTGGAAAGCCCCATAGGGCCAATATTGGTTGGAGGCACTCATTGGAAAATAGTCTGCCTAACTGATCAGTTAGTTGATTCCGATTTCCTGGCAAGAAGACCAATTCTAACTGCCTGTAAGTGTCTCTCTGCCCAGCGAAACGTTTCTGTTGCAAGATGTAACAGGAAAAGACTTTTGGTGTTCCCTTGGCAGGCAACGTAGGCTACTGCTGTCTTGTTATCAATCATCTTCACTCAGGCCCCTGAAGAAGATCCTGAAAGGCATGCAATGCTAGAAAAGATGCCTTCCATTCATGATAGTTGGGGAGTCTGCATTCCACCACGCTCCAATGGCCTTGCACCTGTCTCATCAGACTGTAGACTCCCCAGCCCCGAAGACTGGCATCTGCCATCAGAAGCTTTGTATATATTATGAAATGCCGTGCTATTTTAAAACTGTAACCAATACATATATGGTAATAATGGGATAAAGTGACAATAGTGCAATAAAGTGCTAATCCTGTGAAACAAACTGACATGATTAAATCACAACTTCCATACAGTGATGATAACCATAAATAATAAACTTGATAAAGTGACAGTAGTGCAATAAAGTGCTATTATTATTATGCTATGTTATTAACTTTAGCCAGTTATCATTTATGGTTATCATCACTGTATGGAAGTTGTGATTTATTCATGTCAGTTTGATTCATGTGATTAGCACTTTATTGCACTATTGTCACTTTATCCAGTTATTACCATATACGTATAGTTTACAGTTTTAAGATAGCGCAACATTTCATAATATATACACTGGTTTTGCATGAATTTATGGGAAGTGATCAATGCCAGCAGCTGTCCACATAGTATCATCTTTTTTTTTGAGTGGTAGCTCGCAAGATTTCTTTAGATTGCCATCAGAACCATCCCATCTCCTGGGCTGAGAGGTATGCCCTGAAAGAGGCACAGTGACAATGTCCAAAATTCCAGTTCTTGCTGAATTCGTGCAGGCACAAAGATTCTCTGATCTATAGACAGCCCATCCCATTGACTGAGGAAGGTATACCCCTTGAAATTTTCCACATTTTGTCATGTTACAACTCAAAACGTAAATGTATTTTTATTGTGATTGATTGCATGTGATAGACCAACACAAAGTGGCACATAATTGTGAAATGGAAGGAAAATGATGCAAACTGGTTTTCAGATATTTTTTTTTTTTTTTACAAATAAAGAGCTGAAAAGTGTGGCGTGCATTTGTATTCAGTCCCCTTCACTCTGATACCCCTAACTAAAATCTAGCGAAACCAATTGCTTTCAGAAGTCACCTAATTAGTGAGTCCACCTGTGTAATTTAATCTCAGTATAAATACAGCTGTTCTGTGAAGTCCTCAGCAGTTTGTTAGAAAACCTTAGTAAACAAACAGCATCATGGAAGCCAAGGAACATACCAGATAGGTCAGGGATAAAGTTGGAGGAGTTTAAAGCAGGGTTAAATAATAAAAAAATGTATCCCAAGCTTGAACATCTCATGGAGCACTCTTCAATCCATCATCCGAAATGGAAAGGAGTATGGCACAATTGCAAACCACATGGCCGTCCACCTAAACTGACAGGCCGTCCAAGGAGAGCATTAATCAGAGAAGCAGCCAAGAGGCCCATGGTAACTCAGGAGGAGCTGCAGAGATCCACAACTCAGGTGGGAAAATATGTCCATAAGACAACTTAGACTGGGTTCACACCTATGCTAATTGGCTGCGGGTTCACATGTCTCCAGGGCGGCTGTGGAGTGCACTGCACAGAAACACTGTGCGTTTTGGCTTCGTTTCAGGGCTGAATTCAGCCAAAGATTCTGCCCTGATTCGTCGCTGAAACAGAGAACAGGGACGGACAGCGTTGCTTTGCAATCCGCGGCCGGTTTAGGTGTGAACCGAGCCTTAGTAATGCACTCCATAAAATATGGCCTTTATGGAAGAGTGGCAAGAAGAAAGCCACTGTAACAGAAAGAAAGCCATAAGAAGTCCCATTTGCAGTTTGCGAGAAGCCATGTGGGGGACACAGCAAACACGTGGAAGAAGATGCTCTGGTCAGATGGGACCAAAATTGAACTTTTTGGCCTAAAAGTAAAACGCTGTGTGGCAGAAAACTAACACTGCATATCACGCTGAACACATCATCCCCACTGTGAATCATGGTGGTGGCAGCATCATGCTGTGGGAATGCTTTTCTTCAGCAGGGACAGGGAGAAGGTTAGCGTTGATGGGAAGATTAATGGAGCCAAATACAGGGCAATCCACAAAGAAAACCTGTTAGAGTCTGCAAAAGACTTGACTGAGGCGGTGGTTCACCTTCCAGCCAGACAACGACCTTAAGACCCCATTCACACAGGGGCAACACGACTTGCAGGTCGCCTCAGCGAGGCGACCTGCAAACGACTGCCCGGGCGACTTGCAAAACGACTTCTGTATAGAAGTCTATGCAAGTCGCCCCAAGTCGCCCCCGAAGTCGTACAGGAACCTTTTTCTTAGTCGGAGTGACTTGCGTCGCTCCCCTTAGAACGGTTCCATAGCACAGAACGGGAGGCGACTTGTCAGGCGACTAGGTCGCCTGACAAGTCGTCCCTGTGTGAATGGCCTCTAAACATACAGCCAGAGCTACAATAGAATGGTTTAGCTCAAAGCATATTCATGTGTTAGAATGGCCCAGTCAAAGTCCAGACCTAAATCCAATTGAGACTTGAAAATTGCTGTATACGGACGCTCTCCATCCAATCTGACAGAGCTTGATCTATTTTGCAAAAAAGAATGGGCAAATTTTTTACTCTCTAGATGTGCAAAGCTGGTAGATATATCTAAAGAGACTTGCAGCTGAAAATACAGCGAAAAGTGGTTCTACAAAGTATTGACTCCGGGGGGGGGGGGGGGGGGGTTTGAATACAAGTGCATGTCACACTTTTCAGATAATTTCTTATAAAAAAATTTTGAAAATCATTTCCTTCCACTTCACAATTATGTGCCACTTTGTGTTGGTCTATCACATAAAATACATTTGTGGTTGTAACATGGCAAAATGTGGAAAATGTCAAGGGGTATGAATACTTTTTCAAGGCAGCCAGGAAGGATATCTGAAAATGCTATTTGCCTAGTTTTTTAGGTTGGATTCACATATTCTGCTTTCTGAAGTCCTTTTTTTCAGGTTGACGATTCCAAATACTTAATGCAGACAGCCAGTGAATTAGTATTTTAGCAGGTCAGCCATTACTGCCTACATTTTACTCTCAATACAGGTTTCCTTTACAGAAGACCCACTTATGTTTAAAAACCTTCTCTCTCACCTGCTGCTCGTCTATTGTTTACAAAACCGATCATGATTAAAGTGCTTTCGCTTTCCATCATAGTTCTTTGCAACTTTTTTAGGCTGTGTAAAGGTTTCAGTTATGTCTAGAGATAGCGGGCATCTGCAATTTAAGCCTGGTACACACAATGAGATTATCAGACGAATAATAGTCAGTGGTTTATTTATTTATTTTTTTTGGCATGCTAGTCTCATATAGAAAATGAGTTTACTAAAGTGACGAAAATTCTCATAAAATACAATAAAAATTCAGAAGTGATGTAATGTATTGTATTTTTGGATGACAACTGTATTGATTGAATGAAAATACAAGATCATACGAGAAAAGTTTTCGTGCTTGCCCCATCGGATAAACTGTTGTGTTTGGATCTCGAAAGCTGTGTACCAACGCTCAGATTATCGTACGATTTTTTGGTCATGTGTACAGGATATTAGTCAGTACACTTGGTCGTGTAAGGCACCATCTAAAGAAAACTTAGAGGATTATTTTGCACCATAGCAGGTTTGAAGGCCCATGCACCAGACCCCAATAATCAGGGCCACAGATAGGAGGTATATGCATTCCTCCTGTACAGTGCCCGAGCCCAGCAGGGGCTGCCTGCGTCTCTTGGAGAGAGGGAGAGAAACTGGCCCCGCCCTCCTCCAAGTATGTCTGTCCCGCTCGGCTCTTCGTCCCGTCAGCGTGTGATGAATGAACAGCGACCGGGGGGTGATAACGGCGGTGACTGAAGGGTGGCCTGGGGTGACAGCGCACTGACAGAGAGCAGCATCATCCATGGACGAGCAGAGCGCCGAGCACCCCCTCCTTCCGAGAAGGACTGGCTGGAGATGATGAAGGATAGGAGCTTCACTGACCTGGAGGAGAAGCCTGAGGACAGGCCACAAATGTATTAAACTTTACAGTACATTAAATGTCACTGAATATGAACGGTTTAATGCGTTTGCATTGATTTCAGCATGTGCAAAGTGCTCCATGCATGCTAAAATCAATGCAAACTCATTAAACAGTGCATATTCAGGGAAAATTTATGTACTGCAAAGTGCTATAATCCATACGCAATTAATATACAAAAGGCTGTGATGTTGATGAGGCGGCAGTAATAGAGCTGCACTGGTGAAGACTGATGAGGCCACACTGGAGGCGACTGATGAGGCCTGCACTGGTGGCGACTGATGAGGCCTGCACTGATGGGTACTGATATGCTTCTTCTTAATATTGTTAAAGTTGTTGTTAATATTTATTTTTGAATCTTAATTCTGCATAAAAGATTTAACAGTGTAATTTCATGAGATAATTTAAGGTTGGACTTAGGTGTGGGGCAGGGTAGCGGTTGGGTGGGGCAAGTAACTCTTAAGGCCTGGCAAGTGGCTCAGGACTTAAAATTTTGAGGCCTGCTTTGTACATTCACATCAGTCTCTGCCCTCAGCTTACAGTAGGCACTTGATACCCACTTTTAATGTACAGAGAGGAAAAGGTGGAGCCTAAAGAGGAAGGGGAGTGGTTTACAGATGATAGGGCGGGTCTTAAAGAGGAAGGGGTGGGCATAATTAAATTAAGGGGTGCACGAGTTTAGTCAGACCTAGGGCAGCACAAAACCTAAATACACCACTGCCCGCCAACCATGGGGTAAGAGGCCGACATCTCTGCTTTTCTCTCCAGGAATGCCCCTGCCCCTATATGCTGCCCACTGCTCAGACTTGCCACTCCATACTGCCTTCTGTCAGGCACTTACACTAAAATTCACTGCCCTGCACTGTTTTTATACATTGCTCATAGCCTTGTACTGGCAGTACACAGAACTGAGCTTGCGCTGAACTGCCAGTAAGTACTGTGTATGTACATGCACTTTTTTTACTACTACATACTGCTCACTGCATGCCACTCACTGTCCTGCACTTTTTCTACTGCTACATACCACACACACTCCACAGCTATTTCATACTGCTCAATCTCTTCATCCTGTGTTTGCACATTAGCACACTAGCACTGTGCAGGGCCTTGTCAGGTAGAGTGTATAAGACCCCATTATTTCTAAATGCAGCCCTGCCCAGAGTGTATCTTAAAGAAAAAATGCTGTGAATTATCTGTATAACATGTAAAACCACTGACACTTTGCTTTATTGTATGCCTTGTCCAAGAAACATGAGTGCTAGGGAACATTTGTCATATTTGTATATCTAGCAAAAATGCTATCTTATCACATATGCTCACGTTATATGTCATTCAAAAGGAATGCTGAATATTTTTCTCAGCCTTTGGTTTGTATACACCAAATACTTTAGTCATTTTTATCAGCATTGGTTAGTGTGTGACAAATCAAACCTGATGGCTGGTCTTTTATGGAAATCATCTTACCTTAACATAGCCATGTAAAATGCAAAATAATCACAGCTCCCATTACACCACTGCTCTGTCCAGGACCATTTAAAGGAAACCTGGCCAAGAAATACAGGAATGGCCACCATTAACCACTTTTCAAAAACTCTACTTACCTTGCTGTCTTTGCTGATCCAATGGTTTCCCGATTTTGAGTCACACACGCAGAGAAGTCAAAACTGTACATAGATAAATATTACAGCTCAGTGACTTGTACTTTGAGAAGAGAATGGCAAGGGTATGCTACACATTGATGCTGGCAAAGCTTTCTTTAATATATTTTGTGGATTGAGAATGAGAGCACACGTGTCACTGATTGGGGCTATAGTGTTTGGCATGGAGGCACGTGAGGTGGAGCACGTTCACAGTAATGAAAGCACTGTTTATGATGGAGTCATGCGAGTAGGATGATAGCTATTTGTAAATAAGTGATACCAGACAACACAATGAGAATGTGATTTTTTTTTTTTTTTGAGCATACATTTGGAATCATGAAAAGGAATTAATTCAAGATGTGATGAAAATTTCATGGGTAATTCAATTTGACGTGTAGTCAGAAATGCATTTATATATAAAAGAGCATACAGTATCTCACAAAAGTGAGTACACCCCTCACATTTTTGTAAATATTTTATTATATCTTTTCATGTGACAACACTGAAGAAAATGACACTTTGCTACAATGTAAAGTAGTGAGTGCACAGCTTGTATAAGGCCCCTTTCACACTTGTACGACTTGTCCTACAATTTAGGACTGCAAAGGCGCATGATCAGTAGTTCGCCATGATTTCAGCCACTAGCGGGGCGCTTTTACCCCCCTGCTAGCAGCCGAGAAAGGGTTAAAACCGCCCTCAAAGCGCCACGGTATCCCAGCGCTGCCCCATTGATTTCAATGGGGAGGAGCGGTAAACACACCTCTCCTTCACCACTCCAAACAAGCTGCTGGCAGGACTTTTTTCCCATCCTGCCAGCGCAGCGCTCCAGTGTGAAAGCCCTCGGGCTTTCACACTGGAGACAATGCTGCAGCTGTTTGAGGGCAGATTGCAGGCGCTATTTTTAACGCTATAGCGCCTGCAAAAGCCCTCGGTGTGAAAGGGGTCTAAATTTGCTGTCCCCTCAAAATAACTCAACATAGCCATTAATGTCTAAACAACTGGCAACAAAAGTGAGTACACCCCTAAGTGAAAATGACCAAATTGGGCCCAAAGTGTCAATATTTTGTGTGGCCACCATTATTTGCCAGCACTGCCTTAACCCTCTTGGGCATGGAGTTCACCAGAGCTTCACAGGTTGCCACTGGAGTCCTCTTTCACTCCATGATGACATCACGGAGCTGGTGGATGTTGGAGACCTTGCATTCCTTCACCTTCCGTTTGAGGATGCTCCACAGATGCTCAATAGGGTTTAGGTGTGGAGACATGCTTGCCAGTCCATCATCTTTACCCTTAGCTACTTTAGCAAGGAGGTGGTCATCTTGGAGGTGTGTTTGGCGTTATGTTGGAATCCTGCCTTGCAGGCTATGTCCTTAGTATGCTTGTCTTCAGCAAACTGTTTGCAGGCTTTCTTGTACATCATCTTTAGAAGAGGCTTCCTTCTGGAATGACAGCCATGCAGACCAATTCAATGTAGTGTGTGGCGTATGGTCTGAGCACTGACAGGCTGACCCCTTCAACTTCTGCAGCAATGCTGACAGCACTCATACGTCTATTTCCCAAAGACGTGAGAGCGGTAACACCAAATTTCACCAAAAGTCACATGACACTGGGGAGGGAAAATGGCTAATTGGTGCCAATTTGGACATTTTCACTTAGGGGAGTACTCACTTTTGTTGCCAGCGGTTTAGACATTAATGGCTGCGTGTTGAGTTATTTTGAGGGGATAGCAAATTTACATTGTTATACAAGCTGTACACTCATTACTTTACTTTATAGCAAAGTGTAATTTCTTTAGTGTTGTCACATGAAAATATATAATATTTCCAAAAAATGTGAGGGGGTGTACTCACTTGTGAGATACTGTATGTGGTGTGTCCTAAATTTAAGGACCCACTAGAGATAGGGCCCCACTCTGCAAAGGTGAGAGTACATCCAGCACAAAGTGGTGAAATTGCATTTGGTGTGGTGGTACATTTTAATTCTTCTAGAAGCTCAATCCTTTCATTGTTGTTCTGGAAACTTTTTACCTCAAAAAAAGTTCTTCGTAACCCTTCTCCTTGAGCTGAGCTATTCGTTTTCTTGCCTCATCCTCAAAATCTCGATCTAATGTGCATTTTCTTCATATCCTCAAGTACAGTCCATATGGAATGTGAGCACAATATTTGCTTCCAAAATTTTATTTCTTATGGTCTTTTTTCCCCATATAACATAATATATAAAACATATCCAGTAGGTCCTTGCATTTTTATTTTTTTACCAACTCCAAAAAAAGGACAATTAGTCTGAATTCAGTTCCCAGATAAAATGAAAGTTGTATTGAAAACTATGTACTTGTGCTACAAATACCCCCAGCTTATCTACTGGATAAAGACATCATCTATGTACCTATGCCATGACAATACATGGCACGGGTAAACAGGAAGATCCTCTCTGGAGAAGATTTCCTGGGGCCATCTAAGAAGGAACATACTTGGTGATGAAACAAAAAAAAAAAAAAAAAAAAAACACACAATTTGGAACAATCCAAAGTTATGCTACCAAAAAGCCATGTAAACGTCAAGCTTGATTCCATTCCCTTCTACAATCAGACCCTCCCTATTGATTAGAAGGGTGGCCTCCCTAATAGAAGCCTAAGGGTGGGATCAAGCACAATTTGCAGTATAAAAATCAAAACTCGCAAATAAAATTCAGCAGCTTACAGTATATTTCTGGGTCTACTAATGATCGACAGTCTGTTTTCACTAAAGGTTATCTCTTGTTAAAGGATGTGTTCAGTTTATGTTGCCCATGTTCGTGATCGGTTTACTTAAAGAATACGTAAAATCATATCTTCTATTGGACTAAATATGTTAACGTAAAATTCAAAAAAGTTTTAATCTTCAATTCTGCAGGTTCTGTTACACTTCAACAGTCTCCAAATGCTTCTACATTGTCACATACTGCTGGGGGAAACTACAAAATGGTAATGCCAACACCTATTGCACAGGCATGATTCACTATTGTCACCATCAGGAAGCCTACACTGAGCAATAATGTGTAGCTGAAGCGCAGAATATCATTAGCAAAAAGAGGGATGAAAACAAATTACACACATAATGGCAACTGTTATTGACATACAGGACTTTAGCAAATAGAATGTGTGCCGCTTACTTTTAAGATTAGTCAGTGGAAGCCAGGCTGTTCTGTTCCTCTCAAATTACTGAAGCATTCCAAGATTCTTTTTTGGTAAATCGGAGCTGCTAAGGAGTATTGGACACATACACAGCTCCGATTATTTACATAAAATTTCCTTCACATCAAGGACCAATAGGCACTAAACATTTTTCTGAATTTGCACTGTGTTTTTTAGTCAGTTGGAACGCAAACAGAAATTAGAATGTTTCTTCAACAGGGAAAAAAAAAAACACACACACACACACACACAACAAACCAACAAAATTGAAAATGTTTATTGTCAATGTCACAGAAGCAAAAAGTTACATAAAGCAATGTGGGGAAAACAGCAAAAACAGGTAAAAACTTTGATGGTTTTGCAGAGTTGTTGTGGATCCAATAACTGTTCAACTTCCAAAGAGGAGGCGCTTTTTTTATAGTCTACAAAACAACTGCAATGTGCAGTAAAGCAAGTTCACTCCACACACTGCAGCTCAATCAATACAGTAAATGCATCTGCAAATGTGACAAGACACCTTTAGAAGAGCTGAACTCCCAGAGACAGCAGTCTAGGTTGGGCTTGTTCATTGCAGAACAATTAAAATGTGTCCTTAAGAGTTTAGAAAACTGTGAGGTAACAAAATATAAAAAAAAAAAAAAAAAAAGAACTTAAGGTGCTGTTCCAGAAATCACACAGAAATCCAAAGCACCCTATTTCACAATTCAGTCTAAATGTATGGGGATGACTTCTATATACTGAAGAAAAAAAATGTGATGTTGCCCTTAGCCACCAGATAAAAAAAGTTTTAAAAATTCCATACTTGGCACGGGAAAAACAAAAAGGGGATCAGATTTGTTACCAGTAGCAGCACTGTCCCTTTACATGTGGTCACCTTATAAGAATGCTAGCCTGTGCGAACATGTGACTTAGGGAAATGTCCAGATTTAACATATTGATGCCCTTTAGTGAACCGAACAAAAAAACAAAAAAAAACGTAATTTTCGGTCGGTCAATTTAGAACAAACATATCAATTTGAGTGCATGTAAAGTATAGAAATACAAAAATAAATTCAACAGAAATCTTCTGTATTGGGCAAGATTTCTCCCCATGTATGCATCAAATATGCATTAAGACGTGCTAAAATTTCACTAGTGTGAACCTGACGATTTTCATTCAATCAAAATACAAGTCCAAGCAAATGTTTTTTTTCCCCAAGTTTAGGAAGTACTTGGGAAGAGTGCTGCTTTTGGGGGATATTTAGCTTTTGTTTATGTTATTATGACAGTGGCACAGGAAATGAGGGAAGAGTTTTCACTGGAACATGTAGCCATAAAAAGCAATCATAATATGGCAGATGTTATAACCAATGCACATTTTTATTAAAAAGTGGTTTGTAGCAGTCTGTCTCCACTGGAGAAATTTCCCATCACTTACTGTCCTGACAGAAAAGTGCGGGGAAGGTCTCTCAAGCAGGGCCCAGACTACAAAAAATCTCAACAGTGGTTGTGTTTACTCTTACTCTGTCCAAAACTACAAGCTTTAGAGCTGAACTCCAGGCACAAAAACTTTCATCCAGATATATTCATCATAGCTGCAAAAGGTTAAAAAGTCAATTGTGTGCACCAAATGCCTTTGGAAATCCAAACAACACCTTGTAAAAGTAATGACGACATCATGCCTATGCAGAGAGCAGAGCTGTGGGAGGGACCCAGCAACTCTACTCACTACAAGCTGTCCGAAGAAAATTTAGGCAAGTGGGATACAGGGTTGGGAGTAGCAGTGACTGGTCTTATAAAAAGAAACTCCAGCACAGAAGCTAAAGTACAGGAGTTAATTCATGCTACACAAAGGATAGCATGATTCATAAAAGAACATGCTGGATTTCTGCTTTATGCAAGATGTGTGTCTCTCAATACCTTACATTTTACATTCAAGTGAAAAGTCCATGGATATTAAACAGCAAAACAAAACAAATACATAGGATTTCCCCAGCACATTCTAGAATTTTTTTCAGATAAAGGCATGTTGGCCACAGTCACTAGTCCAGGGTCATCTTTGGCATTTCAATCACATTTTTAATATTAGCACTGCATGCCCACAAATATAATTATTTTGAAATGTTTAGGCAATGCTAACATTTCTAGATTCAGGTGTACAAAATTGAGCAATACATATAGAATTGCAGATTGCCCTAAAAAATTAAACAGGGCCATCCATTACAAAAATGTGGTATGCTTCTCTAAATCAGACAAAAAAAAATTATATATACCGTATATAAAACTATAAACTTTGCATGATTTATATTTTAATTTGGCATTTGCTACTCATATTTGATTAAAGATTATTTCTTGATTGTATTTCAACACTGCTTTTAAATTAACATGTATCCAAAGTTGTTAATATAGTCAATTCACTCTAAAAATACTGAATGTTAATTGCCAGGTTTAGTCAAAGCAAAAAAAAAATTTTAAAAAATTCTAATGGATATTCTTTGATATAGGCATAATATATATGTATACTTTATTCAAAAAAACTGATTTTATTTTGTCAAAACTTATTTCATGGATAGAAGAGCTTAATTTTAATGAGAAAAAAAAGTTAAAAAAAAAAAAAATGGGTGAGTGAGCTTACTCCCCTAATAAGGCGACAAGTTACCAGTAACTGTCAGTAGAAAAAGTTATTGCTGCAATTCCCAAACCAGGCCTTTTCTAGCACAGCTTAATCAATAGTATTAAAGCTGCCAGATTTAGTAACAAGAATGGGATAGTTCCATTCTAAAATAGTTTTAATTTGAAGGGAACCTACAGCAGATTCCTCTCTATTTCATTACAAAATCACTCACACGCACTGTATCGCACGCACACACGCAACCCTTCATCTGCTGCATAGAAGATTGTCTCTTTCTGAAGTGCCGCGCCACCCACAGCACAAAGTAAACATGCCATGTAGTTCAGTGATATCATACAAACCCAAGGAAATGGGAATTCATGAATACTCATCAGGAGAAGGCGTTTGTGAAACAAGAGGGGAAAGAGGGTGCTTCTTGAAGTAAGGAAAGATGAAGTGCCTGACACCCAGAAATCAGCACCTTATAAGAAAATAAAGTGGAAGTGAAAGGAGTATGAAATCCCACTCTCTACCTTCTATGCTCCATTCCTTTCGGTATCCAGCTATTAACCACCTGAGCTGCCCACAAGAGCTGCTCTTACCCTTATGAGCAAAATATTTGGACACAGTACAGAACTCTAACAGAAGAGCTTGACAAAGCAGTTCTGGCAGTATGGCTTGTCATTCTGCTCCTTGAAGGTTCCTTTGTTAAGCTGCTTAAGGCAAAAGGCACAGACAAAGTGCTCGGGATGGAACTTCTTCCCCATAGCGGTGATACAACGGCCAGTGATGGGCTTTTGGCAGCCAGAACACAACGATCCACGGCGTTCGTGATAATGAACCTCACAGTATGGCTGCCCGTCGTGTTCAAAGAAACTCCCATTAACAAATGGAGTAAAGCATTCCTGGAAACAAATCACATGATTTATTTAGCTATAAAAACAATTTATGGCAGAAGAGGCAGGAAAGAAAATAGAGGTAAAGAGGTATTTTGATGCACTCGTAAACACCACATCTTGGGGTACAGTACAAAACACAAATTCATTCACAGACCAGGAGTTAGATTCTGCTACCATCAGGTGATTGGACAAGCTTAGCTGAGTCTGCCCACTAGTGTCCCTCATCTAAATCTGCCCATTCTGGGATGCTCCAGTTTTGTTAGCAAGAAAAAAAAAAAAAAAAAAAAATCAGAGCTGCAGCCCAAAAAAAATGAATTTACAGGACAAAGGAATACATTCATAGACCGCTGGATCTCTACAAGTAATAATTTAGGGGATGTCAACAATACAGATAAACAACAAGCTCATAGGTACACAGGTGGAAATGGGCCAAAACAAAAAGGTTGAAAAGCAAAAGGACCATGCTGATGGGGGAAAAAAAAGCTGAAAACGCAACAGCTATCTTTGGGAGAAAGTAAAATATAATTTCGGCGGTGCCTCTGCTCGAAGGGCAGACTATGTGCTGTATAGGTCCCGGAACCTAATCTCAATGGGAGCATGGAAGGGGGTGCAATGACCACCCATACAGGTGGGAGCCCAAAGCAAAGCAATCTAGCTAGGAATGAAAAGGAAAGAGGGACATGGCTGACCCCTATCCTTTAAGGCACAAGTGTCAAACACAAGGGCTGCAAGTCGAAACAAGCCCCCCAGGGCATTTCATGTGGCCCTCACACCTCTCCTGCAGCTGTGGCAACCCCTTCATCTCGTCCCTTCACCTTACCAGCAGTTGGCAGCAGAGAGGAGGATAGAACTCCTCCACCAGATCCTGTGCCTCTCCGTGCAGCCAAACAGTTTCAAGGGACAACAAGAAACTTTACGAAAGTAAGGAGCATTTTGAACTCCAGGCTACCCTATTCCCAAGTGGAAGAGAAGTTCAAGGTAAAAAAAAGTATTTCTGCTCATTTTAAACAGGTGGAATGAATTTTACAAGGATCCTGCAAAAGAATCATCCCTCTTTTTGGAAAGATAGGGCTCGGGACAGTCACAAGGTCTTGCAGGAATCCCAGCAGATGACAAGAGTCATCTGCAGTAGAAGGTTGAACAAGGAGTGCAAAGTTTCAAGAGCTAGAGAGGCTGTAAACGGTTGACCAGACTTGAATGCCTAAGGCAGGACCAGGTCAAAAGTATATATAGAAGGAGGGATGAGTAGGGAATACAGGAAGTGGTCCCTATAAGACCACTACAGAGGATACCAGGAAATTGAATGCCCTTGGGTGATGGGAATCCATAGGCTAAGGAACATGGCTCAGCAAGTTAGGCAAATGCCAAAGCTGCTATGGACCATAGAATAAACCCTAGGAACCGTGGTTTTGCAACCCTTTCCAAAATAATTTGGCAAGAAGTTGCCCTGCACCAAAGTCAAGGCTTAGGAAGGGGCGGAAGCCTAGATACCTTAGCCTCAAACAAGCAAGTTGGCTAACTGCAGCTGTGGATGGGGTAGGAAAGGGTGTGTTGGGACAAGGACAGGATAGTAGGGGCTCTAAAAGCTGTGTAAATAATCTCTCAGGTAGAGGGGATTAGGAACTGGTAACCCGAGAGTAATGAACTACCCCCTGTGCCATCTAAAAGGAGAGTCCACATAAGAGCAAAAAATAAAATAGAAAAACAGGAGTCTGGAAAGACTTTTGTACTTGGACAAAAAACTTCAGTAAAAAACACACTCTCAAAAGAAAATAGGCATAGCCTTTAGGGAGTATGGAGAGCAGCAGCTATCAAGTAATGAATGACAGAATTATTGTGGAGGCCTATACGCACAAACTCCTAAGAAATCCCCTGGTTACCCCAGGGGTTGAGGAAGAACCCCAAAAGACATGGTGAAGGGGACTAGTCAATCTAGTGAATAAGAGAAGGTTTACAGTGATAAGTGGGCACAAGGAGAGAACAACCCACTTTTCTAAAAAGGAAAGAAATTCACTGATAGAGCTATAGACACAGAAGCACAGGAATCTTGCTATAAATTGTCCCAGCCGAGGTAGCCATTGTTTGGACAAGTGCTAAGGTGACAACAGCTGACTATAGGGCAGTACCTGCTAGCACAACAAGTTTTTAGAAGAGTGTCCAAATGTCAATCCACTGAACCCTTAAAAAGAGATGTACCCTCAATAGAGATAGTAGATTCAGCATTCAGTGCAAGAATGGCCAGGTCCACAGTAGAGATGGACCATTTTGTCAAAATCCAATAGGTATAAAAACCTTTCAAATTGTCAAAGATGGCACCAGGCAGCTAACTACACTTGCTCCATCACATTAAGGTAGGAAATTAGTCTTTAAAAGGGAGAAGACGTTAATCACAGAGCAGGTGGGGGTAACTTTGGGGACACCAAGAGGCAGACCCAGCAAAGCCTTTGCCTTGTGTCCAGTTTCCTGCAGGTAGCAGTATATAACCCATGGTCTATGGATTCCTGTGTGCTGTACTATAAAGGCACCTAATAAAAAAAGGATTTTTGTAACAGCTTACCTGTAAAATCATTTTCTTGAAGCAAATCACGGGACACAGAGCCATAGTATTAACTATATGAGTACATAGGCACCTTCAGGTGTTGGGCACTGGTATACCCAATACAGGAAGTTCACATCTTATATAACCCCTCCTCCTACCAGGAGTACCTCAGTTTTTGTAGCAAAGCAATATACCTAAACCCTAGAAAGAGGGGAGGGACCTCTGTGTCCCGTGATGTACTCCAAGAAAAAGTTTTCACAGGTAAGCTGTTATAAAAATCCTATTTTCTTTATCGTACATCACGGGACACAGAGCCATAGTATTAACTATATGGGACGTCCCATAGCAATGCTATTTGAGGGAAGGGAGACACTCCGTAGGGCACCCCCAGACTTGAGGAGCTATACTGCTGCCTGCAGCACATTGCGCCCAAGGGTGATATTCTCATGCCTTCCTACATCCACCTAATAAAACCTAGTGAATGTATGTACTGAAGATCAAGTTGCGGCCTTGCAGATCTGAGCCACGGAGGCCTGGTGACGCACTGCCCAAGAAGCACTAACTGCTCTGGTAGAGAGTGCGCTTTGACTTGAAAAGGTGAAATCTTTCCCCTTAAATCATAAGCCTGAATTATAACTTTCTGAATCTACTTAGCGACAGTGGATTTCGACGCTGCCTGTCCTTTCCTAGGACCTTCTGGAAGCACAAACAAGACATCAGTCTTGTTTGAGCAGTCGTCTTTAAATAGACCTTGACCGCTCTCGCCACATCAAGACAATGTAGTGACTTTTCTTCCCTAGAACATGGTTTTGGAAAAAACTATGGCAGGACAATATGTTGGTTCAGGTGAAAACCTGAGACCACTTTAGGCAGAAAACTTGAAGAAGGACGCAACACGACCCTGTCCTCGTGAACAATCAAATATGGCTCTTTACAAGAAAAAGCAGCTAATTCCGAAACCCTCCTTGCTGATATAGCAACCAAGAACACCAACTTCCTCAGAAGGACTAAGGGAATATGTTGTATCGGTTCAAATGGCTGTTTTTGTAACACTGACAAAACCAAGTTCAAGTCCCAAGGGTTCAAAGGAGGTCTGACTGGCGGATTAAGCCGCATCACCCCTTGCATAAAAACCCGGACCAAAGAATGTGAAGCAAGCGGTCTTTGAAATAAGACCGATAAAGCTGAGATTTGGCCCTTAATAGTACTCAAGGCCAGCTTCATCTCTACCCCTAGGCAAGAATTCTGCCTACGTTATACTTCCGAGGGTGCCAACCCTTGGACTCACACCAGGAAACATAAGCCCTCCAGACTCTATAATATACAGTTCTGGAAGCTGGCTTCCTTGCATTAATCAAGGTAGAGATAACCCACGTTTCTTCAGAATGTGGGCTTCAATAGCCAAGCCGTTAAATTTAGAGTTTGTAAGGAAGGATGGAATATCCACCCCTGTGAGAGTAGGTCTGGCCGCAGTGGAAGGGACCCTGCATCATCCACCGCCATCTTTATGATTTCTACATACCAGGACCTTCTGGGCCATGCCGGGGCTACCAGAATTACCGGCTTTCTTTCCAGCTTGATCCTACAAAGAAGTCATGGCAGCAAATAGGGGGGATTGCATAAATCAGTGAGAACTGATCCCACGGTGTCACCAATGCATCTGTTCCGTATTCGAGTGGATCCCTTGTCCTGGACACAAAGTTGACCAATTTCATGTTGAATCTGGACGCCAGAATATCTACGTCCTGAGTCCCCCATTTTTGGCAAACAGCCCCAAAAATGTCAGGGTGAAGCGACCATTCCGCCGGGAGCAACTGCTGGCGGGTCAAGAAGTCCGCCTGCCAATTTTCTGCTCCCGGAATGAAAACTGCTGATGGGCACGGAACATTCCTACCTGCCCAAGTTAGGATATGGTGGTTCACCTCCCTCTGTGCTGCAAAACTGTTGGTGCCCCCTTGGTGATTGATGTAAGCCACAGCTGTGGCATTGTCGGATTGGATCCTGACAGGACAACTGCCTAACCTGAATGTCCAGGCCTTCAGACTCCAGACCCACTGCTCGCATCTCTAGGATGTTGATGGGCAAGGTCTTTTCGGTTCTTGACCATTGTCCCTGGACAGTTGTCTTTTCTAGCACTGCTCCCCAACCTGAAAGGCTGACCAGATAACTGGTCTGAATGATTTCTGGGTTACTGGGATTCTGGGTTACCAACCACCAACTGAGGCTTTGGGACACCTGCACTGGCAAGTCTAAAGCTTGAATCGTTTTGTTCCAAGCGGACAAGTCTCGAATGGAACTGGGCATAGGGAGCCGCTTCAAATTAAGCCACCATCTTTCCTATCAACCTCACGCAAAGGCAAATGAAGGGATCTCCTTTCAACCTGACCATCTGCACCAGCTCTCTTATGGAGTTGATCTTTGCCTGAGGCAAGAACACCTTTTTCTGGGCTGTGTCTATTATCAGACCCAGGTACTCCAGCCTTTTTAGCAGTTCTAAGGAAGACTTCTTAAGGTTGAGAATCCACCCCAGATTTTCCAAGTATTTGGTTGTAATGCGCGCGCTTTGCTCCAAACGAGCCACCGACTGGTCTATTAACAATAGATCGTCTACGTACGCCAAGACTGTTATGCCTTGAGCCCTTAACCTGGCTAGAGGTGGAGCCAGAACTTTTGTAAACACCCAGGGTGCTGTAGCTAGCCCAAAGGGCAAGGCTACAAACTGAAAATGATGCTGTTCTACCTCTAACCGCAGAAACCTTTGGTGAGCGGGAAATATAGGGACATGCAGATATGCATCCCTGATGTCGATAGATGCCAGAAGTTCTCCTCCTTGCAGGATAGAAACCACCGACCTGATCGACTCCAAGCGAAAAAAAAGAGTGGATCTTCAGGAACGGATTTAGATTTTTTAGATCTAGAATGGGTCTCACATCTCCATTCTGTTTTGGCACTGTAAAGAGGTTTGAATAAAACCCCAAACCTTGGTCTTCTGTGGGGATTTGTATGATCACCCCCTGAGCCAGTAATCGGTTTAGTGCCAGAAACAGAGATTACCTTTTCCCTGAATCTTTGGGAACGTTTGACCTCAGAAAATGAGACGGTGGAAACTCCCGAAACTCTACGTACCGCTTGTACCCTAGAGTTAGCATGGACATGACCCATCTGTCCTGAATTTCCTTTTGCCAGACTTCTGAGAACTGCAGAAGTCTTCCAAGCCACCCTTGCGAGCGGGGGTACCCCTTCATAATGAGGCTTTAGAATTCTGTTTTACAGGTTTTCGGCCCCAGGACTTCTTTTGTGTCTGGGCCTGACCCTGAGGCTTTCCTCTAGACTCTGACAGTGGAGGCCGTCGCCACTGCCTTGAGGCGGATGCCCCTGGCGCAGGAGAAAGTCTGCTTAAATGAAGGGCGTTTATTCCTTCTCTTAACTGGCAAAAGAGTACTTTTCCCCACTTGAAATCTTTTGGATGTATTTGTCCAAATCATCCCCAAATAGCCGATCCCCATGAAAAGGAAACCCAGTCAGGAGCCTTTTGCATGGTGCTGCGGCTAACCAATTTTTTAACCACAGGGTCCTACACATGTGTACTAGCACAAGCGCAAGGCGGGACACCTGGTGCATAGAATCGTTAATGGCGTCTATGGCAAAACATAATGCCTTTGGAAGTTCTGCCAAATCCCGGGCTTGCTGTACAGGAACCTCCTAAGGGTCTAAATTGGTCTTTTAGGGATTGACAGATGCCTATTGCAGCGACTGCAGGCTGAATAACCACACTGCCAAGGAAAAAGAGGATTTTAACTACTGTTCAAACTACTGTTGTACCTGCCAGCCCCTTAATTCCCCCAGGGGGGAAAAGAACATGCTGTTTGCAAACTTTGTTCTAGATGAGGAATCCCCCCGGCATGTGCATTTACTCCCTCTAGTGGAGACTTTAAGGCAAAATTTTACTCATAGAAGAAAAAACCATAGGTGGACTTTTCACAGTTCCTAGGCTTCTTCCCTTACCTTATCCTCGCTGCAGGATACTGCTGAAGACAGACAGATCCAATCTTCACCCATCACGGCGGGCTGTGTTAGCAAACCTTCAAGGACCGGGTCCCTTTTTATTGGGGTTCCACTCCCTTGGACCTGTATTAGGCGAAACCTCGTTCTTCGTATACGAGACCCGGGTACCATCCACTTTGGCCTCAGCAGCACTTTGGATAGATCCGGTCTGTGGAGGCTGTTTAAATCCAGCAAGGATCCCTCCAGCATAGCTCTTCAGAGGACATCTTCACTCGTTGACCAACACCTTAGACACTGGCTAAAAAAAAAACTGAGGTACTCCTGGGAGGAGGGGTTATATAGGGTGTGAACTTCCTGTATCAGGTATACCAATGTCCATCACCTGAAGGTACCCATATAGTTAATACTATGGCTCTGTGTCCCGTGATGTACGATAAAGAAAGAACAGTTTGGCCTGTCCAAAAGGAGAAACATATCCAGCATCACTGCATTGGAATATGGCCAATGTTGTTAGCATAGGTAACACTGACATTCTTCCAGAAGCATCTATACACCAATTTTGGGTCAGGATGAAAATCAAAATGGTACAGAAGTAGATAAAGTGTTTGGATAAAAGTTGTAAGCTTTACATACATTTAACGTAAACCTGTGCTCAGATTAAAAAATGTAACCTGCCCATGCTGATCTCTCCCCCTAAAAATACTCGTTGTCAAGTCTATCAAATGCATTGAACTCCAAAACACTAACCCAGAATTAGCATGCAGATCAGGTGATCAGACTTCATTTTCTTTACAATTGTTCCATGTCAATAACCCAGAATATTGAAGTCAAAGGCACCTTGCGTTTGTAGCAGCAACGCTCCCCTATATTTTTCTCTCAATATAAACTTTCTTTAAAAAGCCTAAAGACCTTTAACAAGAACAGAAATGCAGTCTTGTTAAATGTCAGTGCTATCTTGAGTATGATTAACATGGTGTATAGCCAGCTCTGAGGTGCACTATATTGTCAAAAGCATTGGGACGCCTGCCTTTACACACACATGAACTTTAATTGCATCCCAGTCTTACCCCGTAGGGTTCAATATTGAGTTGGCCCACCCTTTGCAGCTATACCAGCTTCAACTGTTCTGGGAAGGCTGTCCATAAGGTTTAGCAGTGTCTCTATGGGAATGTTTGACCATTATTCCAGAAGCGCATTTGTGAGGTCAGGCACTGGACGAGAAGGCCTAGCTTGCAGTCTTCACTCCAATTTATCCCAAAGGAGTCCTAACCTCAACCCGACAATAACACCTTTTGGATGAATCAGAGCGGAGATTGCAAGCCAGTCCTTCTCATCCACATCAGTGCTTGAACTCACAAATGCACTTCTGGAAGAATGGTCAAACATTCCCATAGACACACTCCTAAACCTTGTTGACAGCCTTCCCTAAAGAGTTGAAGCCGTTATAGCTGCAAAGTGTGGGCCAAGTCAATATTGAGCCCTACGGACTAAGACTGGGATGCCATTAAAGTCCATGTGCGTGGCAGAAGCCCCACTGCTTTTGGTGATATACCTGTATATTTATAATAAAAGATCAGATTGGGGTTACCAGGCATCCTTCATGGCAGGCCCTTTTAATGCCCTGTTGCTTTTCAGACGTCACTGAACTAAACTTTCAACCAAAATACGGGTGGCATAAAAATCTTCGGTCCACACTTAGTAAGTAAACACACGTAGTAAAAAACAGATGCTAAGCTGACCACGCGTTTATATCAATAAGGGGCTGGAAAAGTAAAAAAGTGGCCGGGTTCTGCTACCATGTTTATCACAGAGGGGATATAAGCTAATCACAAAATAATTTCTAACCAGTCAAGTTGATTGGATGTGGCTACCTACCCATCCTTAATGATAAAGGCCATATCATGTTTATGAGCAACTCAGCTCCTTTGTAAAAAGACTAGTTTGCAGCTCACTGAAATCAACATACTTCTAAGTGTCAATCACAAGCCAACTTAAAGTGGATGTAAACCCGATTCATGAAATTTGAGCTGGGCACATCTCTGTGGTGTTTTCTTATCTCTCTTCAAAGCAATATGTCCTGTAGATGTCTCCATCTCAGTTCTCCTGTTATCAGCCTGATAACTCCTGAGAAGTTCTCCATCACATATGATAAAAGCAGCCTGAGTTTTGTGTTGGGGAGGTTGCTATAAATAGATTAGCAGTACCTTGAACAATTCAACAAATAGAGCTGAAAGTCTCTACATATAAGAGGGGGTGTGTGCCTTTCCTCATATCAGCTGTCTTTGCTGTATGCCCAGACTTCACTGCAGTGCTAACCAGGAAGAGAAAATCTCCCAACACAAAGAGCACTTTCTATATAAAAGATGAAGACAGCAGATATACATGCAAATCATATGTAGGGAGATTTGTTTCATCTCTGTGTATCATCTGAGGCTGTTCACTTTACTGGGTATATGTAAGGGTTTACATCCACTTTAAGCTAGTTTCACACCTATGTGCTATGGTAACATGTTTTTTACACATTGCATTAAGGCAGCCCAGTTATTGCACCAAAATCATACCAAACTAGTGCATGCATACATTTTTTAATTCAGTACACCATAATGCATGGCAATTTGTTACTATGCCCTGTGGGGCGCTGTGCGCACACTGGAGAGCCATTAGGAATAAATGACACTGCAGAGCATCAGCAAAAAAAACATGTTCCTGCATTGTACTTATGTGAATAGAGCCTTAGTCTCCTATGTGGTTCAGGCCTAAATCACAGCCAATTGGCAGTTGCTGCACGTTACAGGCAAAAATACTGTGGCTATTTGCAAGTGCTGGCAGATGAGTAGCAAAGGTTCTTACCCTGCAAACAAAGCACTCCGGGTGCCACAAAGTGTTCAGAGCAGATATATAATTCTCCAAGATGGCATGGGTGCATCCACCACATTTGGGGGCAAACATGTCAAAGTAATCCTTACGACAATAGGCCTTACCATCCCTCTCATGGAAGCCTGTGAAATGGAGATATGTTAGAACAAAAACACAAGCATTGTGCATCATTTTATACATTAACACTTTAACTTCTTCCCATCCCGCGTAGTCAAATGACGGCTGCAAGGTGGCTCTCTCATCCTGGGCGGCCATCATATGACGTCCTCGGCTTCCCGGCCACTAAGGGGCGCGTGCCACCAGCCACGTTACTCGGGAGCCGATGCGCGTGCCTGGCGGTCACGATGTCCGCCAGGCACAGAGCAGGGACGTGGATCTGTGTGTGTAAAATGTCCTGTCAGGGGAGAGGAGACCACCCCTGTGTTTCCAGTACAGAGGAACACCGATCGGTCACCTCCCCCAGTCAGTCCCCTACCTCTACCGTTAGAATCACTCACTAGGTAACACATTTAACCCCTTGATCACCCCCTAGTGTTAACCCCTTCCCTGCCAGTGACATTTATACAGTAATCAGTGCATTTTTATAGCACTGTTCGCTGTATTAATGTGAATGGTCACAAAAGAGTGTCAAAACCGTCCGATCTGTCCACCGCAATATCGCAGTCCTGACAAAAATCGCAGATCGCCACCATTACTAGTAAAAAAAAAAAATAATAATAATAATAATAATAAAAATGCCATAAATCTATCCCCTATTTTGTAGGTGCTATTAAACTTTTGCGCAAACCAATCACAATACCCTTAATTCGATTTTTTTTTTTTTACTAAAAATATGAAAAATACATATCGGCCTAAACTGAGGAAGAATTTTTTTTTTTTTTTTTTTTTTTATTGGGATATTTATTATAGCAAAAAGAAAAAAAATAGTGTTTTTTTTCAAAATTGTCAGTCTTTTTTTGTTTATAGCACAAAAAAATAAAAAAAAAAAAAAAAAAAAAAAAAACAGAGGTGATCAAATACCACCAAAAGAAAGCTATTTGTGGGGAAAAAAAATGATCAAAATGTCATATGGGTACGGTGTTGTATGACCGTGTAATTGTCAAAGCGTGACAGCGCTTAAAGGTGAAAATTGGCCTGGGCAGGAAGGGGGTGAAAATGCCTTGTATTGAAGTGGTTAAGAATACACTCAAAGAAATGTACTTCTATACTGTTTTCACAATGCTTTTTAAAAACCACTCCTGGGGTTACTGAAGTATATTACCTTCTGGGCCAAAAAATGCTCCGCACTGTGCACAGAAGAAATGTTCAGGATGCCATGTTCTATCTAATGCAGTCACAACTTTCTATTGAGGAAGAGGATAAAATACAATGTAATAAGCCCAACACAGAATAAAACGCTATGTTCTTTTACAAGCAAAGCACTTACATCCAGTATGGGCCCGTTACAGTAGAAACAGCGTGGGGAGAATAGATTATGATAGTCTTTTTCACAGTAAGGCTGGCCATCTCGTTCAAAGAAGTTGCGTGATCCAATTTCTTCCTGGCAGTGTGTGCATACAAAGTGTTCAGGATGCCAGGTCCTTCCCATAGCTGTGACAACCTGTGCACACAAAAATATTCTCAGCGTCAGCTGAAGGTTCACTAATGAACTTTCCTTTCAACACCAACAAACTATACTCACCTGACCAGCAATCGGCTTCTTGCAAGCTCCACAAACACCCTTAGCCACAGTGGCTACTCCCAGCTTGTTAAGGTCAGACTGCAGGCTGCCCAGCATGTTGTCCAGCTGACTGCCTGGCTTTGGAGCACTGGAAGGGGGAGAGCTAGTCACAGACTTTCCTTGAGCCATGAACTGTAAAAAAAATAAAAAAGGACAAAGTTTGTCATAGAATCATGCTTCTCTTATGCAGTTCCAATTTCAAATTGGATGGACAGGTTGACATTTTAAGTGCGTCACACTCAAAGTATATACCAAAGATGTTTCATTAGCAGTAAGGGACATAGAGGAAGGATTACGATAGTCATAACCATTTATGAAATCCTCATCTTCCTGTGAAGCCCACGAAGGGGAAGGTGGAAGGAAAGGAACCAATGACTGAAGACCAATACAAAAAAAAAAAAGAAAAAAGTGATGACTAAGCCACTGCACAGGATGCTACCCAGCATGCAACTTGACACACCAACTAAACACATGCAGCATTTATGTTAACAATTCTAAAGCAGATATGCCAGCTAGTTTTCAACAAATGTATTTACCAAACTGGTTTGTGAAACTGTACTTTTCCATTACACTAAAAAAGGTCAAAGACCTTGCACAGCAAAATAACCTGCCTTATCGGGAGGAGAAGGGTTCAGAGGAGGACGTGAAGGAAAGACTGCCACGTCAGTGGAAGCAAAAGGAGAGATCATCTGAAAGAAGGACCAAATTGGTCTTATTGAAAAAGCCAACTGACCTATGTTTAAGAGAAAACACTGAAAAACCAACACGGACCCAATTTTCCAAACACAAGACGCACATCCATCACAACATTTTACTAATTTCAGAAAAATATTGTAACCATCAGATGGCCACAATCAACATATATTTACCATGATCACTTAATGTTAACATTTAAATACAATTTGCTTCTTTTTATTATGCCTATAAAATCACAGACAGCAATTAGCAAATTCCTGCCTGAATAGGTGGAAAGAGTGGATGATCATCCGTCTGGCAGCCAACAGAAATGTACGACTTGGGAGCAGGCAGGGTCCTTGAGGGAGCAGATGTGAAGACCCATGGGGCAGGAGGCTCTTCCTGATAGGGAATTTGGGGTACTTCCTGCAGTGGTACTACTCTAGACAAATCCTGATAATCATCGCTATATCTTTTCCAAGAAGGTGGTGGCTGAGGAGGTAGTGTACTCAATGCAGGAGGATGCAAACGAGGGAGAGTGGGGGGTAAAGGAGGTGCAGGAGGAGGAAGAAAAGAGGAGAGTAATGAAGTAGCAGTGGAAGAAGGAACTGGAGTAGAAGGAGGCGGAGGAGGTTGAGCTGGCGATGTAGATTTAGACACAAGTCTGGTTGTCTGTAGTGTGCCAGGTGGAGAAGTAGTGACAGATAATGTCTTTCTCATGAGTTGTGGAGAATCCGGGGGTATAATTATCTAAATAGAAAACAGTGGGATAAATTAGGTCAGAAAAGAAAGAAATTAGGGAACATATGTGTTTTAATTTAAATAAAAAAGAGGTTGATGATGCTGCAAGCATTGCCAAAAGCAACTAACACCACAAACCAACAATCAATTCCAAAACATTTTAGGTAACTTAGCCATCTGAGTCAGCTTGCCCAGTGGCGTTTCAGATATCACAGCCGCGTCTGGATAAAATACTGTCCCCTATATGGGCTTATTCCAAAGATTTCGGGAAGTTGCTCTTTAGTACTGTGACTGTGTCATGATAAATTTCAAAATAATTAACCACAAAAGATTAAAAAAAAAGAGGAACTGTTGCACTTCTATGTGCTTATAAAAAAAAAAAAACTGGTCATGCCAAAAAGTCACTTGCGCATTATATGTGAAAACTGTTGTCAATTTATGTTAACAGGGTGAAAAAATCTCTGAAAAAAAAAAAAAATATGACAACAGACTGAAAAAAATGCTGGCAGTCAAACATTTAAAAATGTGACAATTTAGTGACTTTCAATTGGTCCCAAATCTTCAGTGTGTCCATGCAAAGCATTCTTTAGACAGACACATGCACTAGATGTACCTTCTCCACCCTTTGTTCTGATGTTCGCACATTTTTAGCAGGCCGAGATGTAATAATTACTCCCTCTGTCAGCCAATTATCTTCTGGGCTCTTGCAAGTCTCCTGCTTGTCTATACCAAATCGCCCGTGTAGTTCTTCAATAAGTCGGTCTTGTGAAGGACTCTTGTTATATATAGCTGGTCCAAATTTTCTCCGAGGAGAAAGGTCCCGAGACATTGGATGCACATTAGGCGACTCTTTTGTTCTTTTGATCACAGACTTTATCTGAACATTAAATACAGTGTTACTTGACAGCAGCACACAATGTGCCTAACAAAATGCCCAAGTTTAAACTATAAGAGCACACTACACAATGAGAGGTACCAAATGTCCTTATTAGACGTCATTGTTATAAAAACTGTAGTAGATACTACAAACATTCCAGGATGTGTTAGGAGGTCATCAATTTTTTTCAAAATGAATTTTCATGCACCTACGGAAAAGACACTTCAGACATGCACATTATGCCATGCACAGACAACTCCATGCTTGCCTGACGTGAGGCTGAGATTCGTTCCTGTGCTGAAGTCTCTGGAAATGTAACTTGGGAAGATTCCTGAGCCCAAGAAGGCTCCATGGTTGCTGCTTCAGACTGAACCCCAAATGTTGTATGCTGCTGAAAAACTCCATTGGGGACAATGCTACCAGCCAGATCACCAAAAGACAGCAAAGAAGTGTTGTCATTCACTAGTTCAGTACCTGCACCCCTCACTGGGTCTTCAGTTTTTTCTGGGGTTACATTTTGTAGGTATGGTAGTTGCGATAAATCACTTTCTCTATCAACGGTTACTTGTTCATGTGATCGTATAATCTTAGACCTGTCTGTTCCAAGAAGTGGATCAGTAACTCCATCAGGCTGAGCAGCATTCATTGATTTTGTATATTCCTGATGAACAAAATCAACCTCCTTAACTTGAGGCTTTTTGAAAAAGCTTGGAAGATAAATGTCTGTTCTCAGACTGTATGCATTGAAAGGGCTACATGCTTGCAGATCCTTGCTGGCATCATCCATCTCTAAACCATGACTTTGCAGGATCGTTTCTTTCCTGGAAGAGGGCGATGAAACAGAGCCTTCCTCCTCCTCAATGTGCAGGAGAACACCGGGACTGCTAGGTGTGAGAGTCTCAAACCCACTCTCTGGCCATGTGTGCAATGGAGTTGGTGGAAGGCTACTACAAAGCTCAGAAATGGGCTCAGAAACAGCATGACACGTCTGCATTAGAGGTAGAAAGGGGAAAAAAAAAGTGAAACAAAAAAGCAGTTATAGGGAGAAATGGCAATGAAAGCATGTAATAAAAATTAGGTCAACACCCGCTTAGCAGAAATTATTCAGGTGTGCAGAGATTTTTATGAGATTTTATTCATGAACGAAGCATGACACAACTCACAGGATGTGGGCAATGCCTGAACTGAGCTACAGGTGTGTAGGACAGATGCTTCTCCTAGTAAAACACAATAAAGAAACTTTCTACAGGGTAAGTGGGAAAGAGAAAGTGAGGTGCAACTGGAGGGAAGGTGACATTTTTAGAACAATATAAAAGAAAGAAAACAGAAAGAATGTTAAAAATGAAGACCGTGGATCTAAGGGAGTAAAACTGGACAAAAAAAAAAAAAAAAGTCCACATCACCTGGGCAGTTACATGGCTCAAATAATGACCCTCTTATCCTGCAGTCCAAAAGACAAGACCTGTCACGTGACCATGGACTTAGTTAAGTAGAGAGAGAGATATATTTTTTTTATTTTTAAATTTCTCCTGCAATTAGAGCGGGCGATCCCTAGCTGGATCTCACAGCTTTAAATTTGTAATGCAGCTTAACTGATTTAGACAGTGTCCTTTATTAATTGCTTATATGTTTACAATCAGGGTGGATTTGATTTAAATCACAGAGTATTGGTAACTGTAAGCGCAAAACACACAAGTCCATATATAACAGGAGATATAACTTAGTCCATAGGGGACAGACTGGAAGTTCAAGGGTTAAGTGGTAACCGGTAATGTAATGGTTAGTAGGCTGGTAGGCTAGGCGGCTGCTGTCCTCAGAGAGCTGGCTCTGTGATGGATGAGAGAGGGGTAGAGAAGGAAGCGCCACCTGAGTGTAGTATTAACAAATGATGTTTAATGACACCAGGTAAAAACACACTTACAGGATAAAAACATATAAAAGGCTCATCTGTATTAGGTATGTGGTCCTCGGTGTTCCCTCTGATCCTGTGACGCTGCAGGGATGCTGGGCTGCAGAAGGTGGATTACCAGCCGGGAGCTCCTTCTGTGGCCATCAGGAAGAGACTAGGGGCCGGCGTGGAGCATGCATGAAGTCACAGGTCGTCCGTCTGCTTCCGGGTTCAGTATCCAGGGGAGGGATCGTCCAGGGAGGAGGTCTAGCAGGGAGGTTGAGAGAAGGCTACGCGCTCGGAGCCACTGCTCCTTCAATAGGCCTCTTCTATCAACCTCCCTTCTAGCCCTCCTCCCTGGACGAGCCACAGAAGGAGCTCCCGGCTGGTAATCCACCTTCTGCAGCCCAGCATCCCTGCAGCGTCACAGGATCAGAGGGAACACCGAGGACCACATACCTATACAGATGGGCCTTTTATATGTTTTTATCCTCTAAGTGTGTTTTTACCTGGTGTCATTAAATATAATTTGCTAATACTACACTCAGGTGGCGCTTCCTTCTCTACCCCTCCCTTGATTTAAATCACAAGTAAAAAGGCTTGATTTAAATAATTATTTTTAAAGAGCAAATGTCATCTGTCCCACAGCGGCTCCTCTGACCTGCTGTTGGCTCACCGACAGTCCCATTCACTTTAATGAGACAGCTGGTGATGTGGCAGTGACATAAGGTGAGGGACGTGGCGGCAGCAGGTGAGTAGATGCCCGCTAACAGGCGCTGCCATTATGGATCTGAAATGACAGGTGCTCTTTAAATGTAAGGACTTATTCTTGCTGGTAGTTAGAATCTTTAATATTTGCAAACAAAATGAAGGTTTCCCATTTAGAATAATAAGCTGTCAGGTTAGTAAAACAGCAATATCAGAAGATTCACTCATATAGTTTGTAGTGTACATAGATTTGCAAAACAATGGAATAAAGGAATATTCCTGAACTTTGTTTGATCTCATGGTAACTGAAATTGTGTGAATGCATCAATGCAGTGCATGTTATCTCAGCTTGCATTTATTGCAAGAGTTTACCAAAAATGTAAACATTGCCGAATATACAGCCTTATGCTACATAACTAAGCACCATTTCATGCTGAATCAACTAAATTAATAATGTATCTTAAATAGATTTTTACTCCAAAAGCATTTTATTAAAATAAATTTGATAAAAATCAAAAAAATCCTATTTAAAATCCAAAAAAAAAAAAAAAAAAAAATCAGGTTTTGATTTTTTTTTTTTAAATAAATGATTTTTTTTTATCCACTCCATTTACAATATACTGTAGGTTTTTTTTTCTTCATATTTATAGCATTAAATTACCAATTTTATTAAAAATTATGTAGTTGAAATACCTATTCACACCTATGCAAATACATTAAAGTGTGTGCACGCGCGCATGTGTGTCATAAAATGAGATAACACACACACACACACACTGTTTTGCACTGTATTGCTTAACTACTTAACACCCAGGCCAATTCTGACATTTCTGTCATACATGTAAAAATCAGAATTTTTGGAAAGTTTTTGGAAAGTTCCCGGCAGTGTAGTCCCCAGGTGAGCTCTTCTTTCCGGACCCCACACCTGAGATTTGAGTACCACGACCTCTGAGCACGACCACGTCCAAGGAACACAGTCACATGGAAGCCATTCCACCATCCCTGCTCTTCAGCATCTGTTCCAGCCCAGCACCACCCAAGCCTGTTCGACCTCACCTGGCGTATGCCTTGTCGGGTCCACCAAATCTGGTAAGCCTCTTCATTGTCATTGGTGGTGTGTGGGCTTTCTCCATAGAGGATTTGTACCACGGTCAAAAATTTGTTCCAGAGGACTCTATATCCCATTCTTCTAATTTTCTTCAAAGACTTTTTTGTTAGCATTCGAACTTTGAACTGCCAGTTCTCTAGCAATACATAATTTTATCCCCCCCCCCCCCCCCTTTTAGCGCTACACATATTTTGTTTCTTTGTATACTGTATGTAGCTAAGGCTACATGCGGTTTATACAGCGTGCCCAGCGGCCTCACCTGTTAGTGTAGGAAATTGTTTGGGTCAGCTTGGCTCAAATAAACTAGTTAAAAAGAATGGAAAGCTGGAGATCAGTTTTAACCTCCTGCAAAAGAACGGAGAGGTCTGAATAGGCTTTTAAGAACTAATAGAAGTACTATTTAAAGTGGTTGTAAACCCTTACAACACACTTTTTGCTACAGGTAAGCCTTATTATAGGCTTACCTGTAGCTACCCTGGATATGTCCTAAACCTGAACGGTACATGCCGTTGCTTCAGTGAGTGTGCCGTTACCGGCAGCTACCGAGCGCATGCGCGGGAGTGACGTCATCGCGGCTCCGGCCAATCACAGCGCCGGAGCCTGCAATACCGGGAAGTAACTCCGGGAACGATGTCAGACACCGGAGCGGTGTACGAGGACGGCTGCAGGGGCTTCGATCTCAGGTAAGTAATTCATAATGAGCTAGTATGCTATGCATACTAGCTCATTATGCCTTTGTCTTGCAGGTTTTTTTTTTGTTTTGTTTTTTTTGTCCTAGGGTTTACAACCACTTTAAAAATGGTTGTAAACCCAGATAAAATAAAACTGAACATTTTACCTAAATCAGCAATGCAGTACAACTCATTTGTGCAGTCTGAAAGGGATACAAGCAGCCTGTCAGCTGTAATCCTCCCTGGTTTGCTACCGGAAAAAAATCTGACATGCAGAAAATGTGTTGACACGACCCCTTTTCTTTGTCTGACTGGCATGCAGAGGAGACTCATGCACGAGCATGAGTGAAGTGTGTGTGTCTCCTGCTGCCCTAGCCTGAGTAAAAGACTGTTTCATTTTAAGTGGTTGTAAACCTCATGTATTATTTCCCCAATACATGCACCACAGTATAGTTTACGTAAAAATGAAGGTGACTAGACACTGGAAAACAATGCCATACAGATATCCCCAGCATAACCCCTCCCACACTTAGCAAGTCTCAGTTTAGTGGCAAGCAAAATGGAGCAAATCATAACCTAGGGGAGGGATCTCCTGCATTGTCCTCCAAGAAAATACATTTTACAGGCAATTCAAAATTGCCATTTACAGAATTGTACATTACAGGATAAAGGAACTTTCGCTTACATTATTGCGATGTCCCAAAGCAATACAAAGGAGGGGTGGACAAGGCAACACACTAACAGACTCATCAAAATGAGCAGAGGACTCAAAAACTTAGATAAGCTTGAAACACCATGTGCCCAAAGGTTGCATTACAGACCCGAACATGGTAAAACTTAAAATATGTAAACAGAAAACCAGGTGGCAGCTTTAGACCAGGGTTCCATAAAACCCTAGAATTCCTCCAAAGGTTGCAAGGGGTTCATTGAGTAATTAGCAATTTCTGACTCTCAGATAAGATCTTCCCATTGACAACCACACTAATGTATCATAATTTAGTAGATCATGATATTGTATAGCTAGTATTTTTTAGCAGGGGTTCCCGGAGACTGGAAAGTTATTTTACAGGTTCCTGTGCTGAAAAGGTTGAGAAAGACGGCTTTAGACTGTAGGCTGGAATGAGGACTTGTCTATTGGCCAACAGTCGAACGAGAAGCAGATGTACCTTATGGGAACCCTCAGGAGTAATAAAGAGTGAATCCAACTGTGTAAAAAGTTGGAGAGGTAAATTCCCACAGCATGCACCGCATCTAGAAAAAGGAGAAATTTTCCTGGAATATGACAGAGCAGGACATAAAGAAAAAAAATGTCCTGATTAAGGTGGGAGCACAAAACCAACTTGGAGAGGAAAGAGACAATAAGCCTCAATACAATCCTATCCCTATCCTAAACACCAAGAAGAGCTCTTTACATAAGGCCGTTAACCCAGGAACTCATCTCGCATAGATGACAGCAATGAGGGAGGCAACCTCTTTAGAGAGCACAGACTGGGAAATCTTTATAATAGGTTCACTGGACAGTTTAGGACAGGCCGAGATCCCACGGTGCCTCCAGAGAGTGAATAGGGGAGCCCAGGAAGTAACATCTTGCACACAGCTTGCACCAGTGCTTGACAGGCAGGACACCTTTGTTGTAAATTCTTTTTAAGAGGCAAGACATCTTTGGAAAAAAAAATGCATAGGGATGGGGTAAATCAAGGCTCATTCTGAATTCAGAAAGGAATTCACGGAGTACCTCCAAAGGGGGAGTTTCCAAGCCCCGCACTTGGAGAAATACACTGTCCAAGTGCAACAGTTGAGGAGGACAGCGCACTCGGCCCAACAATGGCTGGTAATGCCCAGGAGTGGTGACCTCACCAATAAGCTTACTATGGCCCATCTGTTGTCAGCTCTTCCTCCTCTTCCCTGCAGCCACCGCTTGCTGACACATGGTAGCTGGATCACATGACTCGACTGGAGCAGCCTGAAATTGGGCAAGTACACAGATCTTTCTTACACAAGTTAGTCAAAATAGGTGTTAGGAGGGGGGAGGTGACAGTTTTAAGGGTAGTCAAGTTTAACCAGAATTGCAGTTTGACGTGTAAAGGAAAGTTTTTTTTGTTGGATGAACTGGAGAGGGGTTAGAACACAGGTCAGATTTTTATTGCAGTTAGAACAGGAAGAGAGGGGAAGTCTTTCCAAGTGAATACTAGTTCTGGTGAGCCTGGTGCAAACCCATCATACACCAATGCAAAGTTGGAATGTTGCAATGAGCACCAATGAGGAGCAAGTTCTGCAAAAAGCACCAATGAAAAAGTTAATGTTGCTGCTGAGTACTAATGTCAATAAGTGTTTTTTGTGAGTAGCATTGAGATATTTAGCATGCAATTTTGTTTTATATTTTATTAGTACTTCTTATATCTACATATTTATTGCAATATCTATAGCTCACTGATCACACTAATGTACACAAGGGATATTAAAAAAAAAAAAAAAAAAAAATTGAAAGGCTGGGGTTTGGAATACAGACAGTCCAGTCTGATGGCTCAGTCTTTTAATAGGATTAAAAGTACAAAAATTCAGCCATAGTGTTGCAAACTCAGAACCAGGAACCTGTGTCGACAGGCATTTTTTCCCCACAAGTCTACAGGAAAGCAAAACCCATTTCAAGCAGATCAAAAGCAGGTCAGAAGGAGGTCAGAAGGAGGTGAACTGCAGGTTAAATGCTTCTGTCAAATTCTGATGATCTCAAACTTCGGGCTTGTCTCCATGACCTAAGTCCATTAAAAGAGGCCTTTAGACTTTCAAAATATCTAAACTCTTTTCAAAGAAACCAAGGTCATAAATAATGATTCCTTAGCACATGGATTTTCATAATGGCCATAATTACTTCTCTCTAGTCTAATTAAATGGCTCTGCTGACCCAAGAAAAACATTAAAAGCGTATCTCCAAATTTCCAGTCAATTTTGGGAAACCCCACTATGTGTTATGTGTTCCCAGTCACACAAAAATAAAAATATGTCATACTTTTATAGCTTCTTTGAAGGAGGATTATACATAGCAATGCAAGCTATTCTGAACAATTTCAGAGACAAAGTGGAGAGTAAGCTTCTGCTCATTAAAATACAATGTGTATAAATGGGTAATCTGAATAATAAACCGCCCTTTATTCAAAATTACCCCCACTGCGCCAATAGATAGAGCGTAGAACGATAACGAATGAGGTCCAGTGAATGGTCCACTCAATAGTGTAAAACTCTAAAACTAAATTAAAATAAAAAGTATAAATGTATAGAGAGAGCTGCCCCTTTAAATGACTGCAAATTCAGCCAATGCCATGAATAAGTCTAATCTATGACAAAACATGTCGGGGGCGTGGCTGTGAGATGTGACGAGCAACGCTGAGAGCCGCACTAGAGGAAGGAGAGTTTGATTGAACAGCGCGCTACAGAGGAGGGGTGAGAGAGACCGTGAGTCCTAGCATCAGTACACCTCGGGTCCGCCGTGACCATTTGTTGCTTTGAGTGTATCCACTGAGTTTGAAGTTGCTGTGAACTACACTGGTTTTACTGCTGGCTTAAATCTTTTAAAATGTGAGTGTCCTAATTGAAGATTGTAGTGGTTTTAAATAAACGTGCCGTGCTGGTTTACGCTATGTGAGTTCTTCAAATTCTTTTACATGTGGATTGATCCAAAACACTGTGGAATAATTACATATCGGATCACCCTGGAGTGTGGTTAAAAAGCGTTTTTTGCCGTGCATGAGAGTGCTGGCAAAATTAATCGGTGAGTGAGGTTCTTTTGGGAGTGGATTCACGTTTCACGTAGGTGAGGTGAAAGATACGTGGAGTTTAACACCATCAAGATCACTGCACTTATAGAAGATTTGTGTGGATTTTTTTGTCACAAACCAAATCACGTATTCTTTGTCACAAGATTTTCAAGGACTGATTTTTCATGTTTTTTACCTTTTTGCACATTTAGTCATGAACTTTTTTTTACGTCACATTAATTGGTGATTTCATGTTATATGATTAATGTAATACTAAGTTTGTATCACAGTTTAATTTCACTTTCATATAGGGTTAATTAATCTATGCACGGTTGTAAGTAGGGTGTATGCACACCATCCAATTTATGCATTAATTTTTGCACCCAAGTGTAGTTATTATTTGGTGGAATTGCAGCACATGTGATTTTTTAAGCCAATCCTCAAGAGTTGTAGCCATTTGTTGGGACAGTGTTTAGATCTAGTTTACAACCCCAAAATGAGATTTGCCAACACAGACAGGGTTACTTATGGTGACATTAAAGCGGGAGTCCGGAGACCAATTTTTTTTTTTTTTTTTTTTAGGTCATTGAGACGCTTTGCTAATCCCAAAATAATACTCACAGTTTGGGTGTAATATTTCCGCCTCTGTCTGTTTTCGTACTGAAGAATAACTTAAAAAATGTGATGCTGGCTGTTTCCATCTTGCTTGTGGGCATGTGAAGCCCACAAGCTTTGATTTCCTGGATGCGGTGAATGCTGTTCATTCACAGCTTGTTCACGTGCATGATCATTGTTTCCGCACTGAATCTTGGGAAGCCTGACACTAAGCTCCCAGGAGACAGTGCGGCGCGGGTAAAGGCAATAAACACGCCTACTCCCATGGGAGGAGAGACAGGAAGTGCCACAATAAAGTACAATATAAAGGTAATTACAGCGATTAAAAAAAAATTTTTTGCGGCATTTGAACATCTATGCAATTAACTGAAGGGGGTAAGATTAAGTTAAAAATTTGAGTGGAACCCCACTTTAACACCACAGCCACCGCGTTACGCAGGGGTAAAGCCAAGTAGCTAAATAAAAGCAGTCCTTAACCCACTGGATGCACTGGGCATCACAGCTCTTCTTCCCCTCTCCACAACATAAAGTTGCATTTTTCTGCGTTTTTAAACACGTGTCGACTGAAGTTCCTCTTTAAGCTAAAAAAAGCACTTAAAATGTAAACAGCAATTTTTAGATCATTTTAGTTAGTAATACTATTTTTTGGGAAGCACATAAATAGAAAGTAGGTGTTATTGGCCGGAAAAGTTGAATTACATCCAGTACAGTCAGTCAAAGGCATTGTTGTCATGGTCTACGTGAGAATCATTTCGAATCATGTGCTTTGTATTCACATCCAGGCTGTGAAGTTTTATCCCGGTGAAGGAAACCCAGCAAAAACAAGAGAGGTGAAGTAAAAAGGAGGCTTCAGCAGAAGGATTTATGACTAAGCAGACAAAAAGTTCATTGTTCAAAATATGGCAGTGAGAACATTGCAGAGAAAAAAAGTAAAATGTTGCAGACAATACACACAAAGCATACGCGAATAACAGAGCAAGCACTAGCAGTGATTGTCAGCATACAACTGTTACTACAGCCCATGAGGAAACCCCTGATCAGAAAAGCAAAAATTCAGCACTGAAAGTAGGCATCCAAGCGCAACATTCCATATCTTCATATTGTGCTGGTAGCTTTATGCTAACCTGTGCTTAAGGAAAAATGACAGGCAGGTAAATACAGAGTTGGGTACTTTGAAACCAGCAATGCGCCATACCAGGAACATTTCTCATGTTTAAAGCCACCATTCAGAAATTGCAATGTAGTACAAGTACTAAAACCTTACCAGAATTTTTTTTCAAATAAGTATAGAAGATTAAAAACCCTTTCACACTGGAGGAGTTTTTCAGGCGCTTTAGCGCTAAAAATAGTGCCTGTAAAGTGCCTAAAAAAAGCCTCAGCTGCAATCACAGTGTGAAAGCCTGAGCGCTTTCACACTGGCGCGCTGTGCTGGCAGGGCGTCACAAAAAGTCCTGCAAGCAGCTTCTTTGCAGCACTGTAGGTGCAGTGAATACAATGGGCAGCACCGCTGACAAAGTGCCACTGTAGCGGCGTTTTGCGGGTGGTTTAAACCCTTTTTCGCCCGCTAGCGGGTGTTAAAACCGCCCAGCTATCGGACGAATAGCGCAGCTTTGCCGCCGACGCCCGGGCGCTGGCAGTGTGAAAGTGCCCTTAAAGAGTAGTGGTGCTAGGATTTTCTTAAAGCTACACATGACCAAAAAAAAAAAAACTAAATCCGGCACAAAACAGACCCAATCCTCTTCTCGGGTCACTGGTGCTCTTGGCCCCTCCCCCTCCTGAGTGCCTCCAGAGCAAGCAGCTTGCAATGGGGGCACCCAAACCGATTCATTCCTGAGCTGTCCTCATTGGCTTACACTGACAGCAGCCGAAGCCGATGACTCCCACTGCTCTCAGCCAATGGAGAGTCCCCGGAGAGCCGAGGCTCTCGTGCACATAGCTGGATCAAGATGGGGCTCAGGAAATGGGGGGGGGGGGGGGGGCGCGCATGCTGCTCAGAGGTTTTTTAAGCTTTATGCATACAATGCACGAAGGGAAAAAAAACCTTAAGCCTTTAGGACCACTTTAAAAAAAGGATTTATAGCCAAACTTTAAAATCACATATGAGATGTAAGCTGCCTATACAAGACCGGGCTCTATACCCACTGAATCATTTTGGAAATATTTGTAAAAAAAAATTTTTTAAAGTAGGTAGCTTTAATACAGAAAACACCAAGCACCTCTTCTCCATTAAAAACCTCCTTTTAATTTTCTAGCCTGAAATTCCACTCTAACATGTCAACTTACATTGAAAATGTCCATATATCACTGAGTAAAAAAAACTAGAGGCTTTAGCTAGACTTTAAAGCAAAGGGGGAGTAGGTACCTATTCCTGGCAGGTACCCACTCGCACTTTAGCTGGCCAGGGGCATTAAACGCAATTTCAATGTGGGCCTGCTCAGCATTATGGTTGCCCACAAATGGCCAATTTTATAGTCTTACAAATACACTTATCCAGTGCTTTTTTCCCCCCCTCAGAAAACAGGTGCCCAACCCACACTACACCCCCCTTGTCCCCGGCTGATAGCAGAGCAGGCAGGGATCTGTGAGAGCACCAAGAGTAAAGCTGTCCTTGTAAATACAGAAGGGACAGAAGTCACAGCTGGCATCCCAATAGTTAACATGGTGGCACCAGGAACACGAAGACTGGTAAGAACCGACCCCGGGTGAGGACACCACTGGATCCCTGGACTGGTAAGTATCTCTTTATTAAAAAGTCAGCAGCTACAGTACTTGTAGCATCTGACAATTTTTTTTTTTTTTTAAAGTGACTGATGAACCTCCTCAAGCTCACAGCTTTAGAGTGATCAGCTAGCAAGCCAAAAGGCATTAAGCTTTTGTACACAAGCTCCCTAGTCTATATTTAAAAAGTTACACATTTATATGTGTAAGTCTTCTACAGCCATCATAAGTATTCACTCTGTATTACCATCAATTTTTACATTCACTTGAATGAAATTTTAATTTGGGTTGCATACCTTACATGCTTACTGTATCATTTAATAAAAATATTTAAAATACATATTTGCAGCTTTACATACTTACAAGTGGAGTCACTGCAATCAGCAATTTTGCAGAATGACTACTTTGGAAGTCCAGCATTTGTGTCGATAGACACGAATGCTGGACTCGGCCCCACCTCCGGCGCTTGCGTCATTGGATTTGATTGACAGCAGCGGGAAGCAATGGCTGTGCTGCTATCAATCTATCCAATCAAGAGCTGGGACCATGTGGAGAGAGGGAGAGGGAGAGCGCATCTGCCGACAGAAATACGGGGGGGGGGGGGGGGGGGGGGCTGGTCACTGCCAGGTGTTTTTTTCACCTTAATGCATGCTAAAACATGAGGGTTTACAACCCCTTTAAGGCCCAGGATACTTCAACAGAACTGGTGGAGTGGGTGAATAACAGTGCAGGGGAGGCATTATTTGTTAAACATATGCTCTTGTACTCAAATCCCTTATCCACTGTGCAATGGTGGATTTTGAAGCCGGGAACCCTCGTGAGGTCCTGCAGAGAAAGCAAACAGGGAATCCATTTGTCTAATGGAAGAAGTAGATACACTCTAATGGCTCTTGACTATGTCCAGGCAATGATGAGAAATTTCCTTTGTATGCTTATGAGCAGGGCACGAGGATGGCAAAATAGTGTTTTCAAAAAGATGAAACTCTGAAACTACCTTTGGAAGAAAAGATGGTCTTGGGCATAACACAACCTTGTCATTGTGAAGTATGAAGGAAGGCTCTTTAATGGAAAGGTCTGCCAATTCATTAACTGTCTGACAGATGTTATCAGATGTTATAGCAACTAAAGACTCATTTGCTGCAAGCAAATGGGTTCAAAGGCTGATTTCTGCAAGGCAGAAAGAACCAAATTAAGGTCCCAGGAAAACACGGTTGCTGCAAAGAGGGCCTAATAATATATATACAAAATAATGTGAAGCTAAAAGCCTGTGAAAAAGCATAGATAAGGTAAATTCTGCTCTTTGAGGGTGCAAAGAGCTAGATTCTGGTCATGACCCGTTTGTAAAAAGGCCAGGATGCAAGGGACAAAGTAATTTCTTGGACTGAATAGACTACGCTCATATCAAGCGAAGTAAGATTTACAGGTACAATAATAAATCTTCCTGGATGCAGCTTTGCTTACCTTTAGCAATGTCAGAATCAGACACTCCAAAACATCTCTATCCTTTAAGACCTAGGTTTCAACCGCCCTACTGATAAAAGGCAGAGACTGTAAAGCAGGATGGAAAAGAGGACCTTGGAATAGCAGATTTGGTTTATTCGGGAAGAGGTCAGGGGTCTTATGCAAGAAGCCAAAATACCAATAAAAAAAAAATAAATAAAAAAGGGAGGAAAAAACCCACAATGATAACATCCTAGTTAAATAGTTAGTCAAGTTGAAAAAAAAGGCACAAGTCCATCTAGTTCAACCAAAAATATTAATAATAATAATAATCCCATATACACAATCCTTCACCCACAGTTGATCCAGAGGAAGGCGAAAAACCCCAGCAAAGCATGCTTCAGTTTGTTACAGCAGGGGAAAAAATTCCTTCCTGATCCACCGAGAGGCAATCTGATTCTCCCTGGATCAACTTTACCTATTAGGATACTTTCACACTGAGGCGCTTTACAGGAGTTTTAGTGCTAAATAAAGCACCTCTCCTGTCACTCCAGTGTGAAAGCCCGAGTGCTTTCACACTGGCCTATCTTTGGGGCGCTTTAGGAGTGGTGTTTACACCGCTCCTAAAACGCCCTGCCCATTGAAATCAATGGGCAGTGCCGCCGAAGCACCTGCAAAGCACTTCTGCAGCGGCGCTTTGCGGGCGCCATTAACCTCTTCAGCGGCCGGTAAAAATAGCGGAGCTTTACCACCAACGCCCCCCCAGTGTGAAAGTGCCCTAAATGTTAGTACTCAGTTATATTATGTACATTTAGAAAATAATTCAGGCCTTTTTTTTAAAGCAATCTGAGCTGGCCAGAACAACCTCTGGGGGGAGTCTATTCCACATTTTCACAGCTCTTAACTGTGAAGAAACCTTTCCATATTTGGAGATTAAATCTTTTTTCCTCTAGACGTAAAGAGTGCTCCCTTGTCCTCTGTGATGACCTTAAAGTGAATTACTCAACACAAGTTCACTATATGGACCACTTGTGTATTTATACATGTTGATCATATCTCCCCTTAATCTCCTCAGCTGAGCTGCCTCTTATCAGTTTGGTTGCCCTTCTCTGCACTTTCTCTAGTTCCCCGATACCCTTTTTGAGAACTAGTGCCCAAAACTGAACTGCAGATTCCAAATGAGGTCTTACTAATGATTTGTACAGGGAGCAAAATTATATCTCTCTGGAGTCAATACCTCTCTAATACAAGCCTGCTTCTCTGACAGGGAGAAGCAGGCAAGTCACAGCTGAGGAGCTGAGTGGCCGGCCCAGTATTTGGCAGCGAGGGGAGGGCTGGTCTATATTTCGCTCCTTAAGACGCACGGGCATTTCCCCCCCATTTTTTGGGGGGGAAAAAGTGCATCTTATGGTGCAAAAAATATGGTAGGTTTTATTTTTAGCCTTTTAAACTTATTGCCCATGGGAATATGATTTGCAGAGAGTTCACATACAGTCTTTTTGAAGAATTCCCATTTCTGTTCTGTGTCCATTGATGCCAATATTCCCTCCCAGTCCAAGTCCTGGAGAGCAGCCTCATACTTAGCTGAGTCGCCACCTCCTCACTAACACTAGAGGGGCTATAACAAACTCCAATGACAACCTTTGTAGTACGCACATCATGTACAGTTGCACCCATAATGCTTCAGACTCCTAACGCTATCAATTAAAGGCTGTATTCTATTGAAGAAATTGTGACACCGATGCAGAGAATTCAGATTTTTTTTCAAGTAGGCTGCTTGAATGCCTAAAAGAGCTAGAATCAGATGCTGAGACTAATGTTAAGACTGGGTCCTGGCTCCAGTGCAAAGGATTCGTCACTCTGAAGATAAATGTTGTGCAGGCCTTCAGTAGCGCAAATGTTTGTCTGTTTAGAATTAGCTCCCTTTCACCTGTCTCCGCCATTGCTAAAAGTGAGGGTATTCCCCTGTGGGGTACACACAGCGTAGAGTGTGGGAGATTGGGTAAGCGTGTCTGGTAGGAGTACACTGCAATCCAGGGTGGGAAGAAGCTCCCGAAAACCCTATAAGGGGACAGAAGTGATGACCAGTGAAGTGATGTAGCACCTGGTCATCCACGTGAGCCTGAGCTCTAAGTGGTTCAATTTCAGCGCAAGTTTTGAAAAGTTTACACTGAAGTGAATACATTCCAAACAAGGCCCCGTTTTACACAGTAACAGAAATACAGGGTGTCCCTGTCTTACTTGTTCACAATGCTGACTGTATATAAAGTCGAGGCTTTGCCAGTCACAGTTGGTCTTCCTCCAAAGGGGTCTTCAGGAAATGGGTTACATAGTATCTTGCGCCAAGTGCAAAGGTGAACATCCCAAGTAAAACCCAGTGTCTGAAGCAACATTACAGGCCACCCCCAGAGCGTGCGATCCTGGTACAGCTCCCAAGGTTGCACCAATCCAGAAGTACTGCTACTGCTTAGGCTTTAGAAGACAGTAAGATTGAAAAATCAAAAGATAAAAAAAACATAAGAAAAATAAAACTAGTGGAGCTGGTTTCTTCGGGAAGGGGAAGAGGACCATTAACTACAGAAACTAGCATAAAACAGAAAGCATGGAGTAGGGTATAGTTTATAAGGGAGGTTTCTCGGGGGGGGGGATCCTCAAAAGCCTGCCAGTATTCAATCACCTGAAGGTATAAGCCTATAAACCATGGCGTAAGAATAAGTTGCCTGTGTCCTGTATGATTTTAGTAAATTCACTAAAATAACATCAAAGATGAAAACACAAAGAGCTCAATGGAAAGTTAATTTTAGAACACATACCTTAAAATCAGAAAGTGAGGCCATGAGTTCATCCAGTTCACGTGTAGCAGAAGAGGCGGAGATTCGAGTTTGCTGCTGGTTGGTGCTGACCCTCTGAGGGTTGTGCATCTCTCCTTGAGGCACAGTGATTGACGGGCTGTATTAGGTATAATAATAATCAGAGTACAGATAAACAACAGGCTAAAATATTCTTACAGCAGTGGTACTTACACTGGACTGGGAACAGAGCTTTCTAGTTCATCTAAAAGGCTTTCCACACTTGGACGGACATCTTCTATGCCTCGTGCTCCATTTCGCTTAGGCTTTTCCTTTGAGGCTTGTCCAATCTTAATGGCAAAGTTGTCAGACACACTGGTGACAGGAGGAGCCATGGGCTGCGAGAGGTTTCTGCTCAGGTCATCTGTAAGTATAAATGTCTCCAAGAACTGACTGGTGCAAAACTATTTCTCAAAGTCACTGCTTGAGGACAGGTTTAAAACAGAAGCCATATTCCTGCACAAGTACTGGCACAGATGCTGACATGCAGTGACTCATAACATTGGGCCAACAAGATTTATAGTTTGAGGTCAATCTCAAATACAGAGCTTTAGTTCTCAAATGGCTAAAAGGCTTCAGTTACACGGGCACTCAACCCCATGCAGCGCTGAGAGACTTAGCTTTTTTGAGCAGCGCAGTTTTGTGCTGGCAGCCTATACAAGTAAATGGGGGTTTGTTTTTTGTTTTTTTGAAAGCTGAGGGCAGATAGTGAGTTTTTTTTTTCTTGATGTGGACAAAAGTTTCTTTCTTTATTTTTGTATTCTACCGAAGGTACTACCGGAAACAGACATTACCTGGGGAGGGTGGGAAGGGAGGCATTATTAGCTGGGTTATTCGGTTGTTTTTTTTGTTCTGTTACTGCGTTTAAGAAAAAAAAAAAGCATATGTACCTCACTTTATGATAGGGATGGAGACCTGATTGGCTCAGATCAGTGAGCATTGATATGTACAATGTTATTGTTAACTTTGGATGTTGGTCTCTTGAATTTGGATGGAATTCTTATGCAATGTATTGTATGAATAATACTTATGTGCGCAATAAAATTTTTTGAAAAAAAAAAAAAAATACAGGTAAATGGGGATGCAGCGGCTGTATGGACTCATCCGCAAGTTTGACAATGTAAGGGACTGCTGCACGGCTGTGTGAGTCCATACAGTCTTTGAATCTCCAATCACTTATATGGGCTGCCTGCACGCACCTCAGCCATACTCCAAAAAGGAAAAAAGGGAAGGATAATCACTCTGTATGGGGCACAACGCAGAATTTTTTTTTCTCAAAACTGTAATATGGAAAAATTATTTAGAGAAACTTACTTTTCAAGGTACAGATAAGTTAAATAAAATCAAGTAGTACACATTGTGTCTCACCTGATGATATGCTACTTGGAGGCCCTTGCTGCACAGCATTTAATTCCAGGAGTAGACGGTCCAGCTCTGACAGATTGCTGCCCAGAGACGTGCTTGTGATTGTGGGAGACGGCTCTGCAGATCGCTGCTTATTGGGGAAACTGTCCCAAGAACAACAAGCAAATCAAATCAAACAAGGGGCATCTCAGACAGGGGAGAACATTACAAAGCTGTCCCAATAATGCTTACCTGTATACATGCTCCTCTTCTCCAGCAGAAGGGGACAGAACAGTCTCCTTTATAGTTGAATTGTGAAGGGGATTCTGGGGAAAAATATTAAAGGATGTCAGAAGGTAAATCACAGTTAGCTACTAGTTTTTAATTTTTGCCACTGAGCTCACAAATTCAACATGCTGATTGTACCAAAGTCAATCAATCTATCAAGCTGGATACAAGCAACCTGCCCATAAGATGGTTTGAACCTCAGCTGGTCCCTGCTGAACCGGCAGAGATTCAAACCATCTATGGCCAAGCTTTAACCATTTTACCCATCATCCTCCTATCACATTCTCACCCTCTTCCACCCCTTGTCACCCTGGAGTATCTGACACCATGACTGCTATGTGCTTGAAAATTTTTAATTTAAATTTCACATAACCCCAATTCGTTTTCATTCACCGATCCCGTCCCACCTTTTTACTTTATTAGGAAATGGTCTTTTCCTGGAGTAGTCAGATTTTCAAGTAAAGCTCTAAAATAAAAACAAAGTGAGTGTCTTTGTAAAGGGACCCTGAATTGGCAATACATAGGAAAAAGGCAGTGTCTTTAATGAATACAACTGATTTAACCCCTTCCCGACTGCCGCACGCAGATATACGTTGGCAGAATGGCACGGGTGGGCAAAAGGGCGTACAGGTACGTCCCCTTTAAGATGCAGCATTGTGGACGCTCACCGCGTGCGTCCCGTGGACTCTATGTCCGCGATCGTGTCATGGGGCGGAAGAACGGGGAGATGCCCATGTAAACAAGGCATTCTCCCATTCTGCCTAGTGACCGGGAGCAGTGATCGCGGTCATGTGAGTAGTAGCCCACCCCCCCCCGCAGTTAGAATCATTCCCTAGGACACACTTAACCCCTTGATCGCCCCCTAGTGTTAAACCCCTTCCCTGCCAGTGTCATTTACACAGTAATAGTGCATTTTTATGGCACCGATCGCTGTATAAAAGACAATGGTCCCAAAATAGTGTCAAAAGTGTCCAATGTGTCCGCCATAATGTCGCAGTCATGATGAAAAAGAAAATTGCAGATCACCGCCATTACTTATAAAAAAAAAAAAAAAAAAAAAAAAATGAATAATAAAAATGCCATAAAACTATCCCCTATTTTGTAGACGCTATAACTTTTGCGCAAACCAATCAATATACGCTTATTGAGATTTTTTTACCAAAAATATGTAGAAGAATACATACCGGCCTAAAAACGGAGGAAAAAAATAGTTTTTATATATATTTTTGGGGGGGGGGGGGATATTTATTGTAGCAAAAAGTAAAAAATTGTTGTTTTTTTTTCAAAATTGTCGCTCTTTTTTGTTTATAGCGCAAAGAATAACCGCAGAGGTGATCTAATACCACCAAAAGAAAGCTCCATTTGTGGGGAAAAAAGGACGTCAATTTTGTTTGGGTGCAACGTCGAACGACCGCGCAATTGTTAAAGCGACGAAGTGCCGAATCGCAAAAAGTGCTCTGGTCAGGAAGGGTGTAAACTCTCATGAGGCTGAAGTGGTTAATGTGGCTCAAGGTTTTAAAAACATTGTTCCATTGTTTGATTTGTAATTTCATCATGTACATGAGGGCAGTCATATGTTCTCACTACATAGAAGAGGCTCTGCCCCAAACTTAGTAGGAATACACAATGACAGTTACAGCAATTCTCTCTCAACTTAAATGGAACAGTTCTGACCAGACTGAAAATAGACTTTCATTAACCACTTCCATACAGGGCATTTTCACCCCCTTCCTGCCCAAGTCAATTTTCAGCTTTCAGCGCTGTCACATTTTGAATAACAAATTGCGCGGTCATACAACACTGTACCCAAATGAAATTTTTATCATTTTTGCCCCACAAATAGAGCTCTCTTTTGGTGGTATTTGATCACCCCTGCGGTTTTTATTTCTTGCGCTATAAACAAAACAAGAGTGACAAGTTTGAAAAAAAAAAAAAAACACAATATTTTTTACTTTTTGCTATAATAAATATCCAATTTTTTTTTTTTTTTTAAACAAATTTTTTCCTCAGTTTAGGCCGATACATATTCTTCTACATATTTTTGGTAAAAAATATCACAATAAGCGTATATTTATTGGTTTGCGCAAAAGTTATAGCGTCTACAAAATAGGGGATAGATTTATAGCATTTTTATTATTTTTTTTTTTTTACTAGTAATGGCGGCGATCTGCGATTTTTATCGTGACTGCGATATTGCGGCGGACACGGACAATTTTGACACATTTTTGGGACCATTCACATTTATACAGCGATCCGAGCTATAAAAATGCATTGATTACTGTATAAATGTGACTGTCAATGAAGGGGTTAACCAGGAGGGGGCACTGTAGGGTTAAATGTGTTCCTAAGGAGTGATTCTAATTGTGGGGGGAGGGGATTCCCAAGGGGAGGAGACCGATCGGTGTTCCTCTGTACAAGGAACACAACATCGGTCTCCTCCCATCTGACAGGACGTGCATCTATGAGTTTGTGAGTTTACACTAGGGGTGCAACGGATCAAAAAACTCATGGATCGGATCAATCCTCGGATCAGAGTCACGGATCGGATCATTTTCGGATTAGCAAAAAAAAAAAAAAAAAAAAGACAAATCTTGTTACACCCACCGGAGTTTTAGATTTAAAAGCTATTTTCCATACAAAACGGAGCTTATATGCATACAGTATTTGTAGATCGGACGGACTGTTTAGATGTTAAATTTTAAAGGCAGCAGCAAACCTGCTGACCTTACATGGTTGCTAATGTGACAGAACACTCACATTAGCAACCATGTAAGGTCAGCAGGTTTGCTGCTGCCTTTAAAATTTAACATCTAAACAGTCCGTCCGATCTACAAATACTGTATGCATATAAGCTCCGTTTTGTGTGGAAAATAGCTTTTAAGTCTAAAACTCCGGTGGGTGTAACAAGATGTCCGCTTGCCCCGTTCCCACTCTATCATTACAGTACTATGCAAGGGAGTGTGGGGTGTAGCAAGATGGCAAAGATGAAACGTCACTTCCTGACGATACAGCGGCCGCCGCCGGGTGTATCAAGATGGCCGCCGCTCCGGAGCTATGCCAAAGCCGCAGCTTTTCCTATGGCCGAGGCCGCCGAGCGCTCCGCGGATCGCGGGTGTGCCGATCCGCGGAGGTTGACCCGTACGGATCACGGATCAGCGACGATCCGTTGCACCCCTAGTTTACACACACAGATCCACGGTCCTGCTCGGTTACCAGGCAATCGCGGGTGCCTGGTGGACATCGCGGCCGGCGGGCACACGCACCGGGGCCCAAGTGATGCGGCCGGCGGCGCGTGCACCCCCCCAAGGGATCCTGGAAGACAGCGCCGTCATAGGACGCCGGCCCAGGATAACAGCTGCACCGTCCCGCCGTCATATGACGGTGGGCGGGCAGCAAGTGGTTAAACTTAAAGGACAGCTGTAAAATGAAGTCAGTCCAACCAAAACTGATAGTTCAGGTTTTGGTGGATACTGGAGAGTTAAATATTACCAAAAGGAAGCTCTATTTGGGGGGGGGGGGGGGGGGGATTATAAAAAATACATTTGGGTACAGTGTTGTATGACCACGCAGTTGTCAAAGTGTGAGAGTGCTGAAAGCTGGAAATTAAACCTGGGTAAGAAGGGGGTAAAAATGCCTTGTAGGCAAGTGGTTAAACAACCACCACAATTTATATACTTCTCAGGACTCTTGGTAAAATCTGTAAAATGTGAGTTCCTGGGTCTGAATACCTGATGTGGTCATTATGAGGGGTTCCAATTTCCCATGTTGGATAGAATATTTTTTTTTATTTTTTATTATTAAATAGTTTGCAAGGTTACATTCAAAAAGCCAATAGTCTGGACCGCTTTGATCCCATATATCACAACACTGATGAAGCTTGAGAAGGACAATCTTTTCTAATATTTTGAAGATCATTATAAATATATCTTATCATCTGTTCAACAGAAACAACTATACTTAAGTGACCATTATTTCACTTGGGCAAGAATCTACCCAAACGCAAAACAAAAGACAATAAAAAAGAAAAATAGGAAAGGACATAGATGGAGAAAAAAAAAAAAAAGAAGTTGGGAGAATTGCACAAGCAAATCAATCTTTTTCTTTGACAAAATAGCTGTTCCCCAGACAGCTTAAGTCAGAGTCACGTCATGAAGTAAAAACTATTTATAGGAAAGATCTTAGAATATCAGATCCCAAAAACTCAACCCAAGGAGACCATATTGCCATATACTTAGGGTAACATGCATGTATGTTTGCCGTAAAATCTTCCATTCTCCTAACACCTGAGCGTTTCAGTCACACATTTTTACCGCGATTTTGACCACGTTTTTGTTCAGGTCACCAATGTAAAAAGGCAGAAAAACGCCTGTAATTTGCCCCAAAGAAGCTAATGTTCTTTTTTTGAGCTTAGGGCGTTTTGATTCAGGTGACAAAAACGCTCAGATGTGAACAGGTGCCATTGAAATGAATGGGATTTTGCTTGTTGGGCGTTTTACGAGTGTTTTATGAGCTGAAAGCTGAGTGTGAATGCAGCCTTAATTGTAGAAGCAACATCGGTATTCCAGTGTCTGGGTAGGAGTACTCGTGCTGTGGAGTGGAAAAAGCAAAGCAGCCCCTTTTTAGTCTCTCCCTTAGAGCCCGGATAAACAATAGCGCCATTTCTGGAGATATTCTCTCGCCCAATCTTTGATAAAATATGGATAATTGGGGAATGCATGGGATAACAATATATCATATTTTAGAAATAGTGTGAGAGCGCTCAGTGCAAAGAGAGTCAAATGGAGTTAATTCCCTATGAAGTGACCCCTTGTTCCATAATTGTATTAGGGCTGAAACAACTAATCGATTAATCGACAACTAATCGATTATGAAATTAATCGATTACTATTTTCATAATCGATTAATCGGCTAGTAACATAATGGGGTTAAAAAAAACTAAAATGAGCCCTTTATAGTACAAAAAGAGCAAATAATCGCTACTGTAAATATTACTTTCACAGTTCTACAGTAAAAAAAAAAACTAACCCCTTACAGTAGTGATTATATGCTTTTTTGTACTATAAAAGGCTAATTTATTTTTTTTTTAACCCCATTATGTTACCAAACATCTTAGACCTGGTTCACATCTATGCATTTCTTTGGTGCTTTTTGCAGAAACGCACTACAGTTCATTTACATGGTTTCCTAGTTTCCTATGGGACAAGTTCACATCTATGCTTTTTTCAGCCGCTGCGTATTTGGAAGGGGGGACTTTTTTTTTTTAACGCAAAACGGTGCTTTTTTGGTTCAATATACTTCAATGGAGAATCTGCAGAAAAAGCATGTAATGCGTTTTTGCAGCAATTTGTGTTTTTTAATCTGCCCAACAACAAATTGGCCAAAAAAAATGCAAAAACGCAAATTGCAGCAAAATCAAAAAACGCACAGCAAAAAGCACAGCAGAAACAGATCAAAAGCAAACTGCATAGGTGTGTACCGAGCCTTATGCTGGCCACATGGATCAATTTTCAGACGAGAATATTCAGACGAAAAATCTTTGTACATTCGCTGAATGAAAGAATGTTGTTTGAAATTTTCACTTGTTTTTAACATTCTGTGTTTAAAACGAATGTAATTTCTGAACAAAAACCACATACACTGTCTGAAAATTCCTTTCACCAAGAAGTTTTCTATTTCCAAATTTTCCCATCACTGTGGGTGAAAATGAACGTCGATTTGACCCCACTAACAATTAGAAAATCGAACGAACGTTCTTAAAATTACATTTTTTTGTTTTTGAAGAAAGACATGGTTTGTTCTTTAAATAAAAAAATTTGATCTCTGAGTCTGATGATATTTACCAGATTCACCCTTTAATAGTATATATCCTCTAATAGTATATACAGTATATATCTCCTCTAATAGTATATACACAGTATATCTCCTCTAATAGTATATTCAGTATATCTCCTCTTATAGTATATACAGTATATCTCCTCTAATAGTATATACAGTATATCTCTTCTGTCTGTTATTCTCAGAGTGGATTAGATATTTTGCCCCCTAACCATATAGTTGGTTATTTATATTTACCACTGCATAGAGATATTTAGGAATAAATTGCCTTTTAAAACTTTACATATTAACTAAATTATACACCACACTTTTTTTTTTTAAGGTTATTAACCGATTAATCAAAACAATAATCGGCCAACTAATCGATTATGAAAATAATCGTTAGTTGCAGCCCTAAATTGTATATAAAAAAAGTTTAAGCTAAAAATAGGATTTTTAAAACAGCTTACCTGTAAAATCCTTTTCTTGGAGTACATCATGGGACACAGAGCCTCAAGTAATTACTTGGTGGGTTATGGGCCTACCTTCAGGTGTTGACACTGGTATAACCAATACAGGAAGTTGACTCCCCTATATAACCCCTCCTCCTTCCAGGAGTCCTCAGTTTTTTCGCCAGTGTCTAAGGTGTTGGTCAAACTTATGATTTAAAGGGAAAGATTCCCCCTTTTCAAGTTAAGGCGCACTCTGCCAAAGCGGTTGGTGCTTCAACTTGAAAAGGGGGAATCTTTCCCTTTAAATCATAAGTTTGACCAACACCTTAGACACTGGCGAAAAAACTGAGGACACCAGGAAGGAGGAGGGGTTATATAGGGGAGTCAACTTCCTGTATTGGTTATACCAGTGTCAACACCTGAAGGTAGGCCCATAACCCACCAAGTAATTACTTGAGGCTCTGTGTCCTATGATGTATGATAAAGAAAATAGTGTAGCCAACGACCTGGGTAGTTGCATTCTGCAGTTGCTATTATATTAAAATGATTCAGTCCCTTAGTTGTTGGTGCTTGTTTAATCGGTGAAGGGGTCAGTATTGTCCATCATAGGAACCTGGTTGACAAAAAACCCGGCTGGAATTCTGGATTACCCATAATTAGACTAAGTGGGCCAGGGGTTAAAAAGATACCTAGCTTTCGGAAAAGTTAAAGTGATTGTAAGGCTTCGTTTTTTGTTTTTTTTAAAATAACAAACATGTCATACTTACCTCCACTGTGCAGTTAGTTTTGCACAGACCGATCTCTCCTCTTCTGGGGTCCCCTGGTGGTGCTGGTAGCTCCTCCCCGCATCATATAACCCCCTAGGAGAAGCACTCTCCCGGTGGGGGGTTACCTTGCAGGCACGCTCCCGAGTCCAGCATTGGACGTCCATAGACGTCGAATGTAGGACTCTGCCCCGGCGCCCACGTCATTCTATTCAATAAAGAGCTGAGACAACAGGGAGGGGGGGAAGAGCGCGTCTCTGGCAGGATAATACAGGACTCAGGTGAGTAAAATTGGGGGGCCGGTCAGTGACAGAAGTTTTTTTTTTTTTTTTTTAATTTTAAACCATGAGGATTTACAACCCCTTTAAATCCCAGACTTTTAAATAATGATCGGATAGAATATTTAAATCTAGATGATGAAAGATGCAACAATAGGTGCTGGAACATGCAAAGTTGGACAGCAGGGGAACTATGGAAGGAAGGTCTCAAGGAATACAAGAAGCCAAGAAATGGCTCATCCCACCAGACTCTAGCTACAAGTAGAATACCCTAAAGCACCACTTGTGGATGCACGGGCTCTTTAAACTAAAGTGCTAAATTGGCATTTGGAAACTGTCAGCCTGCCCATGTATGCAGTTCTGATAGCCTCCCTCTCCTATGCCCTGATTATAAATGACCTGCTCTTTCATCCTACTAGAGTGGACAGGATCTGTCTCCAGCTGATTTAGAGAATGTTCAACCTATAAGACTCCACCTATTTGCTTGCAGTTTGCGGGCCATTTGCGATAGAACAAGCAGTAGGTAGTTCAAGGAGAACAACATTCAAAGTGTTATTTTATGAAAAATTGGAGAAGCCTGGAGTTAGCCCTTGGCTTCTTATGTCTCAAATACTAGAACAGTGAAATGCCCAAGGTTCAAGCTTAACTAAGAGGTGTATCTAAAACCATGCTGCACTAATTATGGGCACTTTTATCTCCTCTCGATCTTCCCTGTTCAGCAGTCTTAAACCATCATGACTGACTGGGACAGGATGATGCAAATTCTGCATATTGGAGTGAATTAATTCTAGCATTCTACACCTGCATCTTACAGAAGCTGGATTTTACGCATGCATGGCTGGCAGTGCAAGATATGCTAGTATTTTTTTTTTTTTTTTTTTACTTTGCAGGTTTAGTTCCACTTTAAGCTTCCTAGATTAACCACTAGAGCGAGCTCTAAATAAGGTTCATTTTTCACTCGTGTACTATATATGTATCAGACATTTTTGGGTTAGATGCATCTAAACTCAAGAACAAACACACAACTTATTGCAGCCTACCAGTCTTTAGATGTTGTGGCTTGATAACTAATTTTTACTGATCCTTTCCCCCTGTATCTTGACCTGGTGACACTGCTAATCACATGTGATTAGCTAACTTACTGTTGTGTATCGATGGAGAAGCAGTGTTGCCACCTTAGGACAGGAAGTGTCCCAATACACCTCCCCTTTTCCTTAACATAGGAGAGAGATGTTCTATAGTTCACAGAAGTAAACCAGGCAGGGCTGAAAACACACTGCTTGAGATAACACAGCAATGACATGACAGCACTGGTTTTCTAGGATAAAAAGGTGTTAAAGAGGAGTTCCACCCATTTTTGAGAGGTGGTCTCAAACAAAAGACCACCCCTCGTTTTTGGATATTGAAAAAATAAATATATTTTATTTCCTTTAGTACCTTTTTTGGAAGTACAAGTGTACTTCCGATTCAGCAGGGCCGTGGCCCAGGTTGTCACGTCCCCTTCTTTGGCGAGCACCCCTGTTGTCTTCTGGGACCTGTGTGTGTCCCAGAAGACAAGCTAGCCATTCACAAAGCGCCACGGGACTCGCACATGCGCAGTCGGAAACCGGGAGTAAAACCGCAAGGCTCCACTCCCGGTTTCCCTTAGTTGGAATAGTGGGGCCTGCACCAGATTTGATGGATGGATTGGCCTCGGGGGGCCAACATCACCGGCTCCCTGGACAGGCAAGTGTCCTTATTAAAAGTCAGCAGCTACAGTGTTTTTAGCTGGAACACCGCTTTAACCGATATAACAACTGCTACAACTCCAAAATTATCTAGCAGATGTATAAAGACACATGCATTCCAGAGATTGATAGCTACATGTTTAGAATATGAATTATTGGAGGCAAGGATGGGGGTTTCCCCATTTGGTATAAACAGCCCTCAAATTTTCCACTTGCCTACTCGCATTTTGCGAGTGAAAAATGAGGGCTGGCGAGGAGCTGGGCTGCCTGGGAGCGAGGGGCGAGCACAGCCGGCAGGCAGGGTTGATCGAGAGCCGTTCTCCCAGCGATCTCCCCGGGGGAAGAGCATGGAGGAAGAGGAGAGGCGCGGGAACACAGAGCACGGATAGCACACTGTTACAGCTTACATTACAATTGCCTCCGCTCATCACACAGCGCCCCACCTCCTCCTAACCCCTGTTATAGACAGAATGAGGGTCCAATGCTGGGATGCATTCTATTACAGATGAGGGGTTAGGAGGCGGGGGGGGGCTGTGTGTGACGGCAAGCAGAGTTAATTGTAATGTAAGCTGTAACAGTGTGCTATCCGTGCTCTGTGATCCCCTGGCTTTCCTCTTCCTCCAGTCATGATTCGGCCCGCCCTCTCTCGTCCTCTGCCCAGGCGAGGCTGCAATGGTGGGCACAGGTGAGCCTGCAATTGTGGGCACTGAAAGTTGTTGTTATTATTTATTGTTGTAACTTAACCACTTGCTTACCGGGAACTTAAACCCCCCTCCTATCCAGACCAATTTTCAGCTTTCAGCGCTGTCGCACTTTGAATGACAATTGCACGGTCATAAAACACTGTACCCAAATGAAATTTTTATCATTTTTTCCCCACAAATAGAGCTTTCTTTTGGTGGCATTTGATCACCTCTGCGGTTTTTATTTTTTGTTAAAAAAATTTAAAAAGACAGAATTTTAAATCAATGGTGGGCATTAATAGGTGGCACTTGTGGGCATTGATAGGTGGCACTTGTGGGCATTGATACGTGGCACTGGTGGGCACTGTGATGTGGCAATGTCAGGTTGCACTGTCAGTGGGTACTGTTGGCACAATTGAGGCACATATGAGGCATTATTGCCTCCTCCTCTTCGGGACCGATGTCCCTTGCTGCTGAGCCGGTGATCGGCTTTTTTTTCTCCTCGCACTGTCAGCGCGAGGAGAAAAAAAAAACGATCACAGAGCTTTTGTTTTGATCATGTGATCAGCTGTCATTGGCTGACAGCTGATCACATGGTAAGGGGCCGGGACCGGCCCCTTACACAGATCGGTGATCACCCGAGTCTCAGTGACTCGGTGATCACAGCGCGCTCCACGCGCGCCCTGCAGGGCGCGCGCAGGGCACGTGCACAGGGGAGGCCATCATATGACGGCCTCCCGGGAATTCAGGTCCGCGCTGTAGCCGTCATTCGGCTATAGCGCGGATGCCAAGCGGTTAATTCTGCCTAAAACATTTAAGTGTCATTTCATGACATAATTTATGAGGGCGTGTTTAGGGGCGGGGAAGGGTAGAGGTTGGGTAGAGGTTGGGTGGGGCAACTGGTGGTGAGTAACTCTTGAGGCCTGGCTAGTAGCTCAGGCCTCGGGCTTTCACATTGGAGTGAAAGGAGACGCGTTTTGCAGGCGCTATAGCGCCTGTAAAGCGCCTCAATGTGAAAGGGGTCTTAGAGTAATACTTTGACTGGGTGTCTTATACTTTTTCCACTTAATTATATAATTATTATTACTACTTCCCCTTTTGCAGCAATTTTTTCGTTTTATTTCACCTGTCAGCTCGAAAAAAACGATTGGGTGGCTCCACAGCTGCCCAGGTAATTTTTATGGCATGGCCCTGAACCAGCTGCACAATGCAGAAACAAGCTCACAATTTCAAATGCAGCCGTAAGCTTGTTTCAATCTGTTCAGATATTGGATGTCCCATGTATGTTCAAAATACTGAACTAGCTACGTTTGGCACCTGCTGTCAAAAGGATCGTTTTATTTTACAGGCTTTCTACATACAATATATAATTACAATAATCATCCAAAGTACCAACATAATTTACTAGATTTTTGAATATTAGGGTATAAAAAAAAAAAACACATTCAATTCTGCCTGGAAGTCTTTCACTTATTTACCTGCTGATGCGAATATTTATTGGAGCTGCTGGTCCAGGAATCCAAAGGGTCTGCATGGACTGTGCCATTGAGGGACTCGCTAGTGGGTGCAGCTGGAATAGAAATTTCTTGGTAGGTTTGGCACCCACTGGGATAGGAATATGGGGTCTCCTCAGATAAGAAGACAGGCCGCTTGGAAATATGAGATGTGGTAGATTCCAGGTCAGCAAGCAATGCATCTGCAATATACAAACACAGTGTTTAGAAAACTGCAATAGTAAGTCACTTATAAGGCACCTTAATGGAGTACCTAATTAGACAACTTAACTACTTCCACTATGGAACTATTTTTTTTTATGCACATTAAAATCTGCATTTTTGGCTATAAAAAGTATTTAAACCCCCCAGGATATGTTCTGAAAACATGGAGCCCTGTAAAATAAAAAGATGGTAGTTGAAATGTTTTATAATCTTTGCAAAACCATTTATCAAATCTATATTTTTATGAAATACATGAATATGAATTTAGGTACACACGAATCTAATTTGTACAAAAAAAAAAAAAAAAAAAAAAAAAAAAAAAAAAACGGGGGGGGGGGGGGAGGAGGTTGTGTTAACTAGATACCAAATGTATTAGGCCTCAACACTGTCTGCCTCTGAAATTATAGAACCTAAAATCATCAATAAGTCACGCTTTATGAATGTCTGTAAATGAGGAACCTAGAATTATTATGCAAGCCAGCATGCATGATACGCAATATGTGTTGTGCATTTATGTGCGCTGCATTTGTGCTTATGCATGTTATTTTCCTTTATTTAGATTTTACATTAACACATATATTTTTACTTTAAATTTTGTTAAAAGTTCCAGAAGGAGCAGGAGAGCTTGTGAACCACAGAGGGGAGAGCAGACTCAATCTGTCCCCACTAACAATAACTGCTGGTTCACACAGGGGCAACACGACTTGCAGGCCGACTCACAGAGGCGACCTGCACACGACTTCAGCGGCGACTTGCAAAACGACTTCTGTATAGAAGTCAATGCAAGTCGCCTGAAGTCGTCCCAAAAATAGTACAGGAACCTTTTTCTAAGTCGGAGCGACTTGCGTTGCTCCTATTAGAATGGTTCCGTAGTACAGAACGGGACACGACCTGTCAGGCGGCTAGGTCGCCTGACAAGTCGCCCCTGTGTGAACCGGGGCTAAGGGAAAGAGTTTCTCCTCATTCACTTTCAATGCAGAAGTCTAACTTCCAGATAACCCCAGAAAGGGTTCAGATCAAGTTTACAACTGATAAGTGGGATCTGCCAACATAGTACAGACAAGGTTAATTATGGTAGACAAGGTTAATTATGGTAATCATTTTCATTTTACCACTTTATATATCAACGATATACTCCACATTGCTAGACTGAGAACACTGTAGTTGTTCACAAGTGAAACGCTGTCAGATGTTGATATATGTATGTGTGAAGAAAGTTTGTGTATATGTGAAGAACAGCTGGGGGAGTCAATGGAGCAGGATCTGGGTGTTCTGGTAGCTCATAAGCTTGATAGCATACAACGCCAAGCTGCAGTTCCCAAAGCAATCAAAATCCTTTGTTTTAAAAGGTTTAGACTCCAGAGAGATATAATTTTGTCCCTGCACAAATTAGTAAGACCTCACCTGGAATATGCAGCTCCAGTTTTGGGCACCAGTTCTCAAAAAGCATATCGGGAGAACTGGAGGAAAAGGCAGGCTGGAGAAGCGCAACCAAATTGGTAAGAGGAGGAGCTCAGGTATGGGGATAGATTAGAGGAACTGAATTTATGATCAACATGTAGAAATAAGTGGTCCATATAGTGAACTTTCACTTTAAGATCACAGAGGACAAGAGGGCACTCTTTACATCTGGTGGAAGAGAGATTTAATCTCCAAATACAGAAAGGTTTCTTCATAATAAGAGCTGTAAAAAAGTGGAATAGACTCCCTCCAGACGTGGATCTGTCCAGCTCAGTCGATTGTCTTAAAAAAGGCCTGTATTCTTTTCTAAATGTACATATACCTGGATACTACTGTTGTATAGGTAAAGTTGACCCAGGGAATATCAGATTGCCTGTTGGGGGATTAGGAAGAAATTTTTTCCCCTGCTGGAGCAAATTAGATCATGCTTTATTGGATTGTATAAAAAAAAAATGTTCCCTTCTATTGGTTGAACTGGATAGACTTGTGTCTTTTTTCAAGACTAACTATGCGTTTTTGGAAAATGGAAGAAAGCCACAGCGCCAAAATAAATATCAGAGAGATCATACAATCTCCAAGTACAACAGTGGCCCCCTGATGAAAACTGAATGCCAAATCTCTGTGCAGCAAGGGCAACGTGCTGTCCTATAGATGATCCCTAACCAGTTCTGAGGAAAAATTCTGGCCAACCAAAGTTGAGGAAGAATTATTTTCATATTGAAAGTATTTTAAGTTATAAGTTTATAAGTTTATAAGTTTGCTATCAATTCTATGATCATATGATGAGGGGTGGGCAGATTTATGCCATGGCAATTATGAAAAACAGATTTGCTGTCACAACTTTCAAACACCACCTCAACTTTAATTCCAACCTGTAGCATGTTTTTTTTCCTGAAAATTTGTTTCATAAACCGCTGTGAAAATATCACATGGTATAGCAAATTGCAACAACCTTTTTATTCTCCAGGACCTTTGCTTTAAAAAAAATTTAAAGTTTTTAGGTTTTAAGAAATTTTCTGGCAAAACAATATGCAGATTTTTACATGTATGTAAGAAATGTCAGAATTGACAGGTAGTGGTCAAAATACGATTGTATAAATCGCTTACCAACAATTATGTGAAGCTAGAGACTACCTAAAAGAACTGATCAAATTACAGTATATCCAATCAGGTAGGCCATCACACAATAAAGCTGCACCTGTGAATCTAAGGCCCCTTTCACACTTGCAATCTGAAAGTCACTCGACTTGAAGAAACGTCTATGTAATCTTAAGGTTTATGGACCTCAAGTCGCATCAAAGTCGGACCAAAGTAGTGAAGATACTACTTTGAAGTTGCACAGATATGAACGGAACAACTTGTCATGCAACTTTGCAGTCCCAAGTCGCAGGACAAGTCGCACAAGTGTGAAAAGGGGCCTAAAGGATATGTTACTATGACATTGCGACAGCCCTTTTATTTATGACAGGTATTTATATAGTGCAGACAATTTACGCAATGCTTTACATGTTGTACATCAGCCCCTGCCCTCAAGAAGCTTACATCTGTGGTATCTACCTCACATGCATGCATACATATTTACATACACATACTAGGGTCCATTATGACAGGAAATAATAAAATTACCAGCTTGTATTTGGAGTATAGGAGGAAACTAAAGTCCACAGAGAAAAGCTACACAAGCAAAATATATGCTGGTAGTGTTCTAGTTTGGACTCAAATTGAGAGACCTAGTGCTACAAGGCATCACTGCTAACCATAAACTACTTAGCCCCATAACAGAGAAAGATAAAAGATTGCTTTGGCAAAACTGCTTTGTAGACGAGTTTATTTTATTGTCATCTACAGCATGGTTTACAGATAGCATTTCTTGTGAGAAAGAAGAAGCAATGAAAGAAAAAAAAGACTTGCTTAACACACCCCTTAAAAATAAAGTTCAATCTATCTTTGGATGAAGACTACAACAATTCCTGGAACAAGCCAGGTTCTTCCACCTTCGTTCCAGGAGTACAAGGAAAATCAGATTGGGGATTTCAGCACGCCCAGGAGGCACAGGTGCAGCATACAGCCTCACTGCCTGAAGCCTGCTAAAATGCATGGCAGCCTGTGCCTGTGAGGGCTGAATGGTGTACCTACTAGCAAAGTGCTGTAGACTTTGACAGACTGCAAGCAGATGAGGCTGGAGGCTGAACTCATGCCTCCCAGATGCTTTAAAATGCCTGGATGTAGGCTGTGCACCTAGACATCCCTGAGTGCAATGGGCCTTAAGGCCCCTTTCACACTGAGGCGGTTTGCAGGCAGTATTGCGCTAAAAATACCGCCTGCAAATCGCCCCTAAACAGCCTCCGCTGTTTGTTCAGTGTGAAAGCCCGAGGGCTTTCACACTGAAGCGGTGCGCTGGCAGGACGGTGAAAAAAGTCCTGCAAACCGCTTCTTTGGAGCGGTGTATTCACCGCTCCTGCCCATTGAAATCAATGGGACAGCGCGGCTATACCGCGGCTATAGCCGCGCTGTACGAGGGATTTTAACCCTTTTTCGTCCGCCAGCGGGGGTTAAAACCGCACCGCTAGCGGCCGAATACCGCTGCAAGAACGACGGTACAGCAGCGCTAAAAATAGCGCTGTTGTACCGCCGACGCCCCCACCGCCCCAGTGTGAAAGGGGCCTTAAGGCTAGACAGAACAGTGTATATGGAAGGATGTCATAAAGGAACACTTAAAGGATGGATAACTGAAATCTATTACCTCAAGAGTCTACATAGTTAACCTGTACAGTGCTATAGGGCAGGGGTAGACAAAAAACCTTACAATTCAGGCCTGACATGAGGAAGCAGAGCCCTGGAACTCTACCAAGATGTCAAACACCAACAGACAGTGCAGAATAAGACATCGTAAGTAAATCATGAAGATGACTAGTGCTTTGCCTTCTGCTTTCCTTTTTCAGCATAGCTTCCAGAGTTCAGCTCCCCTTTAAAGCTGAATTTCAGGCAGATATAAAAGATGCAACTCTGTAATCATGAATACATCACTAAATATATTTTTAAAATAAAAGTAGTGCTGGTGCATGAATCTGACCCGTTATCAGCCACTGGTGCATGGTTCCTGTACAGCAAAGCTGGAGTGTGAGAGGAAGAAGCAGCACAAAGCCAATTTATGTGCTGGTAAGAAGCATACCGATCAGTGTCAGATGTGCTGCTCACTGTGCCGTTTCTCCTTTCAGGCCCAGTTCACACTGGTACGGTGTGAAAATCGCATGTGATTCGGACAGGAATTGCACTGCATTTCTGTTAAAAATCACATGCAGCAGTGCAATTTGGGCTGTTCATTTTGTATGGCTCAAATTGCACCACATCCGCACCAAAATCATGCCGGACCATTTTTTTTTAACCGCACCAGAATCGGATCGCATGGGTGTTCACACCCACGGGATCTGATTCTGCAAACAGATTTTGGGGTGTCATTAACATACACACCTGCGGTAGTTCACATGAATGGGGTGAGATTTTGATGCGGTGCAGGAAACAGAAATCACTGTGAAATAAGCACATCTAGCAGCAGAAAGAAGCACTGCGGATGAAATCTTCCAATCTGAATATTGCTGGTTTGGTAATTGTATCTTTTATTGTGCCATTTTTATCTCAAGTTTTGGCTGCAGTTCTGCTTTAATCAATGACCTGGAACAAGTATTTACAGTCAAAGTCAGGGAAAAGTCAGAAGAACCTATATGCACACTTGCTTTAGATTAGGGATTAAAAATATAGGACGCCAAGAGGATCAACATGATAACCAGGCAGTTTCAATTTTCATAGAGGTCAGATACGGCAGGCTAACTTTCAGTAGTATAGTTTTATGGGCTTCTTTTTTTTTTTTTTAACAAGTTTAATTGCAAAATAAAAAGTACTTTTCCAAATAAATTGTGAACATTGTTGCACATGTACAGTTAATATATTTAGTTCGTTCTCTTGCTATGTATAGGTGGATAAAGTGTCAGGTCCTAGACTACCTATTAAGGGCTTCTGCACACAGGCTGGCCTCATTCAGCAGCCCAAGTGCATTGAACAGCCCGTCATTGACACGAACGGCTGTAGTCTGCTGTACTCATGTATACAGTGGTGCAGACAGACTGACTATTTGTTGATTTTTCTTGCATAGTTTGTCTTCATACAACAGCCCTAAATGGGTAAAGGTTTAAGCCCATGCCCTTGCACTTCATCATTACAGAACAACTTCTAATGAAAAGAAAAAGGGATTGCACTATGATGCTAATCTTTCTTTCCTGTTGCTGAGTTACAATAGAAATATACACTGGTTCTGAGCAGTATCTTTATAAAGTGGAACTATGGCAGGTCACGGGAGCAATTGCCATAATTTGCAAACAAAAAAAAAAAAAAAAAAAAAAACAAAAACAAAAACAAAAAAAACACAACCTCCTAGCAATTAACGTTTAAAAGACTTTAGTTCTGTTTTATCTTTACACACATATGGCTGAAGACTTTGTGCATTACAGTGTGGAAAATGAGATGTGAGTAATGTATAAATACAATAGTTCACAAATAAGTCACTCAAAATACACCTTATAACCAAGATAAACCAAAGTGTAAAATATTAGTTTTAAAATGACACTAAACAATATCATTATTCCCCCAAAAAATCATCCACATATATTAACTGAATAATGGTCCTGGAACCCATTTTTTATGAAATAATTCGTTACTCTGTTTTTCCGCCTTCTTGTAACGACTCCCATGACCTACCGAATCCTCCCCCCCCACCCCCACTTCCCTTCACATGGAAACCATTTGGAAATTTGGAGGCTGCCGAGAGTGGCTAAGTGGTTAACACTTCTGCCTGGCAGCACTAGGAATGTCGGCTCAAATTCCAACCATGGCACTACCTGCCTGGAATTAACCTGTTTTGGTAGGTTAATTGGCTCCTGAATAATTGGTCCCAATATGTGTATGTTTGAATGAGTTAGGTTGGCCATAGATAATGCATATATTTTTCCTTCCACCTGTGAAAATTGCTGGACTCCCCCCAACACAGTGTTGATGGGGGAATGCCCGCTGCTCTATTGTGTTCTGGTGGCAGGGGGCTTGGGGAACATTCTCTGCCAGCAGAATACAATAGTTACTGCTAGCAGCTATACATTTATTTTTTTAAACTGTGTCACTTTAAAAGTGACTGTAAAGGCTTACCTTTTTCTTAATATAATAAAGATGTTTTACTTACTCGCTTTGTGCAATTGGAGATGGAGTGAGGAGGAGGAGGAGGAGGAAGAAGAAGGAGGAAGAGGGAGCGGAGGGAAAGGGGGGGGGGGGGGGAGCGGAGGGAAAGGAGGGGGGGAGGGGGGAGGGAGCGGAGGGAAAGGAGGGGGGGGGGGGAGGGGAGGTAGCGGAGGGAAAGGAGGGGGGGGAGGGGAGGGAGCGGAGGGAAAGGAGGGGGGGGGGGAGGGAGCGGAGGGAAAGGAGGGGGGGGGGGGGGGGAGGGAGCGGAGGGAAAGGAGGGGGGGAGAGAGGGAGCGAGGGAAAGGAGGGGGGGAGAGAGGGAGCGGAGGGAAAGGAGGGGGGGAGAGAGGGAGCGAGGGAAAGGAGGGGGGGAGAGAGGGAGCGAGGGAAAGGAGGGGGGGAGAGAGGGAGCGAGGGAAAGGAGGGGGGGAGAGAGGGAGCGAGGGAAAGGAGGGGGGAGGGGAGAGAGGGAGCGGAGGGAAAGGAGGGGGGAGGGGAGAGAGGGAGCGGAGGGAAAGGGGGGGGGGGAGCGGAGGGAAAGGAGGGGGGGAGGGGGGAGAGCGGAGGGAAAGGAGGGGGGGAGGGGGGAGAGCGGAGGGAAAGGAGGGGGGGAGGGGGGAGCGAGGGAGCGAGGGAAAGGAGGGGGGGGGGAGAGGGAGCGAGGGAAAGGAGGGGAGAGAGGGAGCGGGGGAAAGGAGGGGAGAGAGGGAGCGGGGGAAAGGAGGGGAGAGAGGGAGCGGGGGAGAGAGGGAGCGGGGGAGAGAGGGAGCGGGGGAGAGAGGGAGCGGGGGAGAGAGGGAGCGGGGGAGAGAGGGAGCGGGGGAGAGAGGGAGCGGGGGAGAGAGGGAGCGGGGGAGAGAGGGAGCGGGGGAGAGAGGGAGCGGGGGAGAGAGGGAGCGGGGGAGAGAGGGAGCGGAGGGAAAGGAGGGGGGGAGGGGAGAGAGGGAGCGGAGGGAAAGGAGGGGGGGAGGGGAGAGAGGGAGCGGAGGGAAAGGAGGGGGGGAGAGGGAGCGGAGGGAAAGGAGGGGGGGAGAGGGAGCGGAGGGAAAGGAGGGGGGGGAAGGGAGAGAGGGAGCGGAGGGAAAGGAGGGGGGGGAGGGGAGAGAGGGAGCGGAGGGAAAGGAGGGGGGGGGGAGGGGGGAGAGAGGGAGCGGAGGGAAAGGAGGGGGGAGGGGAGAGAGGGAGCGAGGGAAAGGAGGGGGGGAGGGGAGCGAGGGAAAGGAGGGGGGGAGGGGAGCGAGGGAAAGGAGGGGGGGAGGGGAGCGAGGGAAAGGAGGGGGGGAGGGGAGCGAGGGAAAGGAGGGGGGGAGGGGAGAGAGGAGCGAGGGAAAGGAGGGGGGAGGGGAAGAGAGGGAGCGAGGGAAAGGAGGGGGGGAGGGGGAAGAGAGGGAGCGAGGGAAAGGAGGGGGGGAGAGAGGGAGCGAGGGAAAGGAGGGGGGGAGAGAGGGAGCGAGGGAAAGGAGGGGGGGAGAGGGAGCGAGGGAAAGGAGGGGGGGAGAGGGAGCGGAGGGAAAGGAGGGGGGGGAGGGGAGAGAGGGAGCGGAGGGAAAGGAGGGGGGGAGAGGGAGCGGAGGGAAAGGAGGGGGGGGAGGGGAGAGAGGGAGCGGAGGGAAAGGAGGGGGGGAGGGGAGCGAGGGAAAGGAGGGGGGGAGGGGAGAGAGGAGCGAGGGAAAGGAGGGGGGAGGGGAAGAGAGGGAGCGAGGGAAAGGAGGGGGGGAGGGGGAAGAGAGGGAGCGAGGGAAAGGAGGGGGGGAGAGAGGGAGCGAGGGAAAGGAGGGGGGGAGAGGGAGCGGAGGGAAAGGAGGGGGGGGAGGGGAGAGAGGGAGCGGAGGGAAAGGAGGGGGGGAGAGGGAGCGGAGGGAAAGGAGGGGGGGGAGGGGAGAGAGGGAGCGGAGGGAAAGGAGGGGGGGGAGGGGAGAGAGGGAGCGGAGGGAAAGGAGGGGGGGAGAGGGAGCGGAGGGAAAGGAGGGGGGGGGAGGGGAGAGAGGGAGCGGAGGGAAAGGAGGGGGGGGAGGGGAGAGAGGGAGCGGAGGGAAAGGAGGGGGGGGGAGGGGAGAGAGAGGGAGCGGAGGGAAAGGAGGGGGGGGAGGGGAGAGAGGGAGCGGAGGGAAAGGAGGGGGGGGAGGGGAGAGAGGGAGCGGAGGGAAAGGAGGGGGGGGAGGGGAGAGAGGGAGCGGAGGGAAAGGAGGGGGGGGGAGGGGAGAGAGAGGGAGCGGAGGGAAAGGAGGGGGGGAGGGGAGAGAGGGAGCGAGGGAAAGGAGGGGGGGAGGGGAGCGAGGGAAAGGAGGGGGGGAGGGGAGCGAGGGAAAGGAGCGAGGGAAAGGAGGGGGGGAGGGGAGAGAGGAGCGAGGGAAAGGAGGGGGGGAGGGGAAGAGAGGGAGCGAGGGAAAGGAGGGGGGGAGGGGGAAGAGAGGGAGCGAGGGAAAGGAGGGGGGGAGAGAGGGAGCGAGGGAAAGGAGGGGGGGAGAGAGGGAGCGAGGGAAAGGAGAGGGGGAGAGGGAGCGAGGGAAAGGAGGGGGGGAGAGGGAGCGAGGGAAAGGGAGAGGGAGCGAGGGAAAGGGAGAGGGAGCGAGGGAAAGGAGGGGGGGGGGAGAGGGAGCGAGGGAAAGGAGGGGGGGGGGAGAGGGAGCGAAGGAAAGGAGGGGGGGGGAGAGAGGGAGCGAGGGAAAGGAGGGGGGGGGAGGGAGAGAGAGAAAGCAAGCAAGACAGCAGTGCTGCCGCTTCTGGGTACAGCACTGGATCGAGATCAGGTAAGTATTCGGTAGGTCATCATCATGGAAGCTTTTTTACCCTAAAAGGGGTTGTAAAGGCAGATTTTTTTTTTTTTTAATCTTGATGCATTAAAGTGGATGTAAACCCGATTGATGAAATTTGAGCTGTGCCCATCTGTTTTCTTCTCTCTCTCTCCAATGCACTGAGTCCCGTGGCTTTCTCCTGCCCCGTAGCTCTGTTCTCAACCTGATAACTTCTGACAACTTCTCCGACACAGGAGAGAAAAGGAGCCTGAAATGTGTGTTGTGGGAGGTTACTAGCAGACAGCTTGCCTTCTCACAGCAGAGCTCTGCACATTTCTTTCTTTGCAAATGTGGAGGGGGGGGGGTTGCCTTTCCTCCAATCAGCTGCCTTGGCTGTATGCAAATAATCCACTACCAGTGCTGAACGGGAAAAGAAAATCTGTAACACAATGTGCACTTTGCAAAAGGATATCTACAGTTGAAGACAACAGATATGCATCTAAAAAAAAAAAAAAAAAACTTATTATAGGGAGATTTGTTTCATCCCTGTGTATCATCTGAGGCTGTTCACTTCACTGGGTATATGTGAGGGTTCACATCCACTTTAAAGAAATAAAAACCTTTTTTTACCCTCACTTTAAGCAAAGGAAACCCTGCTTTTTGTTCAGATGCAGCAAAACTGAACAGCTGGAGAGCAGATGTTCATATCAATTTAATTAAGGTTGCAGTACCTTTGATGTTATTGTATGTTAGGTCTTTTGCATAACTTTCTGTGCAAACTTGGGGAAGCTAAAATCTAATTCCCCCCCCCACAAAAAAAAAAAAAAAAAAAAAAAAACACACACTTGTCTCTGCATGCCCCTTTGTGTAAAATGCTGCAAGGTAAAGTAAAGCACAGATAAACAGGATACAAACTGCAACCTCAGAGACTCATACATTTCTCAGTCTGAGTCACTTCATCAGCCATTTCCGGATTGCCACTCACAGTGTATAACACACAGGAGTGAAGAATATTATCAAAGCACAATGCAGTGGCCAAAGGTCAGCAGCTGCACACACACCCAGGAAACTCCTAGCTGTACTCATATCCAGCTAAGACATAAAAGGAATTGAGAGACTTGAATCTGCGGTCAGATGCAGCCCATTCCCTAAAAGCACAACAGACGACTATACTAGATTTGCAGTGGTCTGAGTCAATGTTCTGAATGTTGCTTACCTCACAGCTAAGCAATTTCCATACTAATCCTCTCCAGTAAAGATATCATACAAGATTTTTGTGGATTCTATGGCAAGAAGTCAAACAGTATTTCAAAAGGCTTATTCAACCTAAAAAAGAAATCTCTTGCTGCATTCTCCAGAATTGGCAAAAACCATGCACTTGCCAAAGTCCTTTTTTTATTAAGTCAATATCAACCCTTTGCAGGGAAGTCCCATCTGTGCTTTGTAGGGCTGTGACTTACACTTTGCCATGTATGTGAACTGAATGAGATCCATCATGTAGAAATGTGAAAAGTATATGCATCTAGTACAGGCTCTCAACCTTTTAACCCTAGAAGAACCCCAAAAATAATTTCCAGGTCTCTTACTAAAAACGATTCATCAGGGGTCAATAGGAACAATGCCCTTTATACTGGTGGCCAATAGGAAGAATGCCCCCCCCTTAAAGTGGTACTCAGAATGTCACCCTTAAATGGGTTATAAACCCTCAGGGTTTTTCACCTTAATGCATTCTATGCATTAAGGTTAAAAAACCTCCTGTGATGCAGCTGCCCCCGAGCCCCCCATTTCACCTACCTGAACTCAGTCTTTCCAGCAACGGGGATGACCACACCAGCTCCAGCCGGTGTCTCGGTTTCTGATTGGATAGATTGATAGCAGTGCAGCCATTGGCCTACCGCTGCTGTCAATCAAATCCAATGATGTGGGAGCCGGGGGGCGGGGCCAAGTGCTGCTGTCTGTGTCAATGGATGAAGCAGCAGGACACGGGAGTGTGCCGTACGATAGCAGATAGAGCATCTCTCCCACAAGGCAATCAAGAAGAGAGAGAAGGAGCCAGGAGCGCCGATGAGGGACCCCAGAAGAGGAGGATTGGGGCCACTCTGTGCAAAACCAACTGCACAGAGGAAGCAATTCTGACATTTTTTAAATTTAATTTTATTATTTTTAAAAACAAACCACGAATCAATAGATATCCTTTAAAAGACAGCTAAAAAGATATTTGGGGTCATGCAGCTGGCTTTGCCAAGCGATGCTGAACCTTGAACTCTGTAGGCACCATGAAAAAGGTGGTTCATCAGCCACAGTTCAAGGAACCCCTAGCAACCTATTGACTCCATGTCAGATAAAAGGTTAGGTTAGACTGGTCAGATAAAGTGGTGAGCATTAAAATCTGTATATGGCACAAGTGATCTTTGTTGTTCCACAAATATATTGAAAAAATAGCTGAAGCCGCAGCTGTAAGCAACATTAGATCACATCCACAATGCAGAACAGCTTAGGTCTGCCTTCTTCAGAAAAGGGATACCACAAGGAGAGCCTTCCTGAATACTACAGGATGCTGAGAGTTACATATGAACTTATTTAAAGTGTTACATGTTTTGTGTTAAATACAATAAAACACAATGGATTCAAAAGTATTAAACCACAGCACTAGCAACAATCAGTGCACAAACAGTCCACTCTTTCCAATGGACAATATCATTAAGAAAGCAACCAATGCTAAAATGCTTCTTTTCCCTTTTTTGACAGAGTTGTGACAAAACATTTTGTGTTAACACTGTGGTTGCCCTCATTTTCTGTTCACATGAAGAATGTCACGCAGAACAGGAATGGAGAGTGGATATACTTAAAAAGGAAAGCCTACAATATTAAAAACCTAGCAGAGGCTCTACCTTCTTTCCTAGCTCTATCAATCCTATGCAAAAGGAGAGAAAAAAAAAAAAGTTGTGGCAAGTTGGCCTTTCACGTGAACACCTCAGCTGAGCACACATACTGAAGTGACTGAGGCTCAGGTAAGGGGGGAGGGGTTGGGGGGGTGCAGACATGGAATGGTTTAACAGAGAATGCATTAAAGCGGGATTCCGCCATTAAAAAAAAAAATTAAAAAGTCTGCAGCTACAAACACTGTAGCTGCTGACTTCAAATAAGTACTTACCTGTCCTGGGTGCCAGCGATGTCGGCCGCCCGAGGCCGACCCGTTCCTCGGCTCTCAGCACCGCCATCCTAGGTAAGAGAAACAGGCAGTGGAGCCTTGCGGCTTCACTGCCAGTTTCCTACTGCACATGCGCGAGCTTTGTGAATGGGACGCGATGTGTTGTGGGACACACACATAGTTTCCATAACACACCGCGCCCCATTCCCCAGAAGACAACGTGGGGAGGAGAAGACAAGATCACCGCGATGTAGAAAGAGGCTGAATAGGAAGACTGCCTAGCAACAGCCATTTCACGCAAGTAAAAAAAAAAAAATTTTTTCTTTTTCTCCATTTATTTAGGTATCCTTTGGTGCATTTTTTTTTTTTACAGGGTGGACCTCCACTTTAAGGTAAAAAACCTTTACAGGGACTTTATTATCTAGAGATGGAGTGCACATGGAGATGCTCAAGTGACGAAAAGTCCAACCGAGCCAATGGCTAGTTTTACTAAGAACAGCTGGCCAAGCGTGAATGTCCCTACCTACTAATCTGAAAATTATTAAGATCTTCATTTTTTTGAAGATGTAATACTCCAAACACAGATTATCATGGCTTGCCCAGCCTAAAGTAAACCTGTAGTGGGAATGCTGCATAAACCTACACTAGCAGACAAATTGGGGGGGGGGGGGGATTGGGGGAGGGGGTTCAAAGCCTCTGCTAGCAATGCACTTTGGTATAACAGTGGGTGATGAACTTCTACCTGCAGCAGTCAGTATTTCCATAACATGCAATTTAATGCAAGATTTAAGCTCCTCAACAGGGATGTTTAGTTTTCTCCATGACCTGGCAATGGTCTGTTATGCAGAAGTGAAGCTATGGTTGAGAAATCGGAATTCTGATTTAGAACCACCAACTGTCTATTTAACCACTTCAATACAGGGCACTTATACACCCTTCCTGCCCAGACCAATTTTTAGTGCGCTCGCATTTTGAATGCAAATTACTCAGTCATTAAACACTGTACCCAAACAAAATTTTTATCATTTTTTTGCACACAAATAGAGCTTTCTTTTGGTGGTATTTCTTCACCACTGGGTTTTTTTATTTTTTGCGACAGGTGGGAAAAAAAAAAAAAAAAAAAAAAAACCAAACACATCTTTTTATAGTTTCCATGATAAAATTTAGCAAAGGAATTTTTGTTCATAAGTTTGGGCCAAAATTTATACTGCTACATATCTTTAGTAAAAACAAACCAAATAAGGCCTCTTTCACACGGGGCAGATCAGTCATGATCCGCCCCGTGAACACACGCTGGCTCAGCGGGGATCGCTCCGCCGATCCCCGCTGAGCAGGAAGATGACAGGTGCATCGCTGCACGCTGTGCAGCGACGGACCTGTCAGAGCGCCGCTCTCCCCTATGGGGGGATCGGATGATGACGGTCCGTAGTGTCCGTCGTCATCCGATCCGATAACGGAGGGAAAAGTAGGTTTTTCCTCCGTTACACTTTTCGGATCGGAGCGGGGTCGGATGTCAGCGGACATGTCACCGCTGACATCCGACGCTCCATAGGGATGACTGTATGTCCGTTTTTCATCCGAAAACGGATGGATGAAAAACGGACATACGGATCATCCGTGTGAAAGAGGCCTTAGTCTATATTATTTGGTCTGTGTGAAAGTTATAGAGTCTACATGCTATGGTGCCAATCATTGAAAATTGATCACACCTGTTGCACCGAGTGCATCTCAAGGCCTCGAAATGTCAGGAAAGTACAAATACCCCCCAAATGACCCTTTTTGAAAATGTAGACAGTCCAAGGAATTTATTAACTGCTTCAGATCCACGCTATAGCCGAATGACGGCTACAGCGCGGATCTGCTTTGCCGGGAGTAAGTCTATTGACATTCTCCCCTTTGCAGGCTCGCCACGCCCCCCTGAAGGGCACACACGCGCTGTGAGCGCGCTGTGATCACCGAGTCAATGAGACTCAGGTGATCACAGATCCAAGTAAGGGGCCGATCCCGGCCCCTCACCACGTGATCAGCTGTCAACCAATGACAGCTGATCACATGTTGTAAACAGAAGATCGGTAATCGTTTTTTTTCTTCTCACGCCAACAGCGTGAGGAGAAAAAACAGCCGATCACCGGCTTCTGTTTAAAGGGACATCGGTCCCAAAGAGGAAGAGCCTGTTATGTGCCCACCAGTACCACAAATCAGTGCCACCTATCAATGCCCACCAGTGGTGCCCTTCAGTGCAGCCCATCAATGAAATAAATATATATATATATATATATATATATATATATATATATATATATATAAATATATATATATATATATATATATATATATATATATATATATATATATATATATAATTTCAATTTTTTTTTTTTTAACAAAAACTAAAAAAACCCAGGAGGTGATCAAATACCACCAAAAGAAAGCTCTATTTGTGGGAAAAAAATGATAAAAATTTTATTTGGGTACAGTGTTGAATGACTGCGCACTTGTCATGTGACAGGTGCCCAGTAAGCAAGTGGCTAAGAGGCACAGTACGTTTTTTGAAGTTGTAATTTTTTTCTAGGGAAATAATTTTTGTGTAAAAAAATTGTCATAAACAGGTTATTTCTCACACACAGCATATGCATACTTCCAATTACACCCCAAAATACATTCCGCTACTCCTTCCAAGTATGGCGATACTACGTGTGAGACTTTTAGTAGTACCTTCAGGCGTTCTAGGAGCATAAAATTCACACATTTCAAGGTCTTGGAGCACCAGGACAGTGGAATTACCCACAAAATGACCCCATTTTTGAAAGCAAATACCCCAAGGTACATTCCATGGGGCATGGGCTACAGATAGGTACTTTGGTACTTTGATGGGCCTGTGGACAGGTCCTCTTTATCACCGGGGGGCAAACAGTGATTGGTGTGCACTGTAAGCAGTAACGAGCTGTTACCGCAATCTCCTCCTCACACACTATCGGTTTGTTGCCATTCTGTGACCAGCTGAGATTGGACACAGCCAGTCACATGGTAAAGAACCAATTTAATTGGCTCCTTACAGCGATCGGGGATGGGCTGTGTCAGAGTGACAAGCCTCATCCCTGATCGCTGCTCTGTGTGCCCCTAGGGGTGCGCACGAGGACAGTGCATGTGACCGGCTGTAATTGGACACAGCCGGTCACATAGTAAAGAGACAAATTTTGTCGTCTCTTTACACTGATCTGGGATCCAAGGGACATGCCGCCTCATCTTTGCGCCGCGGGCCCCCAGGGGCCCGCAGTGGTGGCGAGGAGCAGAGGACGCCATATGACACCTGCCCAGGATGGCAGAGTACGCCTGTGGACGTCATTTGACAATGGCCCGATATAGAAGTGATTAAAAGGCCTTCCTCCGGATTGTTCCATAGGGGTCCGTGTAAAAATGGCATAAATTGCCTGGTAAGAGACCAAACACACCACATTTTCAGACAGTCCCACCAAATATGTCTAAATGTGTTTTCAGCACTCCATTCCCTAAAGCAACTGGTGGAATATTCAGGGGTCACACAGAAAAGATGGAAGGGTACCATGCGCTTAGCACCTTATAATTGGTTTCCGTAGCTACTACATTAAGAGAACTCTTTGATGGATTGGACCAGATTTCTTACCAGTCTGAGGAGATAGAAGTCTCAAGGTCCAATTCCCAATTTGTAGTATACTTGGGCCATGAAGGGGAACATGATAGCACTTATTGATTGATATATAGTGAAAATAATCCCTGGGGCATGGGGGTCTGTGTTGCAAATATGCCACTAAACCAGAGGGGCAGAAGAGATCATAAATTCAAAGCAGATTAGAATGCATCCACCAGGAGAAACTAAGGAAGTCCCAACCTGAGATGAAAAGTAGGTTCACAGGAAACGAGAGGAAAAGGAGATAAGGGCATAGAAGTTTACCTGAAAATTCCGTTATAAAACTTTGTAAATCAGTAAGTTTTATCCATCGTTAATGTGTACCGATTAGGCTGCGCTGGCAGCCATCATTGATGGGCACAGATTGGCATCCCTGGTGGGCTCTAGTGGGCACCCTTGATGGGCCTGCACTGATAATCTATGCGCTGATTATCAGCGCAGACCCCCGTTAGGAGAGCAGCCAATCAGCTCTCCTCTACTCGCGCCTTGTCAGCGCGAGTAGAGGAAAGGCCGATAAACGCCACTTCCTGGTTACCATGTGATTAGCTGTGGTTTAACACAGCTGATCACGAGGTAAAGAGCCTACCTCATAGGCTCTTTACTGGGATAGGAGATGCGGTGTGTCAGATTGACACTACCAATCTCCACGCTAGCAGCTTATCCTGTTGGACATCATATGACGCCCAGTCAGGATAATACAACCACTTTCTGTCCGTCATTCTGCTATATGACGGATGGGAAGTGGTTGTAAAGGCAGAAGGTTTTTTATCTTAATACATTCTATGCATTAAGATAAAAACCTGTGTGCAGCAGCCCCCCTAATACTTACCTGAGCCCCGATTGGCTGAGACAGCAGCAGCGCCATTGGCTGACAGCAGCGGGAGCCAATCAGGAGAGAGGGGGTGGGGCCAAACACTGCAGCTCCGTGTCTGAATGGAAACAGGGAGCTGCAGCTCGGCTCGGGTGCCCCGAAAGCAAGCTGCTAAGAAAAAAATTAAAAAGGGAAAAAAAAAAAAAAAAAAAAGAATGACATGGAGGAGAGGGGAACCCAACGCCAAAATAAATTTTTTTTTTTTTTTTTAAATGGCTAAATCTATACCACTATACCAGACCCTTATCCGAGCAAGTAGCCCAGCAGGTCAGGAAGGGACAGTTGGGGGGGGGGGTAAGAGTGCCCCCCCCACCCCCCTGCTTGGCTTCAACATTGGGGGGACAAGGGCCTATTCCCCACTCAAACCCCATACTCATTCACATTGGGAGGGGGGGCTGGTATGGTTCAGGGGGGGGGGGGGGTTGGGCTTGCCGGTTGTTAAGGATGCATCAGGCTTTAGTACATTCTCTATAGCCAAGCACAGCATTTTTAGCATGCATTTTGATGGTGTTTTTTTTTTTTTTTTGTGAACCACTTTTAAGAAACAAAAAAACACATTATACAGAGCTATACCTTGCAAATCCCTTTCTCACTGGCCAGTTTTCTCAATCTATTCAGTTTTCAGTGATATGATGGACTTGTGGGATATATAGATATAATTATATCTGAACATTTCCCACTACTCACAAGGGACACTTAAAGAGCCTGTAAGTGCATAAGGACAGAGGATATGTAGCAATTTGTCAGAACGCCTGAGGCAAAAGGTATTTGCTTTTTAAGCTGTAATACTGTTCTCACTTTTCCCTAAGGTCTTAGTTATTGTTCTCATTAGATCTTTCATATACACTATCTGGTGCTTTAGTGAATTATGACGCTTCAGACTGAGTACATGTGAGACAACGCAGCAGGAAAGCCGATGGTATGTTAACGGATGAAGCAAGGAATTTTTATTGAAAAACATGGAAGGCGGGTACAGTAAGATTACATTCCACAGCGATTTCTGCAATACTACCCCAGGGCCTATCACAGGAGGGAAATGTCTCAAGGAATCCTGACATTCCCTGCAAGTTGGCACTCGCAGCACCTCCGCAATACCAGCACAGCATACAAAGCCTTACAACTACAGAAATGACACTGCCCACAGAAGAGAAAATGTCAACATACAATCACAGCATTGTTATACACAACAAATAAGATCCTCTTATACCAAAGTAACAGTGGTCTATGGAGCATACAATCAAGACTGAGAATTGGATATTTTTGGCAAGCCTCTTTTCCCTTTAATCGCCCCACGATCACAACCGCACAAACTGTTACTTACAAGAATTAATTGAGGCTTCTTTTTGTATGGTTGACTGTTTGGGTGTCAAACAAGGAAGGGGGTGGGAAGCAGGAACAGGAAGTTGAGCTGCACCCACCTTAAAAGCAGAACTTTACCCATAACAACTTGATAAAAAATAATGTTCTTTAGCAAGGAACATAAATTCCACATTAATAATTATGCTACCAAAATTAGTGTGTGCTGTAAATCGCCTCCAGCATTGTTCATGTTTCTTCTTGCTGGAGGCTGCCATTTTTCTGAAGCCCTGAACAGCAATAAATCATAAAGTGGAACGTAACCCATCAATTTAAGTTTCAAAAAACAGATACATTCCTGGAATGCCGGGATTGCCAACTGTCACATTTGCCTGTGTGCTCAACCAAACGGTCAAACCATCAAACAGCTGGTGTCATAACTGATCACATGTGCAGCACCATGGCAGTTGCAGATCAATGGCTCAAAATGATTCGCATCTGCACCAAAATGGTGCAGGATCCTTTATTTTTGCCGCACCTGAATTGTAAACATCCATGCGATCCAATTCTGGCACTTATGCCGCGTACACACAATCGGACTCTGGCATACTTGGTCCGGCACACTTTCCGACAGACTTTGTCCGCCAGGTGCGCCAGACTTTAAAACGGACGAACTTGCCCACACACGACCGGACTTTCCGGCGTGCTAAATCCGCCCGTCTTTCTGACGGACTTTCGCCGGAGTTACGGCGGACTTTCAGAATGAACGGACTTGCCCACACATGGACAAGTCCGTTCATTTTGAACACGACTCAGGTGCGACGGGACTAGAAAAGGAAGTCAATCTTGCCGCTTTTATCAGCGAGATTGACACCTTGCGAGCCCCGTCGCGGGTCATGCCAGGCCCTTATTAGGTCTGGTATGGGTTATAAAGGGAAGCCCCTACGCCGAAAAACGGCGAGGGGTCCCCCCTAAAATCCATACCAGACCCCGATCCGAGCACGCAGCCCGGCCGGTCAGGAAAGGGGGTGGGGAGGGGCGAGCCCCCCCTGAACCGTACCAGGCCGCATGCCCTCAACATGGGGGGTGGGTACTTTGGGGGAGGGGGGCCCCCCACCCCAAAGCACCTTGTCCCCATGTTGATGAGGACAAGGGCCTCTTCCTGACAACCCTGGCCGTTGGTTGTCGGGGTCTGCGGGCGGGGGGCTTATTGGAATCCGGGAGCCCCCTATAATAAGAGGGCCCCCAGATCCCGGCCCCCACCCTATGTGAATGACTATGGGGTACCCCTACCCATTCACCTAGGGAAAAAGCATCAATAATAAAACACACTACACAGGTTTTTAAAATAATTTATTAAACAGCTCCGGGGTAGGGGGTCTTCTTCTGGCTTGGGGGGTCTTCTTCCGGCTTCGGGGGTCCCTCCGGTTCCTCTTCTCCCGGCGTCCGGTTGGTTCTTCTCCGCTCTCTCCGGCCTCTTCTCCCTGTTTTCCAGTTCATCGGCCGGCTCCTCCGCTGTCTTCAGGCCGCTCTTTTGCCAGCGGAGGTCAGGACTTCTTGGCTTCTTGTCTTCTTCCCTCAGGGCATGCTGGGACTGTGACGTTTTAGGGGGCGTGGTCAACATCTCCCGATGACCACGCCCCCAAAACATCACAGTCCCAGCATGCCCAGGGACTGTGACATCATAAGGGGCGGGGTCTCCGTCTATATAAGTCACAACGGAGCGCTCAGAGAGCAGTCCAGCCGGAGAGAGCGTCGTGTCAACATCTGGAGAAGAGAAGAGGGAAGAAGACAAGAAGCCCAGAAGTCCGGACCTCCGCTGGCAAAAGAGCGGCCTGAAGACAGCGGAGGAGCCGGCCGAAGAACTGGAACACCGGGAGAAGAGGCCGGAGAGAGCGGAGAAGAACCAACCGGACGCCGGGAGAAGAGGAACCGGAGGGACCCCCGAAGCCGGAAGAAGACCCCCCCCCCCCGGAGCTGTTGAATAAATTATTTTAAAAACCTGTGTAGTGTTTTAATCATTGACGCTTTTTCCCTAGGTGAATGGGTACCCCATACTCATTCACATAGGGTGGGGGGCCGGGATCTGGGGGCCCTTTTATTATAGGGGGCTCCCGGATTCCGATAAGCCCCCCGCCCGCAGACCCCGACAACCAACGGCCAGGGTTGTCGGGAAGAGGCCCTTGTCCTCATCAACATGGGGACAAGGTGCTTTGGGGAAGGGGGCCCCTGCAGGGCGCCCCCTCCCCCAAAGCACCCACCCCCATGTTGAGGGCATGCGGCCTTGTACGGTTCAGGAGGGGGGGGTGCTCGCTCGTCCCCACCCCCCTTCCTGACCGGCCGGGCTGCGTGCTCGGATCGGGGTCTGGTATGAATTTTAGGGGGGGACCCCATGCCGTTTTTTCGGCGTAGGGGGTTCCCTTTATAAACCCTACCAGACCTAAGGGCCTGGTATGCCCCGCACTTGCCGCAATAGGAAAATTTGTTTTTCCTATTGCAGCGAGCGCAAAATGCAATACCCTGCCCTTGCGTCGTATCTGGTCCATTGGACCGGCATACAGACGAGCGGGCTTTCCGCCGGACCGGCACACAGACGAGCGCACTTTCCGCCAGAAACTGAGTCCGACGGAAAGATTTAAAACATGTTTCAAATCTAGGTCCGGCGGGCTTTTGGCAAAAAGTCCGCCGGAAAAATCCGCCGGAGCCTACACACGGTCGGATTGTCCGGCGGACTCTGGTCCGCCGGACCAAGTATGCCGGAAAGTCCGCTCGTGTGTATGCGGCATTAGGCTTCATGTACATAGCCTACTTTCAACGCCAGCCGCAGGAAAACGCAGCCTTGCGGCAGAGGGTCAACACATTCCTATCTTGAATGCGATTCTTCTGTGTTCAGGAGAGGGAGGTTGAAGCTCCCCTAAACGCAGCAGCTCCTAAACTCTGCTAAAAGCCTACAGTATCTCACGAAATTGGAGTACACCTCAAATTTTTTGTAAATATTTTATTATATCTTTTCATGTGACAACACTGAAGAAATGACACTTTGCTACAATGTAAAGTAGTGAGTGTACAGCTTGTATAACAGTGTAAATTTGTTGTCCCCTCAAAATAACTCAATACACAGCCATTAATGTCTAAACTGCTGGCAGCAAAAGTGGAGTACACCCCTAAGTGAAAATGTCCAAATTGGGCCCAAAGTGTCAATATTTGGTGTGGCCACCATTATTTTCCAGCACTGCCTTAGCCCTCTTGAGCATGAAGTTCACCAGAGCTTCACAGGTTGCCACTGGAGTCCTCTTCCACTCCTCCATGACGACATCACCGAGCTGGTGGATGTTAGAGACCTTGCGCTCCTCCACCTTCCGTTTAAGAATGCCCCACAGATGCTCAATAGGGTTTAGGTCTGGAGACATGCTTGGTCAGTCCATCACCTTTACCCTTAGCTTCTTTAGCAAGGCAGTGGATGTCTTGGAGGTGTGTTTGGGGTCATTATGTTGGAATATTGCCCTGCGGCCCAGTCTCCGAAGGGAGGGGATAATGCTCTGCTTCCGTATATCACAGTACATGTTGGCATTCATGGTTCCCTCAATGAACCGTAGCTCCCCAGCACTTATGCAGCCCCAGACCATGACACTCCCCACCACCATGTTTGAACTGTAGGCAAGACCCACTTGTTTTTGTACTCCTCACCTGGTTGTCACCACACACGCTTGACACCATCTGAACCAAATAAATTTCTCTTGGTCTCATCAGACCACAAGACATGGTTCCAGTAATCCATGCCCTTAGTCTGCTTGTCTTCAGATAACTGTTTGCGGGCTTTGTGCATCATCTTTAGAAGAGGCTTCCTTCTGGGATGACAATCAGTTTGATGCAGTATGTGGCGTATGGTCTGAGCACTGACAGGCTGACCCCCCCACCACTCCAACCTTTGCAGCAATACTGGCAGCACTCATACGTCTATTTCCCAAAGACAACCTCTGGATATGACGCAGAGAACGTGCACTTAACTTAGGTTGACCATGGCAAGGCCTGTTTCTCAGTGAAACCTGCCCTGTTAAACAGCTGTACGGTCTTGGCCACAGTGCTGCAGCTCAGTTCCAGGGTCTTGGCAATCTTCTTATAGCCTAGGCCATCTTTATGTAGAGCAACAATGGAGCTTAGTTTTGAAGCATTTTTTTACAAACATTACAGATTCTAACTACTAGCAAGAATGAGTCCTTACATTTAAAGAGCACCTGTCATTTCAGATCCATCATGGAAGCGCCTGTTAGTGGGCATCCACTCACCTGTTGTCGGCACGTTCCTCACCTTGTGTTACTGCTGCATCACCAGCCATCACATTAAAGTTAATTGGAACGGTCAGTGAATCAACAGCGTGTCAGAGGAGCTGCTGCGGGACAGATGTGCCAGTTACTCTTTAAAAATTATGATTTAAATCAAGCCTTTTTACTAGTGATTTAAATTGACTTTATGTAAATCAAAACCACCCTGCACAGTAGTTATTTTTAACTTTCACGCATAGAATGCATGAAAGTAAAAAAACCTTGAGCCTTTGCACTTTAATGCCTCATATACACTGCAGCTGGTAAACGGACGTTTAGGCTCCATGCACACTGGAGCTGATAAACAGCAGTTTATTGGAGTTTGGGCTTTTTTTTTTTTTTTAAAAGCCCATAAACTCCATTCTATGTTAGCCTATGTGTCCATGCACACATGGACGTTTTTTTAGCTTTAACAAGCAGTGGAGTTTATGGGCTTTTTCTGAACGCCAGAAATTCGCATTCAAGAGCAGTACTGGAAACGCCAGACACCGGTAAAAGGTGTTAAATGAGGGTTAACGCTGTAAAAAGAGCGTTAAGCCTCGTTCTGCGTTTCTCTGCCTCTATTGAAAAGCAATGGTTCCCTATGGGAGCCCATTGATTTGAATAGAAGTCGCACCGCAAGTCGGATCATCATGATGCAACTCGTGTGCCGAGGATGAAGGGGAACCCCGCCACAATGAAAAGAAAATTGACGTGGGGTTCCCCCCTCGGACAATACCAAGCCCTCCGGTTTGGTATGGATTTTAAGGGGAACCTTCTTCGCCAAAAAAACGGCGTGGGGGTCCCACCCAAAATCCATACCAAACCTTTATGCGAGCACGCAGCCCGGCCAGTCAGAATTGGGGGTGGGGACGAGCAAGCACCCCCCTCCTTAACCATACCAGGCCGCATGCCCTCAACATGGGGGGTAGGTGCTGCGCCCCCCCCCCCCACCTCAAAGCACCTTGTCCCCATGTTGATGAGGACAAGGGCCTCTTCCCGACAACCCTGGCCGTTGGTTGCCAGGGTCTGCGGGCGGGGGGGCTTATCGGAATCCGTGAGCCAACTTTAATAAGGGGGCCCCCAGATACCGGCCCCCCACCCTATATGAATGAGTATGGGGTACATCGTACCCTTACCCATTCACCTGGGAAGTGTCAAAAATAAAACAAACACACTACACAGGTTTTTAAAGTAGTTTATTAGTCAGTTCCGGGGGTCTTCTTCCGACTTCGGGGGTCTCTTCCTTCTCCGCGCTCTCCAGTGTCTTCTGCCAGGCTCCTCCGCTATCTTCTTCCGATGTTGACACAATGCTCTCTCCCGCTGTAATGCCGGGTGCACAACGACTTATATAGGCATAGGGCATGGTCACCGGGTGATGAAGAGCACCGAGAAGACGACCGAGAAGACGACCGAGAAGACGACCGAGAAGACGACCGAGAAGACGACCGAGAAGACGACCGAGAAGACGACCGAGAAGACGACCGAGAAGACGACCGAGAAGACGACCGAGAAGACGACCGAGAAGACTGGGCCAACGCTAGCAAAAGAGCAGAAGAACCGGAGAGTGGGAGAAGAGGCCGGACAGCATGGAGAAGAAGGAAGAGACCCCCGAAGTCAGAAGAAGACCCCCGGAGCTGACTAATAAACTATTTTAAAAACCAGTGTAGTGTGTTTTACCCCCGGATTCCGATAAGCCCCCCTCCCGCAGACCCCCATGTTGAGGGCATGCGGCCTGGTACGGTTAAGGGGGGGGGGGCGCTCACTCGTTGCCACCCCCTTTCCTGACCGGCTGGGCTGCGTGCTCGGATAAGGGTTTGGTTTTTGGGGGGGACCCCCCACGCCGTTTTTTCGGTGATGGGGGTTCTACCTCTTAAAATCCATACCAGACCGAAGGGCTTGGCATCGTCTGAGGGGGGGAACCCCACGTCAATTTTTTTTTTCATTGTGGAAGGGTTCCCTTTCATCCTCAGCACACAAGTCATACTGCAAGTCGGATCATGATGATCCGACTTCTGGTGTGAATTCTATTCAAATCAATGGGCTCCCATAGGGAAACTAGGTTAAAAGCTAGCGCCGCTAAACGTGCATTGACGGCAATGCAAAATGCTGATAAAATCGCGTTTTTTAAAAGCAGCATTTTCCTGCCAGCAATCCAACGTTCAGAACAGCCGTTTATGAGCTCCAGTGTGCATGGAGCCTTAGGAGCATTTGGGCATTATTTTCAGCAGCCCCTGAACTCTCCTCTCTCCATCTTATGGATACATGTACACTCAGGAGTTTATTTATTTATTTATTTCAGGTACTTATATAGCGCCGTCAATTTACGCAGCGCTTTACATATATATATTATACATTCACATCAGTCCCTATACCCTCAAGGAGCTTACAATCTAAGGTCCCTAACTCACATTCATACCTATACTAGGGCCGATTTAGACAGGATCCAATTAACCTACCAGCATGTCTTTGGAGTGTGGGAGGAAACCGGAGTACCCGGAGGAAACCCACGCAGACACAGGGAGAACATGCAAACTCCAGGCAGGTAGTGTCGTGGTCGGGATTCGAACCAGCGACCCTTCTTACTGCTAGGCGAGAGTGCTACCCACTGCGCCACTGTGAGTTTATAGTATATTTAGAAGCAGCTGAGGTTAGAAGTTTTTTTTTTTTTTTTTAAAAGCAAAAATCTGCCTTTAGGACGGTAGTTAAAGGGCATTTCAAACTTCAAATGCTTGTAATAGCGTGTAAATGCGGTAACTCGCACTTATAGGCGTTTTCAATGGGGAATTATTTATGACCATTTGCAATGTTAAAAAACAGATTTTCCAGAATATGAGAGACAGTTTTTTCCTGCATTGTGAGCATTTGGGAGGATCTACTGATCTGAAAAATCTGTCAAAAGCGCTTCTAAAAACACAAACGTGCACAAAAGCCACTAAACGCACATTAACGTGGCAAAACTGACATTTTTAAACGTTGGTTACTAGCTGTAACCAGCCTTCAGAAGAGGTTTTCAAACATCCTGTATACATGAAGCTTAAGAATGGAAGAACATGATTGGTATAAAAGTTGGGTCCACTAACATTCGACTACTACTATTCATAAGATGTTTTGCAAGTTACTCACAAACAGCTGTACAAAGCCTGGATATCTAAGTAGGAAACCGTGACACAGAGCCCCCAGTGTCCTCATACCCAGTAGACTCATTACACACCACTCTGCACTGTAATCCAATCTCATGTAACTTCATATACTCATCCAGTGAGTAACTTCCCAGGAATGGGGAGTCTATACTCGTCACATAATAGACGGCAGGCAGATATTGCTTCTTAATGATTTTTAAACAGATATGGTTTTAAATTTGCTTTTTACTCTTTCAGTTCATTAGATTACGAATTAAAAAAAAAAAAAATGCATACACACCCCCACAAAAGGCTGAGAAGGGTCAGAGCTCGTCTAATTAGAATCATTTGCCTCCATGCAATTACAGAAAGAATGAGTGACGTGACATTAGCCATTCACAACTAAGAATGCGGGAGCCATGTGGCATCATTATCATCCATTACTGTAGAACAGCACATTTCTCTGGAATGAGGGAGATGAATTTATACTTTCTAATCCCAGGCATGAACAGAGTACAAAGCGTTGATTACACCGGATCTTTTGCCTGAAGTTCAGCATCTAAACAAACATTTGAAATTGAAAGGAAGCAAAAACCAGCAATGTAAGGAAGCAGGCCCTTCCTCCCACACCCCTCTATCACAAGCCAAGAACCCTTCCCCCTACAATTCCACCTCCAAGCTATGTCAGCAATCCTAGTACACACCTTGTTACTCAAACACCAGTTCCAGTGCAAGAAACCAGGATACACTGAGAAAAACAAGGCTGACAGCATGGCCCCGTTTAGCAGGAATCTATCATATGTTAGTGCACTAACATGAATAAATGGAGACTCCAAGCTTAACAGTCTAAGCACCAGACTGTGGATCCCAATCATGCATTACACAGACTATCAAAAGTTCTTACTCTAGTCCGATATTAATATGTATTTCTATGAGCATGCATTTGTGTTTACCTTTCCTATCTTGGCACCTAAACAAAGGAATAAAACATTTCTAGACCCCCCCCCACAATGGCCCAACTATGGACACAAGAGCTCAATGGTACTGCAGAATATGCATCTGGTTAAAAAGGTAATCTACTCCCTACAGACAACCTTTATTTCTTTACTGCAACAATTTTCAGTTATGCTAAAGGATTGGGGGAGAGCACCAAACACATAAGTTATTTGTAATATTGTGTACGGCCGTAGTCTGCCAAAGGTCATGCCCACAATCTCCTTTACAGCTGCTCGATGCAGCCTAAGTATCTGACTTCCAGCATTATGAAGGTTAACAGCAGCAGCTGCTACTCCACTCCCACAATGTATCGCATTCTTCCATTCAACCTCTTCCTCGATTCACAGAAAGTGCTGCATTGTAGAATAAGGCCCCTTTCACACGAGGCAGACTCCGTTTCTACGGAGCCCGCCTCGGTCCGCCGGCTCAGCGGGAGATCTGTCCATTGATCTCCGCTGAGCCGGCGGATGACAGGTCCCTCTCTGCTCACTGAGCGGGGAGGGGCTTGTGAGGCGCCGCTGCCGCCTATGGAGGGATCGGATGAAAACGGACAGCCTGTTCGTTTTCATCAGATCTCACCCGATCCGATAGTGACGGACCTGGACATAGAGCCATCAATCTGCTTTTAGTGGATCGGACCGGGTCGGATGTCAGCGGACATGTCTCCGCTGACATCCGACGCTCCATAGACTAACATGGAGCGCCCATTCAGGTCCGCCGTCAAAACTGACAGGCAGACCTGTCCGATCTTGTGAAAGGGGCCTAACAGGAGTTCTGTTAATCATGAAGAGGGCAGAAGGGGGCGAGCAAACGCAGCATCTTTTCTCGGTAACAGTGGTTGTAAAGGCAGAAGGTTTGCCTTGCATTCTCTGCATGAAGGTGAAAAACCTTCAGTTTGCAGCTCCCCCCACATCCCCCCTAATATACACCTGAGCCTGATTGCAATCCAGGGGATGTGCATAAGAGCAGTTGCTCTCCAGTTTCTCTGCCTCCCGATTGGCTGAGACACAGCAGTGGGAGCCATTGGGAGCAGTCCCACCTAGTACTTGGGTGGGTCTGTTTCGGCAGACCTTCCAGAGAACAGGGGTCACTCTGGTTTTGGCTAGATGGACCCAAGTGAAGTACCTCAGTCCCCGTCTGGAGCCCAACACTCCGGGGGATCAGGGTAAGGTCCTTCCCTAGTGGGAGGATTAGTGTAACACCGGCTGCACGTTTTTGTGTTTCACTCTTTATGTGTGTGCACTTTTTTTGGCACCGGGTGGAAGTTTTTGAGTGTGTTTTGCACGCCACTGGCTTAAAAAAAAATAAATAAAGTGGGAGCCATTGTCAATTACAGCCAGAGAGGAGGGAGCGGGGGGTGGGGGTAAGCCCCATTCTATGTGTCTCAGGGTACAATCACACTTGATCTGAGCATTTTCAGGTGGTTTTTTTTCCAGGCGCCTTTTTTGCAGATTTGCAATTACTATTGGTGTTTTTTCAGGAGTTTTTGCTGTTGCCAATAGAAACTTGTATAAGAAAAGGAGAGGGGGAAGCTGCTGTTTAAGCTGAAAACGACTGAAAGAACACATTTTTCACTGTTAAGGCATTTTCTACTGAAGTTTATGGAGACAAAAAAGCTCAAAACTGTCTGAAAAGTAGCTGATGTACTTTGAAGTGGCAGGCATTTTGCTACACGCAGTGGTTCGCAACCCCTGTCCTCAGGACCCACTAACAGGCCAGATTTTATGTATTACCTTGGAGAGATGCAGACTAGAATACTGCAATCACTGAGCAGCAAATGATATCACCTGTGATGCGTTTCAGTTCTCTTGTAAACCTGGATCCTGAGGATAGGAGTTGAGAACCATTGTGCTACAGGCAACAAAGCACCCAAATGTGAACAGGGGCCATTGAATCAGGAGGATCAGGGCTGCTTTCTGCAAAACCATTACACAGAGCAGGTAAGTAGAACAGGTTTGTTATTCAAAAAAAAAAAAAATGTATAGATAGATAGATAGAGAGAGAGCGCGAGATATGGGATGGAAAGTATTCAGACCCCCTTAAATTTTTCACTCTTTGTTAAATTGCAGCCATTTGCTAAAATCATTTAAGTTAATTTTTTCCCTCATTAATGTACACACAGCACCCCATATTGACAGAAAAACACAGAATTGTTGACATTTTTGCAGATTTATTAAAAAAGAAAAAGTGAAATATCACATGGTCCTAAATATTCAGACCCTTTACTGTGACACTCAGGTGCTGTCTATTTCTTCTGATCATCCTTGAGATGGTTCTACACCTTCATTTGAGTCCAGCTGTGTTTGATTATACTGATTGTACTTAATTAGGAAAGCCACACACCTGTCTATATAAGACCTTGCAGCTCACAGTGCATGTCAGAGCAAATGAGTCATGAGGTCAAATTAACTGCCTGAAGAGCTCAGAGACAGAATTGTGGCAAAGCACAGATCTGGCCAAGGTTACAAAAAATTTCTGCTGCGCTTAAGGTTCCTAAGAGCAAAGTGGCCTCCATAATCCTTAAATAGAAGACGTTTGGGACGACCAGAACCCTTCTTATAGCTGGCCGTCTGGCCAAACTGAGCTATCGGGGGAGAAGAGTCTTGGTGAGAGAGGTAAAGAAGAACCCAAAGATCACTGTGGCTGAGCACCAGAGATGCAGTTGGGAGAAAGTTGTAGAAAGTCAACCATCATTGCAGCCCTCCACCAGTCGGGGCTTTATGGCAGAGTGGCCCAACGGAAGCCTCTCCTCAGTCCAAGACACATGAAAGCCTGCATGGAGTTTGCTAAAAAAAACACCTGAAGGACTCCAAGATGGAGAGAAATAAGATTCTCTGAAACTCTCTAGAACCTTTTGGCCTTAATTCTAAGTGTGTGTGGAGAAAACAAGGCACTGCTCATCACCTGTCCAATACAGTCCCAACAGTGAAGCATGGTGGTGGCGGCATCATGCTGTGGGGGTGTTTTTCAGCTGCAGGAACAGGACAACTGGTTGCAATTGAGCGAAAGATAAATGCAGCCAAGTACAGGGATATCCTGGACGAAAACCTTCTCCAGAGTGCTCAGGACCTCAGACTGGTCCAAAGGTTTACCTTCCAACAAGACAATGACCCTAAGCACAGAGCTAAAATAATGAAGGAGTGGCTTCACAACCACTCCGTGACTGTTCTTGAATGGCCCAGCCAGAGCCCTGACTTAAACCCAATTGAGCATCTCTGGAGAGACCTAAAAATAGCTGTCCACCAACGTTTACCATCCAACCTGACAGAACTGGAGAGGATCTGCAAGGAGGAATGGCAGAGGATCCCCAAATCCAGGTGTGAAAAACTTGTTGCATCTTTCCCAAAAAGACTCATGGCTGTATTATATCAAAAGGGTGATTCTACTAAATACTGAGCAAAGGGTCTGAATACTTAGGACCATGTGATATTTCAGTTTTTCTTTTTTAATAAATCTACAAAGATGTCAACAATTCTGTGTTTTTCTGTCAATATGGGGTGCTTTGTGTACATTAATAAGGGAAAAAAAAAAATAAACTTAAATGACTTTAGCAAATGGCTGCAATATAACAAAGAGTGAAAAATTTAAGGGGGTCTGAATACCTTCCGTCCCCACTGTATGTATGTATGTATATACATATACACACACTCTAAACGAAAAATCGGCCGAACCCATTTTCGAAAAACGTGAGCGCAAATGATATTGCCATCATGTAACGACCGATAAATCGCTCAGTGGACACAAATTAATGCATTTTTTGTTCGTTGTTATTACATACACCTAGTGCAGACAGTCCGGATGGGAAACACATTAACCTTTCAATTTATCTTTCGTACGGCAGAAAATTTCCAAACTTGTCCTTCATTTTTTCGGCTCAAAAACATCCCAACGATTATCGATTTTGTGCCCATTAACTGGCCAAAAAAACGCACGAACAGTCTAAATGACTGAATTTCGACCGATTTTTCACACAGTGTATGGCCAGCATAACTCACAGCATCGGAAAACAGCTGCTCAGAGCAGTATCCGGCAGCTGAGAAGGAGACACCAATTATTAGCAGAAGCAGCTGTCTGCAGGTAATGAGATATGTACTATTACACATACATGTTCAGTACTGTAGCTGAAAAAATAAATAAATAAATTTCAAATGCGAAGTTTTTCAACTGGGCACCTAGAACCAGTATCAATTGCATTCCTAATCACAACTTCAGTTTTACAATACTAAGTACGTGCAGTGAAAGATTGTTCACTTTCATTTTACAAAATCTATTTTACACTCCCTCCTTTTATAGGACTGCTGACAATAAACTTTGCTATTTATCATCACCATGTATCTTTCCTGCAAACAGTGTGAATGTCCACATCACTTACACTCATGTTGTAAAGCGCTGCGCAAACTGTTGGCACTATATAAATCTGGTATAATATTCTTAAAAATACGCTGCTACAACACTGCCTGAGCTGTGGAAGCTGCCTTTACACAAGCCCCAAGAAACCTGTAATAAACATACTCCCTCATGCCTTCAAATGTGTTTTTGGTATTTATCTTCTTCAATTCCATCTCATGACAGGCAACACTACCCCCTTCAAGGACCAAAATCCACAGAGAACACAGAAGGCCATAGAAGCACACACTTCCAGGCTGCAGGTTAAACCAACATGCTCCATTTCATGCCAACTACTGTCCATCATCAGTAAAGTAAGCATGCTGTTGCTGTACATAAATCTTGAATTGTATCAATACCACCCACAATGAAGAACAGTACCACAGATGGTACCCATCCCAACCACATCGTTTGAAAATTATGTGATAGGGCGAGTCATTGTTTCAAAATAAAACAAAACAAGAACTTGCCCAAAACATATCCTGCACTTTGCATGCAGCCTTTGCAAAACAGTTTTCTACAGAACTGTAGAATTAAAACAAACACATGAGGAAGTCATTATGACACAATTACACAAAGGAAACATTAGAATAGGCTGTCGCCATGGAAATCGCTCAACAGGACATATACAAAAAGGATTATATAGCATGATGTTGGCTGACCACCATAGGTATATTTAGATAGAATTTCCTTCTGCTCCGTTCTGGGTTGAGCTCCTGTGTGTACTACCTTACCTAAGGGAACTCATTTTTAGCAAAAATCAATCTGGTTTGTCTTTAGACCATAATAACTTACAAAGTATGCAAAAGGGACTTTCAGTCTTGGGGGGGGGGGGGGGGGTTTGGTGGGGGGCCCTCGTTTGTTGGTCCAAAATGATACACATTTTCCAGTTTGATCGTCTGCGGAGGTGGATTACAAATCCTCCAATGACTTTACATATTACAAAATTCAGACATCATATGGAGTTCAGTTATTAAAGAGGACCTCCACCCATCAAATTAATTCTCTTATGAGTTTCACAGGTTGATTGAATATTTTAGGAAAAGCAAATTAATTAATTATATACCATACACACACAGATAGGTGAGGAATAAATAGAGAGCAACCCTTCTGCCTCCTGGGCTGTCCACACTACATATGCCAGCAGGCAGTGTTTTAATGAGGGGTGCATGTCCACTGTAAGACCAAGTATACAGAATTCCAAAGATATGCCACAGGCCTCTACCAGATCCCAAATATCTAGCAGGGACCTGCATGCCAGCTATGCCCCAGAACATTGCCAGGGCTCAAATAACTGCTAAAGACCTGCACACTCATGGGATCTCACTGCAAGCATAACTATCAAGGAGTCTCCCTGAAGAGAGAGTTTCAAGATGGCAACAGCTGCACAAGGAAAACTTCAGCTGCAAGGAGGACAATGATAGACTAGTAAAGCAAGCATTGGGTGACTTCAAAATGTTGCACTTTCTTGCTTGTGATGTGATCATGCTGGAATAAAAAAAACAACCATTTGGACTGAAGATCCAAGGTGTGCTGGCAAATATATTCGTTATAGCCATAGATCCAGTCTCCAGCTGGTGGTTGCTACAGCACCCAGTATCTTAGAGCTTTCCCCAGAAATGTGTGCGATGGGAATATGGACTATTGCATGTTCCAGTTCCTGCCTCCAATTCCATCAATCTCTTTAGCTCTGTGACAGCAGGGATCTAATCCCCCCTACTTGCTGTCACTTTTTAACAGTTTCCTGTGAATGAATGAACTACAACTACCATCAGCCATTGCGACTGACAGTTTGTAGTTCTCCATGAACTGTCCGAGCGCTATTGATCACCTTCGCAGTTCATTGATTCTTCCTGCTCTCAAGTAACTGCCTGCCTGTACAAGGTAAAGGCATTTTCAGAGTCTGCAGGACCCTGCATTGCACCCATGATCTGTTGCTGCAGGTGCAATGCTCTGAAGACTCCCTAGAAAAAATAATAAATGCACTTTTTTTTTACCTGCAAAAAATGTGCATTTATTACTTTTTATGAAAAGGTGAATTTATCCTTTATGGTTTTTTTATTATAAAACGGAGGCAGAAGAATAAACTAGATGCCCCTTCTCTTTGCACAATAAAAGCCCATTCTTCTGCAAGTTGACGAACATATAAAACATCTATGGTTGCTTTACAAATACAGGTCAAAGGAACAGTAATGCAAAAACCAACAAATGAGATGTTAGTACTGTATTCACTTTCCAACCAGCACTAGACACTACAGATGGAACTCCATGGTTTGCCAATAGTAGCATCTTTTCTCAGCAACTGTTTTTATAAATGAGCCTAATCATAGCATACGCAGCACGCCAGACATAGACCAAGTCAACTCAAACTATATGCCTTGCCAGAACTAAAAGCCTACATTACACGTTATTTAAAACAAACACTGTATAGCAGGCCAAGAAATACACAAGCCATCCCCTGAAATAACACGGAGCCACTTCTCCCGTTACAGCTGACATTCTCAGTGGTGAGGGCACTTCTTAAAACTGTAAACCTCAACTACCCAACTGCATTTAGTAATCATAGCCAAGTATTACGATGAAAAAACAAATGTATTATGCACTAAAATCATATATATCAGGAACACATGAAATAATTGATGTTCACTTCAGACATACCAGACTGGTACCAATTCAAACCCACTTCCATAAAAGTACAAGATATTTAAAAACAAACTACTTAGAGCCCAACTCCAGGAAAATGTAAAAATCATCCCTTTGGGTACGACGATTGCTCATTTAGGCCAGGGGAGAGTTTGACATTTTAACTTGCCTGACCCTTTGCTTCCCCTCACCCACCATGTTACAGCAGTGGACTGTCCCTCAGTGTGGCCATGTCCAGTGCAGGGTTATGGACCCTTCATTGGTCTTCTTGATGAAGTCAGGACCTTTAACTGCGGGAGAAGACATCAGTTGGAATGGTCTAGTGGATCTTCTTTTCTATGTCCCTTAACCCTTTCATGACTAAGGCTGGCCATACACCTATAGATTATCTGCAGATTTTCTATGGTTAGATGGAAAAAGTGGGAGATTCCTCCATCCACACAGTTTAGCGAACATGGAGAGATCTGTTGCACATTTTCTATCTAACCATAGAAAATCTGCAGATAATCTATAGGTGTATGGCCAGCTTAAGCCTATTTTTGAAATTTGGTGTTTACAAGTTAAAATCCGTATTTTTTGCTAGAAAATTACTTAGAACCCCCAAACATTATATATATATTTTTAGAAGAGAGTCTAAAGAATAAAATGGCGATTGTTGCAATATTTTTTATCACACGGTATTTGTGCAGCGGTGTTTTAAAACGCAAATTTTTGGAAAAGTGACACTTTCATGAATTTTAAAAAATCCAAACAGTAAAGTTACCCCAATTTTTTTGTATAATGTGAAAGATGATGTTACGCCGAGTAAATAGATACCAAACATGTCACCCTTTATAATTGCACGCACTCGTGGAATGGCGACGAACTACGGTACCTATGAATTTCCATAGGTGACGCTTTAAAAATTTTTTACGGTTACCAGGTTTGAGCTACAGAGGAGGTCTAGGGCTAGAATTATTGCTCTCGCTCTGACGATCGCGGCGATACCTCACATGTGTGGTTTGAACACCGTTTACATATGCGGGCGCGACTTCCGTATGCGTTTTCTTCGCTGCGCGAGCTCGCGGGGACGGGGGCGCTTTAAAAATTTTTTTTTTATTATTTATTTTTGTACTTTTATAAATTGCGTTTAAAATTTTTTTTTTTTTTTACTTTTATTGCTGTCACAAGCAATGTAAACATCCCTTGTGACAGTAATATGTGGTGACAGGTAATCTTTATGGAGGGATGGGGGGTCTAAAAGACCCCCCATCCCTCCTTTACACTTCAAAGTATTCAGATCGCCGAAAACGGCGATTCTGAATACTGTGTACTTTTTTAAATTCGGCGCCATTGGCAGCCGAGTAAACGGGAAGTGACGTCATGACGTCGCTTCCGCGTTTACAATTAGAAGGCTGGAACGAAGCCACTCACAGCTTCGTTCCAGCCCGCCCCCAGCCGCCGGAGATTCCCGAATGGACACCGGGCCTCCCGATCGCACGGGAGGCCCGGTAACAGCGGCGGGAGGGGGGGATGTCCCCTCCCGCTCCTCCGGTATAACAGCCGAGCGGCTTTTAGCCGCATCGGTTGTTATATTCGGGTAGCCGATCGCCCGCTGAAAACAACGGTACCGGGATGATGCCTGCAGCTGCGGGCATCATCCCGGTATAACCCCGGAAAGCCGAGGACGCATATGTGCGTTCGGTCGGCGGGAAGGGGTTAAACCTAAAGAAGCAATTACCCCTGCAGTGCGGATGCAGACACAATGCCAGGGATAGTATTTAGTAGGGTTGCACCAATACCGGTGTCAATACTAAGCATTTGAATGAGTATCAGTACTTGTGCAAATGCTCCAATACCTGAAACCAATACTTTCAGGCCCGGTTCTTTCAGCAGGATTCCCCCACTGACAGCTGAAACGCAAAAAAAAAAACCCAGCAATTAACCGGATAAGGAGAGGGGCCGCCACTTCCTTAACCGATGACTAATTCAGCTGTCAGTGGGGTTCCCCTGTTGACAGCTGAAGTGTTAAAGAAGTCTGGCAATTGGAGCTGTCAAAAAAATAAATTAATTTAAAAAAAAAAAAACAGCAGCTGGCAATGTTTAACAACCGTTTCTCCATCTAGAGATCAAAGGGATAAACTGCAGATGAAGTCAGTTTAAAGTGATTGTTATTTTAAAAAAAACAAACAAACGAGCCTTTACAAACATGTTATACTTACCTCCTCTGTGCAGTTGGATATGCACAGAGCAGCCTGGATCCTCCTCTTCTCTGCTCCTAGCCCCTCCCTTCTTTGAGAGCCCCTCCCTTCTTTGAGTGCCCCTCAGCCAGCAGCTTGCTACAGGGGGCACCCAAGCCGAGCCAGAGCTCCGTGTATCCATTCAGATACGGAGTCCCGACCTGGCCCCGCCCTCTCCCGATAGGCCTACTGACTTTGATTGACAGCTGTGGAAGCCAATCACACCACTGCTCTGCCTCAGCCAATCAGGAGAAGTGTCCTGGATGGCTGAGGGGATCATGGACATTGCTGGAGAGAAAAGGGGCTCAGGTAGGCAATTAAGGGGGTGCTGGGGTGGCTGCTATACACAGAAAGTTTTTATCTTAATGCATAGATAAAAAAGATAAAGATAAAAGATAAGATAAAAAAAATGTACTGCCTTTACAACTCCTTTAATAAAGCAACCTGTCAGGTAAAAAAAATAATTCTCTTTTGTGTTCATTAAATGTTCCTCTGTTTAACCCTGTAATACTTAATTTACTCTAATCAGCCATAGCGCCTTATTCTCCATTTAATTATTAGGCCTCATGCCCACAGTCATTTTTACAGCCGATTTTAGGAGCGATTTTTACAGCTTAAAAACGCCTCTCCATGTTAGCCTATGGCCTCATGCCCACCAAGGCGATTAGGAGCTGTAAGTGGCATACGCGTTTTTAAGCTCAAAAAAAAAAAAAAAAAAAAAAAAAAAAAGGCTCCAGCGTTAGAGCTCTAAAAAAAAAAAAAAAAAAAGGCCAGACACCGGTAAAGATGTTAAATGCGATTTAACGAGGCTTAACGCTGTATACAACACAGCGTTAAGCCTTGTCCGGCGGTTCTCTGCCTCCATTTAAAATCAATGGTTCCCTATGGGAGCCCATTGATTTGAACAGAAGTCGCACCAGAAGTCGGATCAAGAAGATGGATCAAGAAGATGGATCTTGGGGGGACCCCCACAGTATTTTTTTGGCATGGGGGGTTCCTCTTAAGATCCATACCAGACCGAAGGGTCTGGTATCGTCTTGGGGGGACCTCACGCAAAGTTTTTTTTTACATTTTGGTGGGGTTCCCCTTCAAAATTCTCAGCACACATGTCGCATCGCAAGTTGGATCATCTTGATCCGACTTCTGGTGCGACTTCAAATCAATGGGCTCCCATAAGGGACCATTGATTTTCAATAGAGACAGAAATGCGGCTGAAAGCTAGCACGGCTAAACGCGCATTGACGCCAAGCCAATGTAAAATACGGATAAAATTGTGTTTTTAACACCGCTTTTTTCCTGGCGTCAGTACTAGCTTTACAGTTTTTTTAACATGCCCGTGGGCATGAGGCCTTATTTTCCTGCTGATTATTTTTGTTTACTTCTATTTTATAAACTATTAATGATTAAAATTTTTATTGTTTGCTTTTTGTTCGTTAATATTTTTACACATTTCACATTAAAAAAAAAAAAAATCACAAATTCCATTTGTAAATAACTTTTTAATACTTTGTACCATTGCTAACAACTGAAACAAAACAGTTGCAGTAGGTATCGATAACTGGTATCGGCAAGTACCACGAAGCATCGCAGCCAGCAATTTTAACTCAAATAACTGAAATTAATAGGACTGCACCACAAACTGCATACCAACTGTGGCTATGGCAATTTGCGTGCCATAGTTAAATTAAACTGAATGTTCAATGTAAAATCCCCACTGGGATTGGAAAAAGTGATATTCAGGAGGTGAAGATTCTAACTACCAGCAAGAATAAGTCCTTACATTTAAAGAGCACCTATCATTTCACCTCCTAAATGCCTGTAAACCAGCTTCAAACTGCCTTTGAAAAAGCGATCCACCACAGATAACAGATGGGGTGGTAAAACCTGTCTTCCAAGTGAACGAATGTACTTCTGCATACCCCATTTCCCTGTAGGCCTTTTTTTCCCCCCCATTTTTTTTTTTTTTTTTTATTTAATCATTGGAGCCTGTAACTCACACCAGCATCCATGATGACAGCTGTGGGAACTGGTTGGGGCCACCATATATGTTACAGTTTGACTGTACAATTTTTACAACCATCATTAGATTTACCAAAACTATGTAATATGGGGACATATATAAACTATTCAGTCAGGCAGGCCCTTATATTACATAGTTGTTGGTAGCGCTAAAGGAAATGGTAAATTCAAATGATAACATGTGTGGTGCGTTATATTGTTGTATATCAAGGGCGTTAGGCATTTCAGATGAGAACTCGACTGTTACCATTGATGCATGCTGTGCATACTGATCCATGTGTTCGCATGCTGGTTTACTGTAACCTTTAAAGTAGAATTATTGAATTGATATACGTCACTCTTCATGACTGTGCTTAATTTATAACATTTCCTAAAATTACAATTAAAAAAGTGCCAGTACAGATATAGTGCCATATTAAAAGTGGTTGTAAACCCTTTTGTGTGATATTTACCTACAGGTAAGCCTAGAATAAGGCTTCCCTATATGTAGTGGAAATATCTCCTAAAAATGCCCGTTTAGGAGATATTTCACTTGAAGTACACCGATGTCGTCATCAGGGCATGCGCTGTGAAGAAGCGGACCATTGTGCCGTTTCTTCCCCCAGCGTGTGCGATGACTGTTGGCTCCCGTGCGCATGTGCAGGAGTGACGTTACGTAGCTCCGGACAGTCACAGAGCCGGAGTCCGTGGTGAAGATGGACGCACCCTGCACAGGGGACAGTGTGGGCTTCATTTGCAGGTCAAGTGTCATATAATAGGCTAGTATGCGATGCATACTAGCCCTTTATGCTTTTATTATGCAGGCCTTGCGGGGAGCAAAAGAGGAAGTAAAACCCATCGGGGTTTACTTCCTCTTTAGAGATCATTTGTTTGGCAGAGATCTCCAAGTATTGGCAACAGGCTGATTTTGTAAGTAACGTTGGTGTGAAGCAAACAGGGTGAATAAAAATCAATGATTTAATTTTTTTTTTTTTAATTAAATTTTTTTTTTTTTTTTTTTTTATTAAATCCGATTTTTTGGATTTTTATCAAATTTTAATAAAGATAGGTTTTCTATTTAACCACTTGCCTCCCACCATATAGCAGAAAGATGGTGGCAAAGTGGTTGTGATCTCATATGACATGATCAGGGTATAACTGCGATCGGAGGTGCTGTGTGCCAGTCTGAAACACCGCATCTCTGACTCTGATCGTGGTATGAAGCCTCCGACAGAGGCTTCTTACCACATGATCAATCATAACTGATCACCACGTGAACCAGGACGTGCCAGTAAAAAGCTCCGTCAGTGCCGCCTGTCAGTGCCCATCAGTTTTTTTCTTTTTAATTGTCGGTCTTTTTTCGTTTATAGCGCAAAAAAATAAAAACCGCAGAGGTGAACAAATAGCACCAGAAGAAAGCTCTATTTGTTGGAAGAACATTATAAAAATTTAGTTTGGGTACAGTGTTGCATGACCGCAAAATTGTCAAAGTGCGACAGTGCTGAAAGCTAAAATATGTCCGAGGCAGGAAGGGGGGGGAAGTGCCTGGTATGGAAGTGGTTAAGATATATTAATAATTTAGTTTATTCAGCATGAAATGGATATAGCATGAGGCTGCATATTCTGCAATATTTACATTTTTTAGTAAACTCATTCAATGAATCCAAGCTCTGCAAGCTGAGATAACATGCACTGCATTGATGCATTTACACAATTTCACAGTAACCATGAGGTAAAAGTTCAGGAATATTCCTTAATACCATCATTTTGCAAATCTACAGTATGTACACTACAAACTGTACAATTGAATTAGTGGTGATACTGCTGTTTTACTAACCTGACAGCTTATTATTCTAAATGGGAAACCTTTAATTTGATTGCAAATATTAAGATTCTAACTACCAGCAAGAATAAGTCCTTACATTTAAAGAGCACCTGTCATTTCAGATCCATCGTGGCAGCGCCTGTTAGTGGGCATCCACTCACCTGCTGCCGCCGCGTCCCTCCCCTCGTTGTGTGACTGACGCATCACCAGCCGTCCCAATAAAGTGAATGGGACTGTCGATGAGTCAACAGCGGGTCAGAGGAGGAGACACTGTGGGACAGAGATGACAGTTGCTCTTTAAAAATTACAATTTAAATTGACTCGATTTAAATCAAATCCACAATGGAAGCAAAGCTTGCAGTTTGACTTTTCATGAAATTCAAACTGAAGTTTTTTTAGGCCTCATTTATATGGGCAGAAAAGGAGGTCACTTAAGAGGCTTTTTTTTTAATGGCTCTGAACACAGCTTTGTATCAGCAGTTCATGCACACTGTGACCTTAGGGCCAGTTCACACCATTGAAACGCAGTAAAAGTGCGTTCCGGGTGCTCTTCTGCATGCGCGTTTTTGATGCAGTCCAGTGCTCCCCCCCTTTTTTTCTTAACCTTAAATAAGGACAAGTGTGTTGCAGTGTGTTTTTGGTGCATTTAGGTGCGTTTTACAGCGTTCCAGTACAGTCCAGTGCAGAAAAAAAAATGAAGCATGTTCTACTTTTTTCTGGAACTGGAACGCACTTGAACTGCAAGCACTGGTGTGAACTATGCCACTGAAAACCATATAACCTACTTTCTATGCATTTTTGATGCAGAAAAAAAACACACTGGACTGCATGTGGTGTGAACTGGCTCTTAAAGTGGTTCTAAAGGCATAGGGTTTTTTTACCTTATTGCATTCAAGTAAAAATCCTTCTGTGAACAGGATCCACCCCCCCAGCCCCTTCTAAATTGTTAAAACAACCCGATCTTGATCCTGCCCTGTGCCAGAGAGCAGTGGTTCTCTCCGTATCTCCTCAGTGGTCAGAGAGGCGGCAGCCACTGGCTCCTGCTGCTATCAATCACAGCCTGTGAGGAGAGAGCACTGGGGGCCCAAGCCCCGCTGTGTGTATGGACGCAGGCAGCGCAGCTCTAGATTAAGCAAGAAAGTGGCTTCTTATGTGGGCAACCCAGAACAGGAGGATCAAGGTCACTCTATGCAATACCATTGCACAGAGCAGGTAAGCATGACTTTTTTTTAAATAAAAAGGAATCACTAAGATTTGTATTTTAGAGCAGCGTTCGGGTGTTAAAAAACCCCCAAACCTGCACTCAGGAGGAGTTTACTGCCATAAATTACAGAGATGCATATAAACGCAAGTGTAAAATTTGCAGAAATTCTTTCTAGTGGCTCCGATAAATATTCTAGTCAACAGAACAAGTTTATACACATATGCTTCTAAATGTCACATATAAATACAAATCAAAAACAAGCATCGGTTAGGCTGCATTTTTCTATTAGCTCCTGGCAGAAAGATCCAGCATAGATGAGAGTATTTTTTAATACGCCCATGCAGTCTTATACATTTACGTTACAAGTTAGCACACTTGCTTAGTGGTTTGCACTTCTGCCTTTTAGCACTTGGGTCCTTGATTTAAAACCCAACTGTCTACATTGAGTTTGCATGTCCCCCCCTCACATTCCAGAACATACTGAACCCCAACTGTCTGCATGAAGTTTGCATGTCCCCCCTCACATTCCAGAACATACTGAACCCCAACTGTCTGCATGAAGTTTGCATGTCCCCCCCTCACATTTCAGAACATACTGAACCCCAACTGTCTGCATGAAGTTTGCATGTCCCCCCCCTCACATTCCAGAACATACTGAACCCCAACTGTCTGCATGAAGTTTGCATGTCCCCCCCCTCACATTCCAGAACATACTGAACCCCAACTGTCTGCATGAAGTTTGCATGTCCCCCCCTCACATTCCAGAACATACTGAACCCCAACTGTCTGCATGAAGTTTGCATGTCCCCCCCTCACATTCCAGAACATACTGAACCCCAACTGTCTGCATGAATTTTTCATGCCCCCCCCTCACATTCCAGAACATACTGAACCCCAACTGTCTGCATGAAGTTTGCATGTCCCCATGTGGTTGCATGGTTCCCCCTCACAATCCAAAACCATACTAAATCCAAACAATGAGCATTGAGTTTGCATGTTCCCATGTGGCTGCATGCATGGTTCCCCCTCGCGTTCCAAGAACACACTGAATCCCAATAGTTGGCATGGAGTTTGCATGTTCCCATGTGGCTGCATGGGTTCCCCCCACCACTCCCAAAACATGATGGTAGGTTAATTGGCTCCTATCCAAATTGGCCCTAGCATGTGCACTTGCCTTATGGTAGCCATACATGGAATGATTTTAAATATGATCGTATTATCAATAGAATCCCTGGGGTTGATTTACTAAAACTAGAGCACAGAATCTGGGTCAGATGTGCATGGTAGCCAATCAGCTTCTAACTTCAGCTTGTTCAGTTAAACTTTAGCAATAAAACCTGGAACCCGATTGGTTTCTATGCAGAGCTGCAACAGATTTTGTTCTCTCTAGTTTCAGTAAATCCCCCCCACTGTCTGACTAGAAGATTAAAAAGTTGTGTCCATACACTTAATGATCATATTTGGTCATCTACTTTCCTATGATCTATCAAGACCGATCAAAAAAAAGTTTTGATAAAACCAATCATTTGTGCTTGAAAATCAATTGGATGACATGCATGTGTAATAATGTGTAGGCAATAATGCCTAGATCTGATCGCATGCCCACATTGTGTGAAACGATCAGATCGTTCTGTAGATGATCACCATTAGATTGTAAGCTCTTTGAGGGCAGGGGCTGAGATGAATGTACAGAATGTAAAGCTGTGTAAACTGTCAGCTCTATAGAAATACATGTCATCAAGAAATAAGTAGCCTAAGGCTGTCAAACCTGATGTACCAGGATCTGAACAAGTTGAAGAATGAAGCTAATCACCAGGGGGTCATGGTGTAGAAAAGGGAAGGATTGGTATGCCAGGGATGAGTGGCAGGGTATGCCAGGGATGAGTGGCAGGGTATGGGCACAGCTTCCTGGGGCAGTGCTGTCATAGCAGATCCCCAGTACAGGGAGCATGCTGCATTCAGCGTCATAACATGTGCTGTCTCCCCCTCCTCCATGTGATAGGCACAGGAATGCCACTTGTAAGATTGTCCCGCACACTGGAGACTCTCTCCCTTTTTCTCCTCACACATACAGTCACTGACTGACCGCAGCACCGGGCACTCTCCTTCCCACACAGAGGAAAGAACTTGGAGGGTGCCAGGTGTCACTGCCCGCACACACACACACTGCCACAACCAAAGCCAGCCATGAACCCCTCACACATTGCCACACACTTACCCAGGTCGTCCATGATGCCGCTCAGCCGGAACGCTCCCCGGGAGTCGGCTACAACTTTCACACTTCAAGGCACGAACGCGCCTCCGCCTCCTGCGTGCGCGTGCACCGACTGCCCTCCAGCCACACCCCACCGGTCCTTGCGTAGCCCTGGCGTCACGCGCAGCCAGCACCCCCTCCTCCGTGTGCGTGGGGGGTGGCTCGCTGTTGGGGGGGGGAGCGCGCACATACTTGGCCGCGCGTTCGTTCGTGGTGCTCTCCTGTGATTTTTGGGGGGTGGGAAGCTGAGACAGGTTTCATTGGGTGCTGTGACTGCAAGATAGGAGGTGTCAGCATAGCCCATAATTTACAGGGACTGTCCCCTGTGTTCACACCAAATCACTCTGCTGCTTATTACACACCATCACTTTCACGCTGAGGCAGTTTTGAGGCGTTTTAGAAATAGCACCTGAAAACTGCCTCCCATGCCGCCCGAATGTGAAAGTCCGAGTGCTGTCAGCCACGTTAGCGGTAAAGCGCTGCTAGTGTTAACGGCGCTTTTCGGCCACTAGTGGAGCACTTTTAACCCTTGCTAGCAGCCAAAGAACGTGTTAATAGCACCCAAATAGCACTTTGCGGGCGCTTCATTTCAATGGGCAGGGCCGGTGGAGGAGCGCTGTATACACGGCTCCAAAGATGCGGCTTGCAGGACTTTTCCTAACATCCCGTAAGCGCACTGTCTCAGTGTCAAAGCACTCAGGCTCTCACACAGGGGATGCGCTTTACAGGCACTATTTTTTAGCCCAAAAACGCCTTCAGTGTGAAAGGGGTCTAACACTGGGGCGGTGTGCTTGCGGGACGTTAGAAAAAGTCATGCAAGCCGCATCTTTGGGAGAGGTGTATACAGCGCTGCCAAAATGCCCTGCCCATTGAAATGAATGCGCTTCTGATGCCGAAAGTGCCGCAACACGGGCACTTTTAACCCCCGCTAGCGGCCAAAGAAGGAGCAGCACTTTAGCACTAACGCTCAGGCAGCCCCAGAGTGAAAGGAGGCTAAAGCCCCATACACACGAGCAGAACAGCGTACAAAAACTACTGCTAGTACACAGCTGTCGTACAAAATTTTCCAAAGGGACAAACACAAAAAGTTTTCTTGTACGATTTTCATTTAATCACTGCAGTTTTTGTCTGAAAATCCAATACAACACATTACATCACGTATGAATTTTTATTCTGTTGTACTTTAGTAGCCTGTTCGCTTTCGATATGGGGATTAGCATCCAAAAAAAAAATGTCAATCATTCGTCCGATAATCTCATCGTAAGTACTAGGTTTAAAGTGGAAGTCCATGCAAAAACTAAAATCCTTGCATCTTATAGACACCAGGGATCTAACACTAACCTATCTAGCCCTGTAAAGAAGAAATCAATATACATACCTTTTTTTAACCGGATCTCCAGCAGCGGAATGTAAATATGTGAAATCTTGTGAGCTGCTATGCTAATCTAATTAAAGCTGCCAGCCCTAAACACACTTCCTAAACATGTGAATAATCAAATTAAATTTAAAATACCGTATTTATCGGCGTATAACACGCACTTTTTTCCCCTTAAAATCAGGGGAAAATCGCGGGTGCGTGTTGTACGCCGATCCCCTGCGATCCCCCGCTGTCAGATCTAAAAAATCGCCGACCACGATTTGAAAATGGCGCCAAAATACACAGTGCCGGTCCTCGGCTCTTCTCGGCCACTTTCGGCTTCACTCGAGCGCCGCCCGAACCTAGCCGAGTGTACTCGGCTAGGTTCGGATAGCTCCGCTCACCGTCACACCCATCCTGAGTGGAGCCGAAAGTGAACGAGAGCCGCCGAGAAGAGCCGAGGACCGGCTCTGTGTATTTCGGCGCCGGCGGCGCCATTTTCAAATCGCGGTCGGCGATTTTGAAGCTCAGCGAGCTGCAAGGCTGCACTGGGGCAAGGCTGCACTGACATGGCTGCACTGGCAAGGCTGCAATGGGGAAGGCTGCACTGACAAGGCTGCACTGACATGGCTGCACTGGCAAGGCTGCACTGGGGCAAGGCTGCACTGAGAAGGCTGCAATGTAAGTTTTTTTCCCTTCAACTTCCCTCCTAAAAGTTTTTTTTTTTTTTTTCCTTAAAATTCCCTCCTAAATTGGGGTACGTGTTATACGCCGATAAATACAGTAAATGCAGCGCTAAATACAAAGTATCCCCTGAGGGATATGTAGTACATTCAATAAACAATATATAAATAAAGTGCAATATACAAAATGTGTTCTTATATAAATCAAACAATATAATAAATGTTAAAATGCATTGTGCATATGTTGTCCATGTAGTGTCCTTATGAAAATCAATCGATGGTGAAAAAAATCATGCCAATCGATTATATGTGCAATTGCTGTGCTTAAATGGGCAAAGTAAATAATAGCAGGTAAAAAATAATAGCAGGTAAAAAACAAAGCAAAATCCAAACAAAAGGTGATAAGCATGTAGCCAGTGTAAGTCCGAATTAAATTACAAAAAAACAGTCCCAAACACAACATGTCTTCAAAAGTGCTGATGTGCAATCGATATTCCAGCGACGGAAGTTCTGCAGAGGACACGGTCGACAACGGCTGTGAAATTAATGAGGAGTGATGCCACCCATATAGTTACTATGGGGCTTCCGTTGTCGTCCATCTCCTCTGCACCCGCCTCCACAGCGAAGCCACGGCTGACAGCTCAGCTTGGGATCCAGTCAGATCGGGTCGGAGCGGCTTCCAAAAATATATGTATACTCATTTTTTCTTTACAGGGATAGATACGTTAGTGCTAGATCGGTGGTGTCTATAGATGCAGGGATTTTAGTTTTTGCATGGACTTCCACTTTAAGGCTATATTTCCACTAGTGCGACTCGTCATGTGACTTAGGACACAAAGTCACAGATCATTGATTTCAAAGGCACCCGTTCCAATCCATGCGACTAAGAGTTGCAGCGACTTTGAAAAGGTGCCTGCACTACTTTGATGCGACTTTGATCCAGAGAGTGTAGAGTCAGATCAAAGTCCCACTCAAAGTCGCACTCCAAGTGACCGGTTGCACCCCCCCACTCGCTGTCTGCTGGTCGGTCCGGCACTTACTCCATCTAGGTGACAGGCAGCAGCTCCTGTGTCCTCTCCTCCATCACGGCGGTTTCCGCCGTGTGTTTCCTACCCTCCTCCTAGGCGTCCAATAGAATCGCATTTCCTTTTAACCAATCGGGTGACGGATCTCAAGACCAGCTTCCTGATTGGCCAGGGGAAGGATTAGTGTTACAATAGTGAATTCTCTGCATTCTCTGCTACCCGAGTCCACCTTTTTTTGAAGCCTATTAGACCCCCTGGCTCTATTCAGGTGCATTGGAATACATGCATCCTGCGTCCTGCAAGGGGACGGACGCATGGATAAGGGGGGCGGTGCCCCTGGACATTACTCTGCTTCAGTTGTCCCTTTTTTTAGTCTGATGCACAGATCTCTATAACGCTAGGTTCACATTTCTGGGAGTGGGGAACATGCAAAAAATTGCACGCAATCCCAACCCCCCCCCAGAGAAACATGTAGCGCCCTTGTCCTAGAATAGGGCTACAGGTAAATTTAGGTATGCTGGGTGGTAGCCAGCCTGGCTAATTTGTACTGTTTAGTGGTCAAATGGCTTCCTTCCTACTCCTGTTTGGCTGTGCTTTCTCCCTTTTGTCAGTAAGTGGTGTTGTTGCCTTTGACATTAGCGTGATAAGCTACAGTGAGTTCTGGTTATGGATAAACATACCTTGCTCAGCCAATCATATTTGCTGCTATGAATGCTGGGAGAGGCTATTTATTTGGAAGAAGTCAGGTGCGTGTGGAACAGCCCCTGGTTGTTAGGCCTGAAGCCTATCCTGGTGGTCTCCTGGCTGCTAGGCCTATCTGAGTGTTCAAGATTCTATTGAGAAAAGCCTGCCAAAGATCCGGAAATGATTCTGAGAGGGATGGAGTTCTGAGGAAGCACCAGAGGTGACTCTTCATGAGTTGAAGGCTATGTAGGGGCTGGGAGGACTTCAAGGGAGAACTCATCCAAGGGAATCTGTGTATGAAGCTGTGAGTAAAGTTCAGTTATTAGAGGAAACAGCCTGTCTTACAAAGTACATATGTGCTGGTTCAGTTTAAAGGCTCTTTTTCCTGTATTGCTGTCTACTTTCTCTGATCTATTTTTGTCTAAGGAGTCCGCCAATCTGCCTGTTGCCGATCGTTATTAAGGTTGTCCTGTGCCCTATCCCCTCTCTACCACATTTTTCCTGTTTGAGAAATAAACATCTCTCTTTGTTTAAGCATAAAAGTGACTGGCGCCCAACTTTCTTTCTTGTTCATCACCCACTATGTCTAGTAACCTGCACCCTGAGGAATTATGTCAGCCCTCCCTACCTCTGGTAGTCACCTTCAGAGTGCTCATTCTTGCAGTGCTGGGGGCATGCACCCAATATATGGTGCAACCTGCCATCTAGGCAGCACAAGGAGGGTAGCTCATATTAGGGTTGCATGTTGCCAAAAAGCCCTTTAATGGACATTAAAGGCTTGAGAGTGGTTACACAGGGCCTATGTATGACAGACATGTCTGTATTTATCCATCTGGCTACACAGCTCCATTTGTGTTTTTATGCATCCCAGCTTAGGTGTGGTACATAGAAATTAGTGAAATGTCACACTGTGGCACTTAACCGGTTCCTGATCAGCTCACGTCTTTTTACAGGGGCAGAATGGCACCCCTGCGCGATACCCCGTACGGGTTTCCCTTTAAGAGCTGCTGGAGGCACGCCCGCTGCGCGTGGCCGGCGGTCGCGATTGCTGCTGCCCACGCGCAATCACATGCACGGGGATTTGTGTGTGTAAACACACAAATCCCTGTCTTGTCATGTGAGAGGAGACATGTCGTTTGTTTCCACTAAGTAGGAAGAATGATATGTCTCCTCCCCTAGTCAGTCCTATCCCCATACAGTTAGAACATACTGAGGGAACACACATTTAACCCCTTGATCGCCCCCTTGTGTTAACCCCTTCCCTGCCAGTGACATTTATACAGTAATCAGTGCAAAAAAGGATGCAAATTTTGTTTGAGTACAGCGTCGCATGACCGCGCAATTGTCAGTTAAAGTGACGCAGTGCCAAATTGTAAAAAGTGCTCTGGTCAGAAAGGGGGTAAAATCTACCGGGGCTGAAGTGGTTAAATAAAGCTAAAAAAAAAAAAAAAAGTAAACAGTGTTCTGCATGTAGACAGGTTGTTTACGGTGTTCATTTTAGCCAGACTAGTGTGGCTGCCCTGGTAAAGGGGGAGGGGTTAATTCTGCTTAGCATCCCCTGCTCACGCTTGCTGGCTTTTTTCGGGTCCAGCCTCCTGTACTGTGATATATAAAAGGCAGAGGTTCAGGTCTCAAGGGAACATGAATCAGCGGGTTAAGAACAGGAACCTTGCAGGACATGCTGTGACTTGCAGTTCGTCCACAGACCACAAGCCTTTTGGTATACACCCAAGCCATGAACTTCTCCAGTCGCGTCATGCCAGCTATGGACTTCACCCATAAGGACTTTACCTGTGCAGGTACGCTGGGGCAGCCACCATTAGGGTTAGTTAGGGAAAGGATGTTTTACCATGTTATGCTTGCCATGCTGAACTTCCAGTAAAAGTTGTTTAAAATGTACAAAGCCTGGTCTAAAGTTACTCAAGGGGTGCATGTGAAATCCTGGCACTCATACAAGGGTCTGAGTCTATTACAGCACACAAAAGATTCTAATAACATCACAACAATAATAGGTTAAACTGCCACAGTCATTGGCGTGGTATCTGGTAAGGTGACAGGGTCTCTGGTAGCGAGGAGGTCCAGTGTTGCGGCTCCCTCCCTAGTGGTCCGTCTTCACCAGTCCCCAGGAGGGGATTAGCGTTAGGAAGAAGGTATGACCTGATTACTAGGTACAGAGGAATAAGAGTTAAGCTGAACACGTATGAGGGACATGCTATGTTGCTCGGCAGGACCCCATTCTGCTACTGGGAGTGAGGTAGCAGAGGTACGCTGACTGGTGAAGTGTGCATAGGCTCTGCATATCCCTCTTGATGGAACACAAGCACCTGTTTAAAGTGTGTAGGACACAGGACACTAAAGAACTCCGCACATAACACTACACACAATCATCTCTGAATTAGGGGACTGTCTTAAAATGTTACTAAACCCACAACAGTAAAATCAGTCTTTATATGCAGTAAAGCATGCTTGTTATATTCACTGTGGTCCTCTGCATTATGTAAAAAGGCTGTTTGATCCTGTCTTCTCTGCACCTCCTCTTCTTTTGCTGTCCCCAATCCATCTGCTGATAGTACAGAGCCTTGGGGGCACTCTGCACATGTTCAGTTTGGTGTGTATTGCTAGAGAGTTTTTTTTTTTCTTGAGTGGGTGCATGTTATCAGCACAGGGCCAATCAGCACTGTCCAGACAGAGGGTCAGGGTTCATGCAGCCTCATAGGATAGTCAGGGGAGAACGAAAACTTCTACAAGCTCAGCCAGACATTAATAGAAGTCATACAACTGCTCAGGGTCGTTGCTAGGTCTACAAAAGATCTGCAACTAGAGCCCATAGCAGCGAAGTAAAGAAAGTCATACGCTTGGGCAGGCATACACATGTATATAATATGTGTGTGTGTGTGTGTGTGTGTGTGTGTGTGTATATATATATATATATATATATATATATATATAAATAATATTGTTATATATCTGAGTGCGGATCATATGGTTTGTTATTATTGGTTGGTTCCCCAGAGCCCTCCTTGTTACATCAGGGTCTCCAGAGAGCCCCCCATTGACACCAGGGTCCCCAGAGAGCCCCCCCCTTACATCAGGGTCCCCAGAGAGCCTCCCTACTTACATCAGGGTCCCCAGAGAGCCCTTCCTTACATCAGGGTCACCAGAGAACCCCCTCTTACATCAGGGTCCCCAGAGAGCCCCTCCTTACATCAGGGTCCCCGAGGGCTTCCCCTTACAACAGGGTCCACAGAAGGCCTCCTCTTACTTCAGGGTTCCCAGAGAGACCTCCCTTACTTCAGGGTCCCCAGAGAGCTGTCCCCGCTTACATTAGGGTCCCCAAAGCTGCTCCTCCTCTAGCATTAAATATAAGCCTCCTAAAGGACATGTGGACTGGCTGTGGACATGATACAGGAGATGACATGGGCTGCAGACATGGTACAGGAGATCATGGGGTGTAGACATGGTACAGGAGATCATGGGCTGTAGACATGGTTTTGGGCTGCAGACATGGTACAGGAGATCATGGGCTGTGGACATGGTACAGGAGATCATGGGCTGTGGACATGGTATGGGAGATAATGGGCTGTGGACATGGTACAGAAGATGACATGTACTGTGGACATGGTACAGGAGATCAGGGTCCCCAGAGGGCCTCCCCTTACATCAGGGTCCACAGAGAGCCCCCCTTTACTTCAGGGTCCCCAGAGAGCCGCCTCTCCATTACATTAGGGTCCCCAAAGCTGCCCCTCCTCTAGCATTAAATATAAGCCTCCTAAAGGACATGTGGACTGGCTGTGGACATGATACAGGAGAAGACATGGGCTGTGGACATGGTACAGGAGAGCATGGGCGGTGAACATGGTACTGGGCTGCGGACATGGAACAGGAGATCATGGACTGTGGACATGGTACAGGAGATCATGGGCTGTGGATATGGTACAGGAGATCGTGGGCTGTGGACATGGTGCAGGAGATTGTGGGCTGTGGACATGGTACAGGAGATGACATGGGCTGTGGACATGGTACAGGAGATGACATGGGCTGTGGACATGGTACAGGAGATGACATGGGCTGTGGACATGGTAAAGGAGATGACATGGGCTGTGGACATGGTACAGGAGATGATATGGGCTGTGGACATGGTACAGGAGATGACATGGGCTGTGGACATGGTACAGTAGAAGACATGGGCTGTGGACATGGTACAGGAGATGACATGGGCTGCGGACATGGTACAGGAGATGACATGGGCTGCGGACATGGTACAGGAGATGACATGGGCTGCGGACATGGTGCAGGAGATGACATGGGCTGCGGACATGGTACAGGAGATCATGGGCTGCGGACATGGTACAGGAGATCATGGGCTGCGGACATGGTATAGGAGATCATGGGCTGTGGAGAGAGAGAGAAGCATGCCTCATTTCTTTTACTAGCTAGCAGGACCTGGCTACTTACTGTAGCTAGTGAAGCACAGTGTGTCTGTGTAAGGCTCGGCAGCGGGTGCAGGCAGGGATTAGTTCACTTCTGCAGTTCACCCACGCTGGATAACCCCGCCCTCTGAGTGCGGGCACTGCACTCCAAAGCATATCACTCCACCAGGCACCAGTTCTAATGGAGTGGGTGGCGCTGGCCACTGCTCTTGTCAAAAAAAAAAAAAATTCGGAGAGCGCACCGCTGAACCCGGTAAGAGACTGGGAGCTATGGACCCCAGATGCCACCCCTGGCGATGCCACTGCGACTGCTATATACTGCTGAGGAGAAAAGGTATTTAGCAGTTTATATTTACTAAAATAATTGCATTTCCATGTTCTGTGTACTGTGGGCAACCAGATATAGTTAATGCAGGGTCCTGGATTTAGTAACACTTTAATGTTTGACTTTCACATGACTGCGGCCCCTGCCTGGTCCCGGCATTGATAACCACACCTTCTGGCAAGGCATTACTCCTGTGCTATAATAAATTATCCTGTTCATCGCCAGGGTCTCACAGATGCATCCTGGGAAGTTCATCTCACATGTTCCAAGAGGCAGACCCAGAGTTCCAGGAAGTAAAAGGAGATGTTTTCATCTGTTCTTAGTGAAAATGGGCACCATAAGAATAATGGGGAGGAAAAGGAAATTAGTATATGCAAAGAATAAAAAGCCTGCTATTATCTATCATTATAGATGTAGTTTGCCATTAATAAACATTTCTGAAGGTGTCTTTTGCTGTAATTTAATAAGGGCGAAAGTCCTCCTTAAGGGTTTATTTCTACTTACTAATACGGTTTGGGGAGGTTTGGTTAACAGCTTATTGTACAAAGAAAATGGGAACCAGCTTAAAGTGCAGTAAGCCCATATAAGGATATTGTATAGACAGCTCATGGTTTCTATTACTGAAAGATTTCAAGTACAGTTAAAGACAGAATGTGTATTGTGTAATGTGTGATATCAGTAACTAAGTATTACAACTTGGTTCATTCTCGATAGATTCGATTTTAGTATGTATGTATATATATATATATATATATATATATATATATATATATATATATACACAGTGGGGAGAAAAAAGTATTTGATACACCAACAATTTTGCAGGTTTTCCTACTTACAAAGCATGTAGAGGTCTGTAATATTTACCATAGGTACTCTTCAACTGTGAGAGACGGAATCTAAAACAAAATTCCAGAAAACCACATTGTATGATTTTTAAATAATTAATTGGCATTTTTTATTGCATGACATAAATATTTGATCACCTACCAACCAGTAAGAATTCTGGCTCTTTCTTTAAGAAGCCCTCCTGTTCTCCACTCATTACCTGTATAAAAGACACCTGTCCACACACTCAATCTGACAGACTCCAACCTCTCCACAATGGCCAAGACCAGAGAGCTGTGTACAAGGCTGGGATGGGCTACAGGACAATAGGCAAGCAGCTTGATGAGAAGGCAAAAATTGTTGGCGCATTTATTAGAATATAGAAGTTCAAGATGACGGTCAATCTCCCTCGGTCTGGGGCTTAATGCAAGATCTCACCTCGTGAGTCATCAATGATCATGAGGAAGGTGAGGGATCATCCCAGAACTACACGGCAGGACCTGGTCAATGACCTGAAGAGAGCTGGGAACACAGTCTCAAGGCAAACCATTAGTAACACACTACGCCGTCATGGATTCAAATCCTGCAGCACACGCAAGGTCCCCCTGCTCAAGCCAGAGCATGTCCAGGCCCGTGTGAAGTTTGCCAATGACCATCTGGATGATCCACAGGAGGAATGGGAGAAGGTTATGTAGTCTGATGAGACAAAAATAGAGCTTTTTGGTCTAAACTCCACTCGCCGTGTTTGGAGGAAGAAGAGGGATGAGTACAACCCCAAGAACACCATCCCAACCGTGAAGCATGGAGGTGGAAACATTCTTTGGGGCTGCTTTTCTGCAAAGGGGACAGGGCGACTGCACTGTATTGAGGGGAAGATGGATGGGGCCACATATCGCAAGATCTTGGCCAACAACCTCCTTCCCTCAGTAAGAGGATTGAAGATGGGTCGTGGCTGGGTCTTCCAGCATGACAACAACCCGAACAGCCAGGGCAACTAAGGAGTGGCTCCGTAAGAAGCATCTCAAGGTCCTGGAGTGGCCTAGCCAGTCTCCAGACCTGAACCCAATAGAAAATCTTTGGAGGGAGCTGAAAGTCTGTATTGCCCAGTGACAGCCACAAAACCTGAAGGATCTGGAGAAGGTCTGTATGGAGGAGTGGGCCAAAATCCCTGCTGCAGTGTGTGCAAACCTGGTCAAGAACTACAGGAAACATATGATTTTTGTAATTGCAAACAAAGGTTTCTGTACCAAATATTAAGTTCTGCTTTTCAGATGTATCACATACTTATGTCATGCAATAAAATGCAAATTAATTATTTAGAAAAATCATACAATGTGATTTTCTGGATTTTTGTTTTAGATTCCGTCTCTCACAGTTGAAGAGTACCTATGATAAAAATTATATATATATATTGCCGATTTTGCAGGTTTTCCTACTTACAAAGCATATATATATATATATAGAGAGAGAGAGAGAGAGAGAGATTTTTTTTCTTTCTTCATATTGTATATGTGTTGAGCCCTAATCCCCCATTCCCACTTGAACGTAACGTATATAGGTGGTTTTGAGGCATTTTTGGTGCACTATTAAACCTAAAGTTTCCTTGGGGCAGGATTACACATTTTTGGCCCCAGAGACTTAAAGTGGTTCTAAAGGCAGAAGGTTTCTTACTTTAATGCATTCTATGCAATAAGGTAAAACACCTTCTGGGCGCAGCTCACCCCCAGCCCCCTCTTATACTTACCTAAGCCCCATCTTGATCCATCGATGTGCATGAGAGCAGCGACTCTCCTGGGTCTCTCTCCCCTCATTGTCTCACACAGCAGCGGAAGCCATTGGCACCTGCTGCTGTCAATCACAGCCAGTCCCCCCCCCCTTGTGTTTCACATTAGGTCATCTCTGTGGATATCCCATGGGCCCTGCTTGAGCCAGTGGGTATTTTTTGCGCTTTCTTTATCCACTCTACTGGATTCTGCATTATTGTTTTCATATTCTGGTTAGCTGTGCGCTGTGCATCCACTCTCAGGCACTGTGAGTAATTCCTCTGTTACCCTTCCCTTTCTTTCCCTGTCTCCATCTGCTTTGTATACACTGCAGACAGTCAGCGATTATGTTCTAATGTGTGTTTTATTTTATAGAAGATATTTGCCAAGATTGTTTAAACCTACCCTGAAGAAGGAGCATATAGAACTCCGAAACATGTTGGTGTTCGGTTTATACATATATTTGACCACTGTATATTGATTGGTGCTATTTTGTGCTTTACGGCCATTTACCATTAAATTCTATGTAACATTGTTGTATGTAATATATTTTTTATGAATACTTTTTAACTTTTGATACTAATAATTATTTTGGATTTACATTCTGTCCAGCCTGTGTCTGTACACTTTTTGAGCCTTAAAAGTCCTGCCTGTTTTTAAGGGAGTTTCCTTTCTATCAATCACAGCCAGTGAGCCAATGATAAGAGAGTGGGAGGAGGGGCTGAGCAATGCTCTGTGTGTGAATGGACAATGTCCATTCACAGGAGCATGGCTAAGGAGCGGGGGAGGCTTGCTATAGGGGCAGAGGGCAGGGGCCAGGACCTCCAGCGGTAGACCCCTAAAAAAAAAAAAAAAAGAGGATCGGGGCTGCATTACCATTGCACAGAGCAGGGAAGTATAACTTTTTTTTTTTTTTAAACGCAACCTTTAGCTTCACTTTAGTAAGGGAGCACCTGAAAACCACACTTTTGTTTGCCCACTTGCATTGCAGTTAGAAGAGCCAAAACACCCCATTCTGCTTCAAAAGTCACTTGCGTACCTTTTGGAGCTTCAAGTGTTGAGCTACAGGTGTCTGAATGCTCAAATGTAAACATAGATCATTTACAAGCATAGAATTTTGACTGTAGAGCACTTTGGAGCTATGAGCTTCAAGCTACAAAAGGTTATGTGTGAATGTGGCCTAAAGCAGTAAAACCCACTCCCATAAATTTTAGCCAGATTAGTGATGCTGGATAAGACTTGCTACTATGATCAGTGAGGATTTAATAGGCTAAATTTTCAGACACAGCCTGTAAAAAAAAAAAAAAAAAAAAAAAGCATATGCTTACCTTTTCAGCTGCCCATGTGTTGAATGGCTGCCACTTTGCTGCTCCCTAGTTGCTGATGCTGACCATATTCCATTTTTCTGGGTGTGTACAATATCTACATCCCTTCTAGATGCTGTGGTTCCTCCTGCCAGCTCATACGGCACTACGGGACATACAAGTTGTTCGGAAGAACCACTGTATTCTACAGGGGTAACAGGTATTCAACCCATCTAAAGGGGGAGCAACGAAGAGGCAGCTTTTTTACACACGGACTTCCAGAAAGGTAAGTACATCATTTTTTTTTCTTTTTTAACAAGCTGCCTTCAGTTCATAACTGACCCTGTGTAAGATGTAAGATGTCCAGCAGTGCCATCAGCACAGAACTGGCAGAAACCAGTGGGACCCAAGTACACCCATCTACTGTTCGGAGAGGTCTGGCCAGAAGTGGTCTTCATAGAAGAATTGCGGCCATACTTCCAACGTGGAAACAAGGCTAAGCGACTCAACTATGCATGCAAACATAGGAACTGGGGTGCAGAAAAATGGCAGCAGATGCTCTGGACTGATGAGTCAAAGTTTGTAATAACTGGCTGTAGCAGGAGTATCAGGCTCCTACTTACCAGACCGGCGAGTCCTGTCGGGCAGAGGGTAGGCTCCCTTACCCTCCGACTATTGGCCCCCTGATAGAGTAAACAGGGGGTACAACAGTACGGAGTGGTATGAAGGCCTGTATGGCTGTTCAGGTATTGCTGTCCGGGTGTCACAGGGTTAACTGTAGCAAAGACTGAGTAGACTGGAGCACCTTCACTGAGCAGAGCAGGCTGGTGTGGACAACAGGCAGGAAGACTGCAGACAGGCTGACAGGATCCCAGGGAGCAGGCAGATGGATGGTCAGGAGACAGGCCGGGTTTGGCAACAGGCAGACGGCAGAGGTACAGTGGAACAGGCAAGCGGATGGTCAAACAAGCTAAGGTCGGTGCAGGCAGAGTTCAGAGAGTGGTCGGGGGACAAGGCCGGGTCAGTAGGTATAACAGGAACAAACAAGGTACACGGTCAGGCTCTGGAACTACTAGCTGTTGATTAGGCAGCACTGGTCACCAGAACTCACTGGCTTAAATAGGGCTTTTGGCGCCAAACGACGTGCACGCGCGCGCCCCGGCACACACAGGCACGCGCGCCCGCCAACGCCCGCGCGCGCGCCCCCGCACACCGGCGTGCACAGTGGAACGATCCCGGACACACACACCGGCGCCGCGAGGAGCCCGCACGGCGAGGTCCGCAGAAACGCGCGCGCCAACGCACCCTGACGCACACCACCGCGGGCGCCCCGCCTGCCAAGGTAAGAACCCTGACAGTGCCCCCTCCTCAAGGGCAGCCTCCGGATGCCCAGCTGGGCCAGCCTGGGAGCATGGGAGTTCTTGAAGGTTTGTAGCAATTCGTTGGCATGCAGGTTACCTTCGGGTTCCCAGGAATTATCCTCGGGTCCATACCCCTTCCATTTGATGAGGTACTGGAGCTGATTCTGCCTTTTCCTACAGTCCAAGATTGCCTCGACTTCGAACTCCTCCTCATTGTTGACCAAAACAGCCTCCGGTGGCTTGGCCTTACGGTCAGGAAAAGGATCGTGGATAACTGGTTTCAGTAATGAAACGTGGAAGACCGGGTGGATTCTAAGGGACTCTGGCAGACTAAGTTCAAAAGCAACATCATTCACCTTTCTCTTCACCCGAAATGGGCCCAGAAACTTAGGTCCCAACTTTTTGGAGGGACAAGCCAACTTTAGATTAGTTGTAGAGAGCCATACTTGGTTGCCAGGTTCAAGGACGAGTTCTCCTCGCCTTTTCTTATCGAACATCCTCTTGAAGGAAGCCTGGGATTGGGCCATGGTTTCCTGCAAGATCTTACAGTTACTAGAAAAGAACTCCATTGTTTCCGTTACTGCGGGTAGAGAACATTCCGGGATAGAACTGGGAAGGAAAGAAGGATTGAATCCATAATTCGCAAAGAAAGGAGTCTGGTTGATGGCAGAGTGTACGGAGTTGTTATATGAGAATTCGGCAACTGGTAACAAGGACACCCAGTCGTCTTGAGTAAATACAGAAAAACAACGGAGGTATTGCTCCAGCGTCTGGTTAGTTCTTTCTGTCTGGCCGTTCGTCTGAGGGTGGTAGGCCGAGGAGAACGCCAATTCAATTTCCAAAGCGGCACACAGTGCTCTCCAAAACCGGGAGGTAAATTGAACACCTCGGTCGGATACGATATTCGCGGGCACCCCATGTAACCTTACTACTTCCTTGACGAATATCTTCGCCGTTTCTACGGCTGTGGGAGTACCCTTCATAGGGATGAAGTGTGCCATCTTGGATAGCCTATCAATCACCACAAAGATGGTTGAGAAACCTTCAGAGGGGGGTAACTCCACAATGAAATCCATTGATAGCATTCTCCAAGGCCTGTCAGGAATCGGTAAGGGTCTCAATAAACCCCAGGCCTTTGAGCGGTTGCATTTATTCCGGGCACAAGTGCGGCAAGAACCCACATACCTCTTACAGTCCTCCAGAAGACATGGCCACCAAAAGGTGCGTAGCACCAATTCTGAGGTTTTCCGGGCTCCGAAGTGACCCGCCAGCTTGTGGTCATGACATAGTTCCAGTACCAGTACCCTACATCTTTCAGGTACGAAAATCTTGCCTTCATGCCAGAGCAACCCATCATTTAAACTGGTTCCAGTAGGTAGAGGAATTTCAGAGGAGGCCTGTTTAATCCTGGAAATTAAATCTCCCTGGAGAAGTAAGAAACTACCTGCAGGCAGAATAGTATCAGGAGGAGTATTTTCCTTGGAGTCGTGGAACATCCGTGATAGAGCATCAGGTTTTCCATTCTTGGATCCGGGCCTGTACGTGATATGAAAGGAGAAGCGGGAAAAAAAAAGTGCCCATCTAGCCTGTCGTGGTCTGAGTCGCTTGGCTGCTCTTAAGTATTCCAAGTTCTTGTGGTCGGTAAAGATGAGAACCGGATGTACCGCACCCTCTAGTAGATAGCGCCATTCCTCCAAAGCCGCTTTGATGGCCAGCAGTTCCCGGTCTCCGACATCATAATTTCTCTCAGATGATGAGAGTTTACGGGAAAAGAATGCTACAGGAAACAAGAGGGCCTTGGGGCCCTGACGTTGAGAAAGTACTGCCCCCACTGCGATCTCCGAAGCATCCACTTCCAGTACAAACGGTAACGCAGGATCTGGGTGCTTGAGAATAGAGGCAGAAGTAAACAGTCCCTTTAATTTCTCGAACGCAGCCTGTGCTTGGGATGACCAACAGAATCGTGCCCCCTGTTTAGTAAGTTCCGTTATTGGTGCAATGATCTTAGAAAAGTCTTTAATGAATTTCCTGTAAAAGTTGGAAAATCCTACGAAACGTTGGACTCCTTTCTTGTCTGTAGGAGCCGGCCAGTCCAGGATGGCCGATACTTTTTGTGGGTCCATCTTGATTCCTTCAACAGAAATAATGAGTCCCAAGAACTGAATACTCTGGCGTTCGAACTCACATTTATCTAGTTTAGCGTATAAGCCATGTTGCCTGAGCCGGACGAGAACATTCCTGACGTGCCTGCGATGATCCGCCAAAGAATAGGAGAAGATGAGTATATCGTCCAGATAAACGATGACATAAAGGTCCAGGATATCTCTAAAGATGTCGTTCACAAAGTGCTGGAACGTAGCCGGGGCATTACAAAGACCAAAGGGCATGACCTGGTACTCAAAATGCCCGAAACGAGTGCGAAACGCAGTCTTCCACTCGTCACCCTCTCGGATGCGAATTAAGTTATAAGCACCCCGGAGATCCAGTTTAGTAAAGATTCTGACAGTGCCCAGCCTTTGGAATAACTCAGGTACCAGAGGGAGCGGGTAGCGATTTTTAATCGTGATTTTGTTCAGTTCGCGGTAATCAATACATGGCCGCAGGGAATGATCCTTCTTTTCCACAAAAAATAAACCCGCACCGGCCGGAGAGGTGGACGGGCGGATAAATTTCTTTTTCAGATTTTCATCCAAGTACTGCTTCAGGGTGCCCAGTTCCTGCTCAGTCAAGGGGAAGATCCGGCCAAAAGGTACCTCGGTTCCAGGAAGCAATTCAATTGGGCAGTCGTAGGGCCTGTGTGGTGGTAGTAATTCTGCCCCCTTCTTGCTAAACACATCCGCAAAGTCTTGGTAAGGCTCAGGAATAGCTTGAAGCAGATCAACATCTGGATGTAGACAGAGGAGTTGGGCAACCTCACTGCCTGTCCCTTGCAAGCAGTGTTGAAGACAGTATCCAGAGAGGAACTCGACATTACCTGAAGCCCAGTTGATTTGGGGGTTGTGCGCTTGTAGCCAAGGTATTCCAAGAATAACTGGAAAGAGGGGGGACAAGATGGCGTCCAGACAGAGATATTCATGGTGTTGCTGGCCCATGATGGCTTCTAAAGGGACAGTCTCCTGAGTGACTGGGCCGGAGCGGAGAGCAGAACCGTCAGCGAGATGAACAGCAAGGCTTTGAGTTTTGGTTTGGAGAGGAATGGCATGTTGAAAGGCAAAGGTCCGGTCGATAAAACAGCTGCAGGCTCCAGAATCAATGATAGCTGGGTCTTGGATGGCCTTTCCGGGAAGCTGTAAAGTGACAGAAATGGTTAGGTGCGTGCCCAAAGAGGGTACAATAGTAGCACAGGTACGAACATCAGAACGACACTTACGCATCTTGTTGGGGCAACCGCTGGCGTAGTGCCCCGATTCCCCGCAGTAGAGGCAGAGGTTGTGTGCCCGCCTACGTGTCTTCTCCTCTGGGGTCAAAGAAGGACGGAACAGACCAAGCTGCATTGGTTCAGGTGCATCATAGGTTGAAGCAGGTGGTGGAGCAGGAGATCTACTGGGAGGACAGGGTACTTGTGGAATCATCCAGGTGGGACGAAAGGTACTGGTGGTTCTTTCGGTACGTCGTTCTCGCAGTCTACGGTCTATTTGGATAGACAGATTGATAAGGTCTTCCAGGGTCTGTGGTACCCCTACTCGTGCCAACTCATCTTTGAGAGGTTCTGACAACCCCATCCTGAACTGATGGCGCAATGCAGCGTCATTCCAAGCCGTGTCAGAACTCCAGCGTCTGAACTCGACGGCATAGTCTTCAGCTGCTCGGTGGCCTTGACGAAGGGCCTGTAAGGAAGCTTCTGCGGTGGCAGTGAGCTGGGGGTCTTCGTATAGTTGGGACATGGCTCCAAAGAAGGCCTCCAGACTATCCAAGACGACAGATTTTTGCTCCAGGAGCCGGTGGGCCCATGTTTGTGGTTCACCAGACAGTAAGGAAATAACAAAGCCCACCTTAGTGGCTTCCAGGGAGAACGTGCGTGGCTGAAGGCCGAAGTACAGGTTGCAAGCATTCCGGAAGGCACGATACTTACTCCGGTCTCCGAGAAATCTTTCGGGTACTGGTACTTTGGGCTCAGGAGGTAACATGACCACAGAAGGTGTTGAGGTGGCTGCTGCGGACCCTGGTGGACCGGTAGGTGCGGACAGAGCCTGCACCCGTTCTTCCAAGCTGGAATATCCCTCTTGTAGGCTTTTCACTGCCTGGGTTAGACCCGCCAAATGTCGGCAAAGTTCATCCATGGGGGAGGCCCCCTGCCCGGACTCGGTCATGGCTGCCTAATACTATCAGGCTCCTACTTACCAGACCGGCGAGTCCTGTCGGGCAGAGGGTAGGCTCCCTTACCCTCCGACTATTGGCCCCCTGATAGAGTAAACAGGGGGTACAACAGTACGGAGTGGTATGAAGGCCTGTATGGCTGTTCAGGTATTGCTGTCCGGGTGTCACAGGGTTAACTGTAGCAAAGACTGAGTAGACTGGAGCACCTTCACTGAGCAGAGCAGGCTGGTGTGGACAACAGGCAGGAAGACTGCAGACAGGCTGACAGGATCCCAGGGAGCAGGCAGATGGATGGTCAGGAGACAGGCCGGGTTTGGCAACAGGCAGACGGCAGAGGTACAGTGGAACAGGCAAGCGGATGGTCAAACAAGCTAAGGTCGGTGCAGGCAGAGTTCAGAGAGTGGTCGGGGGACAAGGCCGGGTCAGTAGGTATAACAGGAACAAACAAGGTACACGGTCAGGCTCTGGAACTACTAGCTGTTGATTAGGCAGCACTGGTCACCAGAACTCACTGGCTTAAATAGGGCTTTTGGCGCCAAACGACGTGCACGCGCGCGCCCCGGCACACACAGGCACGCGCGCCCGCCAACGCCCGCGCGCGCGCCCCCGCACACCGGCGTGCACAGTGGAACGATCCCGGACACACACACCGGCGCCGCGAGGAGCCCGCACGGCGAGGTGCGCAGAAACGCGCGCGCCAACGCGCGCCGACGCACCCTGACGCACACCACCGCGGGCGCCCCGCCTGCCAAGGTAAGAACCCTGACAAGGAGGCAGTTTGTTCAAAGGGCTGGAGAACGGTATAATAATGAGTAGCGCTCAGCAGGCAACAGAGTTACCGAGCAGCAGTGTTAATTTAGTCAACCAAAATGTTTTTGTCAAAATTTTTATCAGCTGCATTTTTACAGAGACGAATACAAAATGAAAAGTACACCACATTTTCATCCACTGACACACTATGGCGAAAATCAATTCCAATACGAAACGAAAATGTGAGGCAGGGGCGTTTACCCTTGTGAACTAACTTCCGGTTTTCACAGAACTCCGCCTGCTTCTGCTCCCAGCAAGCAATCAACTGTGCAGTCAGCATTACAAGGCTCCGAGTCCTCAGACGACAGTCCAGAGCAGCACTGTGCATTACAGGCCTCCCAAGTCCCAACGAGAGTCCCACTCCCGACTCACGACGGCGACGACTGTCCAGAGCTAAGAGCACCCACTGTGAGAGTGTACATTACAATTACAGGCCTGAGACCTCCCCTCAGACCACCGTCAGGGCACTGTGTGTGCATTACAGGCCTCCTCTGACCATCGGCATCCAGGGCACTGTGCATTACAGGCCATCACTCAGACCTGAGAAAACCATTCAGTATTGTGCAGCATTACAGGCCTCCTCTGACCTCTGGCATCCATACCACTTTGCATTACAGGCCATTTCAGTCAGACCTGAGAACACCATCCAGAACTGTGCAGCATTACAGGCCTCCTCTGACCAGTGACCACCGGCATCCAGAGCACTGTGCATTACAGGCCTCCCCTCAGATAACCATCTACCCAGAGCACTGTGTGTGAATTACAGGCCTCCTCTGACCACCGGCATCCAGAACACTGTGCAGCATCAGGTCTTTAAAGTGGTTGTAAACCCTGGTATATATAAAAAAAAAAAAGCCTGCAAGACAAAGGCATAATGAGCTAGAATGCATAGCATACTAGCTCATTATGAATTACTTACCCGAGAATGAAGCCCCCACAGCCGTCCTCGTCTCCCCCTCCGGCCGGCGACATCTCTCCCGGGCCTTACTTCCGGGTATCGCAGCTCCGGCGCTGTGATTGGCCAGAGCCGCGATGATGTCACTCCTGCGCGGGAGCCGCCGGTAACGGCACACAGACTGAAGCAATGGCACGTACGTTCAGTTTGCCCCAGTGCGCATGTGCCGATGTCATTAGATTTTAGTTAAAATTATTTTATTCAGGGGGGGCGTGGCTAGCCGGCGCTGAAGATGGCTGCTTAACCTCATAGCTCCACAGCGAGGGAGTACACCGGAACGAATTACGCCTGACAGACCGGACCGATTCACCCCAAAATCGCTACACAGCTTCCCGCAGTGCCGACCGACAATGTCCCGCAAACGGATGGGAGAGAGGGGAATCAGAAAACTCACTACGTTCCTGTTTCCTCAGGACAAGGTCAGTACTTTCCAAGATGGCGCCGGCGGCCTGACAGACACCAGTGAGGCTTACACAGACCTCCCTGACGCCATCCACAGTGAAATGGGCACGGCTCCTCTGCCTCTATCCCCTACCCAAGACCCTGGATCTGATCCCCTCACTTCCAGCCCTGCTAAAGCTCGGATGCGGATGGATATACCGCAATCACATTCTCCTCATACCAGCGCTGCAGTACAGGCCCAAGCCTTCAACCCCTTTCAATCTAACCAGGCGCTTCATAACTCCATGGCATCTTTCCCCACCTCAGGCCAGCCAGTAATAGACACAACCCTAAAAGAGATGCTGATGTCCCTACAAACCTCTCTGATGACAGATTTATCTTCCCTATTCAGTAAAATCTCCACAGAGATGCACTCTATGGACAATAGAATCTCTAATATGGAAAGGGGAATGACAGAATGCACAGCCACAGTGAATGACATTATAGATGCGGTAGATGACATTAAAGATGAGCAGCACTGGGTCCGGGCCAAGCTGGCCGATTTGGAAGATCGCTCTCGACGTAACAACGTCAAACTGCGAGGGGTCCCTGAGTCCATACCCCCGAATGATCTCCCCAAATATGCCAAGGACCTCATACACACTATTTTAACCGACGCAGCTCCCAGAGATATCGTCATCGATAGAATTCACAGGATCGCCAAACCGTCTCATCTAGCAGCATCAGTACCAAGAGACGTACTCATGCGAATTCATTTTTTCCACATAAAAGAAAAAATGATGTCAGAAGCCAGAGCCAAAGCTCCCCTGCCCAGACCCTACGAGGCAATACAGATCTTTCCAGATCTTTCCAAGTTCACCCTGCAAATGAGGAGGAAGCTAAATCCCATCACAAAAGGCCTCTCCAACCATAAAATCCCATATAAATGGAGATATCCAGCGACCATCCTCATCCTGAAAAATGGCACTACCCACGCTGTCAATGACCTAATGAAGGGGCTGCACCTTCTCCACGAATGGGGCATCATCCTGGATCCCCCAACGGACGGGATCTCCCCTCTGCCACAACGAAATTCTTCCCACAGGCGCAACAACCAGAACCCCAAGACCCACCATACCCACACGAATACCTGAATAAGTTGGGCCATAATATCTACAGCTCATTTCTCCCTCGCTGTCTTGAGCAATGTTCCTAATTGTTCTATTTCTTTCCTTTTGAACACTAACTGTTTTCCCCCAACTGCGGCATAGCTTCTCATAAGCTCTTTGTTATTTACGCCGCCACGTTTCCTATACAGCGAGATTGCAGTAGAAAGTTAAATCTATTACCAATTCTTGTTCTAATTGTAGGTTCTTCCAGCCTTTTAATTTGTTGCCTTCCTCCAGTTCCCTCCTACGGCTTCCGGTACAGATCTCCAACACAACGCAAGTGACCATCCATCCAGCAACTTAACCACGACACCATCGCCAGCATCCTGCAAGCTACAAGCAACTAACTGTAAGTGACTCTTCTACACTAAACACACTCCACCCAACATCCCTTGATCATGCCCTGCAACATTGTGTCCCTCAATGCCAAGGGCCTCAACCACCCGGCAAAACGGCATTCTCTATGGCACACTGCGGCAAAATTGGACTGTGACATCCTCTGTGTCCAAGAAACCCACCTGCTCCCTGCGGCAACAACCCTTTGTCATAATCGGCAGTACCCCCAAATATACCATGCCACTTATAGCTCCAAGAAAAGAGGAGTTCTCATAGCGATCAAACAAGGGCTGGACTTCCAACTGCTACAACAAACCTCTGACCCCAACGGTAGATATCTCATTCTATCCTTCACCCTCAACAAAGTGAGTTATACCTTAATGAATATCTACGCCCCCAACACCCGCCAGATCAGTTTCCTGAAGAAAGCCTTCACTAAGGTTAGAGCGGAATGCAAGGGACACTTGATAGTCTGCGGAGACTTCAATTTAGTTCCCGATATTCATATGGACACTACTTCTCCTGCGAAAAGAAGAGAGTCACCCCTGGGGCGGCTCCTCACGTCACACGACATGTTTGACGTGTGGAGATGCCATCATGGGTCCGAAAAAGATTTTACCTATTTTTCCCCCCGCCACACTTCATATTCTAGGATTGATTTGTTCCTCACAGACAAATGGCTACTACAAAACATCAGCGCATCTGTAATCCACACCGTGACGTGGTCAGACCACGCCCCAATCTCTATTTCCATCAACGACATGCCGCCCCAGCGGAATACGTTCCTCTGGCGAGCGAACAATTATATCTTACAGCACCCCACCTACTCCTTAGATATAGAAAAACATATAAGTGATTATTTTGATTTAAACAAAGGGTCAGTGGGGGATCCCGTGACGGTGTGGAACGCGCACAAAGCGGTTATCAGAGGTATTGTCATGAAACTGAGCTCTGTGTGTAAAAAGAAGAGGACGCAGCAAATAGACACCCTTACCTCCCAAATTGCGACTCTTGAATCCCAACATAAGACTAACCCTGACCCGAACACCCAAGCCCAATTATTGACCCTAAGACGTGACCTGCGCTCACTTCTTCTCCACTCCTATGAACTAATCCAGCGTAAGCTTAAAGCTACCACATACTCCACGTCCAATAAAGCAGGTAAAAGACTAGCGCAACGCATCAAAGGACGAAGGATCAAATCCAAAATCGCGACACTATCCTACCCACACTCAACCGACACTCTGACTAACCCCCAGGACATAGCGAACGCATTCAGCGACTATTATAGTAAGCTCTATAACATCAAACATGACCACGCTACTTACCAACCATCCCATGAAGATATCAACAACTTTCTTCAACAAATTAAACTACCAAAGCTGACTGACTCTCAACTGACCTCCCTCAACGAACCATTCTCAGACAGGGAAATTCTTGATACGATATCCTCCCTACCAACGGGCAAAGCCCCAGGACCTGATGGTCTCACGGGAGAATACTATAAAAGGTTTTCTAGACACTTACTTCCCCAAATGACAGAATTCTTCAACATTGCTGCCTCCTCCTCAACATTCCCTGATGAATCACTAAACGCTCTTATCATTACTATCCCGAAACCAGGTAAAGCTCCTACCTCCCCCCAAAACTACCGCCCTATCTCCCTATTGAATCTTGACGTAAAAATATATGCCAAAACGATTGCCAGACGCCTTATGGCTGTTATGCCTGATCTCATACACACAGACCAATCAGGGTTCATTAGAGGCAGGCAAGCCCCTGATGCCACAAGAAGGATGGTAAACATAATACACCATATTGAGTCCAGTGGAACGCCTTCTCTGCTCCTCTCTTTGGACGCAGAGAAGGCGTTCGATAGAGTACACTGGTCATACCTCAGAGCAGTACTAACTAAACTCGGATTTAAAGGTCTCCTATACAACGCTATCTTAGCTCTATATACTGTCCCAACTGCGAAGGTATACTCCGCAGATATGCTTTCACAAACCTTTCACATCACAAATGGCACTCGCCAGGGGTGTCCATTGTCCCCACTAATTTTTAACATGCTCATAGAGCCACTCGCGGAACATGTTCGCTCAAACCCCCTACTCACAGGAGTCACAATAAGGAATACGTCACATAAAATCAGCCTCTTTGCTGACGATGTCATACTAGTGCTCACCAATCCAAATTCCTCCCTTCCTGAAGCCCAAAAATTATTGGACTGGTTCGGTCGCGTATCATACTACAAGCTTAACGTAACTAAGTCCCATATTCTAGACCTTAAACTGGACGCTACTTCTCGAAACCTGCTACAAGCACAATTCCCCTTTGCTTGGGCCGACCAAAGCATCCCATACTTAGGAATCCACCTCACGAAATCAGTTAAACACCTATTTTCAGCCAATTTCAAACCCCTCCTCGCCACCTTAAAAATAGATGCACAGACCATAACCAAACACAACCTTTCTTGGTCTGGTAGGCTGGCTGCATTCAAAATGCTACACCTGCCCCAAATCCTATACCTATTCAGAACTCTACCCATACCCCTACCTAAATACTACTTTAAATCATTGCAAACCATACTTAACAAAACCATATGGAATGAATCCAGACCTAGATGCGCACATTCGACACTTAGAAATCACAGACTGGCGGGAGGTTCAGGGACAATAGACTTCGAAGACTATCACACAGCAGCAATACTAGACCAGCTCGGTGAGTGGTTCAGTACAAAACCTACCAAACTCTGGAGCTCAATAGAACATTCCCACCTGCTTCGCCCAAACCTACAATCTTGGTTGATGAGCGCACCCTGGGGTCCAAAACTGTCGACGGCAACACCTCCCACCATGGTGGCGGCAACCTCAGCATGGAAAAAACTAATTCACAACAGCGGTGTTACACCCGACACTCCCCCCACTCCTATCCCTATTGAAGCTCTCCATCACCTCTCTCCAGACTTAAATTTAAACCACTGGACCAAGAACGGTATCCGAAACATACAACACATTCTACTCAAAGACAAACCCAAGTCTTTTACCCTCTTGAAACAAGAATATAACCTACCCCAAACAGAACTCTTCACCTACCTCCGAATCACGCACTGCCTTAAAAACTCCCACCTTCAGTTATACACTATACATCCTAAAGCATGGGATTTTCTAACGTCCTCCATCCCCAAACGCAAGGGAATATCCCTATTCTATAATATCCTACACCAGAAACAGCAGTTTAACAAGACACCCCCACATATTCACTGGGAACATGACTTAGGTCAGACCTACTCGGAACACCAATGGCAAAAAGCGATCCAGTCAATCTATAAATCCACAAAATGCGCCACGCTTTGGGAAAACACCCAAAAAATACATCTCAGGTGGTACTTAACCCCATCCAGAATTGCTAAATTCAATCCTTCTATTAGTGATCAATGCTGGCGCGGGTGTTCAGTCAGGGGTGATCTCCTTCACATCTTCTGGACATGCCCACGTTTGCGTAACTACTGGAACAAGATCTTCCAAATAATATCTGACGTTATACACCAAAATTTACACCCATCACCTGATCTAGCTGTGCTGAACCTCACTATTGAAACAATACCTACACCTTACAGACACACAGTGACCCATATCCTGTTAGCTGCAAGATTATGTATCGCAAGACTATGGAAAACGGATGCTGCCCCCTCCGTTGAACATACTCTAGATACGGTAAACCTCCACTACAGCTTTGAAATGATGATGGCCTCTAGTTCAGGCCTCACACACACTGTGAAATATAAATGGAGACCATGGGAGTTGTGGACCGGAGCTGCATCATTCCTTTCATAACCATTCACCTGATGATCCAGAAACCTTTCTTATTTTCATGATAAGCAACATAGCGTTACCGCCTTTTCTTGATAGAATCTTTTTTCTTTCCCCTCTCTTACATATTCCTACTGCTTCTGTTTATAGACTCTATTTTACCTATGATATATACAAGCCGGAGACTGTCCACACAGAGTGCCACCCCCCCGGGTGAAAAGTGTTCCCATTAGGGCACCTGGGATGGTGCTACTCAGACCATAATTAATCTCCGATATCGGAAGCGGTATTATGACAGTTCTCTGCTATATGTTATAACACTATCCAGATAATATGTTTCTTTGTACACAACTAAACGATTGTACTGTACCCAATATACAATGTGCACATTGTATTGTTATATACTCTTTGCAAAAATCAATAAAAATCTAATGATGAAAAAAAAAAATTATTTTATTCAACTAAAATGTACTGTACTGGAATAAAATGGGACTAAAACTAAAATGGCATTTTAGTCAAAAGACTTTGACTAAAACAACTGCAGATGACTAAAATGGGACTAAAACTAAAATGGCATTTTAGTCAAAAGACTATAACTAAAACTAAATCAAAATTTGATGCCTAAATTAACACTGCCCAGCAGGCAACAGTGAAGCATGGTGGAGTTTTCTTGCAAGTTTAGGGCTGCATTTCTACAAATGGAGTTGGAGATTTGGTCAGCATCAATGGTGTCCTCAATGCTGAGATACTTATCCATCATGCCATACCACCAGGGATGCGTGTGATTGGCCCCAAGTTTATTCTGCAGCAGGACAACATCCCCAAATATACAGCCAATGTCTTTAAGAACTATCTTTAGTGTAAAGATGGAGTCCTGAAAGTGATGGTTTGGCCCCCATAGAGCCCTGATCCTAACATCATTGAGTCTGTCTGGGATTACATGAAGAGACAGAAGAATTTGAGGCAACCTACATCCACAGAAGATTAGTTCTCCAAGATGTTTGAAACAACCTACCTGCCGAGTTCCCTTAGAAACTGTGTGCAAGTGTACCTAGAAGAATTGATGCTGTTTTAAAGGTAAATGGTGGTAACATTTACTTTCTATTTTGTTAACTACTTGCAGACCATGCTGTAGCCGAATGACGACTACAGCAAGGCCGGCTAGTCCTGGGATGATGGCCTCCCATGATCGCAGAAGCCGGTTATCGGCACTCCTTTCCTCATGCTGACAGTGTGAGGAAGGGAGAAGAGAGCCTATAACCGGCTTCTGTAAAAGGGACATGTACACTGATAATCAGGGCACTGTTTATCAGTGTCCTGATTATCAGTGCAGTCCCACAGTCCCATCAGTGCCTTCTCATCAGCGTCACCAATCAGTGCTACCTATTAGCAGGGCCTCTGATAAGCCAGTACAACTGGCCCTGTTGTATCGGGCCCGGCCAACCTGACAGCAGAATGCATGCAGAAGAAAAAAAATTAAAAAATTCTCCAACCCTTTACTCCAACTTATTTGCAGGCTTTTTTTAATTCTCTGGGTCCCTCTGTAGATGTTCTTGTGGCTGTGTGGGAGGGACTATTTCTTGTGTTTCAGGTGGAAGGTCACCTCCGCGGCCGACCGCATGTCAGTGCTGGCTCAAATCTCGGCCAGCCTTCCCTATCTCTCTCCACTCATTCATGGGGAATCTCCCGCTGTGTTATGGAGCTGGGGTCTGAACTGTTCGGCAGCTGCCCACTCACTGTAACAAAGCCCCGCCTCCTAAACCGTGATAGACAGAACACTGATCCAGTGCTGGGAAATTGGATCAGTGTTCCGTTTATCACGGTCTAGGTGGCAGGGCTTTGTTATAGTGAGTGGATGGCCGCCAAACAGTTCAGACCCCAGCTCCATAACACAGTGGGAGCTACCCGCTCTGTGTAATCAAGGTACTGGCGAGGCTGCAGATGGGCACAGTGAGGTTGCAGATGGGCACAGTGAGGTTGCAGATGGGCACAATGAGGTTGCAGATGGGCAGTGAGGCTGCAAATGGGCACAGTGAGGTTGCAGATGGCACAGTGGGGCTGCATTGATGGCACTGGTGAGGCTGCATTGATGGCACTGATGAGGCTGCATTGATGGCACTGATGAGGCTGCAGATGGGCACTGATGAGGCTGCAGATGGGCACGATGAGGCTGCATTGATGGCATTGGTGATGCTGCAGATGGCACAGTGAGGCTGCATTGATGGTACTGATGAGGCTGCAGATGGGCATAGTGAGGCTGCAGATGGGCACAGTGAGGCTGCATTGATGGCACTGACGAGGTTGCAGATGGGCACAGTGAGGCTGCATTGATGGCACAGTGAAGCTGCATTGATGTGCACTGATGAGGCTGCAGATGGGCACAATGAGGCTGCATTGATGGGCACTGATCAGGCTGCAGATGGGCACAGTGAGGCTTCATTGATGGGCACTGGTGAGGCTGCATTGATCTCTTGTTTCATGTCCGCAGTCTCTGACCATCTCTTGTATCATGTCTGCAGGCTCTGACCATGTCCTGTACAGTGTCTGCAGTCTCAGACCATCTCTTGCATCATGTCTGCGGTCTCTGATCATCTCTTGTATCATCACAGTATTTCTTTTGGATAATCAAACTTATAACTGGCTGGAGAAAGATAGATATCACTTAAAGACAAACTTGCACTTTGTTTCAAGGTGGGGTCTGGGGAGGGGCCAGGGGCGGGGCCAGGGTGGGGCTGAAGCAGGGACCAGGGGTGGGGCTGAAGGGGGCCCCATCAGGTAGGCTGTACGGGGGCCCGTGATTTATATCAGCGGCCCTGCCTATAAGTGCCGCCTATCAGTGCAGCCTTATCAGTGCCTCCTCATCAGTGCCCACCAGTGCCGCCTCATTAGTGACTATCAGTGCAGCATATCAGGACCCATCAGTGCCGCCTCATCAGTGCCACCTATCAGTGCCGCCTGTCAGTGCAGCCTCATCAGTGCCTCCTCATCAGTGCCCATCAGTGCTGCCTCATCAGTGACTATCAGTGCAGCATATCAGCATACATCAATTCCCCATCAGTGCTGCCTCATCAGTGCCCATCAGTGCAGCCCATCAGTGCCCATCAGTGCAGTCTCATCAACGCACATCAGTGAAGGAGAAAAATTACCTGTTTGCAACATTTTATAATAAACTATGAAAATGTTTTTGTTTGTTTTTTCCAAAATTTTCAGTCTTTATAAATAAAACAAATAAATAAAATTAGGTATAAAATAGCATTTCAACAGTTTGAAAATGTACACAATTAGAAAAAAGAGAAAAAGAAATTCTAGTACTAGGAACCATTACAGAGAATATGGAATACTTTGATAGAAGAAAGTACTATCATGCCCCCCAGTTATACAGTATATTTAGAGCTAATATGCCAACGAGTCAACTTGTGCTTTATTTCCAGTTCCTGCTACTCATGAATCATTTGCTTGTCTGAAACCTTTCAAGCAAGAGTATAGCCATTAAGAAAAGTCAGACTGAAGGGAAAAGAGAGTATAAGGCATGAATATATCACTGTTCTCTTTGCATTTAAAATAAACAACAGCAATATAAGTACCGTAGTCAATACAGGACAAAGTTGAGAATATAAAAATAGGTTTTATATATAAGAACAGAAGATAATTCAACTAGTGGTATAGTGATCAGCTTTATTTTCAGGCACACAACTAACATCTTGTTCAGTAATGACTTTCCTAAAAGCTACCTGCTCTTAGTTTGCCTTCTTATTTTGCATAACAAGAAGACATTGAAGGTCTAAGGCTACTCAGTGAATTTATATAAATTTCAAGTTTTTCATTTAAGTGAAGACCTTTACCTAGTCATTGTTATCAAGATGAGATTTAAAATGAAGATAGTAGAGGTCAAAGACTGGATGTAAAGCTAGCCTTACACCTGAAGATTTTCGCGCAACTATTCCGAAGAGAAAGATCAAAATTGTTTGTTTGCGCACTTAAGGGTCTTTTCATGGACTCATTTTTATGATCCAGGTAACACTAATTATGATTTTTCTTGGTAGGGAGCCAATTTAACTAACAGAAATTCCTTCATTACCATTAGATTCGATAAAAAATTTCCACCCCTGTCCTTCCGTTTTTGAAGAGTTTTTGAACAAAAACCTACAGGTATAAGGTCAGCTTTACATTCAAAAGAAAACTAGAAACAATAACTTTGTTTGGAAGCTTTTTTTCTTAATTTATTAAAAAAAAAAAAAAAAAATTTGGAAACTGAACAGGGTTTCAAATCATGGACTATTTTGGGGACAGAAATCTGTACACACATCTCCAAAACCTGGGCTTGTCCGTGGAAATCATGGGCAGTTAGTAGCAAAACTGTGGCTAAGCCTGATGTCACGGAACGTCCCACACTCCGCTTGAGTGCTTCCGTCATATACCGCTTCCTAAGTTATGGAACACAAGTCCAATGGATCTGGCTATAGGAACCCCCAAGAACTAGACAACACCAGTCTTGGAGTACATCAGAACCCGACTCCCTTTCGATCGGCCGAGGGCGACGGAGGCCATCGCCCGTCCCTTCCGAACGGCGCTCGCCTATCTCTCAGGACCGACTGACCCATGTTCAACTGCTGTGCACATGGAACCCTTCTCCACGTTCTAACATGCCAGAGGCTGTTCACCTTGAAAATCCAGGGCCCATAATCAAAAGGCAACAGGCTTGCATACAGTCCTCTCCAACAGCCTCTGTTCTGGCTAGGTCTGTCACACCTGACTTCTTCATTCTCCATATATTACTACATATATATATATATATATATATATATATATATATATTTTTTTTTTTTTTATTATTATTAATATATTATATATATAAATATATTAATACTGTTTTACTGGTGCAGGTTTGGTAACATTCCAGCTTTAATAAAGGGTGTTCTATTTACACTCACTAACTGTATTCAAAATGTATTATGTACAAGATTTACATTAAAATTTCTTTGTTGTAATATTTAAAAAAATTAATTAATTAATTAAAAGAAAAAAATCAAGCGGTTAATGTGCACACAGTGAGTAGTGTAAATTTTCTTCTGATTTGCTGCCATTCATTGTGAATTCTGTAATTGAAGAATAGTAGCATTAGAATGGTTGCAGCAACAAAAGGAGCACCATAAGAAAAAAATAAAATAAATCAGAAGCATAAAAAAATGCCTTGAAAACCGAAAGAGAAAAACCTAATAAAAACAAAGAGGAAAGACAAATTACCATGTATCTTTAGTTGCCACATATAGTACTTAAAGGTAGACAATCAAGTAGCTACAACCCATTATAACAGAAGATGAAATGCTAAAAGAAATCTTCCAACAACACCCATTGCTAGAGTTCAAGCAACCACCCAACTTCAGACATACTGTATCAGCAGAAAACTTTTTATGACTACAGGGGAACAAACCAGCAAACAAAATCTTGCAACAAAAAATGCTGCAAATTGTGCAGCCACATCAATGCATTAAAAAAGGGTCACGCACACAAAGCGACACTTAATTAATACTGGATCATACAACTTTACTTCCATTAATGTTGCTTATTTATTGCAACACATGCAACCAGAGATGTTACGGGACAGAAATTACAAAAATTGCACAGACACACCCTAAAAGAACAACACAAGGAACATATTTACTGCACTCTTTAGGCAGATCATTTCTCATACCCAGACCACAATATTGAGGCTATGAATGTTTGGTTCTTCAATGGAAATTTAAAAATACTCTGGAAAGGAAAAAATGTGAACAATAAATGACAAATCTGTTTGCATTAAGAGATAATGGACTGAGTGTAGACCTCAGCTTTCTAAATTACTTTCTAAAATCAGTCCTAGAATGTCCTGAAAAGGTAGCTGAGGCCCCTTTCACATGGGGCGCCACCGTGAAGTGGAATCTGCTTGCTCAGAGGGTGATCTCTCCGCTGATCCCTGCTGAGCAGGCGGAAGACAGGTCTGTGTCCGCTCTGCATACACTGTACCGCTCTTCTCTATGGGGCAATCGGATGGAAACGTACCGTCTGTCCGTTTCCACCCGAAGCCATCCAATCCACAACAGATGGGGAATAGGACCACCATCAAGACAGGATCAGATCGGATGGCGGTGGGTGTCAGCGGACATGTGTCCACTGACATCCACCGCTCCATAGAAGAGACTTGGAGGGTCCAATCAGGTCTGTCTGAAAAAAGCCTGTGTGAAACCAGCTTTGGGCCCCTTTCACACAGGTGTCATCCATTCAGCCACGTTTTTGCAAAGAAAAAACAGACTCCGTTTACATCAGTTTTTAGTTCAGTTCAGTTTATATCCATTTTTACATCCCTTTATGCATCCACTCGTCGGCATGCTTAATAACCTTCACTCATCTCTGCTGTCAGTAGGGGATTCCCCACTGACAGTGAAATGTAAACAAAAGAGTTGATACTTTTTTTAAAAAAAAAACAGTGTGCAGGTTCCCCCTTCATGCCAAAAATTTTAAAAAATGGCGTGAGGTCCCCCCAAAATCCATACCAGACTCTTATCTGAGCATGCAGCCTGGCAAGCCACAAAAGGGGGGAAAGAGTGTGTACCTCCCCCCCAAACCATACCAGGCCAGATACCCTCAACATGGGGGGGTATATTGCTGGGGAGGACCCCCCTGGCAAATTGTCCTCATGTTGATAAGGACAAAGGCCTCTTCCCCACAACTTGGCCTGGTGGTTGTTGGGGTGCTTGGAGTGACTTTTTGGAATCTGGACCAGATCCTAGCCCCCCATGTGAATGAGTATGGACTCATTCACCAAGAAAAGTAAAATGTAAAAAAATCAATCACAATGAACTATGGCCACGGACCTGCAAGAAAAGAGGCCCTGGTCCACATCAACATGGGGACATAATGCTTTGCCGTGGGGACCCCACCATGTATAGTGCATGAGTGGGGGGTGCACGCTCACTCAGCCTTTCCTGGCCTGTTGCCTGCTGGAAGCAGATAATGGTCTGGTTTGGATTTTCGGGGGGACCTCACGCAATTTTTTTTTTCTTCAATTTTCGATGCGAGTTCTCCTTATGCTGTGTTTTTTTTTCAGCTCTTTTGTTTATATTCTGCTGTCATCTCCTAACAACCAATGCAAAAACTGATCCATTTACATCCATTTAGGTCCCCTGCCATTTTTTAAAAGGGAACAAAATAGAGACTTGTTCTGTTTAACTACCTCAAGACACTTTCACTCCCTTTCTGCCTGGGCCATTTTTCAATGTTCAGTGCTGTCACACTTTGAATGACAATTACTGCAACACTGTGCCCAAATGAAACTTTTTTTTTTTTTTTTAAATAGATGGAGCTTTCTTTTGGTGGTATTTAATAAACTAAAAAAATACCATACAATACAATTTTGAAAAAAAAAAAAAACATTTTTCTTAATTTCTGTTTTAAAATTTTGCAAAAAAATAATCTTTCTTTATAAGTGTAGGCCAAAATGTATTATGCTACCTTTCTTTGGTAAAAATAACTAAAATCAGTGTATATTATTTAATCTATGTGAAAGTTATACAGTCTACAAACTATGATATACACAAAATTGATCAATCCTAAGGCTCGGTTCACACGGGGGCGACTTGTCAGGCGACCTAGCCGCCTGACAAGTCGCCTCCCGTTCTGTGCTATGGAACCGTTCTAATCGGAGCGACGCAAGTCGCTCCGACTTAGAAGAAAGGTTCCTGCACTACTTTGGGGGCGACTTGCATAGACTTCTATGTATAGCAGTCGTGTGCAGGTCGCCTCGGTGAGGCGACCTGCAAGTCGTGCCGCCTCTGGTGTGAACCGAGGCTAACTACCCATCTCATTTCTTGAGGTCCTAAAATGTCAGGACAGTACAAATACCCCCCATATCACCCCTTTTTGGAAATTAGACAGTCCAGGATATTTCGTAAAGGTCATGGTGATTTTTTTGAAGTTGTAGTTTTTTATTACATGTAGCACTGTCCCCGTAGGGCTTGCTGTGTTTGACAAAAAAAGGAGAAGAATTTTGGGACTTTAAATGAGGTAGCAAGGGGCCGTTCAAGTCCCCCCCTCCATCCCGGTTCAATAATGAGATTAAAAAAGAGAGCAAGAGGCGGGACTTTGCATGAGGCACATGGACGCAAATGAATAAATTGGATAAAGGAGCTTTAATAGATTCAAATAGTCATATATTAACATATATAATGATAATGCATATTGCTATATATCAATTATTATATATTTCACTAGAACCTAATGTTACAAAGTAGTATATATTCCAACAAGGAAATATTTACAAATACATAGAAAATGTGATGCATACAATACACATATAGTGCTTGGTGCCTATACAGAGTTAGTGACAACTGTCGCTTAATGGGGATAAAAGAAAAGGGAAAAGAAAATAGATCTAGGTGGAACATCCATACATCGTTGAAAATTGTATATACATATCGGTAGTTGTGAGCTCTACGCGTTTCGGGACTTTCTAGCCCCTCATCAGGAGCAAAACCGTAGTAATTACCTAAGAATGGAGAGGACAGCCATATATTAGCTTAAGCAAACAAGTGGGCAAATGTGAAATATGAAAAACCCACACATATACACATTTGACCCACAGACTTACGTGTACATCTGCATAATGGTGGTGCAGCCATGAGAGTCACAGACCAGCTAATGATGCCACACCCCAGAGCTAAGGGGGCGCTACGAGGAGGACGCAGCCAACACAAAAAACACTCCGAGTGGGTCAGACTATATGAGGTGACAAACGTGTGGACAAAAAATAGCTCCAATTTAGAAAACTCTGTGAAAAAATGTGGAAAAAACAAGCGTGTAAGTGAACTAGAATGTGTGTGTGGAGAATGTAGAACAACATGGACAAGTAAGTGTATAGGAATGAGGGGAATATTGAGGAAAGCAGAGAGACAAAGTCAAGTGTAAGAGGGGTGACAACAGAAGGGGGGAGGTAAAGGGTGAGTAGGTAGGAGGAAGGTGAAGGAAATAATTACCTGGCTCAAAGTGAGTGGGAGCAAAAAAACGGGGAGCATGTGGTTCCATGATGTTGAGTGATGTGAGCAAATCTATGTGTGAGACCTAGCAGCGGAAGAGGCCTATGTAGGGAGCGCCGCCATGGCCCATCCCCAAACGTCACGTCCCAGCAGCCAATGGGGGGCACGGGAGGCGCCAACAAGCTAGCGGCCAGACCACCCAAGCCTACCAGCAAGGAGCGCCATCCCGAGCCCCCAATGCGCTGGAGAAGGTACATCAACCTGCCGACAAATAGTGCGCCAGAGGATGCCACACATGCCGGCATGGGAAGCGTGACGTCGATGCGCAGTGGCGGTGCCCCCGCCCACCCTACATCAGAGCCTGGTGGAGGGGAGGTCCCCAGTGCACGTCGCAGCTCCAGAGCGTAACAGAAAATAGCACGGCCGCGTGACAAACAATGGCTGAGGCCACCAGTGCGCACATTTTGAATCAAATTATTGGGAATATGGGAATACAAACATCCAACCAATGGTGTGTATATAAAAGCGGTTAATACAGAGGAAAAACTAGAAATAAAAATATATAGAAACGGCTGAGAAGCAACCATGTCTATTATAGATAAATATGGGAAATGTTGTTATTAATGCGACCGTGTGCCTCCATCCCTAATTGTTTGACAAAAAAAAAGGAGAAGAATTTTGGGACTTTAAATGAGGTAGTAGGGGGCCGTTCAAGTCCCCTCCTCCATCCCGGTTCAATAATGAGATTAAAAAAGAGAGCAAGAGGCGGGACTTTGCATGAGGCGTTCTATCTAGAAAATAGATCTAGATGGAACGTCCATACATTGTTGATAATTGTATATACATATCGGTAGTTGTGAGCTCTACGCGTTTCGGGACTTTCTAGCCCCTCATCAGGAACAAAACCGTAGTAATTACCTAAGAATGGAGAGGACAGCCATATTAAAATAGCTTAAGCAAACAAGTGGGCAAATGTGAAATATGAAAAACCCATACATATACGCTACGCAGCGCCCCCTCAGCTCCGGGGTGTGCCACCATTAGCTGATCTGTGACCCTCATGGCTGCACCACCATTGCGCAGATGTACACGTAAGTCTGTGGGCCAAATGTGTATATGTGTGGGTTTTTCATATTTCACATTTGCCCACTTGTTTGCTTAAGCTATTTTAATATGGCTGTCCTCTCCATTCTTAGGTAATTACTATGGTTTTTTCTCCTGATGAAGGGCTAGAAGGTCCCTCATCCCCCCAAAACACATTCTGCTACACCTCCCGAGTATGGGGATACCAGGTGTGTGAGACTTTTTCACAGCTTAGATGCATAGAGGAGCCCAAAATCCAAGGAGCACCAATGGGCTTTCATGGAGCCTAAATGACACATCTATTTTCCTGACTACCTATCACATTTTTGGAGGTCCTGGAGCACCAGGACAGTGGAAACATCCACAAAATGGAAAGCAAACACGCCAAGGTATTTTCTGAAAGTCATTTGAAACTTTTGAAAATTTTATTTTCTCCCAAAAGTTTTTGGAAAATGCAAGAAAGAAAATCAAAATGTATATTTTACACAAAGTTGTCAATTAATAATGTAGCAATAACTCACGGTGGAGCTGCTGATTTAAAGCGGGCTGTTTTCGTCACCTTTTTACCTGTAGTTTCACCAATACCAGATGTAGCCCCGGTTCACACAGGGGCGGCACGACTTGCGAGGCGACCTGCACACGACTTCCACGGCGACTTGCAAAACGACAAGTCGCTCCTGTGTGAACCGGCACTTAGAGTCCACGTTGAACTTATCATCTAACAATGTAGGCACCAATCACTTTAATACTTTTCCAATGCTTTAATGGGAGATAACTGGAAGAAGTAGCAGGAAAGATGTAGAAGAAGAGTTGCAGGAAAGTTCAAATACCTTTTCTTGGTGTAGCACTAAGGAATTGAAATCTCAGGGATGAATGTATCTTCAGTTCAGGATTAAATCTTTGCCCGCCTGGATAGGTCTCTCTTACTAACCTAGCAGCCGGTGCGCAGCACAAACAGAAAGTCTCTGCCACAGACTTTAGAGCAAAACTGTACGATCCTCTGCCACAGGATGTAGTAGTTTTCAGTGAACAGCAACACAGTACCAGAACCTTTAAGCCGACCCGGCAGTACTATGTGGTAGGTTAACTTAAGATGCGTCCTCCAATTGAGTCCCCAGGCCCCTCTCCAGACCAGCGCTCTGCATGATCCTTCCATGACGGGTCCCCCCCTGGATTCTTCTCAATTGTCCAGCTTCTTCCCGCAGGACAGACAGCACAGGACCATCTCCGCAGCAGTTGTAGTATGCCCCAGACAGACTTCTAGGCCCACCCACACGCTGCAGGAATGCGGTCCTCCGGCCCGGAGGACCACGAGGTAGGACTCCTAGCACATACCTGTCGGTCAGGAGGGCCAGCAGGTGGAACGAAAAGACCCAGAAATATGGCGCCTGTCCCTTAAATACCCCCTCCCAGAATGCACCGCAGGGGACAACCTCTGCCGAGTTACTTCTGAGAAAGAAGAGCACTCAATACACCTCAGTCTGCTGCTTTCCAGCTCTGGTCTGTAGTGACACCGACATCTACAGGCGACAGAGTGGAACTGCACGCAACACAACCAAGGTTGGAACAGAAGCTAATTTAGCTATAGATTAAATCTGAACTATGTACAGAAAAGATGACCCACTAAATTTACATATAAGCGGTAGATTAAAAATCTACCAACGCTACAATAATATATTTCTGAAATCCAAGGCACACCTTTAGGCAGTCCAGTGGCATAAATTACACATCTAATTTCCTGAGTACCTATCATTTTTGAAGGCACTGGAGCACAAGGATGGTGGAAAAATTACCGCATTTTGGAAAGCAAACACTCCAAAGTATTTTCTCAGAGGCATGGTGAGTCTTTTTAAGACTTTATTTTTTGCCACAAGTTTTTGGAAAAGGCGGAAAGAAAATTAAAATTATTTTATTTACACAAAGTTGTCAATTTAATAAGATTATTCTTGGATACATCGTGGGTATACTTAAAATTACAAACCAATATACATTGTACTACCACATGTGTGAGACTTTTTTAGCGTCTGGACTAATTATGTATTGGATATTGTATCTTGTGTATCACATAAATCAACCAGTTATGTCAAAACCAGTATACTGTAATGGTTGCCTCGAATGATCAGGGAATATAGCTTAGTGTAGCATCACCTATAGCAGTCCCAGATCCTATAAGCCAAGAAAACCTAGCCTACTGGTACATGACTGTCCCCAGGAATGCCATGTTCACTGGCCAGGAAATACAGGAGGCTGAAAAAAGGAAGAACAAAAGAATTCCTATGGTTCTAGGAATTCAGTTGCAGGGGATAGCTGGGACTGGCTCCTCACAGGATCGTCATCAGCAGGATGTGCAGATGGGTCAGTTCAGGCACATGCAGACAGCAAACAGGCAAAGGATCGGTCCAGGCAGCAGGCAGAAACCTGGTCAATAAATAGGCCAGGGCTAGTAAAGGCAGTGGGTATAGGCAACATTGCATTGGTGTGGCGATGATCAGGATCACTGTTGCTGGCTTACACTGGTCTGGTGACACTGAGACTGGTGTGGCAACAATCAGAGACACCATTGAAAAATGGACAGACGGAATGCCTGTGTAAAAGGGGCCTTTGTGAAAATAAGCAAATATACCAGACAGTACTTTACTGTGTTGTTGCAAGTGCAGTAATAAAAGGCCCCCTCACCCAATCCTGCAATCAAGACCCAAGTGAAGGTCCTGTAACAGGCAGGCTCCCCTGGCGACCCAACCAGTCAACTCAGTGAGTCAGTGAAACAGGGAGAAAGAAAAAGCCCATGCAGACATGACAGGCAGCTCTCTCCCTCTTTTAGGCTGGAAAGCCTGTGTACATCGCGGTTGCTTTCTTAGCAGAGTTGCAGGTTATAGAGTGAGACACCCGATACACACGCCTTTTTTGGTGCATTTGGCAGCCAATTCAAACGAGTAGGCCCACAGCATAACGACATGCAATAACGCATAACAACTGTGCGATTTAAATCTAACGGGTGCAGATATTATGACTTTCTTCCTTATTCTGGTACTGGTGACCTGAAAAAATATGTACAATATGAGTTCAGATGATTTAGACTCACTAGCCAGCAAAGCCAGGATCTGAATAACAGCACTGGACAATTCACCTTAAAGCTGAGTTCCACCCAAAAATGAAACTTCCGCTTTTCGGAATCCCCCCCCCTCCGATGTCACATTTGTTTTCACTTTTCAGGGGGGAGAGCAGATACCTGTATAATCCAGATATTTGCTCCCACTTCCGGGCATGGATAGCCGCAGTACCTGTGGCTATCTATGCCATATCCAGGGCCACCCCCTCCTACGTCCGTCCATCCCCCCCCCGCCCGACGTCTTCTGGAAGACACACAGGTCCCAGAAGACAGCAGGGACCAGTGGGATTGTACAGTGTGACTTGCGCATACGCAGTAGGGAACCACCGGAGAGCCGAGGGACAGATCGGCTTCGGCTGCCGACATCGCGTGCGCCCTGAACAGGTAAGTGACCATATTTTAAAAGTCAGCAGCTGCAGTATTTGTAGCTGCTGACTTTTAAAAAAAAAATTTGGCGGAACTCTGCTTTAAAAACAAGTTAGCAATGAAAGCGCCTACATTTCTGAAATAATACATTCAATTAAAAGTATAAAGTCATTTAAAAAGTATCTAAAGCCCAACCTTTTTTTCTCCTTTAATTTTGGATAGAGGAGGCGGATTAGAGGATTTTTTTCCATCTGTGTCCAATTAGGGTAAACTCGCACTTCTAGTCCTGTAGACAGGAAGTGAGTGGATATCTTTTCAATGCGAAGGATTTCCTCTCATATACAGCTGTCGTGCAAGCAAATGTCCCCATTGGAAGCTTTCCCCTAAATTTCAGTTTGGGTGACAATTTAAAATTGTAGATTTACTCTCGTTCTTATTCCTTCCCAATGACATTGGTGATCAGGACAAGCAGAAATAAAATGCATCTAGAGAGTGAATATCACTAACAGGACAGCAATGAAAACCTGACAGCAATCTACCACTAAGACAAGATTGGCTAAGATCAAGTGTAGAATCATTTCTTATCAGTGTCCAATAGGGGTGCTCCATCATCATTCTGGTCTTTTGGTAGGAATAGCTGGGTGTAAAGTATCTCTGCTGGCATGATGGGGCTCTGAGAGTTTGTCCTGTAGAAACAGAAACTGGGGTGCTCACTGGAGAGAGTGGGCAAGGGAATAATTCCATGGAGACAAACTTGAGGGACCCACTGCCTCCTGATTTGAATGATGCCACCTGGCTTGGTCATGAGCTGGAAAGGCAGAAAACCCATAGTGTCAGTGCCCCCTGGGAGTTGGCCACCCCAGGGGTGCTCTTGGTGTCACTATGGGCCTGGGAGAATGAGCGCATGGCCACATAAATTGTCACTTTTTCTGCACTGCGCCTTTTTGGCCAAGACTGGGGCAATTTTTGGTAGCAGCTAGCACTTATTTATTTACGGTAAATAGATTTTTTCTCTCCACCTGTGTGTCACATGCACTTATGTTTATGGGGGTGGTGTGTGTATGTCCATTAGATTCTTTCCTCCCCTGAACCAGGGAGGGGGACTCTCTACATACTGAGTGGTTGGTTTTGGCTGACCATTAGGAGAGGGGTCCACCAAGCTTTTGCCTAGGCGGACCACAAGTGTGCCTTGTGGCCAGGGAGGGAGGGGGTCAGGGAAGGTCCTACTTCTTTGGAAGGTGTACTAGAGACACACCCCTAAGTGCATTTTTGTTTGTTCACTTACAAGTGTTTTGTTTTTGCGCATCACTGCGGATTAAAAAAAGAAGATGTCTAAAAGATATTTAAAGGGGCCAGTCTCAGGAGATGGCCACACTTATCTTTTTTGGGAATACCTTATAGGTGTGGCCATAAGTAGGAAATAGTATTATTGTATATTGAAATTCAAACTAGAATAAACAGAAGCCATTGACAGTCAGGCATCTAGCATTTATAACAACCCACACAAAATTTTCATTGGTGTACCTTAAAGTATACCCAAAGGAAAAAACGTTTTTTTTTTAGTTTTGGATAGAGTGGAGAGAGATCAGAATGCTTGTCAGTTTTTATTGCTACCTCTGCCCTTGTTAAGCAGATTAAGCCTAGGTTCACATTGATGTGATTTGGCATGCGATTTGACATGTCAAATCGCATGCCAAATCAGCAGCTATTGCCAGCAATGGCACCCTCTGAATCGATTCAACGCTGACTTTGCGGCGCCGCACCAATTCCCAAAAGTAGTTTCTGTACTACTTTTGGCAATTTCGGGGTGCGATTTGTATGGACATCTGTGCAGGAACTCGCACAGATGTCTTTGAAATCGCTCCCGAAGTCGGACTGACATGCGGGTATGAAATCATGCGAGTTCAGATTTCAATCCCGCTATCAGTGTAAACCTAGGCTCAAGCTCTCCATTTGTCCTGTTTACCACTGTCATTGAATGTGAAAGAAAATCCCAAATTTTGAGTTGTCTCCAGAAATGTAATAGAGGGAAAATCTTCCAATGGGGACACTAATTCTGGTGACCTGGGGGTCCCCAAGGAATTCCCCTAATTTGCAGGGATGTTTGGCTATGGGACAGGAAGTGGAGGGAAATCTCTGCAATAGAACACAAATGGCGAGAAAAAAATCTGACATGTGTTATAACCCTCCCTTGCTCTATCCAAAAAAAGGTTTTGCATACAGTTCTACTTTAAGGAGTAGGTAGACCTCCACACCCCCAACATTCTTGGAAAGCTCTGATGCATTGTTGTTATTTCTGGAAAAGAATTATGTAACAAAGTTCTAATAGTTAGAGATTTGTTACATTTTCTACTCTACTGTACAGCTGAAATTCCCTCTAGGGTGCTTTCAGATGGTGAACATAACAATGCAGAAAGAAAACACAAGCTATGAAGATGTATTTGAAGATATAGAACAGTAAGAAGGTTATCCCTAACCTCATTACCATTGATCCACCAATAATTTTACCACTTTTTATTGAATCAGCGTTTCCGTTTTTATGTTGTTTTTTTTCTAGATAAGGCAATAAGCGTCCACAAGTAATAACAGAACATGTTGCAATGAAATAGAGTCATTCAAACAAATTAATGGCTTTTTTAAAACAAGGTACAATTAAATCACTAACAAATTCCTAGAGAATACCAAGTCTAGATTCACATCTACAGTATGCATATGCGGTTGATGCGTTTAGGCACGTGGGGTCCCCCCCAAATCCACACCAGACCCTTATCCGAGCATGCAGCTCAGCAGGTCAGAAAAGGAAGGGGACGAGCGAGTACCCTCCCTCCTGAACCATACCAGCCTGCATGTCCTCAACATGGGGGGGGTGCTTTGGGGCAGGGGACTCCCCCCACCCCAAAGCACCTTTGTCCCCATGTTGATGGGAACAAGGGCCTCTTCCCCACAACCCTGGGCTGTGGTTGTGGCGGTCTGCGGGCAGGGGGCTTATCAGAATCTGGAGAAAAAAAAAGCTCTGCACTCATCGAAGACTAACCACCCACTGCCTGCTCCTCCATCTGACAGTTCTTAAATAGGTAAGAGGCGGGGCCACCCGGTGATGTGACCTGGTGGTTCCGCCCCCCTGTGACATCACCGCCCCAGTTTGCACTGGATAGTGTCATTACATGGGAATCAGGCCCCTTCAATGAGCAGTGAGCAATGGCGAATTGAACTCTCACCTACACTACTACCAATGCAATTTTTTCCCACTACTGTAATGGGCCTTTTATACACCGATGTTAGAGACACCACAATTTTTTCTGTCTGTCTTTATTCTCTGTTATTATTCATTTAATATTTAAATAAAAATATTAATGAAAATTATTTTGCAGTGGGTGGTAATAAGTGATCTGCTGTGGGTGTCAAATATGCCTTAAGACTTTAAAAAAGTATGGCAAAAGCTGTGTTTATTGGCACTTTTGATCAACTTGAGAAAAACCACAACTATATCCTGAAAATGGCAGATGTGATAATTTACTTGAAAGACTTACAAATATAGTAAAAATCTGTAATCATTTCCTACTTGTGGTCCAAAAAATTCAGTCCTGCTTAACATGAGGTCACATTTTGAAAGTTTTATCTTTTCACTTAAAGCGGAGTTCCAGCCTGGGTGAAAAAAATTAAAAGTCAGCAGCTACAAATACTGTAGTTGCTGCATAGCTGCTAACTGTCCCTGATTTTGAGGGACTGTCCCTGATTTGGAGCAATGTCCCTCTGTCCCTCATTCCTCCTCATTTGTGCCTCAATTTGGTCTGATCTATACAGTTGTATATAAAATGCACTTTTTATCGATCAAAAAGTGTTTTCCAGCGCTAAATTTTTCATCTGATTCCTAAATTACTGCATTTGTAAATTTCAAAAGCCATTATAAAGGAATAGTAGTGGTAAAAAAAGCACTTGTGGGTTTAACCAATCTTGTTTTTTTTTTGTACAATTCTCCTTTAAGGGGGCGTGGCAATGGGGTGTGTCCTATGCCTGCATACTTTTGCTGATAGGTGTCCCTCATTCCCATCTCAAAAAGTTGGGAGGTATGCTGCTGATTTTAATATTAGGACTCTTACCTGTCCAGGGAGCCCGCGATGTGGGCACCCAAAGCCGACCCGTCCATCAGCTCTGGGTGCAGGTGCCGACATCCTTACTAAGGGTAACAGGCAGTGAAGCCCGTTTCCTACTGTGCGAGTCTCGCAACGCTTTTTGAATGGCCCCGTCATCTTCTGTGACACACACACAGGTCCCAGAAGGCAATGGGGGGGGGGAGGAGGAGGGCACGAAACTCACAGAAGTGACGTACGTGACTGCGGCGCTGTGGGACAGAAGTCCTGAAGAAAATATCCAAAAAGGTATGAAAAAAATATCCAAAAACGAGGGGGGTGGGGAGTGCTTCTATTTTTATAGGAGTTCAATTTTTGCTTGGAACTCTGCTTTAATGAATACTGCATTTGAGCCCATCTTTTCTTATCCTTGGCACATCATTGCTAAACAATGGGGATCCATCTACACAACCCCTATATAAATACCTGACAAACTGCCCAGAATTATTAAATTTCAGTAGATTTTATCTATTTTTTTATCGATTTTATTTTGAGAGTCCAGTTTAAGTTTGTTCTGTCTGCAATCTGTATATTAACATTGCTGGGGATATGTTTGTAAATGTACCCCCTTTGATGGCCAGCAAACAACACTTTGCACAGCTGGTGGCTCTCAATCCCAGCTGCACTGAAATCTAAAGCAATATTTGTAACCACTTGCCAACCGCCTGCCCACAATGTCCTGCGTGCGAGTATGTCGCTGCCTACTTCCGGGTGCGCCCCCCCGCCCGGCACCTGCTGTGATTGTACACAGTGGGAGCCTGTCAGCAAGTCCCAGCTAATGATTCAAGGCGGGACCTGCTAATCAGCTGCTTACAATCACAGCCCAGAACCCTGTGAGAAACAGAGATCTAGTAGTAAATGCAGCACACTTTACACATATTACACATAGTTAGGCACACATTTAACCCCTTGATTGCCCTAGATGTTAGCTACTTCCCAGCCAGTGTCATTAGTACAGTGACAGTGTATAGCATTATCACTGGTCACTGTATTAATGTCACTGGTGATGTCAGTTTCCTCCCAGTTTTACTTAGACCCCATACACACTATACAACTTTTGTTTTCTGATTTCCTTTAGATTTACCAAAACCATGTAGTGCAAGGGCCTACTTGATTGCATACAAATTGAAACTCTTAAGGTTTGACCTCATATGGTATGGTTTTGGTAAATCTAAAGAAAAACATCTACAGAAAATTGTATAGTGTGTATCCAGCTTTAGTGTCAGATTGTCCGCTGCACTATCTCAGTCCCATTATAAGTATAGTATAATAAGTAAAAAAAACAAAAAAAACAGTATATATACGATAGTTTGTAATCAATATAGTTTTCACACAAACCAATCAACATACACTAATGCTCCGTACACACGATCGGACATTCTGACAACAAAATCCATGGATTTTTTCCGACGGATGTTGGCTCAAACTTGTCTTGCATGCACACGGTCACACAAAGTTGTCGGAATTTCTGAACGTCAAGAATGCGATGACGTACAACACGTACGACGGGCCGAGAAAAATGAAGTTCAATAGCCAGTGCAGCTCTTCTGCTTGATTCCGAGCATGTGTGGCACTTTGCACAATTGGAATTTGGCAAAGGGATTTCGTTGTTGGAAAATTTGAGAACCAGATCTCAAATTTTGTGCGACGGAAATTCCAATGGAAACTGTCCGATGGAGCCTACACACGGTCGGAATTTCTGACAACAAGCTCTCATCGCACATTTTACGTCAGAAAGTCCGACCGTGTGTACGCGGCATTATTGGGATTTTTTTTTATCAAAGACATGTAGCAGAATACATTTTGGCCAAAATGTATGAAGATATTTGATTTTTTTTCCTTTTTGTTGTATACGTTTTATAGCATAAAGTAAAAAATATTGGGTTTTTTTTCAATCTTTTTCAATCCTTTTTTTTTGTTTTAATCACAAAAAAAAAAAAAATCAGTGCCGTTTACATACCACCAAAAGAAAACTCTATTTGAGTGGAAAAAAATGTATATATTTAATTTGGGTACAGTGTTGCATGACCACACAATAGCAGCGTGCCGAATAGCAAAAAACGGCCTGGTCATGAAGGGAGTAAAATCTTCTGGAGCTCAAATGGGTAATTAGTCCTGTCCAGTTCACTGCTACTAACTACAGAACACCTCCTCCTGAGTTATGGAGATAAGACAAGGGGGAAGTGTTATATAGTCCTAATCAGGAGTGAGCCTAGGGAGACAACTCTGTTCCACTATAGGAACAATACAGTGAGTGTTGTCACCCATGGACAGGAAATGTGTTACTGGCCTGAACAGCAAGTGAAAATGAAGGGGAAAAAAAACAAGTGCAGTCATCACACCTACAGACTGGTAGGTTCCAATATATTACGTGTTTGTTTTTTTGTTTATATACACACGTATAAGTCACCTTAAATAGAACGCATATATACTGTACACATGTGATACAATGTTATGGATGGATTTCTTATTACTGGTGTTAGAAAGGGCTGCGTTGTTTGGCCTAAAACTTTTGCCATATGATGTCATAAAGGGATGGACATGGTCAGCAGCAATACTCAGATAGGCATTTAAACAATCCTCAATTGATACTAAGGGGTCCAAAGTGTGCCAAGAAAATATCCCCCACACTATTACACCACCACCACCAGCCTGAACCGTTGATACATGGCAGGATGGATCCATGCTTTCATGTTTACACCAAATTCTGACCCTACCAGCTGAAATCAAGACAGGCAAAGTTTTTCCAATCTTCTATTGCCCAATTTTGGTGATTCTGTGTAGCCTCAGTTTCCTGTTCCTAGCTGACAGGAGTGACACCCAGTGTGGTCTTCAGCTGCTGTAGCCCATCTGCTTCAAGGTTCAATGTGTTGTGCATTCAGAGATGGAATTCTGCATACCTTGGTTGTGACGAGTGGTTATTTGAGTTACTGTTTTCTTTCTATCATCTAGATAGATCTGCCCATTCTCCTCTGACATCAACAGGGCATTTTTTGTCCACACAGCTGCCTCTCACTGGATAGTTTCTCTCTCTCTGAACTTTCTCTGAAAACTATAGAGATGGCTGTGCGTGAAAATCTCTGTACATCAGCAGTTTTTGAAATACTCAGAACAGCCCGTCTGGCTCCAACAACCATGCCACGTTCAAAGTCACTAAAATCCCCTTTCTTCCCCATACTGATACTCGGTTTGAACGTCAGCAAGTCGTCTTTACCACGTCTAGATGCCTAAATGCATTGAGTTCCTGCCACGTGATTGGCTGATTACTAATTTGTGTTACCAACAATTGAACAGGTGTACCTAATAAAATGGCCGGTGAGCGTATATTGTATTCTGCAAAAAAAGAAGAATGAAGTAGTAGCACCCACTGTTGCTTATATATATATATATATATATATATATATATATATATATATATATATATATATATATATATATATATATATCAGCGGTAATATGTTACTTACTTTACATTGCATTTATACTTTTTTGGTACATGCATGTGCTCTGAAATAGTCACCTGTTAGGTACTATGTCTTTTTATTAGATAGACAAGCTCTACTCTCATGTCTAGGGAGGAAAGAGCAAGAAGAAGGGACAGGAGAGGGGACAGGGCATTTTTAGCAGCAGAGAAAGATGAGTCTGGCCCGGCAGAGACCAAGTTAGCTTTCAGTTGTTTTAAGTATTTTTAGACTGGAGGAGGCTGCCTATCTCTAGTAACATACATAAGCCACCCAGCACATGTCTATTTTTATTGTGCTTTCTCTGTGGATTAGATATCAGGAAGGTGTTCGCCCATTAGTGGGCCACAGGGACGTGATGGGGGCTATTTCTGAACATAATCCCTTTTCTTGGCTAGATGGAAGATGGTAGTAAATCACACCTGGGTCTCCGTTGCCTGACTCGTTGATATCTGTATTTCTCAAATGTTTAAATCTGATTTCACATTTATTCCATTTTTTTGCAGGATAGCTACTCATCTGTATGCAAGCAATGCCATCCATATGTTGCTGCTTATTATGGCTTGTTTTGCAACTTGGAAAACAGGTGTGCAGTTGGAAGCCTTCCCTTTAAAGTACAGGAATTCTTATCCGTTTTCCCACAGTGAAAGACTACACAGAAATAAAATCGTGGTCAGGAAGGCTGAAAAGACAGAAAAAAAAATGATAGTTTTGTTCTGACACTTTCTGTGTTGTACAATCAGGGCTTGTTCACACTAGATGCGTCACTATGCATTTATTTCTATCAAATGCAGCAAAATGTGTAAAAAAGATGAATGTTATTGTTTTCAATTGGATATCTTCAAGCCAAGGCATTGTGTTGGGAAACAGTGCTGCATTTTGCCATTTAAATTAACGTCTTGCTGACCAACCGCTGTATAACGACGGCGGCAGGTCGGCACGGCTGCGCAAACCGCATCAGGTGTACATTGGCCGCTTTAAGAGGCATAGGGGGCATGTGCACACCATGACGCCGGAGCCGATGCTCGTGTCCGGCGGCCGCTATGTCCGCCACCAACCCACGGTCGCTCCTGAGAGAGACAGAACGAGGATCTGTGTATGTAAACAGACAGATCCCCGTTCTGTCAGGGAAGTAGAGAGATCTGCTGTACCTAGTGATCAGGAACAGCGATCTATCTCTACTCCCTGTCAGTACACTCCCCCCACAGCAAAGCCGATCGGATTTTTGGCCAACTGAGCGTCAGATTTTTGTCCGAAGGGCGTGTGCCAGGAATGCCGCGTACACACGATCGGACTTTACGGCATACTTGGTCTAGCGAACCGGAGTCCGTCGGACAATTCGATCGTGTGCGTGCTCCAGCGGACTTTTTTTTCTCAAAAGTTTGACGGACCTAGAAATGAAACATGTTTAAAATCTTTCCGACGGATTCGAGTCCGGTCGAAAAGTCCGCTCGTCTGTATGCTAGTCCGACGGACAAAAACCGACGCTAGGACAGCTATTGGCTACTGGCTATGAACTTTCTTGTTCTAGTCCGGTCGTACATCATCACGTACGAATCCATCGGACTTTGGTTGATTGTGTGTAGGCAAGTCCGTTCATTTGGAAAGTCCGTCGTAAAGTCAGTCGAAAAGTACGCCGGACAAAGTCGGCTGTAAAGTCCGCTCGTGTGAACGCGGCAGAACTTGTCTTGCATACTAACAGCACACAATTGTCGGCCAACAAACATGAATGTAGTGACGTACTACGTGGAATTTCAGCTCTTGGGCGCCACCCTTTGGGCACCTTCTGCTAATGTCGTGTTTGGTGAGCTTTGATTCCGAGCATGCGTGTTTGTACTTTGGACTTTTGTGTGACGGACTTGTGTACACATGATACGAAAATCTGACAACAGACCGTTGTCCGCCGAAAATTTACTAGCCTGCCATCCAACATTTGTTGGCGAAAAGTTGGACAACAATTGTCTGAAGGAGCGTACTAACGGTCGGATTTTAGGCAAACAGTCTGTCATCACACAATTCCCTGCCAAAAATCCAATCGTGTGTACGAGGCTTTAGAAACACCTCCCTAGGGAACACTTACCCCCTTGATCGCCCCCTAGTGTTAATCCCTTCCCTGCCAGTGACATTTATACAGTAATAAGTGGTTATTTATAGCACTGATCGCTGTATAAATGTCAATGGTCCCAAAAAGTGTCAAAAGTGTCCGATCTGTCCTCCACAATGTCGCAGTCCCGCTAAAAATCGCAGATCACGGGCATTACTAGTAAAAAAAAAAAAAAGATTAATAAAAATGGCATAATTATATTCCCTATTTTGTAGACGCTATAACTTTTGCGCAAACCAGTCAATATATACGCTTATTGCAATTTTATTTCACCAAAAATATGTAGAAGAATACAGATTGGGCTAAAGTGATGAAGAAATTTGTTTTTTTTTTTTTTGTTTTTTTGGATATTTATTATAGCAAAAAGTTAAAAAAATATTGTTTTCTTTTCAAAATTGTTTTTTTGTTTTTAGTACAAAAAATAAAAAACGCAGAGGTGATCAAATATCACTGAAAGAATATTTGTGAAAAAAAGAGACATAAGTTTTGTTTGTGTACAACGTCGCATAACCGCATAATTGTCAGTTAAAGTGACGCAGTGCCATATCGCAAAACATGGCCTGGTCATTAAGGGGGAAAATCCTTCTGGGGCTGAAGTGGTTAACTGAATGAGATTCTTGGTGGAATGCATATCAATGCGTGTCAAAACAAGTCAATGCAAGTGTGAAATTTTTTCTGTCAGCCCAGGATCATAGCCAACTTTTTTTTTTACATTATATCACTGAAAATCTACATTTAAACAATATCCCCCCCCCCCCCCTTTTTTTTATAGAAAGAGTAAAAAGGACCATAAGCTTTGTCAAGTTTTTATTACTGTCTAGGTCTCCATTGTGGAGATTTTTACTTATCCTCGGTGACCACTGTCTTTGACAGAGTATATACTATAGTTCGTGATTGCACAATCTCTGTACAATTTCCTTACAGCTACCTTAACTATGTAATAGGAGGACAAACCTAAGGCTGACCATACATTATACAATTTTCCTGTAGATTTACCAAAACCATATATGATATGAGGTCAAACCTAAACACTTTCAACTTGTATGCAATTAGTCAAGCCCTTGCACTACATAGTTGAAGGTACATCTAAAGGAAATTGAAAAACGTATGGCCAGCCTAAACAATTTATTCAATTAGTAGCAATGCAAGCTTTTTCACGACAAAGTTGATGATAGATCTAAAGGGAATTGTGCAATCAGGTATGTATCGTGCAGAAGGAAGCATCTTCATCAAGGCAGACAATAATAATATTAACATTTGCCCACTCTATGGCTTTGTTCACACCTCCGCATGTGCGGGAATCACAGCAATTCCCACATCCGCAAGCACCCGCAGTGAAAACACGCTGCTCTTTGAATATGCGCGGGGCTGCAATTCATTCGGAATTGCACCCCACGCATTTAAAATCGCATTGCGTGTGCAGCTTATTCATTTGAATGGGCTACCGTGCCTGCACAAACATGGCCCGCATGAAAGGCAGAAGTGTGAACCTAGGGTACAAAAAAAGTACAGTATATTACTGCTGTAGGTGTTCCCATTGAAGAGACTTGGTGAACACCATCACTGAGGGCAGGCTATGTGGTAAACGCTGCTTAATGGGGACACAAAGCGATAAAAAGCTGACAGACATGCTAACAATTCTGTTCTCTATCCAGTACAAAGAAAAAAAAAATTCTAGAGAAACCAGGGTTTTCAACATGAAGAAAGAAGACAGCAACTTCCCTTTCACACCTGTTTTTCTTGGACCCGGGCTATGGAACATGAATGTAAGGTAACTTGACCATGAAGGATAATGGCGTTCTCAAAAAATAAGAACACAAAAATAAAAATGTGATTTAAAGGTGCGCTAAATACGCTACTAATATCGTGCTAATATGGTTTGGTAAAATTATAGTTGAGTAAAATTATATAATTATAATTGTGCTATAATTACTTAATAATGAATTTATCGTGATTAAATCATAGCAAATATGGTCCATAACAGCTTTGCAGTAATCCTAGGAAGATGACAGGTCCACATACTGCATTATAAATATAACATCAAACATTGTGGTGTGAGATACAGATAAGCCAAAGGAAACTCAGATTGGATAAATATCTCCTTTGTGAATGGAGTTCAACATATAGTGCGATTGCACTCTCTATCAGCTCACTGTTTATGTTGATAATCCGCTGTTGGTCGTCTCCGGTATTGTATTTCAATCATGCAATCAAAAACAGAGAAACATTCATTGCGCAATGTACTTTAAACTATTCTCTTGGTAATAAACTGGATACACTCACTTTGGATCAATCTAATCATAGCGCATAGAGCAGTCAGCCCTCCACCAATAATCTCCTCCTCGCGCTGAGCTGCGAGTAACACTACGGCACTATGGATGACATCACTAGGCTCCTCCCTATGGATGACGCCTAGTGACGTCATCCATAGTGCCGTAGCTATGAGTAAGCATCTCTGAATGTGAAACGCGTTAGCTATTTTATGCCCGCTATGTCCACCTTTTGTTTTGTTTGTCATTTTGGATTTTAATCTCAATTTTCCAATAAAAGATGTTTTTGCATGGAGTGCAGCAGTCCAGGACCTTTTTCTTCTCGCAGACTTGAGCACAGCCAGCACCCAGCATTGTGTGGTAGGACGGGAGTTATCTAAGGGATTACAGAGGCTTATTGGAGCGGCCTTTCTCTTGCAATCGCTGTCACTGGTGATGTTAATTGCAATTAGTCGCACAGTCTCATTATAATTCATTGATCTACCCCATTAGTAGTATAAAAAAAAATAAATAAATAAAAATTCCAGTACATATACTGGTATATACTCTATAACGTAGTTTGTAGGCTCTATAACATTCACGCAAACCAATCAATATCAGTACAATATATACATGTAGCAAAACACATTTTGGCCAAAATGTATGAAGAAATTTTATTTTGTTAAATGTTTTTATTGGATATGTTTTAAAGCAAAAAGTAAAGTAAAAAAAAAAAAAATTTTCAAAAATTTTCAATCGTTTTTTGTTTATATCACAAAAAATGAAAAAAAAAAAAAAACAGTGGTGATCCAATACAACCAAACGAAAGCTCTGTTTGTGTGAAAAAAACTACATAGATTTTGTTTTGGTACAGCGTTGACCGCGCAATCGCCAGTTAAAATTGCACAGTGCCGAATAGCAAAAAATGGCCTGGTTATGAAGGTAAAATCTTCCTATGCAGTGGGGCTGTGTCCGCACTGCATGGGTTAACTGCTTGTTTTCGCCTAAGGGATTGCAGAGCGAAGATGGATTTACCTAATCTGCCGATCCGCTGACCATATAACCAGTCCCCGCCGCTCCTGGCCACCCCCCCCCATATGCAAGCAGCCATGTGAATGGATTGTTCCTGATGTCATCACACCCATAGACCGGCTCTGGATGTGAGGAATGCCGGACCAGTCCACCGCTGGTGGTGGGGGGGTGCGTGGTTCTCCGGAGGACCGAAAAATGAGCAGTTAACCCATGCAGTGCGAGCAGAGCCCCATTGCATGCGAAAATAAAACATTTTCATGGAGTTTTTCACTTGTCGACTGGTTCATAGTAAACATATGTCATTGGTTGGACGATAATACCGGGGGTTATGGCAGAAGCTAGCTTCTTTTTACTATGGCCCATTCTCTTTGAGATAAAAGTGGTGCCGCAGGCGAATTCACCGTACGATCACTTTTGGAAGCGGCGGGAACAGTGCCTTGGTCGTTCCTGGGCTTACCTGACCCCTTGGTAAAGACAGAGAACAATCCAATGCTGGCAGTAGCTGGGTATGGAGAAGAGTGAGGCCAAGATAGCCACCACTCATCTCTATGCTCTTGGAAAACTGGAGCGATGTCTGACCTCACTTCTGGTTCCCGGACCATAGTAAATCATTTTATTTTTTTTAAAGCAAAAGTTAAAAGAAAAAAAAATATTTTTGATCTTTTTATTTTAAAGGTAAATGAGAGATTTTTGACCCCAGATCACTCCATAAAGAGGACTTTGTAATAGGAATAAAAGTGATAAAAAATAAATAAAGGGACAGTGTAAAAATAAAATGTAAAATAAATGCGAAAAAAAAAATGAAAGCATCCAGTCCCGCGTTCTCGCGTGCAGAAGTGAGCGCATACATAAGTTGCACAAACATATGTAAACGGTGTTCAAACCGCACGTGAAATATCGCCACGATTGTTAGAGTGAGAGCAATATTTCTAGCACTAGTCCTCCTCTGTAACTCTACAGTAAATACCGCAGTTTGTTGCCATTCCATGAGCGTACACAATTTTAAAGCATGACATATTAGGTATCCATTTACTCGGCATAACATCATCATTCACATTGTACAAAAAATTGGGTAAATATTGTGTTTTTTTATTCATTAAAGTGTATTTTTTTCAAAAAAATTGCATATGAAAGACTGCTGCTCAAATACTGTGTGACATAAAATATTGCAATGATCAACATTTTATTCTCTGGGGCCTCTTCTAAAAATATATATATAATGTTTGAAGGTTCTAAATAATTTTCTAGCAAAAAATACTAATTTCAATTTTTACACAAAAAGTTACAGAAAAGGCCTGGTCAGCAAGTGGTTAAAGCACCTCCTATACTAAACATATACTGTTTTGTTCCTTATATTACAAAATAAGAACACAAAGAAAATGCTTTATAAGAAATATAATCTGGACCAGAGAAAATCTCTTAATTCTATTCTTATACCAGATGGTTCAGTCTCCACAGAGACTGTCAAAAATTGCCAGTGCCGGCTATATTGCAAGCCGTCACGGCAGGGTATTGGGAAAAGTTTTCAATTAGCAATAATTGCGCCTCGGGTTAACCTCATTGGCTACAATACTGCCACTGCGCAAAGCTACCAATAGATGGCAACAGCGAGCACCCTCCCACAGGAACATCGCACTGAGCTCAGGGGGAGTCACACCGAAACTCTTTATTTTTTTTTTTTTAATCTATTCTATATTTTTACTTGTCCTATAAACATTCTATATTACAAATAACATGTGTACACATTTCTTACACCAATCATCTATAATTATCTATATGTAAGACAGGCTGTTTGAGTTACTGCTGCATTGTGGGTATTGTATTCAAATGACTTGTCACACAGCTCCGCCTCCTATTGGTTCTAGGAACGACCTTCCCGCAGTTCTTTCTTTCTATTGGTTACAGGAACGGCCTCCAGACAATTCTTCTCTCATGATATAGTGGGAAGAGACGTGTCCTGAATGTGACTCAACAGCACCGAGCTACACAATGTCATGTATTACATGTATTTACATGCCCAGACAAAGCTCTGGTCAGTGGGAGGGGCGAAACACATAGGCGGAGGTGTTCACGCCCCCCCCTCATGGTCCACTGTCTGTCAGTATAACAGCAATGTCGGAAATGCTGGTATCAGGAACCCTATGCCCGAGAGAGGACTCCAGACATACGAGGCACAGGGGTGCCGCCTCCCCTATCTATGCATCCAGGCTTCTAATCTGCATGCGGGGCGCCGGATTCGAATACAGTTTTTTTTTTTTTATAAGCACGTGATTAGAGCCTGGGTATCAGGAACCATGAATCAGATGGAGACATAAAAATCGCACCTTTTAATAAAATGGTACAGATAAGTAAACGTAGTCAAAACATAGCCAGGGTTCAGTAGCAAAAGCAGACGTAGACCTATGGGTCGGGGCCACTGTAGAACTGCATAATTTCTCTGGGTCCATCGAAAAACCAGCAGAAATGGAAATTACATAACCCAGAAATTTAACTTGTTACGATGGAACTCGTACTTTTCCAACTTGCAATACAGGTTATTATCTCTCAGCCTCTGTAGCACATGGGAGACGTCTGTGTGGTGGCTCTCTAGGGATTTTGAATATTAATGAGAATATCGTCGAGATAAACCACAACAAAACCGTTGCTCCCTTGATTGGTTTGGGTGGTTTGTTTGCGGCCCCCCTCCCTGGCTGGAGCACCAGCCGCCACTGATTCCAGGCATCGCTACTTGCAGCATACATCATATTAGAGAAGACGCTTTGGAAGATTCTCGGTTTACAGACAACATCACACAGTATTAAGTACCGGATGTGTTAACAATAATGGATTATTTAGCTGAAGCTATGATGTACCCATGGGAGTGGTGAGCAGATAATTGACAACTTTTACATGCATTTTTATTGCTAATACCTGACAAGAGTGAACATTTATTTGCAGTGCTGAGTATGAAGTGGAGACTGACACAACTGTTGTACACTGTTGTCTCTTTATAGATGGGAAAGAGAGGAAATGGACATAATAGTCAAACATATTATATGACTAGAGACTGTCGATTTGATCCTCTATACCAGCCTTTCTCAACTGGGGTTGCCTTGAGGTTTCTTCAGGAGTGCCTTGGCTGAAGCCTGCCTTTTAGTTACACAAAGCCACAGGTTTTTATAGTGCACCATTTCAAACTTCCAGCTACCGGCATCCTAACATCCAGTTAGTGGCGAAGCTAGACATTCACCCGGGACAAAGACTCAGTTTGCCCCCCCCAAAGATGGTGGAGTCAGCAGAGGGTCATGACAAGGGTCATCCAGCGCCCAGGACAAAGATAACTGCAAAGCTCTTTAAATTTTAAAGGTTGCTATTGGGACTTTTTTAAATAATAAAATTAACAACAATTTGTTAGGGTAGATTCACACCAGGTGCGGTAGGACTGTGTTGGGTGGCAGTGTCACAACAAGACAAGGAAAATGCCTTTTTTCCTATTTGGACAATTGACATACGTGCTGCAGTGGTGTGCACGATAAAAAGCACTGCATGCACTACTTTATTTCAGTGAAGGGAACTGCAAGGCAATATACTGCCTCCCATCATGCTGCAGCCAATAAAACTTAATGAAATGTCACAGTTTGATATTTCAATAAAGTTTGTTAAAAAAAAAGTAAACATTGTGATGCACTGTAATTTCCAATGCAGCCACTGGTGTGAATGTCCCTTGAGGCTCAGTTCACATATATATGAATTGCAGTGGCGGCTGGTGCTCCATCTGACAGGCGGTGGCGGCGGCTTCCCCCCTTAGTCTCTCCGTGTCCCGGCATGCATCTCCTTCGTGTCCCGAGATGCATCTCCTTCGTGTCCCGGGATGCATCTCCTTCGTGTCCCGGGATGCATCTCCTTCGTGTCCCGGGATGCATCTCCTTCGTGTCCCGGGATGCATCTCCTTCGTGTCCCGGGATGCGGCTCCTTCGTGTCCCGAGATGCGGCTCCTTCGTGTCCCGAGATGCGGCTCCTTCGTGTCCCGAGATGCGGCTCCTTCGTGTCCCGAGATGCGGCTCCTTCGTGTCCCGAGATGCATCTCCTTCGTGTCCCGAGATGCGGCTCCTTCGTTTCCCGAGATGCGGCTCCTTCGTGTCCCGAGATGCGGCTCCTTCGTGTCCCGAGATGCGGCTCCTTCGTGTCCCGAGATGCGGCTCCTTCGTGTCCCGAGATGCATCTCCTTCGTGTCCCGAGATACATCTCCTTCGTGTCCCGAGATGCGGCTCCTTCATTTCCCCAGATGCGGCTCCTTCATGTCCCGAGATGCGGCTCCTTCGTGTCCCGAGATGCGGCTCCTTCATGCCCCGAGATGCAGCTCCTTCGTGTCCCGAGATGCGGCTCCTTCGTGTCACGAGATGCATCTCCTTCGTGTCCCGAGATGCGGCTCCTTCGTGTCCCAAGATGCGGCTCCTTCGTTTCCAGAGATTCGGCTCCTTCGTGTCACGAGATGCGGCTCCTTCGTGTCACGAGATGCATCTCCTTCGTGTCCCGAGATGCGGCTCCTTCGTTTCCAGAGATTCGGCTCCTTCGTGTCACAAGATGCATCTCCTTCATGTCCCGAGATGCGGCTCCTTCGTGTCATGAGATGCATCTCCTTCGTGTCCCGAGATGCGGCTCCTTCGTGTCATGAGATGCATCTCCTTCGTGTCCCGAGATGCAGCTCCTTCGTGTCACGAGATGCATCTCCTTCGTGTCCCGAGATGCGGCTCCTTCGTGTCCCGAGATGCGGCTCCTTCGTTTCCAGAGATTCGGCTCCCTCGTGTCCCGAGATGCGACTCCTTCATGTCCCGAGATGCGGCTCCTTTGTTTCCAGAGATTCGGCTCCTTCATGTCACGAGATGCGGCTCCTTCGTGTCACAAGATGCATCTCCTTCGTGTCCCGAGGTGCGGCTCCTTCGTGTCACAAGATGCATCTCCTTCGTGTCCCGAGATGCGGCTCCTTCGTGTCCCGAGATGCGGCTCCTTCGTTTCCCGAGATGCGGCTCCTTCGTGTCACAAGATGCATCTCCTTCGTGTCCCGAGATGCGGCTCCTTCGTGTCCCGAGATGCGGCTCCTTCATGTCCCGAGATGCGGCTCCTTCGTGTCCCGAGATGCGGCTCCTTCGTGTCACGAGATGCATCTCCTTCGTGTGCCGAGATGCGGCTCCTTCGTGTCCCGAGATGCGGCTCCTTCGTTTCCAGAGATTCGGCTCCTTCGTGTCACGAGATGCGGCTCCTTCGTGTCACGAGATGCATCTCCTTCGTGTCCCGAGATGCGGCTCCTTCGTTTCCAGAGATTCGGCTCCTTCGTGTCACGAGATGCGGCTCCTTCGTGTCACGAGATGCATCTCCTTCGTGTCCCGAGATGCGGCTCATTCGTTTCCAGAGATTCGGCTCCTTCGTGTCACGAGATGCATCTCCTTCATGTCCCGAGATGCGGCTCCTTCGGGTCATGAGATGCATCTCCTTTGTGTCCCGAGATGCGGCTCCTTCGTGTCATGAGATGCATCTCCTTCGTGTCCCGAGATGCGGCTCCTTCGTGTCCCGAGATGCGGCTCCTTCGTTTCCCGAGATGCGGCTCCTTCGTGTCACAAGATGCATCTCCTTCGTGTCCCGAGATGCGGCTCCTTCGTGTCCCGAGATGCGGCTCCTTCATGTCCCGAGATACGGCTCCTTCGTGTCCCGAGATGCGGCTCCTTCGTGTCACGAGATGCATCTCCTTTCGTGTCCCGAGATGCGGCTCCTTCGTGTCCCGAGATGCGGCTCCTTCGTTTCCAGAGATTCGGCTCCTTCGTGTCACGAGATGCGGCTCCTTCGTGTCACGAGATGCATCTCCTTCGTGTCCCGAGATGCGGCTCCTTCGTTTCCAGAGATTCGGCTCCTTCGTGTCACGAGATGCATCTCCTTCATGTCCCGAGATGCGGCTCCTTCGTGTCATGAGATGCATCTCCTTCGTGTCCCGAGATGCGGCTCCTTCGTGTCATGAGATGCATCTCCTTCGTGTCCCGAGATATGGCTCCTTCGTGTCCTGAGATGCGGCTCCTTCGTTTCCAGAGATTCGGCTCCCTCGTGTCCCGAGATGCGACTCCTTCGTGTCCCGAGATGCAGCTCCTTCGTTTCCAGAGATTCGGCTCCTTCGTGTCACGAGATGCGGCTCCTTCGTGTCACAAGATGCATCTCCTTCGTGTCCCGAGATGCGGCTCCTTCGTGTCCCGAGATGCGGCTCCTTCGTGTCCCGAGATGCGGCTCCTTCGTGTCCCGAGATGCGGCTCCTTCGTGTCCCGAGATGCGGCTCCTTTGTTTCCCGAGATGCGGCTCCTTTGTGTCACAAGATGCATCTCCTTCGTGTCCCGAGATGCGGCTCCTTCGTTTCCCGAGATGCGGCTCCTTCGTTTCCCGAGATGCGGCTCCTTCGTGTCACAAGATGCGGCTCCTTCGTGTCACAAGATGCGGCTCCTTCGTGTCACAAGATGCGGCTCCTTCGTGTCCCGAGATGCGGCTCCTTCGTGTCACAAGATGCGGCTCCTTCGTGTCCCGAGATGCGGCTCCTTCGTGTCCCGAGATTCAGCTCCTTCGTGTCACGAGATGCGGCTCCTTCGTGTCACGAGATGCATCTCCTTCGTGTCCCGAGATGCGGCTCCTTCGTTTCCAGAGATTCGGCTCCTTCGTGTCACGAGATGCATCTCCTTCATGTCCCGAGATGCGGCTCCTTCGTGTCATGAGATGCATCTCCTTCGTGTCCCGAGATGCGGCTCCTTCGTGTCATGAGATGCATCTCCTTCGTGTCCCGAGATGCGGCTCCTTCGTGTCACGAGATGCATCTCCTTCGTGTCCCGAGATGCGGCTCCTTCGTGTCCCGAGATGCGGCTCCTTCGTTTCCAGAGATTCGGCTCCTTCGTGTCCCGAGATGCGACTCCTTCGTGTCCCGAGATGCGGCTCCTTCGTTTCCAGAGATTCGGCTCCTTCGTGTCCCGAGATGCGGCTCCTTCGTGTCCCGAGATGCGGCTCCTTCGTGTCACAAGATGCATCTCCTTCGTGTCCCGAGATGCGGCTCCTTCGTGTCCCGAGATGCGGCTCCTTCGTTTCCCAAGATGCGGCTCCTTCGTGTCACAAGATGCATCTCCTTCCTGTCCCGAGATGCGGCTCCTTCGTGTCCCGAGATGCGGCTCCTTCGTTTCCCAAGATGCGGCTCCTTCATGTCACAAGATGCGGCTCCTTCGTGTCCCGAGATGCGGCTCCTTCGCGCCCCAAGATGCAACTCCTTCGCGTCCCGGTATGCGTCTCCTCGGTCGTACGTCTCCTCCTCATAGGCCAATAGGATGGCTTCTCCTTTCGGCCAATCGGGAAACGGGTCTCACGACCTGCTTCCTGACCTCATTGGCCGAGAGGAGAATCAGTGTGATAATAGCGAATATTCATTCACTATTGTCACACAACAGGGGAGCTCAGAGCGCAGTGCTCTGCGCCCCGAGCCCACCATTTTTTGAAGCCTCTGGCTCCAATCGCATGCTTCAACAAAACACACACACCCCCTATTGGAATCCATGGCCCTGTATGTAGATCAGGGGGCCAGATGCATGGATGGGGGGGCAGCGCCTGTGCACCCCTAATGGACGGGCCATCACTGATGAATTTGATGGGTTTTTACCACATCTGATTCGCATGACATGTGAACCGGACCGGCTTCTAATGGAGCTGGTTTACACATGTCTAAGGCAGCTGCAGTCTTGTGCGATTTTGGGTCTGGTTCAGGTGCCAATTCAAGTAAAATTTCACACCTGAACCGTTGAACAAAACCACACTGGACTCCAGACTGCAAACTACAGCCAGACATGTGTGAACAGCCCAAAGGTCATAAAAATTCATTTATGTTTCTGTTTTTCTAGTTTCTTTTTTTTTTTTACTTTTATGAATGGATTTGTGTTTGTTAGCAAACCCATCCACAGTTCTGATTTGTGAAGTGAGTACAGTGGTAAATCACCATTGTGCTTACTTCAGCTTTCTACATTCATATGAATGGGTTTACCTTCAAACCCATTCATATGTAATGAATAGGTCTGAAAGTATTCAAAGCCATTCATACTGTTGATCCCCAGAGATTGCTGTCAGATCACTGGGGACAGTGCTACCTATTTACCAGTTGCACTGTCCAACCAGGACTTTCTAGGGTTTGCTTAGCAGATCCCTACCCCCACTTTCTTCTGCCAGTGTGGGTAGGAGGTGGCCAGGGGGTGTAAGGTGACAGAAGAATGATGAAGGTGCATTCCTCCCAAACTTGGAACTTGAGAATGAGGGACACCTTGAGGTGGCTTAAAGGAGCATGGTTAACCACTTAAGGACCAAGCCTCTTTTTGAGATTTGGTGTTTACAAGTGGCAGTATCATAGCCAATGAGGTTCAACTGAGGCGTGATTATTGCTAATTGCTACTCGGCCTTTTGGCGAAGATCAAGTGTAGTATCTATTCTTATCAGTTTCCAGGAGGTGGCGCTTGCTTCCGTCCCTGATCTATGGCGAAATAGAGATGGGATTGCGGTTGCTATGCAAAACCTGCTGGAGTGAAGGTGACCTGGAGCGGTTTGTAGCCGAAAGGGAAGCCTTCTGATGGGGATGGAGAACCACGGGGTCTGAACCAGAGGGTCGGGACCCTGGCCTTCTGGCCTGGATTGGGGCGGATCTAGCTCCAGACAGTTATTTGGGAGAGAACGCTTACTCCTGCCTTGCAAGGGGGGGAGGGAGTGGCAAGTACTTCCCGAATGTAATTAGGAGGAGTGATGGGAGCGACGGCAGAGCCTGATGGTAAAGGGCTCTTTCCGGCTTCCTGATCTCCATATCCTTCCTGTCTGTGGTGGGGTCTGCTGTGGTCTGGGCTGGGTGGTCAGGGCTTTTTCGAAAAGCCAGTGGTGAATGTGCCCCTGAAGTGGCAGTTCAGGGGTGCCGTATAGTCACGGTGTGAAAGCACTTGATTTTATGGCACCATGGTCACTTCACCACAACACACGTTTTTCGCACCTGCCTCTTGGGCCGGGCCTTTTGGCCAGGACCAGGGGAAATTTTTATGCCTGGCTGGAGGGCCGGCCATTGTATAGCACAATGGCCACTTTCACTCTCCCATCTCACTATCTTCCCCACTCTTTCTTTTACCCCTGTTTGTCACCTTTTTGTCTTTTTTTTGGTTGTCTTTGTATACACGTTTTGTCACTGTGTGGCGAGTAGGGTGTGGGTCCTCGGGCCTACTCTGAAAGTCTTGGGAGGGGGTGGACATAGGCCTTTTGGCTTGGTTCGCCCTCTCCTTTGAGGAGTCTCTCTTCGGGAGAGCCCCACTGTACTTGGGTTGGTCTGCTTCGGCAGTCCTTCCAGTTGTGGGGGTCCGCCTGGTCGGCCGGATGGACCCTTTGTCTGAGTACCTCAGTCCCTGTCTGGAGCCTAACGCCCCGGGGGATCAGGGTAAGGTCCTTCCCTAGTGGAGGACTCTGTACACCCGTTGCACGTTTTTGTGTTTCACTCTCTATGTGTGGGCACTTTTTTTTGGCACTGGGTGGAAGTTTTTGAGGTGTGTTTTGCACGCCACTGGCTTTTCGATAGAGAGTTTACAAGTTAAAAACTGTTTTTTTTTTTTTTTTTTTTTGCTAGAAAATTACTTGGAACCCCCAAACATTATATATTTTTCTCTAGCACCCTAGACAATAAAATGGCGGTCGTTGCAATACTGTCTGTCACAAAGTATTTGAGTAACGGTCTTACAAGCGCACTTTTTTTGGAAAAAATACACTTTTTTGAATTAAAAAATAAGACAGCGGTAAAGTTAGCCCAATTTTTTTATATTGTGAAAGATAATGTTATGCTGAGTAAATTGATATCCAACATGTCATGTTTCAAAATTGCGCCCGCTCGTGGAATGGCGACAAACTTTTACCCTTAAAAATCTTCATGGGCAACGTTTAAAAAAATTCTACAGGTTGCATGTTGTGAGTTACAGAGGAGGTCTAGGGTGAAAATTATTGCTCCCACTCTAACGATCGCGACGATACCTCACATGTGTGGTTTGAACACCGTTTTCATATGCGGGCGCTACTCACATATGTGTTCGCTTCTGCACACGAGCTAGGTGGGACAGGGTGCGTTTTTTCTTTTTTTTCTTATTTATGTTACCTTTTATTTTTTATTTTTACACTGTTCTTTAAAAAACAAAATTGTGACACTTTTATTCCTATTATAAGGAATGTAAACATCCCTTGTAATAGAAAAAAAGCATGACAGGACCTCTTAAATATGAGATCTGGGATCAAAAAGACCTCAGATCTCATATTTACACTAAAATGCAAAAAAAAAAAAAAAAAAAAGTTGTCATTTGAAAAAATAAAAAATGTCCCTTTAAGAGCTATGGGCGGAAGTGATGTTTTGACGTTGCTTCTGCCCTGCAATGATATGGAGACGGGTGGGGGGCCATCTTCCCCTCACTCGTCTCCATACCTAACAGGAGAAAGGACCTGATCGCCTCAGCCGCTGCCAGCAGCTCCGGTAAGTGGCGGAGGGCACTGGAGCCCCTCTCCTGTCGCCAATAAAAGTGATCTCACGGCGAATCCGCCACAGAGACCACTTTTATCCGAAAGCGTGCCGGGGTTTTGGCAGCTAGCTGCTGCCATAACAAACTCAAAAGCAAACATTTATTTTACTGCAGATTACCAATTCTTAGATGTGATGTCTGCATTAGTTTTCTTTTTTTTTTTAGGCTTTCTTTCCTTTATTTTCACTTGGTTATCCTACCAATAAGTCTGCTGTTTTTAAACAGAACAAGCTGTCCTGCAGATTAAGCAGTTGGGTTGAGACAAACCATCTGCTGCTGGCAGGAGTGCTTACAATGATCAGATTTTATTCACTTAAAAAAATGTAAAAAACCTTTATTCTAAATCTGCTAGTCCATCTGACACCCCCCCGACTGACAAAGCTGCCAGTATTAATGACTTACATCACAAGGTGAACAGGTGAACACAGAGGGGAAAAAATAAAAGAAAACTAATGCAGCCACCATATCTAAGGATTGGTAAGATGCAATATATTATATTTTGGATTTAATACAGTTTTAAACCTACATATGCTATACACTGTACACAGTTTTTACATCAGGAGTCCCCTCCTTCAAATAAGACCCCCCCCCCCATCCTTTACATCAGAGACCCCTTTACATCAGGAGTCCCCTCTTTAATCAAGAGTTCCTCCTTTACATCAGGAGGCCAGCCTCTTACATCAAGAGCCACCCTTTACATCAGGTGTCCACCTTTCACATTAGAGTCCCCCTTAATCAGGAGATCCCCACTTAGCATCAAGTCCTCCTTTAACATCAGAGTACCCCTTTATATCAAAGATCCCCTTCACATCAGCAGCAGCCCTTTAAACCAGAAGCCAGAAGAAGATGTTCTGAGTGCAGAGTTCAGGAGTGCGCTACCTACAAGGTGCAAGTACAAGTGTACAGAGTGGTGCAGAGATCGGGAGTGCGTGGTGTATGGAGTGCAGAGATCGGGAGTGCACGGTATAAGGAGTGCAGAGATCGGGAGTGCGCAGTGTATGGAGTGCAGCGATCTAGAGTGTACGGAGTGCAGAGACATTGAGTGCGTGGTGTGCAGAGTACAGAGACAGGGAGTGTGCTGTGTACAGAGTGCAGAGACAGGGAGTGCGCGGTGTACAAAATGCAGAGACAGGGAGTGCGCGGTGTACAGCGTGCAGAGACAGGGAGTGTGCGGAGTGCAGAGACAGGGGGTGCACGGTGTACAGAGTGCAAAGACAGGGGGTGCGCAGTGTACAGAGTGCAGAGACAGGGAGTGTGCGGTGTACAGAGTGCAGAGACAGAGACAGGGAGTGCGCGGTGTACAGAGTGCAGAGACAGGGGGTGCATGGTGTACAGAGTGCAGGGACAGGGGGTACACGGTGTATAGAGTGCAGAGACAGGGAGTGCGCAGTGTACAGAGTGCAGAGACAGGGGATGCGTGGTGTACAGAGTGCAGGGACAGGGGGTACACGGTGTATAGAGTGCAGAGACAGGGAGTGCACAGTGTACAGAGTGCGGAGACAGGGAGTGCACGGTGTACAGAGTGCACTCAATGTCTCTGCAGTGCGCGGTGTACAGAGTGCAGAGACAGGGGGTGTGTGGTGTACACAGTGCAAAGATCGGGAGTGCATGGAGTGCGGAGATCAGGAGTGCGCGGTGTACGGAGTGCAGAGATCGGGAGTGCGCGGTGTCTGACATAAGACAAAACAGAGCCAAGGGGGAGCCTAAGGAAAGCTGCCTTGGCTCTGTTACATTGGTGTCACAGGTGGCAGCCGGCAGGGGAAGATACCTGGTGGCAGAGCTAGCGGTGTCATAGGTGCCCCCACCTTACAGAATAAAGGAAAGGGATGGTCGGCACTCAGGATTACATCCAAAATAGTATTTCTTTATTAAATGCATGTACAAATCTGTAAAACAGCCTATGCATTTCGTTAGTCCTTAGTCATGGCCCCCACCTTACAGTATACCAGCTGCACCTGGAGAAGGTTTATTGAAGCCGCCCTAAGAGCTGCACTGTCACTGTATTTAGCGGCATGTGATAGGATCGGATTTGCTGCTGCCGGGGAGGAGAGCTGAAAAATAGTGCTGCATTCCTTTCAGAGAAAGGAATAGCATTGCTGGAACTGTTAGTGGCAGGGAAGGAGAGGAAAGTGGAGACCAAAGAGAGAATAGATCAGCTGGAACGGGGTGGTGGGAAGAGATTGTAGGTCGGTGCAGCAGGAGCAGAAAGATCAGGAAGCTGTCAAAAAGCGAGAACCGGCATGTTAGGGAGCAGAGGTTGCAGTGGCGCCAGGCCCCCACCCCCCTCCCTCCCTCCCTAGTTTTGGCCCTGCATCCAGTGATGTCATTAGTGTTGATGAGTAAGGTGTTGCTCACCTGCACAGCATCCTTATTTGACTCTCTCCTGCCGCTCTCTGTCAACACTGGGGTCACATTAGCTGAGTGATGGGGAGCAACTGAGGGAGAGGAGAAACACTGGAATACTAGTCAGTACCAGTGTGCAAAAGTGTATTTGCTTCTAATGTTGGGAGTTCTATGTGTGTGGATGTTGCCGAATTATGTAAAACTACTAGAATAGTTTTTTACATTTTAGAGTGGGGGTGCCTTAAGACTGTCTAGAATTTTGAAGGGTGCCTTGACTAAAAAAAAGGTTAAGAAACACTGATTTATAGTACCACAATCTACTTGGACTTACACAGTGTTACACAGTGTCAGACAATCTCAGGGTAGACATACACATGCAGATAGCCGGCTGATTTCCAGTCTCTCACAAGCACCACCATCTAGTTGAGGTCAATCAGTTGCTGAGTGTTATGGTGGCACAAGCTTAAACTGTATAGCAGGCTGGACCCAACAGGATTGAGTAGGACCTAAATGAGAGATATAAATCTATAGGCCAATAGGCTAGCATGGTATGTAAGTTCCCCTTGTTGTGAGAGGACATTATGGGGATGTTTATCCATTGAATACTTATGCAATCCGAGCCAATAAGTATACACACTCTGAGGAACAGGTGAAGGGGTGGACATATACATACAGATTAGCCGGCCGATTATCGGTCTCTCACGAACACCACCTCCCAGTTGAGGTCAACCAGCTGCTGAGTGTTATGGTTGCACAAGCTTAAAGAGATACTGAAGTCTCCTTTTTTTTTGTTTCACAATAATAAACATGTTATACTTACCTGCAGGGGTGTTGCTAGGTCTACAAAAGATATGGGGCTAGAGCCCAAGTAAAGAAAGTCATACGCTTGGGCAGGCCTACACATGTATATAATATACGTGTGTGTGTGTGTGTGTGTGTATGTATGTATCTGTATATAAATATATATATTTATATATATATATAATATTGTTACATATCTGAGTGCAGATCCCCCCTTACATCAGGGTCCCCAGAGAGCCTCCCCTTACATCAGGGTCCCCAGAGAGCCCCACTCCTTACATCAGGATCCCTAGACACCCCCTTCCTTACATCGGGGTCCCCAGAGAGCCTCCCCTTACATTAGGGTGCCCAGAGAGCCTCCCCCACTTACATCAGGGTCCCCAGAGCCCTCCTCAATACATCAGGGTCCCCAGAGAGCCCCTCCTTAAATAAGGATCCTCAGAGAGCCCCACTCCTTACTCAGGATCCCTAGAGACCCCCTTCCTTACATCGGGGTCCCCAGAGAGCCCCTTCCTTACATTGGGGTCCCCAGAGAGCCTCCCCCTTACACCAGGGTCCTCAGAGAGCCTCCCCCTTACATCAGGGTCCCCAGAGAGCCTCTTCCTTACATCAGGGTCCCCAGAGAGCCCCCTCTTGCATCAGTACCCCCAGAGAGCCCCTTCCTTACATCAGGGTCGCAAGAGAGCCTCCCTTTACATCAGGGTCCCTAGAGAGCCCCTTCCTTACATCAGGGTCCCCAGAGAGCCTCCCCCTTACATCAGGGTCCCCAGAGAGCCCCCTTCTTTACATCAGGGTCGCCAGAGAGCCCCTTCCTTACATCAGGGTCCCCAGAGAGCCCCCCTTACATCAGGGTCTCCAGAGAGCCCCCCCTTACATCAGGGTGCCCAGAGAGCCCATTCCTTACATCAGGGTCCCAGAGAGCCTCCCCTTACATCAGGGTCTCCAGAGAGCCTCCCTTTACATCAGGGTGCCCAGAGAGCCCATTCCTTACATCAGGGTCCCCAGAGAACCCCCCTTACATCAGGGCCCCCAGAGAGCCTCCCCTTACATCAGGGTCCCCAGAGAGCCTCCCCTTACATCAGGGTCCCCAGAGAGCCCTCCCCCCCCACTTACATCAGGGTCCCCAGAGCCCTCCTCATTGCATCAGGGTACCTAGAAAGCACCTTCCTTCCATCAGGGTCTCCAGAGAGCCCCCCCTTCCATCAGGGTCCCCAGAGAGCCCCCCTTACATCAGGGTCCCCAGAGCCCTCCTCATTGCATCAGGGTCTCCAGAGAGCCCCCCTTAAATCAGGGTCCCCTAAGAGCACCACTCCTTACATCAGGTTACCTAGAGAGCCCCTTCCTTACATCAGGGTCTCCAGAGAGCCCCCCTTACATCTAGGTCCCCAGAGAGCCTCCCCTTACATCAGGGTCCCCAGAGAGCCTCCCCTTACATCAGGGTTCCCAGAGAGCCCCCCCACTTACATCAGGGTCCCCAGAAAACCCCCCTCCTCATTACATCAGGGTCCCAGAGCCCTCCTCATTACATCAGGGTCCCTAGAGAGCCTCCCCTTACATCAGGAACCCCAGAGAGCCTCCCCTTACATCAGGAACCCCAGTGAGTCTCCCCTTGTATCAGGGTCTCCAGAGAGCCTCCCCTTACATCAGGGTCCCAAGAGAGCCCCTTCCTTACATCAGGGTCCATAGAGATCCTCCCCTTACATCAGGAACCCCAGAGAGCCCCCCCATACATCAGGGTCCCCAGACAGCACCTTCCTTACATCAGGGTCCCCAGAGAGACTCCCCTTACATCAGGGTCCCCAGAGAGCCCCTTCCTTACATCAGGGTCCCCAGAGAGCCCCTTCCTTACATCAGGGTCCCTAGAGAGCCTCCCCTTACATCAGGGTCCCCAGAGAGCCCCTTTCTTACACCAGGGTCCCCAGAGAGCCTCCCTTGCATCAGGGTCCCCAGAGAGCCTCCCTTGCATCAGGGTCCCCAGAGAGCCTCCCTGTTACATCAGGGTCCCCAGAGAGCTTCCCCCTTACATCAGGGTCCCCAGAGAGCCTCCCCCTTACATCAGGGTCTCCAGAGAGCCCCCCTCTTTACATCGGGGTCCCCAGAGAGCCCCTTCCTTACATCAGGGTCCCCAGAAAGCCTACCCTTACATCAGGGTCCCCAGAGAGCCTACCCTTACATCAGGGTCCCCAGAGAGCCTCCCCATACATCAGACTCCCCAGAGAGCGGCCCTTACATCAGGGTCTCCAGAGAGCCTCCCCTTACATCAGGGTCCCCAAAGAGCCCCTTTCTTACATCAGGGTCCCTAGAGAGCCCCTTCCTTACATCAGGGTCTCCAGAGAGCCCCCCCCCCTTACATCAGGGTCCCCAGAGAGCCTCCCCTTACATCAGGGTCCACAGAGAGCCCCCCCCCACTTACATTGGGGTCCACAGAGAGCCCCCACTCATTACATCTGGGTCCCACAGCCATCCTTATTACATCAGGGTCCCCAGAGAGCCCCACTCCTTACATCAGGGTCCCCAGTGAGCCCCCCGCCCCCCTTACATCAGGGTCCCCAGAGAGCCCCCCTTATATCAGTTTCCCCAGAGAGCCCCCCCTTACATCAGAGTCCCCAGAGAGCCCCCCCCACTTACATCAGGGTTCCCAGAGAGCCCCCCTTACATCAGGGTCCCCAGAAAGCCCCCTTACATCAGTGTCCCCAGAGAGGCCCCTCTTACATCAGGGTCCCCAGAGAGCCCCCCCACTTACATCAGGGTCCCCAGAGAGCCCCCCTTACATTAGGATCCCCAGAAAGCCTCCCTTACATCAAGATCCCCAGAGAGCCTCTCCTTACATCATGGTCCCCAGAGACCCCCCCTTATATCAGGGTCCCCAGAGACCCCCCCTTACATCAGGGTCCCCAGAGAGCCCACCACTTACATAAGGGTCCCCAGAGAGCCTCCCCTTACATAAGGGTCCCCAGAGAGACCCCCCTTACATCAGGTTCCCCAGAGAGCCCCCCTTGTCTGAAGCAATTATAAAAAAACGTTTGCTCAGCTGGGGGCCAGGGGAATCAACAGGACTGTTTAATCCCTCAGCTCAAGTGCTTACCACTTGTAGTGAATCTGATCCAGACTGGACTGGGCTCTGTGCTCCATCTGCTCAGCTGGTGGCCGGGGGAGGAACAAGACTAGTTAATGTTATCAGGCACAAGTTGTTATCTATATTCAGCAGTTCAGACAAAGTAATCTGAGTCCCGACATCCACTTCTATACTGATCTGCCGGGCAATGTAATTGTCGGGAACCGCAGCACAAGGATTACACTACCTGAACCTGAAAATCATCAAATAGTCCTGGCGGAGTAATCTTTGTGCTGCAGTTCCTGACAATTACATTGCCCAGCAGATTGGTATAGAAGTAGATGCTGGGACAATGATTAAATTGTCAGAACTGCTGAATATAGATATCAACTTGTGCCTGATAACATTAACTAGTCATGCCCCCCCAGCCACCAGCTGAGCAGATGGAGCCCAGAGCCAACCCTAGGTAAAAGACTCGGGGCTATGGGCCCCAGTAGCCACCCCCTAGCGACGCCACTGCTTACCTGCTATGTGCAGTGGTTGTGCACAGAGCAGCCCAGATCCTCTTCTCGGGTCCCTTGCCGGTGTTCTGCTGAGAAAGTTCTGCTCGGCGGCTAAGTTCCCCCCTCTACTGCACAGGTGCTGCGCCTGCGCAGTAGGATCCGGCGGAAATAGCCGAAGCGGAATAGCTGAAAATCAGCTGTACACGGCGCCTGTAAGAGGGCCCCTCGCGGGCTCGCTTCGCTCGCCACGCTTCGGGCATGGCCTCGCTTTGCTCGGCTCTTTTAGATTCCCCCTCTAGGTCCACTTGGATGGTGGGGAAGAAACCTGGACCTAAGGCGCAGGCGCCGTGTACAGCTGATTGAAGCGTTTGAGCTTCGGCTATCTCCGGCGGCTGACAGTAGTCCGTACTGCGCAAGCGCTGCGCCTGCGCAGTACAGGGGGGGAACTTATCCGCCGAGGGAACTTTCTCGGCAAGACACCGGCTCTCCTGTTGAGTGCCCCCCACAGCAAGCAGCTTGCTATGGGGGCACCTGTGCCAAGCTGCAGCTCCCTGTGTCCATTCAGACACAGAGCCATGGCCCGGCCCTGCCCCCTTTCTCTACTCATTGGCTGACTGACTTTGACAGCAGCGGGAGCCAATGGTGCTTCGCTGTTGTCTCAGCCAATGAGGAGGGAGAGTCCCGGACAGACGAGTCTCTCGTGCAACATCGCTGGATCACAGGGAGCTCAGGTAAGTATGAGGGGAGCTGCTGCACACAGAAGGCTTTTTATCTGAATGCATAGAATGCATTCAGATAAAAAAAAACCTTCTGCCTTTACAACCACTTTAAAATGCATAGCAGGTTGGACTTGACAGGATTGAGTAGGAGCTGAATAAGAGACAATAGTCTATAGATCTATAGGTTTGAATAGTATGTAAGGCCCCCCTGTTGTGAGAAGACACTCTGGGGATGTATATTCATATACCCATTCAACACTTTTTTTTGTTTGAAAATGTATACTTTATTTTGCATAAAAATATACAAAAAAACAAATACTTCAACAGGGTACATTCCACTCTGTACTGTGACGCAGCGCATAAATACACTACATAACAATACAGTTCCAAGCATACAAATAAATTACATTCATCCTGCGGTATGATGCCTAATGTGTTGCACAGATTAATAATATCCTGAAACATCACATCATGCATGACGCTGCATTATCCCGAAAGCATTAACTTAAAGCATGTTACTAGCAAGTCATTTACCGTTTCAGTCAAATTGCATTTCAATAGGCAACGGGTGGGATGAGGATAGGAAGGGGGGATAGGGGAGGGGGAAAAGGAGTTCACAGGCCCGAAGCTTTATTGAACTGCCAAAGTATATACAGGGGGGAGGGGGGATCTTCAGACCTCCTCTTCCTCCTTAAAGTCCATCAAGTTATAGCCTCTGAGCAGATTGTGAGCCAGTCTGTGACTGTCCTCAATGAACATCCTCTCCCGCTGGTGGATGAGGCGCTTTCCGGAAGCAAAACAGCACCCGCCAGGCGCTGTTAATGTCCTCCTGTGAATGAGTTCTACAGAAGAGTCTGTTCAACAAACTGAAGTGTGTGATTGCAGTCTGTGGCAAAAAAATCTTTAAATTCAGGTTCCAAGGCACCCAACAGGCCCTGTGCAAAGGGGCACTCCCAGAAAATGTGCAAAGCAGTTTCCTCCTGTATCTGCATAGGTTTCTGGCATGCATGAATGTCCTGAGAGGCAACCCCCCTTGGATCTGTGTGCCTGTTGGTGAGTCTCTTTGAAGAAACATTCCTCCAGACCACTTTGCAAGCAGCTGAAGGGAGGCCTGGAACAGTCTCAACAATATCCAATGCTCTAATCAACTTGTGGATAGTTTTTGGCTTCCACAAGTCGGGCTTAACCCCATGCAGCCCCAGCTCCTTGATAAACTTAAAAGTGTCCAAGTAATACCAAGCAGTGTCACATTTGTCCCATCCAAGGGACCTCCAAAGAGGCAGGAGGAAAAAATGGGACATGGAGTTATCGCCAGAGTCCAAAGTTCTGTCAACCAAAGTCCTGCGCATGCAGTTACAAGCAAAGAGCACCCTCAGTAGAGTGGCGATGTCAGGCACGCCCTTACCGCCCTTGAGAGGTTCCTTAAACATAATCGGCCACTTCACTCTGTCCATTTTGGAGCTTCAGATGAAGTGAAACACCGCCCTGGTGATGGCCTTGCAGGTCTTAACCAGGAGGGGCCAAGCCTGGGCAAGGTACTGCAACACAGGGAGAATCTTGCTGCGGAGTACCAGTGTTTTACTTTGATGGTGAGTTCTCTGAGGCTCCAAAGTCCAAACTTCTGTCGCATCTTGGCCAGTCCCTCCTCCCAGGAATTCAGGGCTGTGCCCTCAGCTCCAAACCAGACCCCAAGAATTTTGAGGAAGTCCATTTTGATGCTGAAAGGAATGGGTGCAGAAGAAGGCAGGAACCACTTTACGAAAAGCATGACTTCTGACTTCCCGCAGTTGACCTTTGCCCCCGAAGCCTTGCTGAAATCCTCACAGGTCTGGGAGAGTGTGTCGATGGAGCGCCGATCAGAACAGAACACCGTCACGTCGTCCATGTAGCGTGAGCACTTGACCTCAAGTCTGTCCGGTCCTGGTGCGGTGATCCCTCTGATCTCTGGGTTCTGTCTGATGCTTTGGGAGAAGAGCTCTATACAGCAAACAAAAAGCAGAGATGAGAGAGGGCAGCCTTGTCTATCCCCAGAGAGGATGGGGCCAGTTTTCCAGCCATTCAACAACACCAAACTACAGATGTCATTATACATCACATTCACATACGAACAAAACATTTCCCCAAGACCAAACCTGTGCAGAGGTCTGCACAGAAACTCATGGGAGACACGGTCAAAGGCCTTCTCCTGGTCAAGAATGACCAGGGCCGCGTGCAAGCCGGGTTCTCTGAGAAAAAAAAAAGCCCTGCATATACCCATAGAACACTTGTGTAACCTGAGCCGTCAGGTGCACACACTGTGAGTAACAGGTGATGACGCTCACCACAAATATTAGTAACAGTCACCACACATAACACTTTGGGAAATGCTGCTGCTTGTTCTTGTAGTCCAAATAGAGGCTTGCAATACCGGGGTGGTATATTGAGTTAGTGGGCTGGGCACAGCTGGCTCTGCAGGTGTTTATACCAAGTGATTGAGCGGGTACATCTTACATCGATACAAGGCTCTTAGTTGTAAGGGCACATTTTACATATTTACACATAGAGCCTTTGTAGGTGCATATTTCTTTGTGGTGTTTTTGTATGGTATTTTTGGAAGCATCTCCTCTTATTATTTAGGGTATAGACACCATTTCATACCACTTCCAGGAATCATATAATATGGGTGTTTTTACAGCAAAATTCAGAAAGATCCTTTTTTATCAACCGTCCAACATAAGAGTTTCAGGTCCACAACTGCCCGGGAGTCATAGACTACAGAACAGCCTTTGTAAAAGGAAATCCTACTTGTAGGAGCAAAAAAAAACACACCTAATAGTGAAGGAACTGCTAACACTAAACTGAACCCTAGATTTCAATATTCTGAACAATTTGTTATTTTCTTGTCAAATTTGTTTTATTGCATTTCAGCAATTAGTATACATAAGTAAATATGGTGGCAGCACATATATGGTAATAATATTGAGTTGTAGTTCCAACATAAAATAAAAGTAGTTTAACTAAAACAATTTTAGCATGGATCTAACTACTCAAAAGATTGCGTCATACATTTATTGTATAAGAAAGGATAAAACCAACTTAATTATTATCAAGAGTATAGTTTTTAAATAAAAATTAAAAAAAGAAACTATTTATTATAGAATCTAAAATCTTATACTACATATTGGAACTATGTACAATTGGTATAATGATAACCAAGGAAATAAAAGTTCTGCTACCAGAACTATATAAAGAGTAAATTGAAAGAGGAGAGAGAATAGGGGGAAAAAGTAGAAGAGAGAAAGAAGATAAAAGAAAAAGTAATCTTAGGTAAGAGAAAAAATAGATAGAGAAGAAAGAAATGAGAAGTAATAGGGGTCCCCAGGGTAGTGCATGGTAATAAACACATACCATGAATGCAGAGAATGGAAGTATAAATCGAGATTACCAAGGTCTTAGTAGGGAAACATCAAGATTGGAAGGCAAAAAGTGAGACACCCAGGGATTCCATATATTCTCAAAGTTGGATACTTTATCTTGAGTTATAGCCTCTGTTTTGGCATGGATTATTGCTTGATTGACTCTATTTTTAGTTTCAGCAATTATTAAGGTCGGGGATTTCCAAGCTTTGGCAATTGTTTGTTTCGCAGCTGTAGTAATCTGTAATAAGAGTTTGAATTGGCGGTAGGAGAGAGTGTCCGGTTTTAAGTTTAACCACTTGACAACTGGGCACTTAAACCCCCTTCCTAACCAGACCAATTTTCAGCTTTTGGTGCTCTCACATTTTGAATGACAATTACTCAGTCATGCAACACTGTATCTATATGAAATTTTTGTCCTTTTTTTCACACAAATGGAGCTTTCTTTTGGTGGTATTTAATCACCGCTGGGTTCTTAATTTTTTGCGCCGTAAAAGAAAAAAGACCGAAAAATCTGTAAAAAAATACATTTTTCTTCATTTCTGTTATAATATTTTGCAAATCAGTAATTTTTCTTCAAATATTTTGGCCAAAATTTATACCGCTACATATCTTTGGTAAAATTAACCCAAATCGGTGGATATTATTTGGTCTTTGTGAAAGTTATAGAGTCCAAAAGCTATGGTGCGAATATCTGAAAATTGATCACACCTGAAGTACTGACGGCCTATCTAATTTCTTGAGACCCTAACATTCCAGAAAAGTACAAATACCCCCCAAATGACCCCTTTTTGGAAAGAAGACATTCCAAGGTATTTAGAAAGATGCATGGTGAGTTTTTTGAAGTTGTCATTTTTTCCCACAATTCTTTGCAAAATCAAGGTTTTTTTTTTACTTTTTTTTTTTTCCCACAAAATTGTCATATTAGCAGGTTATTTCTCACACACAGCATATGCATACCACAAATTACACCCCAAAACACATTCTACTATTACTCCCGAGTATGGCGATACCACATGTGTGAGACTTTTACACAGCGTGGCCACATACAGAGGCCCAACATGCAGGGGAGCACCTTCAGGCGTTCTGGAGCACCCAGGCCAATTCTGACATTTCTCTCCTACATGTAAAAATCATCATTTATTAGCTAGAAAATTACATAGAACCCCAAAACATTATATATGTTTTTTTAGCAAAGACCCTAGAGAATACAATGGCGGTCGTTGCAACTTTTTATCTCGCACGGTATTTGCGCAGCAATTTTTTTAACGCTTTTTTTTGGAAAAAAAACTATTTTGTGCTTTACAAAAACCAAAACAGTAAAGTTAGCCTAATGTTTTTGCATAATGTGAAAGATGAAGTTACGCCGAGTAAATAGATACCCAACATGTCACCTTTCAAAATTGCACGCGCTTGTGGAATGGCGCCAAACTTTGCTACTCAAAAATCCCCATAGGTGACGCTTTAAAATTTTTTACTGGTTACATGATTTGAGTTACAGAGGAGGTCTAGGGCCAAAATTATTGCTCTCGCTCTACCGATCGCAGCGATACCTCACATGTGTGGTTTGAACACCGTTTTCATATGTGGGCGGGACTTACATATGCGTTCGCTTCTGCATGCGAGCACACAGGGACAGGGGCGCTTTAAAAATTTTTTTTTTTTTTTTTATTGTTCATTTTACTTTATTTATTTTAGTTTGATGCTTTTTTCCAAAAAAAAAAAATTTTGGACCACTTTTATTCCTATTACAAGGAATATAAACATCCTTGTAATAGGAATATGGCATGACAGGTCCTCTTTACAGTGAGATATGGGGTCAATAAGACCCCACATCTCACCTGTAGGCTGGGAAGCCTGAAATAATAAAAAAAAAATGATCCTGGCTTCGATCGTAGCGGTGAGTCGGTAGAAGCGCGGGAGGGGGGGGGACATTCCCTTTCGCCTCCCGTAAGAACGATCAAGCAGTGGAACAGCTGCTATGATCATTCTCATGGTGTAGGGAATCGCCGGCTGAAAAAGCTGATATCTGAATGATGCCTGTAGCTGCAACCATCATTCAGATATCCCCGCACAAAGTCAAGGACGTTGTATGACGGCCGGCGGGAAGTGGTTAAAACGCTTTTTTTTTTTTTTTTAACACAAAGTTGTCCATTTATACAATATTTCTACCACATACCATGTACATTCCAAAAATGACACCCCAAAATAGATTCTCCTGCTCCTCCTGAGTACGGCGATACCACATGTGTGAGACTTCCACAGCCTGGCCACATACAGAGGGCGAGTACATCTGAGCATGGCTCAGCATGGCAGGGTATGGCGGGGTATTGCAGAGTATGGCGGGGTATTGCAGAGTATGGCGGGGTATGGCGGAGTATGGCGGGGGCATGGCAGAGTATGGCGGGGGCATGGCAGAGTATGGCGGGGGCATAGCAGAGTATGGCGGGGGCATTGCAGAGTATTGTGGGGGCATTGCAGAGTATTGTGGGGGCATTGCAGAGTATTGCACAGCATTGCAGAGTATTGTGGGGGTATTGCAGAGTATTGCACAGCATTGCAGAGTATTGCACAGCATTGCAGAGTATTGTGGGGGCATTGCAGAATATTGCACAGCATTGCAGAGTATTGTGGGGGCATTGCAGAGTATTGCACAGCATTGCAGAGTATTGCACAGCATTGCAGAGTATTGTGGGGGCATTGCAGAGTATTGCACAGCATTGCAGAGTATTGTGGGGGCATTGCAGAGTATTGCACAGCATTGCAGAGTATTGTGGGGGCATTGCAGAGTATTGCACAGCATTGTATAGTAGTAGGGATGGCTGAGCATGGATGGATGGATGGCTGGATGTCTCTGTGCAGCGCTGTGGGCACTACACATACAGCCCACAGCGCTGCAGCCATCCATCCATCTCCCTCTCCTCCACAGTGTACCGATCGGTACACAGGAGGGGAGGAGAGGAACCGGCGTCATCAGATGACGCCGGTCTGTTTACATGTGATCGCGCTGTCATTTGACGGCGCGATCACATGGTAAACGGCCGCGATTAGCGGCCATTTACCGGGATCCGTGATGAAACCCGGCGGTCACGGATGTGTTCGGGTGCGCGCCCCAGGGGGCGCGCGAGAGGGGAATTCTGGGAGGACGTCATAGTACGCCCTCCCAGAGTTATCCAACCGCCCTGCAGCCGTCATTCGGCTATGGGCCGGTTGGTAAGTGGTTAAAAGTACTATTGTAGGATCAGGATTGATAGGGATTTCAAACAGTGTTGAAATCATAAGACATACATCTTCCAAGATATTTTTTGCTACCAGGCAATCCCCACCAAGTACAGATTGTTATAATAAAGCAACTACCTTGCTAAGCAATTTAACCATAAAGCTTACAGCAATTTTATCATCATGAGCACCATTAGTTCTATTCTTGTACCAGATAGTTCAGTCTCCGTAGAGACTGTCAAAAATTGCCAGTGCCGGCTATATTGCAAGCCGTCACGGCGGGGTATTGGGAAAAGTTTTCAATTAGCAATAATCGCGCCTCGGATAAACCTCATTGGCTACGATACTGCCACTGCGCAAAGCTAACAATAGATGGCAACAGTGAGCACCCTCCCACAGGAACATCGCACTGAGCTCAGGGCGAGTCACATCGGAATGCTTTAGTTTCTATCTAATTCTATATCTTACTTGTCCTATAAACATTCCATATTACATATAACACGTGTACACATTTCTTACACCAATCATCTATAACTATCTATATGTAAGACAGGCTGTTTGAGTTACTGCTGCATTGTGGGTATTGTATTCAAATGACTTGTCACACAGCTCCGCCTCCTATTGGTTCTAGGAACGACCTTCCCGCAGCTCTTTCCTTTCTATTGGTTCCAGGAACGCGCTCAAGGCAATTCTTCACACATGATATAGAGCAGGGGCCGGCAACCTACGGCCTGCGGCCCACACCCAGCCCGCTGCCGCTAAATGTCCGGCCCATCAGTGCCCGTGATGACTTCACATGCATCCGGCATGCAGACATTTTCGCCGCCCTCCTCTTGAATGGACAGCGGCCGGTATCACAGGGCTGGATGGGGACGGGAACTGCTGGAGTTAACTTTTCACATTAAATAGCAGGGGATTGCTTGCCGGGCGATCCTAGCAACCACTCACCAGTTTGTTAATGTGAAACATTAACTTCAGAAGTTAACCCCATCCATCCCTGTGATATCGGCCCATCTCTGCTCTGCTGTATACCTGTGTAAGGTAGGAGAGTTCTACCTCCATAGTGTGTGTGGGGTGGGGTGGGGTGCAGAGGACACTACAGTGGGGGTGGGTGCAGGGGACAGAAGACACTGCTTTAGGTGGCACAGGGAACTGCTATTGGGGGGGGGGGGGGGGCAGAGGACACTGCTGTGGGGGATATTTTCTTTGGAAGATTAAATTACCTCTAATGTTGGGTGTTCTATTTGTGTCCATGCTGCTGGATTACGTAAAACTATTAGAATAGTCTTTTATATTTTAGAATATGGTGCCTTGAGATTGTCCATCATTTTGAAGGGTGCTTTGACTGAAAAAAAGGTTACGAAACACTGATCTATACCACAATAAATATTATATATATTTTCTTTTTTTTTTTAAAGCCCATGGCGTGTGAAACACTCAAAAACTTCACCCGTTGCCAAAAAAAATGTGCACACACCTAAAGAGTGAAACACAAAAAAGTGCAAAGGGTGTACACAAGCCCTCTAAAATCAGGGGGCCTTGCCCTGATCCCCCTGGGGCGTGAGGCTCCAGACAGGGACTGGGGTACCCCTTTCTCTGGAGGGTCTGTCAAAACAGACCCACCCAAGTACTTGGAGAGAGAGGGTGAACCAAGCCAGAAGTCCTATGTCCACCCCCTCCCAAGACTTTCAGGGCAGGCCCGAGGATCTACACCCTACAAGTCACACGTGCAAAAACCGTGTACAAACATAAAAATACAAAAAGTGACAAACAAGGGCATAAATAAAAGGAAGTGGAGAAGACAGTGAAAAGTGGTCATTGGGTAAAACAATGACCAGGCCATCTATACCACAATATAATTGGACTTGGCCAGCACAGCAGCTTTTTCCACTTGAGTATCATTGCAATACTGATCAGCCCATGCAGTGTTACACAGTGTGAGACAATCTCAGGGTGGACATACACATGCAGATAGCCGGCCGATTTTCGGTCTCTCACAATCACCTAGTTGAGGTCAATCAGCTGCTGAGTGTTATGGCGGCACAAGCGTTAACTGAATAGTAGGATGGACCCAACAGGATTGAGTAGGAGCTAAATGAAAGGTATCAATCTATAGGCCAATAGGCTAGCATGGTATGTAAGTACCCCATGTTGTGAGAGGACATTCTGGAGATGTTTATCCATTGAATACTTATGCAATCCGAGCCGGTAAGTATACACACTCTGAGGAACAGGTAATGGGGTGGACATATACATACAGATAGCCAGCCGATCGGTCTCTCACAAGCACCACCACCTAGTTGAGGTCAATCAGCTGCTGAGTGTTATGGCGGCACAAGCTTAAAATATATAGCAGGTTGGACTCAACAGGATTGAGTAGGACAATAGTCTATAGGCCAATAGGCTAGAATGGTATGTAAGGCCCCCCTGTTGTGAGAAGACACTCTGGGGATGTATATTCATATACTCAGGGTTTTTTTCAGTGGGGGAACGCAGTTGCGGCACCTCCAGCACTGAATGCAGGTAATAGTAAGGTGTGCTGGGGGAAGGATCTATTGTTGCAGAGGCAGATCTTTTGTTAAAGGAGGGTCTGTTGTTGCTGGTGGGGAATCTACTGTTGGGAGGGATCTACTGTTGAGTGAGGTGGGTCCATTGATGCTGGGGAGTATTTTGTTGTAGGGGGGTCTATTATTACTGGTGGGGGATCTATTGTTGCTCTAGGGGGTCAGTTGTTGGGAGGGATCTACTGTTGATGGAGGGTTCTGATGATGCTGGGGGGGTAATTTGTTGCAGGGGGTCCAGTCTTTGTGGCCCGGCTGCAGAGGCACCAGAACCGGCACCAGTCCGCAGCCCGGGGACCCCTGATTTAGAGTATAGACACCATTTCATGCCACTCCCAGGATTCATACATTATGGGGGTTTTAGCAACTAAACTCAGAAAGATACTTTTTATCAGCCGTCTACCAGGAGTTTCATGACCACAACTGCAATTAAAAAAGGAAATCCAACTACAATTAAATAAAACCACTTAATAATAACGAAACTGCAGACAGTGAACTACATTACTCTGTTCATTTCCAGATTAACAGTACACATCCGTATCATGTAGTTTACATATGCTCTATTGTTATACCAGATAGTTCAGTCTCCGTAGAGACTGTCAAAAATTGCCGGTGCCGGCTATATTGCAAGCCGTCACGGCGGGGTATTGGGAAAAGTTTTCAATTAGCAATAATCGCGCCTCGGATAAACCTCATTGGCTACGATACTGCCACTGCGCAAAGCTACCGACAAAAAGGAACAGCGAGCACCCTCCCACAGGAACATCGCACTGAGCTCAGGGCGAGTCACACCGGAACGCTTTATATTCTATCTATTCTATATGTTGCTCGTCCTATAAACATTCCATATAACACGTGTACACATTTCTTACACCAATCATCTATAACTATCAATATGTAAGACAGGCTGTTTGAGTTACTGCTGCATTGTGGGTATTGTATTCAAATGACTTGTCACACAGCTCCGCCTCCTATTGGTTCAAGGATCGACCTTCCCGCAGCTCTTTCCTTTTTATTGGTTCCAGGAACGGGCTCCAGACAATTCTTCTCTCGGGATATAGAGAGAAGAGACGCGTCCTGAATGTGACTGAACAGCACCGAGCTACACAATACCATCATATATTATATATCACGGTATGGACGGAGCAAACCCTGCTCACTATCGCCATCTATTGGCAGTCAGAGGCATTATATGTGACAGGCTTCCTAAAGAATGCGCTTTGTTTAGCTCGGCCATGTAGATAGTATTCCCAGCACCCATCAATCACCACAAAGGTCATATACAAGAGGAGAAAAAAAAAAGAAATATATAAACACACAATGTTCAATCATTTTGAATGATTTCAAAGTATTCCGGGAGATGTTAAAAACGTGATTTCAGTTTTCTGCCACTCCAAATCATCATACTATGGTAGAAACCATCCGCCAGGTAGCAGCACGCTCTTCACTGGACACCTTTATCAGCCAACATTTCAAACGTGATCAGGCAAAGTTCGTTCAAATGTGTCACCATACTGCTTTGCCTCTGAAAAGTGATCCACGGTCTAACACCACCTTACCACCAACTTTAACCCTCAAAATGCTAGTCCACTAAGCACGTCGTTGCAGCACAGACCCATTTACTTGACTGAGTTATATTTGATCGCGGTATTGCCTGACAATAGTGACATGCCATTTTATTTTTGCTGCTTTCCTTTACAGCTGTGGCATGACCTGGGCAGCTGCATATTTGGGGTTATGGGAATAAAACCGCAGTCCAACCACCAGTGGCGGCTAGTGCTCCATTTTTGGGGCGTGGCAAACCCCCCTGCCTGCCGCGCTCGCAGGCCCCATCCAGGTTGTGAGGGCTTCGGCGGCTTGTCCTCCCAACCAATCTGGTCTTAGGACCCGCTTCCTGTCCTGATTGCCCGGGAGGAGAAGCAGGAAGACAATAGCAAATCAACATTTGCTAATGTCATAAGCAGGTGGGCTTGGGGCACACTGCTCTGTGCCCCAAACCCACCCTTTTTGAAGCCAATTAGAGCCCCTGGCTCAAATCATGTAGGGGGTGGCGGTGCCCCTGTGTCCCTCATGGACGGTTTGCCACTGCCAACCACCTACCTTTAGTGTCACTCATGTGAACAGGCCCTAGTCTGTGTAAATCCAGGAAGTGAACAGGCAGAAGCTTCAGCTGCCCACAGTTAAAATGGCTGCAGACAGACTCAGTGGAGGGAGATTTCTGCAGCATATTTGGCAAGTACAGAATATATAAAATAATATGTAAAGTGGTTGGAGGGAAGCTTCAGAATGGCAAAGATGTTTTTATTACAAACTATGTGAGCAGACTGCAGTTCCTCTTTAATGCATAGAATGCATTAGGATAAAAAAAACCTTCTGCCTTTACAACCCCTTTAAGGCTAGTTATAGGTTGGGCAGTTGCCCGTACCAATGCCGTACAAATCCAGCGCTGTCCTGCATGCAGCCCCGTTCTTTTTACTTCCTGGTCTTACATGAAACACTGAGAGCAGTGGGAGGCATAAGCTCCGGATGCTATCAGTCAAACTCCTGTGAGGCGGATGCAGGGGCGTAGCTTGCCAGCGCTTTTTGTGTCTATGGAAACATACCCATACGCAATATACCCCATAATTATTCACAGAGGAGGATTCCAGATCCTGATAAGCCTCCTGCCCACAGCCCAGCAGTGGCATCTCCAGCTTTCATATTTGGGGGGGCAGGGACAAAAGTAGGGGGGCCAACTATAAAACGCATATATATATATATATATATATATATATATATATATATATATATTACAGTGGGGACAGAAAGTATTCAGACCCCCTTAAATTTTTCACTCTTTGTTATATTGCAGCCATTTGCTAAAATCATTTAAGTTCATTTTTTTTCCTCATTAATGTACACACAGCACCCCATATTGACAGAAAAACACACAATTGTTTTTGCAGATTTGCAGATTTGTTAAAAAAGAAAAACTGAAATATCACATGGTCTTAAGTATTCAGACTCTCTGCTCAGTATTTAGTAGAAGCACCCTTTTGATCTAATACAGCCATGAGTCTTTTTGGGAAAGATGCAACAAGTTTTTCACACCTGGATTTGGGGATCCTCTGCCATTCCTCCTTGCAGATCCTCTCCAGTTCTGTCAGGTTGGATGGTAAACGTTGGTGGACAGCCATCTTTAGGTCTCTCCAGAGATGCTCAATTGGGTTTAAGTCAGGGCTCTGGCTGGGCCATTCAAGAACAGTCATGGAGTCACAGTCAATTATGTATGTACTGACTCCACACCAGTTACCAATGACATAATTTTACAGCTAGACATAGCAAGCGTACTGACATGTATTCAGGGCTTTTTTTATCGGGGAATAGGTGCAGGAACTCCCCCCGTCTGAGTCACCCCTTGTCTCTGCCCCCTACCCACCTCTGACCACTGTCCCTTGATTCCACCCCCTACCCACCTGCCAGTACTGCCCCTTTTAGAGAATACAGAACCAAGTATCATTTTATGGTGCTAAATCATTTGTATGGAACATGTTAATGATAAAAAGAAAAACAGAATAGATCCCCTGCAGCCAGCAACAATAGAATCCCAGCAATAGATCCCCACACAACAATAGACTCCCCCAGCAACAATGGACTCCACCCCAACAACAATAGATTCCCCGCAGCAACAGTGAACTACCCACAACAAAATATCACACCCAGTAACAAAATATCCACCCAAGCAACATTAGACCCCCCCCCCCCCAGCAGCAACAACAGATCTCCCAGCAGCCAGCATCAATAGATCCTCCAGCAGCCAGTAAATATAGACCTCTCCCTCAACAGTAGATCCCTTCCAGCAACATAAGAATCCCCCAGCAACAATAGATTCCCCATCAGCAACAATAGACCCTCACACAAAATCAGATCCCCATCAGTGACAATAGATCCCCCAGCAGCCAACATCAATAGACCCTCCAGCATACCCCACACCCCATGCTATTACCTACATTCAGTGCTGGATGTGCCGGAACTGCGTTCCCCCGCGTTCCCGCTGAAAAAAGGTCCTGCATGTATTATATATGTTTGCTATGTCAGTCCACATTGTCCTTTGCAGAGGTGTGAGGGTTGTCTGTAAAATGTGCAGTGGAAACTCACTGCTCAACTCACCTCTAAAAGGGATGCCCTGCTCCTCCTCTTCTGTGCTCTGGCTCTGCCTCACTTCTCTGCTGTCCGCTCTGCTGGGCTGGTGCACTGCACACACAGCACAGAAGCGCTCACTCTAATGCTGCCGCGTCTCGTGACTTCACGCCGCTGACACCCACGCTAAGCTGGCCTGGCCCTGTCCCTGATTGAATAGGCGCTGCGAGGGAGAGTTTCACAGCGGCGGCACCTATTCATTGAATTCAGTGCTCTGCTCTCTTCAGCTGACAGCTGGTGGTGGCAACAAACTGCCGTTTTTGTTTTTTTTTTTAATAAAAAAATACAAAAATACAAATGTAGCGCTACCCCCGTAGGAGCCGCTTGAGTTTTTGGTCTGATACTCTGCTCCTCAACCCCAAGAACCGTCTCTGCACCTCTGGCACACCTAGCAATAATGTTAGTGGAACGCCACAATAAATGACACAGAGACACAGTTTCAAACTGAATTCAACCTTCACTGTTTTACTTACTCAAAGAGGAGAGCGTAAGTCAGCCGAATCCTGGGAAAGGCAGCCCAAAACTCGGTTGAATTAACTCTTGGCAAACTGTTAAGTACAAGTAGCAATAACAAATGAATAACAATAGCACTCAAGGTAATAGAGCAATAACAGACATTTAGCAAAGAGATTTTTCTTTTATTTAGAAACTTTAACTGACGTAGCTACTACTAAAGGGGAAGAACGGCCAGCCTACAGTAACTCTAATCCTAATGAGAGGTTTAGCTGTGTAATAACCAGTAATACTTCTCTTTAAAGGGGCAAAAGAGTAGGAGATGCACCGGAGGTCTCTCTCTAGTGAGACGCCTGTTCCCGACTGACTCTGGAACTGTGGCAGGATGGTCGCCCCAGTGGGTAACAGCATCCCCTCTCGTCACGTCCGTACTTCTCCTGCCTCATGGTGGACTGACCTTTCCCCCAGGCAGCCTCTGCTGTGTCAATCCCCTCTGGTCAGAGAGCATGCTGGGCTTTGTAGTTCCCTGTCCCATACAAGGCTATGGGGCCATTTTGGTTGGAGACTACATGTCCCAGAATCCCTTGCAGCTGCCCCTTCTGCTTATGAAGTCCTTGTGATTGGCTCCTCTCCTGCCAATAAGGATGCAGGGGAGGGAGCAGACGGGTGGCCTGGCTGTGCGAGCGCCGCTCAAATTAACATTGGAGTCAGCGAGGAGAGGGAGGGGGGAGAAATCCCCCGCAGGAGCTGACAGGCACGCTCTCGCTTGTGAGAATGCGGGGGAAGATGTGGGGCTATGGGCACCTGCTACACAAGAAAAAGGCATTTTAATTGGGGGGCAGGGCACATGGAGGCACAGTATAATGTTAGTTGGGCCATGGCCCCCTCTGCAACCCCCCCCCCCAGTGATGCTACTGGCTGCCACATCTAAGAATTGGTAAGCCACAATATAATAAATTTGATTTGGGTTTAACCACTTGCCATCAGGCCATTGTACTTAAAGAGGGAGAAGGCTCACTCTTGAGATCTGGAGAGCATTTTAAAACGTGCGGCTCATGCATGCCCTCTAGCACTCGTGTCAGCAATTAAATTGGCCTGGTACCATGTGATAACTGTGATCAATGTGTAAACAAAGGCTGTGTGTTGAAGTCAGCACTTTGTTTCCTCTTACACTGATTATTGGAGAATTTTGTTCTTAGCAGAGCAGACAGTACACTGATTGCCACAACACCAACCCCAGTGTTAACAGACTAATGTAAGTCAGCAACATTTGACGTGTTCCTGATTACTTGCACGCCAGTCCCAAAGTCACCAGACCAGTTCAAGTTAATGTAGCCCCCTCCTAGTGTAGGATGCTAAATAAATCTAGTTTTTGGTTCCTTCTGTAGTCAATTTTTTTTTTTTGAAAAGCCAGTGGCGTGTGAAACACACCCAAAAACTCCACCCGGTGCCAAAAAAAAGTGCACACACATAAAGAGTGACACAAAACGTGCAACGGGTGTTACATTAGTCCTCCCTAGAAAGGACCTTACCCTGATCCCCCGGGGCGTTAGGCTCCAGACAGGGACTGAGGTACTTCACTTGGGTCCATCTGGCCGAAACCAGATGGACACCCTTCCTCTGGAAGGTCTGCCGAAACAGACCCACCCAAGTACCCTTGGGTTGCAACCGATTTTTGTTCCTGGTACAACGCTATTCTCTATTGTGATCACTTTTATCCTGGCTGCTGTTATTTGGATTTTTTACCCTGTTTGGTTTTAATAAACCTGCTTTCTCGGATTTAATTTTAATGTGGAGCCCTTTTTTCCTTTCCTATGTCCCTATGATGGCTATGTGAAAGGTGCATTCCTCCAATATACACCTATTGGAGAAGTGCCTGTAACTGGACTTTGAACAGCTGCTGTCCCCAGGCCGTTTACCAGTGCTACTAAGGAATCAGTGGAGCCTGCCGCATACGCCTCTACATCCATTTGGATCAATCGATCCTCAAGCCTGTATGACACCTAGCCGTACGGCAAACGTGTCCACCAGTTCCGGTAAGCGTATTTGCTCCATTTATTTTCTGTTGTGGATACTGAGTACTGGAACACCACCTCTGTGAACCACGTATCACCTTTGAGAAACCTCTCATTCATCCAACATTCACACTATTCACCTTCATATGACCATAATGTCCACGTTATTGGTCGCTGATATGATCATGGACTCACCATAATATTATATTGGGTTTTTTGCATTTTTCTACATCTAGCTATACACTATCATATTGCACAGTTGATAGTCACAATTGGATGGATCACTCATCCCTGAATTTTATGTTTAGCGCTGCATACAGTCTAATAACATTCAAATGTGCAACGGGTGTGTTGGGGGGGTGGGGGGGTGGAGAAGGTGGGGTAGGGGAGGGAGAAAAGAGTTCACAGGCCCAAAGCTTTATTTTAACTCCCAAAGGATACACGGGGGGGGGGGGAATCTTCAGACCTCCTCTTCCCCCTTGAAGTCCATCAAGTGGTAGTCTCTGAGAAGACTGTGGACCAGTCTGCGACAGTCCTCGATGGACACCCTCTCCCGCTGGTGGATGAGACGTTTTCTGGCGCACCATAAAGCGTCCTTAAAGCAACACAGCACCGCCAGGCACCGTCAGTGTCCTCCTGTGAATGAGTTCCACAGAAGAGTCCGTTCAACACACCAAAGTGTGTGATAGCAGTCTGTGGTACAAAGTCTTTGAGTTCAGGTTCCAAGGCCCTCAACAGGTCCTGTGCAAAGGGGCACTCCCATAAAACATGCAGAGCAGTTTCCTCCTGGATGATGCAAAAGGGGCAGTGCCTGTATCTGCACAGGTTTCTGGCATGCATGAATGTCCTGAGTGGCAACCCCCCTGGATTGCCATCCATGCCAGATCTTTGTGCCTGTTGGTGAGTCTCTTTGGGGAAACATTCCTCCAGACCACTTTACAAGTGGCTGAAGGGAGGCCTGGAACAGTCTCAACAATGTCTGATGCTCTAATCAACTTGTGGATAGTTTTTGGCTTCCACAAGTTGGGCTTCACTCCATGTAGCCCCAGCTCCTTAATAAACTTGAAGGTGTCCAAGTAGTACCAAGGGGTGTCCCAGTTGTAGGGGATAGAGCTATCCCATTTGTCCCATTCAAGCATCCTCCAAAGAGGCAGGAGGAAAAAACGGGACATGGAGTTACCACCAGAGTCCACAGTTCTGTCAACCAATGTCCTGCGGATGCAGTTACAAGCAAAGCACACCCTCAGTATGGTAGCGATGTCGGGCACACCCTTACCGCCTTTGAGGGGTTCCTTGAACATAACCGCCCGCTTCACTCTGTCCATTTTGGAGCTCCAGATGAAGTGAAACACCGCCCTGGTGATGGCCTTACAGGTGTTAACCCGGGGGGGCCAGGCCTGGGCGAGGTACTGCAGCACAGGGAGGCTCTCGCTGTGGAGTACCAGTGTTTTACCTTCGATGGTGAGTTCTCTGAGGTTCCAAAGACCAAACTTCTGTCGCTTCTTTGACAGTCTTTCCTCCCAGGACTTCAGGGCTGCGCCCTCAGCTCCAAACCAGACCCCAAGGATTTTGATGAAGTCCGTCTTGATGATGAAAGGAATGGGTGCAGAAGAAGGCAGGAACCACTTTCCGAAGAGCATGACTTCCGATTTCCCGTTGACCTTTGCCCCTGAAGCTTGGCCGAAGTCCTCACAGGTCTGGGTGAGTGTGTCGATGGAGCGCCGATCAGCACAGAACACCGTCACGTCGTCCATGTAGAGTGAGCACTTGACCTCCCGTCTGTCCGGTCCTGGTGCGGTGATCCCTCTGATCTCTGGGTTCCGTCTGATGCTTCGGGCAAAGAGCTCTATACAACAAACAAAAAGCAGAGGTGAGAGAGGGCAGCCTTGTCTGACCCCAGACAAGATTGGAAAGGGGTCAGTTTTCCAGCCATTTACCAGCACATTATTATTATTATATATATCCACATACGAACAAAACATTTCCCCAAGACCAAACCTGCGCAGAGCTCTGCACATAAACTTGTGGGAGACACGGTCAAAGGCCTTCTCTTGGTCAAGACTGACCAGGGCCACATGCACACGGCGGCCATGAATGTACTGGACCGTGTCCCGGACAAGCGCAAGGCTGTCTGCAATCCTGTGACCAGGAATGCCGCAAGTCTGATCCGGGTGGATGATCTGTTCGATGACAGACGTCAGCCTGTTGGCCAGGACCTTGGCGAGGATTTTGTAGTCCACATTCAGAAGAGAGATCGGACGCCAATTTTTAAGATCTGATCTCTCCCCCTTCCGCTCATCCCCTCCCTCAGTGACGGAGGCATTCTGCCCTCCACCACCATCTCCTCTTACAGCTCCAGCAGGTCCGGGCCCACGAGGTCCCACAGTGCTACATAGAGCTCAACTGGGAGACCATCGCAGCCCGGGGTCCTGCCTATCCTAAAGGATTTAGCGGCAGAGTGCAGCTCCTCCAACACCAAGGGGGCATTGACGGTTGATGAACCTGCAGGATCAATATGGTTAGAGATACCTGACAGGAACCCGTCGGCTGCCTGTGTGTCCGTTTCTTTCGGGGAGTAGAGGTTGGTGTAGTAGTCGCTGACCACTTGCATCACAGCCTTCTTCCCCTTCTGGAGTGTTCCGGTCTCGTCACGTAGCTCTGACAAGGGTGTGTGTGCTGAGTGAAGTTTCCTGAAAAAGAAAGAATTACACTTCTCACCTTTCTCAAGATTTTCCACCTTGGCACGGAAGACAATGTGCCTGGATTCTTCCTCGAAGTGTCCTTTCAGGCTCTTCTTGGTGTCCTCCAGGTCCTGCCTAACGTCCCAGCCACATTGCTGAAGGTCCTGCAGGGACTGCAACTGATGCTGCAATCTCCTGAGTTCCCTCCTCCTGGCACACACACGCTGGCGTCCCCTTGCCTGAAAGAAGCTACGCAGCTTAACCTTCACAAACTCCCAACAATCACTTACCCTTCCGAAGAATCTCTTTGCCTCCGTCCAGGTGGCATAGGTCTCCCGGAGTTCCCCCATCAATTCCTCATTTTCCAGCAGGGTGCTATTCAGCATCCAGGAACCTGGTCCGCGGGCGAAGCCCTCGCCCAGGTCACCCCAAAAGCGAATAGCCCTGTGGTCAGAGAAAAAGCAGGGGACCATGGAGAACTTGCGATGCTTGACTGTCCTTGAAGTGAGCACAAAGTCAATCCTGGAACGCACAGATCCATCGGGTCTGCAATAGTTCATGGTTCCTTTCCCTATGGATCCCACGGCGTCCTGCAAGGAGGCCTCCGAGATCATCTCCTTGAGCAGCTTAGAAGTAGCATCAAGTTTTGCGTATATGCTGGAGCTGCGCCCATCCTCCTCGATCGGACAGTTAAAATCACCGCCGATCACTACTGTTCTGGTGGTGACGAGTTGGGTCCGCAGGGTCTGGAAAAGTTCCAGCCGCGCATTCTTGTCTGGGGGGGCGTACACGTTGATGAGCCTAACTGGCTCTTCCACCCATGAGCCGTCTATGACCAAAAGACGGCCACAGACTAGCTCATGGATAGAGTCAACCGTGAAGCGCCCACCCCTGACCAGAATGGCTACTCCTGCAGACTTGCAATCGCCACCCCCGGACCAGTAGGAGGGACCAAGGGTCCACTGGGAGGACAGATGAGTGTACCTCCTCAAGGGAGGAAGGGCGCACTCCTGAAGCATGTAGACATCACTCTGCTGACTTGAAAGAAAGGTCAGGACCGCTTGCCTTCTAGATGTATCCTTGATACTCCTCACATTAATGGAAAAGATTGAGATCTCAGCCATAATGAAAAAGGGTATGAGGGTCTAGTTAACAAGGGTCCGAACTTACCTCCCCGGAGGGGGGGTGGCTCTTCCGTTGCATCCTCTGCCTGTCCTGTGTTCTGGGCCAGGCCCAGCTCCTCAAGGACAGACTCCATCATCTGCTGGCTGATGTGGACGTTGGGGGGGAGGTCATGCTCGGGGTCGACCACGATCTCCTCCTCTTCTTCTGCAGACTCTAGGTCCTCCACTACTTGCTCTGGTCCATCGCTGTCGCGTTGGACCCCGTTGGGCCATTTGGTGGAGGTAGCAGGTTCCCCAGCTGTTGGGCTCTATGGCTTCCGTTTCCAGCTTCCTTTTGGGCCACTGGTGGGGGTGGAGGGGGGTGGGAGGGTAGGGAAGTCCTCCAGGGAGGACAGGTTCGGGGGGAGGGCGGGGGAGGGGTTCCTCCGGCACAGAGGGGGTGGGTGGGGGTGTGCTGGAGGCAGGGGGTGGGGCAGGGGTACGAGGTGGGGCAGGGGGGCGGGAGTGGACTTACCTGTAACCTTTCGAGGTTCCTTTGGTTTCTTTGGTTTTTCTGGCAGCTTCCTCCCGGATGGCTTGCCCTGGATCAGGGTTCCAGCATAGGTCCGGGTCCTCTGGGGGCAGTGTTTGAAGACATGCTCTGCCAATCCGCAAAGGTTGCAGGCTTTGGACCTCGGACAGTCCTTGGTCTCGTGGCCTGCAACCCTACAGAACTTACAAGCAAACTCTGTACAATCCTTACCTGTGTGTCCCGGCTGCCCACACTTTTTTTTAAAGGTTAACTTTTTTATTATTTTTATAAGCAAAATCAGTATTGGTTTCACGGACATATAATCATATTAGACATTGTTTTAGTCATATTACAATCCAGTGAACAGGTATACAAGTTTGTATTATACATCAGTATGAATCGTCTTACATCATATTTTATTGCAGTTAGGGGAAGCTGTATACAACTGCTACAGTATATTATTTTTATACAACACTTATAGATTGTCAATCTGGTGTTATAGTGTTCTCCGAGCTTACCCACGAGTTCCATATTTTTAGAAATTTTTTGGGACATCCTCTAGCTTCATATGTTAGCTTATACAATGGTATAGCGTGATTGATGAGGGTTAGCCAAAACTTTATAGTCGGAGTAGAGTGGGATTTCCAGTGCATAGTTATTGTTTTTTTGGCATAGAACAGTACAATCCTTATAAAGGACTGTGTGTTTTTAGACAAGCCTTCATCATCAATGTAGCCTAATAGACACCTAAGAGGATTACAAATGTTTGGTATATTGGCTACAGAGCTGAGGAATGCTGTAACTTCTGACCAGAATCTCCTTATCGGAGCACACTCCCACATTAGATGGGAAAAATGTACCCTCAACTGCACCGCATCTCAAGCACAAAGGATCTGGTAATTTTTTTAATTTAAATAGTAGTTTGGGTGTGAAGTACGCTCTATACAATAGCTTTGACTGGATCACCCTATCTCTGGAGGAGATGACTGAGGGGACCTGCAAGGGAAGAATCTCCCTCCATATTTCCTCCGTCAGCTCAGGTATATCTGCCCGCCATGTGTGCTCAATCCTCTCCAGTCTGAAAGTGGTGGAATGAAGCAGAGTTTTATAATAAGATGAAATTAATTTATCATGAGAGGGGTCAGTCAGTAAGAGTTCAAGCCTAGAGGATTTCATCTCTATATTTCTTAGCCCGAATTGTGCCGCTGCTGTGTGTCTTATCTGCAGATATTGGAAGTAGGCCGTCCTTGGAAGCCCAAAATCCCTTTGGAATTCTATAAAGGATTTAAATGTGTTACCCGTGAATAAGTGTGATATTGATTTCACTCCTTTTTTGGACCAGTACCCCCCGTCAGCCCTTTGATTAAATTCTGGTAGTGAAGGGTTTCCCCAGAGTGGGGCATTTGGAGAATAAACAGCTGGAGAATCCGTTGGGAGTAATTTGGAAATTTTAAAAATCCGCAGGGTCATAGATAAGATATTTACGCCCTCCCTCCCTCTAAGTGACAGGCGATGTATTAGGTTTTGAAGAGATTCATATGAGGTGAGAATAGCCGCCTCAAGTGCTGTGGCTGCATTGTTGGTCTCCGGAAAAAACCACCAATGAGCGTGCATCAATTGCGAGGCAATATAGTACGTTTGGAGGCATGGCAGAGCCAGACCCCCTTCCAAAATGGGTAGTTGTAAAGTGTGTTTTGCAATTTTTACCACCCCTCCTTTCCATAGAAAGTTAATAATTACTGAGTCTATTTCTTTAAATTTGGCTTTGGTAATGTAAATTGGGGAATTACTCAGGATATAAAGGAATCTCGGGAGGTAAATCATCTTGAAGATATTAATTCTACCTAGTAACGTGAGAGGAAGATTATTCCATGTTTTCAGGGTGGATTTTAATCTAGTGATGAGAGGGTCCAGATTGATCTTAGTATATGAGGAAATAGGGTGTTCGATCAGAACCCCTAAATATCGAAAGGAGGTTACTATCTGCAGTGGGCATGCCGTGGGCAATTTTATTTGTGACTCCCGGTCAATCTGAAACAAAAGAGATTTATCCCAATTGACCCGGAATCCCGAAAAGTGACCGAAACGCTGAATAGTCTCCAACAAGACTGGGAGAGACGACTGAGGGTCCTCGAGATATATCAACATATCATCTGCATATAAGGAGACTTTTTCTTCTAGGCCCCCAGTCGTCAATCCCTTAATCTCCCCCCTGGATCTCACCAATGCTGCCAAGGGTTCTATTGCCAGTGCAAATAGTAATGGTGACAGCGGGCATCCTTGCCTTGTTCCTCTCTTTATGTGGAAAGCGTCCGATATAGACATATTAACCCTTAATCTAGCTATGGGTTTGGAATAGAGGAGCTGTACCCATTTTATGAAGATATTGCCAAATCCAAATTTGACCAGGACCTCAAACAGATACGGCCACTCGACTGAGTCGAAGGCCTTGTGAGCGTCTAACGATAAAACTGCTCGAGTACCAGTCCTGTCATGTGATGTCTGTAAGTTAGTATATAATCTACGCAGGTTTATAGAGGTTGATCGTCCAGGCATAAATCCCGTTTGATCCGCCCCTATAATGGATGTGATTACTACGTTCAAGCGCCTGGCAAGTATTTTAGCCAGAATTTTAACGTCTGTGTTAATAAGTGAAATTGGCCGATATGATTCGCATAAGAGGTGATCTTTATGAGGCTTGGGAATTAAAACTATCAATGCTTCTGACATGGATGGTGGTAACTGGCCTGTTCTAAGGGCATAGTTATACATCCGCAGTAGGTGTGGGACTAGGAGATCCCGGAATTGCATATACCACTCGATAGGGAATCCATCAAGGCCCGGGGTCTTGTGTCTGGCAAAAGATTGTATTGCTTCCTCTATTTCTTCCGTCGTTAACGGAGCGTCAAGCTCATCAGCCTGACTCCTCGTCAATCTTGGAAGTGAAATCTCTGATAAATAGTCATCCAACTCTATTATTGTGTAGTGGGCTCTGGTGGCATACAGAGCGGAGTAGAAGGCAACAAACTCCTTCATAATATCTTCACTCTGCTCAACCATTCCACCCGTTTGGGTTTTTATTCTGGGAATGTTACAAGGTTGATATTCAGGCTTAGCCAGGTAGGCTAATAAGCGGCTGTTTTTATCCCCAAATTCAAATATACGTTGGTTTTGGTATAGTAACTTTTTTTGTGTACGTTCTAGGAGTACCAGGTCTAGTTCTCTAGCTTTATGTCGCCAAACAGCATGTGTGTCAGTAGTGGGGTGTGTAGAGTATTCTGCTTCCGCCATTCTAAGTTCTCCCTCTGCGTCCACTAATCTGGACTGCGACGCCTTGCGGGCCCCCCCGATGGCAGCTGCAAAAGAGCCACGGGCAGTAGCCTTGAAGGCATCCCAGACCACCGGGACGTCTGCACTGCGTTTGTTGATTACCCAGTATGACTTCATGTCTGCCATACTCTGATCCAATACAGCTTGGTCTGCCAACCATAATGAGCTCAGTCTCCACACCCGATAAGAGGGGGATGTATTCAGGGCCAGGTCCACCATCAAAGGTGAATGGTCAGACAGGGCCCTGGGTAAATATTTGATTTTGGCTATAAGACTGAGCAGATCAGATGAGACCAGACACAAGTCAATTCTTGATAGAGTATTATGAGTATCAGACTGACATGAGTATTCTTTTATATTCGCATGCTTCCACCTCCAGGCCTCCACCAAATCAAACTGGGTCAGAAAGGATCCTAAAGGAGTTGGGGGTAATGTAGCGCATCGAAATCTATCCAAAGAATTATCTAAGACTGTGTTGTAATCCCCCGCAATCAATAAAGGACCCTCGGCAATCTCAAGTATCGTTCCCATCACCTTCTCAAAGAATTTCCTTGTGAAAGGCGGTGGGATATAAACATTTGTCACAGTATATGGTTTACCCATTAGTTCCAGTACCAGGATCACAAAACAGCCATTGGGATCTAATTTTATGCGTTTAATGGAAATTGGTGCCGATTTGGCAATGAGAATGGATGTCCCACGGGCGTAGGAGGAGTAAGTAGAGTGTAGGGCGTATGCTATTTTGGCTCTTTTAAGGGCCATCACTCTGGAGCCCTGGAGATGGGTCTCCTGGAGAAGGATCACATGCGGTTTATATCTTGATAAGTAATCAAACATTATGGAACGTTTTACCTTAGAATTAAGCCCCCTCACATTCCATGATACCAGACGTAAAGTATTCATTCTTGAACAGAAGATATGAGTTTGCGCGACCACCCATCCAAGTAGCCCAGGGTCCACCACCTAATCATGGGGGCCCGAACCTCCCGGTGGGTGCCGGCGCAATCTGAAAAACATGTGTGCAAAAGTAGAGAGAATAGTAATAATGACAATAATTTGCTTTTTGACGTATATACCTGAACATCTTGGTAGCCCGAAGGGCCTGCAGACCTGTGAACCAATACTATGAAATAACATTTGTGTAGCCTGAACAGTGGCGACACTCGAAACATTCCCCAACCCCCCCAACCCACCCTAACCCTCCCGGCTCCCATTCCCAAACTCATGAGAGCTTTGATCCCTTAACTAGAACTGTAAAGTAGGGGTTAACTAAACCAGTCTCGTGGTCAACAAACTGTTGGTGGAACGGACAAGGGTGGTTACGAACACAAGCCACCACCCATGCTCGCTCCTTAGACTATATAGGTAAATGATAGCCCGGTCTTACGGCAATGTCTTCCTAAGTAGCACAGGTGCTTTTCTAATTTAGCTTGCGTTGCAATAATGAAGCTAGTCAGCCAAATAGGATAACATCAGTGATTTCCCTTGCAGGCTTCTGCAGGATCTTCCATCTTCCTGTTGGCTACTAATTGCATAAAGGAAAATGTTCTGATTGTGGTATAAGCTCCTATTTTGCTCCTATCTTGCTCCGTCGACTTTACATGGCGTCAGAATGTTAGCAAATGGAAAGTTCTGCTTGACTCTATGTGATGAAGTATGGTGTATGTTCATCGGGGTGGGGATCTCCGTTGTTGATTTCTTTGGTCGAATGGACCCAGTGTGTCTGCCCAGTGAGCTGCTTCTTTCGGATCTGTGAAAAAGTGGGCTTTGCCTTGATGGATAATACGTAGTCGCGCCGGGTACAGCATGCTATAGGGCAATTGTAGATCACGTAGGCGCCTTTTAACCGCCAGGAAGGTGGCTCGTTGCTTTTGCGTGGCTACTGAAAAGTCTGGGAAGATGGTTATGCCATTACCATTAAAGCGTATGTTCCCTTTTTCTCTGGCTGCCCTGATGATGGCCTCTCTATCTCTGAAATATAGTAGCTTAATAAGCATAGCCCGTGGAGGTGCTCCAGGAGGTAAAGGGCGAAGTGGGACTCTGTGCGCTCTTTCAATGGCAAACATTTTGGAGAACATATTGGCGCCAAAGGTGGATGTCAGCCATTGCTCCATAAACTGCTCTGGTGCTTTACCCTCCGAACCCTCAGGAAAGCCTAGGAAACGGAGATTGTTACGTCTCAAACGATCCTCCATATCTGTGATTTTGTCTGAGGTGTACTCTTGGGCCTGGCGTAGCTCCCTGACTGATCCCTGTAAGGGACGGGTGTCATCCTCCAAATCTCCTATTCGCTGCTCTGCGTTTTGCACTCTGTGTCTCAAATTCTGCACATCATGCTTAAGAAATGACAGATCAGTCTTAATGGAGTCCATCTGAGTGGTCAGAGAGGCATGACTGTGCTGTATAGCCTCCATTATTTGGGAGAGGGATGGCTCAGCAGGGCCTAAGGCCGCATCTGCAGCGGAGTGGGATGCTGGGTCAGTGTGCTCCATAGGGGAGAGCAGTAGGGGGTCTTCAGGGCTGCAGGAGGGGGCTCGCTGAGACTCACCCTTCCCTTGGTGTTGCTGGGCCAGCAGCGAGGTGGACGGATGGCTGTGCTTCTGTGCATGAGGCCGGCCGGCGCCATTTTGCTGCTGCTGGGGCGCCGTCGTCAGCGGGTCAAATCCTGGGGTTTCCTCCATGGCTGGGCCGTACTTGACCATCGAGGATTGCTCTGGGGAGTCTCAGGGGTCTTTGTAGGCTGAGGATGGCGTCGGATGGCGACCGGGCTAGCAGGATGGTGAAAGGATTGAAGCGGTATGGACGGAGCTCAGGCTTCTCACGTCCTCACATCCCGGCTGCCCACACTTGTTACAGTTGTAGGGTATGCTGGGGTAGTAAAGGATTCCTGCAAATGATCCCAGGGAGATGAAAGGCTGCAGGTGCTGGATGTCCCCCGAGGGTCTTTCCTCAGTTTGCAGAGCACAGACCACTTACCTATCCAGAAGCAGTTTGCATCGAAGATTTGGATCGGGTCCTTCACGGTGCAGAACCTCTGGAGGTAGGTGGCTATGTCCTTTCCACTGGTATGGGGGTTCCTCATGGCCACTGTCACCCGCTTTTCGTCCCGTGTTATGGGGCAGTTCGCAGTGAACTTCCGGAAAGGGGATTCAGGGCCACTGGTCTTCACCATCTCCCAGTATCTTCTGCAGACCTGAAATGACACAAAAGTTATAAAGAATATACCTCTTGTGAAGGCCTGCACAGAAAGCGTCTCCGCTTTGCTGAACCCCTGTTCCAGAATCATCTTCTTTCCGAAGATCTCCGGGGTCATGTCAGGGACTCTTCCGTCCACCTCCTTCAGCTGCAGCACGACCGTCTGCTTCATCCAAGGCTCCAATGCTGGGAGCCCGTCTGCAGGCTGGTCTGGCTTGGCTGGTCCTGGTCGGCTGGTGCCGGCTGGGGTAGAGGCAGGGGTTGAGGCAGTGGCATTCCTGTGCTCGGAGGAAGTGGCTGGAACGGGGTTCTTCTCCTTGCTGGTCTTCTTGTCGCTCTTCCCCATCATCAAGGAGTTGGATGTCGCTTCAGGTGTTCTTAGGCGGCTTCCCTCTGGTTCCTTGACGTCTTCGCTCTTTTCGTAGCCTTTACAAAGGCTCTAGCATCTACTGCCCGGAGGTAGTAATGTGGAGTGGGGGAGGAGGGAAGACCGCAATCTCGTTCCCTGGGGGGGCTAAGCCTCTAACCCAATAGCAGCAAGTAGGTGAAGCTGAATTTAATCAACGATCCTACCAGGCCGAGCAGAGGATACCCCACAAGGACCAATTGGCTTGGATAGATGCAAGTAGTTCTCAACGTCCTAGCTGTGAAGCAGAGACACCCCTAAGGGCTAAAGTCGATACTACACTTGATCTTAGCCAAAAGGCCGAGACCGTCAAAAATCCTAGGTACGATCTGTTTAGGAGATGACGCAAGACGTTGGTCAGGCCACGCCCTACGCGTTTCGTCGTTGGACGTCTACGGGAGCTCCAGTGTGGCCTGACCAACGTCTTGCGTCATCTCCTAAACAGATCGTACCTAGGATTTTTGACGGTTCAAATTCAGATCTTTCATGCTATATTGACATTTTCATAATGTGAGTACCATTCTATTTATCTTTGAATAAAAGTTTTAAACGTTTTTACGCTATGGGCACCCCTTCTTTTTTATGTTAACATAAACACGATCCGGCAAGCCAGAGACTGCTGCACAGTGGCACAAACTGTGACCGCGCAATACCCCTACAGGAGTGACAGTATCCGGTGAGTGTTTGCAGTAGGAGCACGTTTTAAAGGCACAGTCACGAAAGCACACTGGAATAGGAAGATTGTTTTTCACAATATTGTTTTACCAAAAGTTTGCAGGCACAGCATAACCTGGGCCTTTCGAATTTGGACTATTTAAAACAATATTTGTTTTTTTTTTGTTTTTTGGATCACCACCTATTTTTGAGCACAAGTCACTTTATCACTGCCCGGACCTCATATTCCTTCTTCTCCCTCCCCCTCCATTTTTCCTCCACCCCCCCCCTCTCCTTCCTCCCCTCCCCCTCCCTCATGGACATTTTGATGAATGTATGTAACAATTGTACACTTTGCTAAGTAGTACCACTTGGTAGATGGTGAGCAGGATTAGTCAGCCACTATCTAAAGGAAATCATTCACGCAATATTTTCATATATTTTTTATTAATATTATTTATGGTTTTGTTTTTTCGGGATAAAGTGTTTCGGGAATTCAGGTCATCCCAAAAACCTCACACTGGTCTATTAGCAGGTGATAAGTACAGAGGTATGGTACCTTGCCTGATACCAGAATAGCGCCACACCCACATCTGACTTTCTTCCAGCACAGCTTTTTCCACCTAGGTGGCAATTGCATCTGTGGAGGCAGCAATTCTGAGCTATAGTTGCATTTATCTCCACTGTGCAGATTCACCATTACTCTTCTGTCTCAGGAAAGTGCTTGGTGCCTAAGACAAGGGGCCATTATGAAGTGGCTGTCTCCCTCCTATCTGTGTTGTTTGGAGCTGGCATGGGAAGAAGGAGGTGCCCAGTCTGACTTCATAGCTACACTTAGGAAACACCTGGCAACATGGGACAAATTAATACAGGTAATTTGTCCAATAGGGGGCAGAATAGTGAAAAACAATACTTTTTAACCGCCTCAATACTGGGCACTTTCACCCCCTTCCTGCCCAAGCCATTTTTCAGTTCTGTCTCATTTTGAATGACAATTGCGCGGTCATGTTACACTGCACCCTAATGAAATTTTTTTCTTTTTTCCCCACAAATAGAGCTTTCTTTTGGTGGTATTTGATCACCTCTGCGGTTTTTATTTATTGCGCTATAAACAAAAGAAGAGGGACAAGTTTGAAAAAAAACACAATATTTTTTACTTTTTGCTATAATAAATATCCAAATTTTTTATTTTTTAAAAAAACAATTTTTTTCCTCACTTTAGGCTGATACGTATTCTTCTACATATTTTTGGTAAAAAAAAAAAAAAAATCGCAATAACTGCATATTGATTGGTTTGCGCAAAAGTTATAGCATCTCCAAATAGGGCATAGATTTATAGCATTTTTATTATTTTTATTTTTTTACTAGTAATGGCGGCGATCAGTGATTTTTATTGGGACTGCGATATTGCGGCGGACATACCGGACACTTTTGACACATTTTTGAGACCATTTTACATTTATACAGCGATCCGTGCTATAAAAATGCATTGATTACTGTGCAAATGTGGCTGGCAGGGAAGGGGTTAACACTAGGGGGCGATCGAGGGGTTAATGTGTGTCCTAGGGAGGTGATTCTAACTGTGGGGGGAGGGGACTGACTGGGGGAGGTGACCGATTGGTGTCCCTATGTACAAGGGACACACATCGGTCTCCTCTCCTCTCTGACAGGACGTGGATCTGTGTGTTTACTCACACAGATCCACGGTCCTGCTCGGTTGCTGGGCAATCGCGGGTGCCTAGCGGACATCGCGGCCGCCGGGCACGCGCATCGGGTCCCCAGTGACGCGGCAGGTGCGTGCCCCCTAGTGGCTCGGGAAGGCGGTCACGTCATATGACGTCCGCCCAGAGAGAGAGCTGCCTCGTCCCTCAGTCATATGACAGTGGGTGGGCAGCTAGTGGTTAAAGTGTATGTTACCCCGACATTTCATATTCCTGATGTATTTGTTGTACCATGTTCTTGTGTTAAAAAGTATCCTGCTCTCTTTGGCTGCATGTACAGTAAATATCTCCTAAATGGTGCACATTTAGGAGATATTTAAACTACCTATAGGTAAGCCTTATTATAGGCTTACCTATAGGTAAAAGGCAGTAGTAGAGTTTACTTCCTCCTTAGCATGCACTTATTGGGATTTTGTTTTCTTTTTTCCAAAGTCATGTAGCAGAATCCATTTTGGCCTAAATTTTTTAAAGAAATTTGATTTTTTTTTTAATATTTTTTAAAATTATTATTTTATTTATTTTATGTTTTATAACAGAAAGTAATGTTGCCTTTTTTCGTTTATATAATATAAAATATCATGAAGGGGGTAAAACCTTCTTGTCGGTTAGAGTCCGATTTGTCCACTGCAATATCGCAGTCCCGCTATAAGTCGCTGATCGCCGCCGTTACTAGTAGAAAAAAAAATCCCCTAGTTTGTAGACACATTAACGTTTGCGCAAACCAATCAATATACGCTTATTGACATTTTTTGGACAAAAATATGTAGCAGAATACATATTGGTCTAAATTGATGAATACATTTGATTTTTTACATTTACATTTTTTACATTTGATCACTTCTGAAGTTTTTAATTTTTTTGCTATAAATAAAAAAAGTACGATCATTTTGAAAAAAAAAACAATTTTTTACTTTCTGCTAAATAACATACCCAATAAAAAAGGGTATGTTTTTTAGCAGAAAGTAAAAAATTGTGTTTTTTTTTTCAAAATTGTCATCATTTTTTGTATATGGCACAAAAAATAAAAACCACAGAAGTGATCAAATACCACCAAAAGAAAGCTATATTTGTGGGAAAAAAAGGACATCAATTTTATTTGTGTACAGTGTCGCACGACCGCACAGTTGTCAGTTAAATTAACACAGTGCCGAATCACAAAAAATGGTCTTTCGGGGCGTTAAGCTTCATGCGCATGAAAAGATGCACATTTGCTAGCTGCGCAAATGTATAGATGTAAATGGGGCCCCAGAGAATGAATAGAATTTGAAAAGGCTCCATCAGCATAGTTACATAGTAGGCGAGGTTGAAAAAAGTCCATCAAGTCCAACCTATGTGTGTGATTATATGTCAGTATTACATTATATATCCCTGTATGTTGTGGTGGTTCAGGTGCTTATCTAATAGTTTTTTGAAACTATCAATGCCCCCCCACTGAAACCACAGCTGTGGAAGGGAATTCCACATCCTTGCCGCTCTTACAGTAAAGAACCCTCTACGCAGTTTAAGGATAACTACTTGCCGACCATCCGCCGCAGTTGTACTGCGACAGAATAGCACAGCTGGGCGAAACGACATCATGTAACGTCGCTTTGCCCTGTGGCCACTGGGGGGCACGCGTGCATGCCCCCCCCCCGCTCGCCCCCCAAGCTGATGCGAGTGCCCGGCAGTCATGATCACCGTCGGGTTCCTGCGATCACTCGGGGCACACGGAGAACCGGGATCTGTGTGTGTAAACACACAGTTTCCGGTTCTCTGAGGGTAGAAGAGACAGATCGTCTGTTCATACAGAGTATGAACAGCGATCTGTCATCTCCCCTGCACAGTTCCCTCCCCCCTTCAGTTAGAACACACACTAGGGAACACATTAACCCCTTGATTGCCTCCTAGTGTTAACCCCTTCACTGCTAGTGACATTTTTACAGTAATCATGCAAAAAATGCATTTTTCATAGCACTGATCGCTGTATTAATGCCAATGGTCCCAAAAAATGTGTTGGAAATGTCCATAATGTCACAGTCCCAATAAATATCGCAGATCGTCACCATTACTAGTAAAAAAAAAAAAAAATAAATAAAAATGCCATAAATCTATCCCCTATTTTGTAGACGCTATAACTTTTGCGCAAACCAATCAATATATGCTTATTGCAATTTTTTTTAACCAAAAATATGTAGAAGAATACATAGCCCAAACTGAGGAAAAAAATAGTTTTTTTTATATATTTTTGGGGGGTATTTATTATAGCAAAAAGTAAAAAATAATGCATTTTTTTTCAAAGTTGTTGCTCTTTTTTTGTTTATAGCGCAAAAAATAAAAACCGCAGAGGTGATCAAATACCACCAAAAGAAAGCTCTATTTGTGGGGAAAAAAAGGACGTCAACTTTATTTGTGTGCAACGTCACACGACCGCGCAATTGTCAGTTAAAGCGATGCAATGCCGAATCGCAAAAAGTGCTCTGGCCAGGAAGGGGGTAAAATCTTCCGGGGCTGAAGCGGTTAAACCTCTTTTCTTCTCATTTTAATGAGTGGCCACATGTCTTATTAAACTCCGTTCCGCGGAAAAGTTTTATCCCTATTGTGGGGTCACCAATACGGTATTTGTAAATTGAAATCATATCCCCTCTCAAGCGTCTCTTCTCCAGAGAGAACAAGTTCAGTGCTCACAACCTTTCCTCATAACTAAGATCCTCCAGACCCTTTATTAGCTTTGTTGCCCTTCTCTGTATTCGCTCCATTTCCAGTACATCCTTCCTGAGGACTGGTGTCCAGAACTGGACAGCATACTCTAGGTGCGGCCGGACCAGAGTCTTATAGAGCGGGAGAATTATCATTTTATCTCTGGAATTAATCCTCTTTTTAATGCATGCCAATATTCTGTTGGCTTTGTTAGCAGCAGCTTGGCATTGCATGTCATTGCAATCATCTACTAGGACCCCCAGGTCCTTTTCCATTCTTGATTCCCCCAGAGGTTCTCCCCCAGTGTATAGATTGCATTCATATTTTTGCCACCCAAATGCATTATTTTACATTTTTCTACATTGAACCTCATTTGCCATGTAGTTGCCCAATTTGTTCAGATCTTTTTGCAAGGTTTCCACATCCTGTGGAGAAGTTATTGCCCGGCTTAGCTTAGTATCGTCTGCACATACAGAGATAGAACTGTTTACCCCATCCTCCAGGTCGTTTATGAACAAATTAAATAGGATTGGTCCCAGCACAGAACCCTGGGGGACCCCACTACCCACCCCTGACCATTCTGAGTACTTCCCATTTATCACCACCCTCTGAACTCACCCTTGTAGGGAAACTTTACTCTACATTGAAACAGTAGAAATATGCTATAATGCCTTCTAATAAACATAGTTGGTGTCTGTTACTCAGAATCACTTCAAACTCCTTGGTATATAAATGTTACACTATCAGCTTTACAAGGAGAAAATTAATACATAGTATACACCCAATAAATCATTTGCTTCTATCTAAAATAAAGCACCCTCCTTAACACCTCTTGAGATTTTCAATATCTATTCTTGTACCAGATAGTTCAGTCTCCGTAGAGACTGTCAAAAATTGCCGGTGCCGGCTATATTGCAAGCCGTCACGGCGGGGTATTGGGAAAAGTTTTCAATTAGCAATAATCGCGCCTCGGATAAACCTCATTGGCTACGATACTGCCACTGCGCAAAGCTACCGATAGAAAGGAACAGCGAGCACCCTCTCACAGAAACATCGCACTGAGCTCAGGGCGAGTCACACCGGAACGCTTTATTTTCTATCTATTCTATATGTTGCTCGTCCTATAAACATTCCATATTACATATAACACGTGTACACATTTCTTACACCAATCATCTATAACTATCAATATGTAAGACAGGCTGTTTGAGTTACTGCTGCATTGTGGGTATTGTATTCAAATGACTTGTCACACAGCTCCGCCTCCTATTGGTTCAAGGATCGACCTTCCCGCGGCTCTTTCCTTTTTATTGGTTCCAGGAACGGGCTCCAGACAATTCTTCTCTCAGGATATAGAGAGAAGAGACGTGTCCTGAATGTGACTGAACAGCACCGAGCTACACAATACCATCATATATTATATATCACGGTATGGACGGAGCAAACCCTGCTCACTATCGCCATCTATTGGCAGTCAGAGGCATTATATGTGACAGGCTTCCTAAAGAATGCGCTTTGTTTAGCTCGGCCATGTAGATAGTATTCCCAGCACCCATCAATCACCACAAAGGTCATATACAAGAGGAGAAAAATAGAGATTTACATTTGCAGATTGACCAGAAAATTAGTTCCAGTGTTCTGTTTATATGCGCCCGCCATCAAAAAGTGCATGTGCAGAACGGAAGGGCACTCCATCCGAGTTGCCGATCAGTTGGAGTGACGCCAAAATAGCGCATGCGCACATGTAATTGAAAGCTACGCAAAGAGCGAAGGAACACCGTATTTGTGATATTGTGCCTTGCTGTTGCGCCACGGGTTTACAGCGAAGCACAATCTGACATCTACGGTATCCCTCCGCTCTTTGCATAGCTTTCAATTGTGGTATCGCCCATCGAAAAAACCTCCTACGATGTGCGCAAGCGCTATGGTGACGTCACTCCAGCTGATCGGCAACTCATCTGGAGTGCCCTTCTGTTCTGCGCATGCACTTTTCGGCAGAGGGCACAAATCGATAGAACACTGGTTCACACCAGCGTGCTCTGCAAAATCGCAAGTGGTTCGCACTGCAGTGCAAACCCCATGCGATGTCCATGCGATGCGATTTCAGCCATACAGATAGTATATGGCTGATATTGCAACGCATTCGGACCAAACTCGCACAGGACCCTTTTTTTGGTCTGCACCAGAATCGTATCGCATGGGTGTTCAAACCCATGCGATCCGATTCATGTTCAAACTGTCAGTTCGCAGTGCGATATGCAAGCTGAAATGGGGGTGTCATTAACATTGTATTGACACCAGTGGGCGCTGGTGCACCAAATTTTTGGGGGGTGGGGCGCAAAAAAAAAAACAACAAACGCAGCCACTGTGGCCATCAAACCCAGCCTGTATGCCCACCAAACGCAGCCACTGTGCCCATCCAACGCAGCCACTATGCCCATCCAACGCAGCCCCTTGCCCATCCAACGCAGCCACTGTGCCCATCCAACGCAGCCACTATGCCCATCCAACGCAGCCCCTTGCCCATCCAACGCAGCCCCTTGCCCATCCAACGCAGCCCCTTGCCCATCCAACACAGCCACTGTGCCCATCAATTGCAACTGTGCCATCAAATGCAGCCACTGTGCCAAAAGCAGCCACTGTTGTCATCAAACGCAGCCACTGTGCCCATCAAACGCAGCCACTATGCCCATCAAACGCAGCCACTATGCCCATCAAACGCAGCCACTATGCCCATCAAACGCAGCCACTGTGCCCATCAAATGTTGCCACTGTGCCCCATCAAATGGTGCCACTGTGCCCCAAATGCTGCCACTGTGCCCCATCAAATGCTGCCACTGTGCCCCATCAAATGCTGCCACTGTGCCCATCAAATGCTGCCACTGTGACCCCCCCTCGCCGTTTGCCTGGCACTTACCCTGTCTTGGTGGCGGGTCAGTCAGGCATGCGGGTGATGGCTGTGAGTGGTCAGACCTTGCAGAGGGTCAGACAGCAGCTCCTGTGTCCTCCATGCGTCTCCTCCCCCCGCAGACCAGCGCAACTGATTGGCGGAAAGGCGGTTCAGTTTTAGGAAAGCAAATATTCATTTGCTTTCCTAACACACCTGGGTGGACTCTGAGCGCAATGCTTTGCACTCCGAGTTCACCTTTTTTGAAGCCTATTAGAGCCTACAGCTCTAATCAGGTGCTTCAAAAACACCCCCCACGATGCTGTAATTCAGGCGCCCAGTGTCCAAAAAGGGTACGGACGCCTAAATAGGGGGTGGCAGTGGCAGCCATGGACAGATCCATGCAATGCATGAACCTACCCATTAGTCATAGAGAAAGGCTGGATAGAGGGGGCGGCGCCCATGCGCCCTTAATGGACGCACCACCATTGATTGACACTCCTGGCAGTTCGCATATGGCAGTGTGAACTGCTGTGCGAGTGGAGTGCGATGCGGGAACCCGCAGTGGATTTGCAGGATACCCACATCGCACAAGTGTGAACCGAGCCTCAGGGCTCATTCACATGGGCAGCCAGGGGGCAGAAAAGGCAGACAGTTGAGTTGTGGTTTACCCACCTAAACACAGAAATGCAGCTTCAGGCTGTACCCATGCCAAGATCAACAACGTTTTTCTTCATGGCCACTGCAAAAATGAAATGGCATGCTGCATTCGGCACTGTTGCCAAATGTGACCCATTCAAGTGAAAGGGGCAGTGGCGCAACCGACCTCTGAAAAGCAATCCACCGTGGAACACTGCTCATGAACCAGCCCTTTACAAAAGTCTACTAGGAATCGTAGAAACCTTATTACTCATCTCTATGTATCATCCAGTTTGATCACATCTACACTTGAATAACACTACCATGTGGTGTTTTTCCGCGTTATTTAAGTTTTTATAGTGCATTTTTTGGAACAGCACTATTCATTTGAATGGGCCTCCCTCCACTACAAAAACATACTAAAGAAGCTCATGTACCAAATGTTGGGCATGAGCTGAGCACATTTTGCATTGGCCATTTTTAGTGCAAAAGAAAAAAAAACAGGCAGCACCACGTGCAACTGCTAACCATGTTTGGGGTGCCCAAAAGAAATAATGGCACTGCAAGTGCATCACGCGTTGTAGCGAATTTGCAGAAACACTTGTTTCCTCGACGCCCAGGTGTGAACAGGGCCTATAAGTTCAGCCAGGTTTCGGTCTTGTTTTGTTAATACCGTTTGCCAGACATTACAATAAAAAAAATGTCATAATCCAAGAACATATTGCTTGGAGACGTAGGAGAGTGCTTTACTGGCGAGTAAGACATGATATAAAGGAAGTAAATGTTTATTTCTGTGGAAAATAAAATTAAGTGATGACAATCGATGAGCTTTGGCCAGATGCCCCAGGATAAAATTGATCTTCATCATTCGCATAGCTCTATGTCAAAACATTGGACCAGTACTACTGTTGTTATGGCTCTTTTCAGCTATTTTTGGAGCGCACCTTAAAGATGGACTCGGGGATGAGCAAATATCGTCTAAATACAAGAGGCATGTGTATGCTTACTTGAATCTTGGTGTGCAGTGTATATTTCCTCTGGATCTGTGCAGTAATCCAGAATGAAACTTTTCCTTTGTGTAGGAGCTTCCTGTAAAACAGACCAGTCCCTGTTGTTCTCCCTTCTTGTGCTGGGTGACTGGTCTTGTCTCCGCCCCCTCCTGTAGTTTTCTGCAGGCAGCTTGTAGTGGGAGGGGCTGCTGGGTCCTTCCCACAGCTCTGCACTCTGGATAGGTTATGTGCAGCACAATGATGATGTCTCTGCTATTTTGCAAAGTAATATCTGGGTTCGGAAAAGCATTTGGTGCACACAAAGTGGAAATATATCCTTTGCGGTTTTATTTAATTATAGTGTAATAAAATATCTGTGCCCAGAACCCACAAATAACCTTAAAACAAGGTCAGAGAAGCTCCTAATAGACAGATAATGATATATTATACACACTGTCAGATTTTCCTAACCACAGTGCGCTTTTGTAGAGAGACGACTAATGAGATTAGTAGTTTCCATACATGGAAAGGATCTGCTGATGAACTCACTGGCCAGTATTACTCACAATCAACAACACTCCGTACTGAATTCAAGTAGGATGACATAATTACTGCAGATCACAAGTCAAGCAGCTGGTAACATGCAGTTTATACTTATAACCCACATCTAATTAATGGAACTACGAGCACTGTATTCTCTTGCAGCCTTGCTCAGTCCTAGCAAATGGAATTATAATTAAAAAAAAAAAAAAACATATACAGGCGCTTTGCCTTTTGGGTTATGATGTGTGCACAAAGGGGATGTACTGTATCTTATATCTCTCTATTTTTCAGACATTTTCCAGGCAGTACATACCTAGTATGTTTTTGATCAAAAAGAGGAGATAAAGACAGGGAGGGGCATTTACTAAGAATGGAGCAGTTATGCATGGCAACCAAATCAGCTTCTAGCTTTCGTTTTAAAAACCTAACCAAACAAGCTAGGCTAGAAGCTGAGTGGTTACCATGCACAGTTGCCCCAGAATCTGTTTGCTCCGGTTTTAGTAAATCCCTCCCGGATATGTGTCTGTGAGCATTAGACATTGAGCTTGCCCTAAACTGTACTTTTGAAGTTACCCTCAAAAGTACTTCCATAAAAATGAAGCCTCTCCTTTCCTAGCCACCTCTTCCACGTCAAACCTCCCCTATCCCAGCCACCTCTCCCACATCAAGCCTCTCCTACCTATCCCAACCAACATTCCCACATCAAGCCTCTCCTATTCCAGCCACCTCTACCATGGCCAGCCTCTCCTTTCCCAGCCACCTCTCCCACAACAAAGCCTCTACTATCTCAACCACCTCTTCCACATCAAGCCTATACCATCTTAGCCACCTCTCCCACATCAAACCTCTACCATCTCAGCCAACTCTCCCACATCAAGCCTCTACCATCTTAGCCACCTCTCCCACATCAAGTCTCTACCATCTCAGCCACCTCTTCCACGTCAAGCCTCTACTATACCAGCCACCTCACACCTCTACTATCTCAGCCACCTCTCCCACGGCAAGCCTCTACTATACCAGCCACCTCTCCCACATCAAGCCTCTACCATCTTAGCCCCCTCTCCCACATCAAGCCTCTACCATCTTAGCCCCCTCTTCCACATCAAGCCTCTACCATCTCAGCCACCTCTCCCACGTCAAGCCTCTCCTATCCCAGCCACCTCTCCCACGTCAAGCCTCTCCTATCCCAGCCACCTCTCCCACGTCAAGCCTCTCCTATCCCAGCCACCTCTCCCACGTCAAGCCTTTACCATCTCAGCCACCTCTCCCACGTCAAGCCTCTACCATCTCAGCCACCTCTTCCACGTCAATCCTACTATACCAGCCACCTCACACCTCTACTATCTCAGCCACCTCTCCCACAGCAAGCTTTTACTATACCGGCCACCTCTCCCACATCACACCTCTACTATCTCAGCCACCTCTCCCATGTCAAATCTTTCCTATCCCAGCCACCTCTCCCACGTCAAGCCTCTCCTATCCCAGCCACCTCTCCCATGTCAAGGCTCTCCTATCCTGACCACCCCTCCTCCATTAAGCCACCTTTCTTTTACCCTTCTCCTCCCCCTGGTCAAACACCTCCTTTGTCAACAATGTGACTGGGACTATTTACCTTAAGACCCATTCATAATGTATGAATGGGTTTGAGGGTAAACAAAGCCATCTATATACTTTATTTATTGGCGTATAACACGCACTTTTTCACCCTGAAAATCGGGTGCAAATAGTGTGTGCGTGTTATACGCTGATACTGAAATTTGGGCTGCCTAGGAGGGAACCAGGAGGGGGCGGGATGAGCGGCATCAGTTTACATACAGCGAGAATCTCCTGTTTACTCAGCGGCCTCTGTAATAGGAAGTCCCGTCTCCTGGGCCGGTGTTCTGTCTATCATACAAGCCGGTCCAGGAGGCAGCCAATTAAACATGAGATTCTCGCTGTGTGTAATCTGACGCTCGTCCCACCCCCCTGATTGTCCCCTCTGATGCAGCAGTAATCTGAGTTGAGGATGCAGATGGGCATTGATGGCAATGGTGAGGCTGCATATGGGCACTGATCATGCTGCATTGATGGCAACGGTGAGGCTGCAGATGGGCATTGATCAAGCTGCACTGATGGGCAATTGTGAGGCTGCAGATGGACATTGATTAGACTGCAGATTGGCAATGGTGAGGCTGCAGATGGGCAATGGTGAGGCTGTATTGATGGGCACTGCCCCTTTTTTTTGCTTCAAAGTTCGTTATTTAAAATTTAAGTTTTTTTCCTGAAACTTCCCTCCTAAAATGAAGGTGCGTGTTATATGCCTGTGCGTGTTATATGCCGTTAAATGCGGTAATTGTTAGCAAGTAGGAACAGTGGTGATACACCACTCACCACTATATATTTCACAGCAGATCAATGTGAATGGATATGTTTACACATTCATAAATGTTTAAAAGAAACAGGAATAGTATATATAGGCATAGATTATAAAACAAATAATAAATGAAATGCTTTTATTCCTTTTCTCTTATTTTGGCGTATTTTATTTCTGTAGCATTTTACACAATGATAAAATCAAACAAATGTAAAATGATACCAACACAAGCATGCACCCAGTGTTGAAAATGCAAAAGTAGCTATTTTTTGCCCCTTTTTTCCTAGTTTATTAAACTACCTCTAATAATAACAAAATACTTAAATTATTATGCAAAAACAACACAAGGGAAAGGACACTATTTTTACAACAATATGGGAAATACAGCTGCAGCAACTGACGTTTTTTAAATGCCGCCTTTCACTTTAAAACATCAATAGTAAACTGGGCACATAACTGTCGGCGGTGTCTGCAGGAGCCTGACATTGCACCAGCAATCCACTGGCTGAGGTGCAATGCTCTGCAGGCTCCTGTGAAAATAAATAAATGCTATTTTTTTTCCTGTAGAAACATGTGCATGTATTTTATTTTTTTTTAACAAAGGGGTACTTAGCATTTAAAACAGAACTTATCTCCCCTCTCGCAATGTACGCCATAAGCTCCATTGTCACAACTTACCTCTTCACCCAATCTTCTTCCCTGATTTGGAGTCCTCAGCCAATGGCTCCTGTTGCTGTATCTGAGCCAATGAGGAGAGAGAGCTGCGAGAGCCTCGACTTTTATGCATCATCGCTGGATCGAGATCAGACTCAGGTATGTAATTAGAGGGGAAGCTACATGCAGAAGTTTTTTTTTTTTTAGCATACTGCATAGAATGCAGTAAGGTAAAAAAAAACAAAAAACTTCTGCCTTTACGACCACTTTTACTTGCCTCTCTCCAAAGCTCTAAGTGTCATTTCTTCCTGCTGTCTAGTTCCTCTGTTATCAGCATGAGTCACTTCTGACAAGTTTTCCTGACACCAAGAGCTAAAAAGGTGACAGGGGAGGGATTTCCAGCACACAGTCTGTAATTAACATCCTCAGCTCTGTTCCTGTGTTCTGTGTGAAGAGGTGAGGTGGGGTGGAGGGTGGGTGTCTCACAGCACTTATACAGTCTGCGCCCTGCTTTGTGAGTCTGTGAAAAATCTTTTTTCATCTCTAAGTTTTACAAGGACGTACAGGACAAATATCTGCAAATAAACAGGTACAACTTATGTAGGAGGATTTGTGTCATCTCTGTGTATCACCTGAGGCCAGTTACTTCACAGGGTATAAGTAAGGGTTTACAGCCACTTTAACTCCAGCTTTAAAAAAAAAAAAAAAAGCTGGGTTGAAACTGTTGCAGTACAGCAATGGTGCACTGAAGTACAATTCATTCTTAATGGCACCCCAACGCACCTGTGTTGCAGTACACCACATGTGTACGATATGATTTAGGCTACACAATAGGTTGCAAAAAATATATGGGTGCAGGATTAATTCCTTTTTCCCCCCATGGATTTGGCTCAGCCATCTCTATCCCTCCCTCTTTTCTCCTAGATTATCATCTGTGGCCACACTGCCCTCCTGTGGCAGTTTTGCAGAATACTGGTGTGATAGGATCCAGGTGGGGTCCTTAATTGGAGTGCATCTGGAGGTGCGTTTTATCACTTCCAGCATCTGCCCACATCACACCCTGTGTGCGTCTTGACATTGTGATGTCACTTCTGGCTATGTTGTGACACTTTCATGTCACTTATGGTTGTATTGTGATATCACTGCATCACGTACGGTGATAACGTTTAGGGTTAGAAGGGTATTTAAGGAGAGACTGTTTAATCTATCTCACTCTTTACCTATGCCATTCAGGGCTGGGGATTTGTTTTCTCCCCCATGACATGTTTGATTGTAGGCATCTCCTAGGGCACAGTCTTTTGAGGGTCCGCTTTCCCATGTGGCTATGTATGTTTGATGGTATTGTTGTATCTCTTTTCCCTGTCTATCTGCAGCCTGCTGCAACCCATGCTGATACCTGGATACAGGGCACCAAGGCCTAGATTTGTACATGGTTTTATGATGAATAAGGGGTTCAATACATATGTGATATTGGTTTAAATCAAGATATGTTTTCTTATTAGTGATGGAGTTTTGGTCTAAATTCTATGTAATCTTGTGCAATATATTTTAAAGACATACAACGGGATAACTATATCTCAGTTTTTTCTGCAGGGTATGTTTTAGGGTGCACATACATTATTGATAAAGTGGATGCTGTTCTAGGAAATTCATTTGATGGACAGACATATGCACAAAAAAATTAACATTATTCAGATGTAATTTGATTACATGCTGTCGCATGAAGCGCGTTTGGGCGGAGCTACATGCTGACGTCACAATGCCATATTGGATCTTGGAACTGGCGGTCATCTTTCGCTTCCCTTCATACAGCATTGAATTGGCTATATGACTGTCTCCAGTGATGAGTGGTGGTACTACCAGGCACCTTCAGTATAGTGATGGAGCTGGATGACCAGGTGTGAAAGACTGGAGATTCCTTATACAAACACATGGTTTGCTGCTCTTCCTTGGCAGCTGTGGAGCTGGTGAGTGTGGCAGTGGTGGTATTCACAGGTGATGGTGTGGATTGTTTAAAGATGAAAGGGGTTGTAAATCTTCGTGTTTTTTTTAACCATAATGCTTCCTATGCATGAAGGTGAAAAAACATCTGGCAGTGACCGGCCCCCCAGCCCCCACGTTTTACTTACCTGAGCCCTGGAACTTGACCCAGCGGGGACGCGCTGTGTGTGTCTTTGCAGGGGGTCCTCGGCTCTTGAGTGGATAGATTGATAGCAGCACAGCCATTGGCTCCCGCTGCTGTCAATCAAATCCAATGACGCAGGGCTGAGTCATACATTCGGCGGCTATGGACGCCAAATGCTGCACTCGGGAGCGCGCCCGCAAGATAACCCCCTCAGGAGAGCGCTTCTCCTAGGGGGTTACCTGATGTGGGGAGGAGCCGCGAGAGCTGCCGGGGGACCCCAGAAGAGGATGATCGGGGCCACTCTGTGCAAAACGAGCTGCACAGTGGAGGTAAGTAGGATATGTTTGTTATTTTAAAAAAAACGAACCCTTACAATCACTGGTGGAGGCTTCTATACACCAGAGGACATGTTTTGATACCAGTGGACTTTATTCACTTTATTTTATTTTAGTGGTTTTGGTACGATTTACGTTATTTACTTATTAGACTTTTGTGTTAATTGATTTGATATTTGTTTATTACACGTTTGTGGTTTTGTATACTGACCTACTGCAAGCAGCCTTAGCTACTTTAGTTCTGATTTTCCACTAAGTTTAAAAAAAGAAGTACAGTATGGCCAAAGCTTTTTTGGTCATACTTCTCTTCTGGGTCACAGGTGTGCACATACTTTTGCACGCCTGTGACCAAGGATCAACTATATAGTTTGGAGCCACACGACTGATAGCTGGCTCTTGTTCTCAGCGCATAGCTTAGAGCCAAAGCCAGCTGCGCCCACCCTCTCTCCAGCCCAGTGTGCACTGGAGGGACAGCTGACAGCTGACTGAGAAATGAGCAACCAGTGGTCATGTGATCACTCTGTTCTCAGGCTTAGAACCGGCGGGTGACAGCTGCAGCATGGTGGTGAATTTGTATGTTTTTTATTTCACACCCCAAACGTCTCTTTTAATGATGTCTGTATAATCAACAGTCCTCATTGTAAAGTGATAAGAAATACATACATTACAACTGGACCCTTTCTTTATTTTATGATGATACTGGTTTTTAGAAGTTAGTGTATTAATAAAGTTATATACTGCATATTATGCTTCTTAAGTGTGCTGTTGTGGGGTAGTTATCATGCCGAAATAGCCATTGCTGGATTGCATAATATTATTAAAAGTTTCATTTGAAAGATGTGTTTACTGGAAATGAGGCTGCAGGGACACACTAGCGATGTAGCAGCTGGCATGTAGAACCCCAGTGGGCACAGGAATCTGACACTGAGGGAAGTGTCAGATGTTGAGGATAGCAGCAGCTCTACAAGAGAGTAGACTCCATACACAAGCAGCAGGACTGGTAGAAACATGGAGAGCAAGGTAAGAGTGTCTCTCTCCGACTCCCTTAAACTCGCATTACCAATAGCTCCTTTCTCCTCCACGGCTGCAATAAAATCAGCGGTGTCTGTGACCTGGGGGATGTCATTCCCCTGCTAATGTGACACTAATGGCTGTTAAACCTTGGCTCTGTCACAGGTGGGCAGGTAATATGTTCCTCCATACTGCCACGTATTCTCACTGGTTGCAGAGAAGCTGTGAAAAAGCACAGATGAGCATACGGAGGTCCAGGAATTCCCTCTGCATTCACTGTCACTTTCTCCCACTTAGCAAAGTTGGCAGTGCCTCTAAAGGGGTAAGTTCTCCTTTACCAAAAAACTGCCCATTCAGGGGCACCTTTACATAAAAATAAACTGTACAGCTTTGACTAAAGTTGGATAACCTTGCTCTAGTTGTAGGCCAGTGATGGCAAACCTTGGCACCCCAGATGTTTTGGAACTACATTTCCCATGATGCTTATGCACTGTGTAGTTGAACATCATGGGAATGTAGTTCCAAAACATCTGGGGTGCCAAATTTCGCCATCACTGTTGTAGGCCATCAATGTACCTAAAACCTGGCTGAAAAACTTCCAGAGATGGCAGATAGTATATCTGCAGTTCGCTATCTTCTGCATGGCAGAATAGCTGATCAGAGCTACTGTGATGGGGAGAGAAAACATATGCAAGCGATTAACAGCTGGGAGTACAGAAGAAAAAAATCCAGATGGCTCAGTTCCTCTTTAAGCCTTCTTTATTGCAAACAATAATCCACAAAAAGAGCAAAAACTCACAAAAAAGGGGGAGAGAAACAGCTGGGAGTGTCTAGCAAGAAAGCAGGATAGGGTGATGTCATCTCTGGGGGTTTTTCAGTCAGGCTCCGGGAGATATGTAAATACCCTACACCTATAGTAAGGGCATTATTCAACTTTAGCCAGGGCTGCACAGTTTGTATTTATCTACAGGCACCCATTATCTATATAGCCATCTCTTCATGACCATGCTATAGCCGAATGATGGCTACAGTGCGGTCGCACCTTAACGCCAGGCCATCATATGACGTCCTTCTGTTCTTGCGGTTCTCGTGCACCCCCTGCGGTGAGCATCGGCAGTGACCTGTGATCACTGCGTCCTAAAGGACACAGCTGATCACAGAACGGGTTAAACAGCCAATCACGGTGGCTCTTTACTACTTGATCAGCTGTGTCCAATCACAGTGTAAACGGGGTTTGCAGAAATCCTCTCCTCGTGCCGACAGCACGTGAGGAGAGCTGATAAACGGCAAATCCATACAAGGGACATCTACACTGATAATCAGGGCACAGTGCCTACCAGTGATGCCTGTCAGTGCAGCCCCATCAGCGTATGTTGATGAGGGAGGAAAATTACTTATTTACAAAACTTTTCGGAACTATTTTATGTTTGTTTAGCAAAAAATAAAAAAACTCAGTGGCAATTAAATATCCCCAAAAAGAAAGCTCTCTGTCTAAAGTCAGTGTGTCAGTTGGGAAAATTCTAGGTGAAAGCTGTGTAAAAATAATTGACACATAAACCCCTTTGTGTCTGTGATTGCTGGTGAGCAGCAAAGTTCTTATCACATTTGATCCCCCAGAAACTGCAATCTTAAACCTCCACTCCCTAGAGTTGTCACCTTTACTTGGATACCAATACCAACCTTATAACTCTCCTGTCCATAGGACTGAATTTTACCAGCAACCCTACAGAGCTCCCCTTTCCCTCGGGTTGCAGCTTTTTACAAGTAAAACCCCTTTACAGCCCCATGTAACTTCCTCCACGTGCTGCCTCTCCTTGTTAAAAACCACACCAGCGGAACTTCCGGTGCACGCAGAGAGGATTATGGGAAATGTAGTGTTTGACTTCTAAAAAGCCGTGACGTCAGTAGGTGAGTGCGTACCGTGTAGGACATTCAGTCAAGTATAATCAGTGTGCCTCGTTTTCTCTCCCGGCCCCCAGAATTATATTATCACTATATTATGGAGGCTGCTCGGGTTAGGAGGAGGTGATTAGAATAGGACTTAGTCACCCTTCCTTTTGTTGTGCTCTGTGATGTCATCGGTGACGTCAGGATTAACATATAGCTAGATATGTAATTTTATACAGTGTTACTGCTGTGTGTCCTTCCCAGAGCCTCCGAGTGCAGTTTGATGGTGTACCCCCTATTAGACCCTGTAGAATGGTGTCTCAGCTGTCATGTCCTCACCTTCCTGTTTGGGTTTCTACAACAAAGTGCTATGGGACTTCCGGTGGCACCAAGATCTAAAGGATCATAGGCCACCTTTGGGACCCAGTTTGATGATGCACATTTATTAAAGGAGAAGTACAGCCAAAGCTCCTTTGGCTGTACTTCTATGTATCACGGGAGTGCAGTCCGTTTTGCACCCCTGTGACCAGCTTTCAGCAGACAGCGGGCTGAAGTCTGCTGACGTCACAGAGCCAGTCCAGGCTCGGGAGGAACGTGACCATCTGGTCAGGACCTGCCCACGTGCCTGGACCGCCACCTGGCTCTCCCGCTATCTCCACAGCTCAGCCCTCCAGTGAGTGAGGGGGTGGGGACAGAGCAGAGAGCCGTGACTGAGACCCCTTTCACACTGGGGACGCCCGGGCATTAGCGCTAAAGCTCATTTTAGCGGCGCTTTAACGCTGTTAAAGTGGCGCTTTTCGGCCGCTAGCGGGGCGCTTTTAACCCCTACTAGAAGCCGAAGAAGGGGTTAGAAACGCCCATGTTGCGGCGCTTCCGAACTGCTTTTTAGGCACTTCGGAAGCGTTGCCCATTCATTGCAATGGGCTGGGGCGTTTCGGGAGCTCCCAAACTTTTTCTGACGTCCCGCAAGCGCACTGCCCCAATGTGAAAGCAGCTCCCCACATGGGAGGCAGCTTTACAGGTGCTATTTCTAGCGCTAAAACGCCTGAAAACTGCCTCCGTGTGAAAGGGGACTGACAATCACCGGCTCTCTGCTCAGGGAGCTCTGAGAGCTTAGGAAACTACTGATGACGCATTATTCATGCGAAACACGTTGAGGCATAGTGGTGTGACGTACACGTCACTTCTGGCCTCTGGTACCATTGAATTTGTGATTGGAAAGCATACCAGTTCCCATGCACGGAACGGCCTGCAAGGTACAGATACGGACCGCTGGATAGACTCCGTGCCGGTCGGAGGCACTTTTACACCTTCCTGTCCCCCAAAAAATATCTAAAAAAACAATTTTTTTCCTCAGTTTAGGCCGATACATATTCTTCTACATATTTTTGGTAAAAAAAATTGCAATAAGCGTATATTGATTGGTTTGCACAAAAGTTATTGCCGGAGACTCTGACTGACGGAGGACCTGTGCGGGGAAATTTAATACCAAGTGGAAGGCATTTCCACACGAGCGCTTTTAGGCTCCATGCACGCTGACTTAAAAATTGCTGCTCCTACCGAAGCTTTGTTTTTTGCTTGTAGAAGCAGTTCTATGTTATCCTATATGACCATGCACATTAGGACGATTACACAATAATTATATCGGTGAGGATGTCCCAGTCCCTGTAAGGTGCCACATCCAAACTAACTAGACAAAAAGAGGGTATCCCCTAAGTGGACTTTTAAGGCACAGAAAAAGCGTACTTTATTGAACATGATACACACGATAAAAACAAAGTATACTGGAATGGTTACAATTACTGTGTACAAAGTACAAAATCACTACGATTGACTGTAAAATTCTCGTAATTCATCCAACGCGTTTCAGAATATCTATGTCTCCTTCTTCAAGGGTATTTACAAGAAGGTCAATCATATACAGTATCTACAATGTAGTGATAACAAAAACTCAAACACAAGGTATATAAAAAATATATAGTAAACAGCATTATTTATAGCATATACTATACAATCAGATAGATATTGTGTAGACTCACATATTTTGTGGAGATATCATAGGCGAAAAATTCCAATAAAGCTATTAAAAACAAAGAATATAAGCGGGACTGTGTCTCCAAGAATCTGCCTGCTTCAGCTTCATCTACCTGGTCTTCACAGCTTGTATTGATATAATATCAAATGAGACTTGAGTACAGCCGGGCTAGCATGGGGGGCATTGGACAGCTGACAACACTGAAACCAAAGGAGGGCATAGCCCTGTAAGTAAAGTGTAATGTAATATAAGGCATTATGAGTGGTATGAATTTAGCTAACTAGCATTCGTTTTTTACTATATGAGTTTTAGAGAGTAGAAAGTATGCAGAAAAATTATATTGAAGAGATCTATCTATCTATCTATCTATCTATCTATCTATCTATCTATCTATCTATCTATCTATCTATCTATCTATCTATCTATCTATCTATCTATCTATCTATCTATCCAATATATATAAATATATGTCCTACCTGCAGTAGCAACAAATAATTGTTGAAAGGTTGATATAGAACACTATGTAGTGGGTGTTAACTGAAAAATTAGGACGGTTAAAGGCAAATTTTAAGCTCAACGTTTATAGTCAGGAAGGAAAAAAACCCGTTTGCGTTTTTGATTGGAGCTTTCTGGCAGAAGAAACGCAAAACTCTCCTAAACTTTATACAAAAACACTCTATATGAGCATTTTTTTCTGTCAAGAGAACTGGCATTTTTTAAGCCCAGTATGCATGGAGCCTAAGGCTGGGTTCACACATATGCGAATTGGATGTGAGTTTCCCCGCGTCCAATTTGCATGACATGGCAGTGTGACCGTCTCTGAATGGAGCCAGTTCACACAGGTCCGGGGCGGCCGCAGTCTGGATTGAAAAAGGGTCCGGTGTGTGTTTGGCTCCGGTTCAGGTGCGAATTCAGGCAGAAATGTGGACCTGAATCGCACCTGAACCAGTGAACAGACACACACCGGACCCCAGGCATGAACCCACGGCCACACATACAGTCAGGTCCATAAATATTGGGACATTGACACAATTCTAATCTTTTGGCTCCATACACCACCACAATGGATTTGAAATGAAACGAACGAGATGTGCTTTAACTGCAGACTTTCAGCTTTAATTTGAGGGTATTTACATCCAAATCAGGTGAACGGTGTAGGAATTACAACAGTTTGTATATGTGCATCCCACTTTTTAAGGGACCAAAAGTAATGGGACAGATTAATAATCATCCATCAAACTTTCACTTTTTAATACTTGGTTGCAAATCCTTTGCAGTCAATTACAGCCTGAAGTCTGGAACGCATAGACATCACCAGACGTTGGGTTTCATCCCTGGTGATGCTCTGCCAGGCCTCTACTGCAACTGTCTTCAGTTCCTGCTTGTTCTTGGGGCATTTTCCCTTCAGTTTTGTCTTCAGCAAGTGAAATGCATGCTCAATCGGATTCAGGTCAGGTGATTGACTTGGCCATTGCATAAGATTCCACTTCTTTCCCTTAAAAAACTCTTTGGTTGCTTTCGCAGTATGCTTCGGGTCATTGTCCATCTGTACTGTGAAGCGCTGTCCAATGAGTTCTGAAGCATTTTTCTGAATATGAGCAGATAATGTTGTCCGAAACACTTCAGAATTCATCCTGCTGCTTTTGTCAGCAGTCGCATCATCAATAAATACAAGAGAACCAGTTCCATTGGCAGCCATACATGCCCACGCCATGACACTACCACCAACATGCTTCACTGATGAGGTGGTATGCTTTGAATCATGAGCACTTCCTTTCCTTCTCCATACTCTTCTCTTCCCATCACTCTGGTACAAGTTGATCTTGGTCTCATCTGTCCATAGGATGTTGTTCCAGAACTGTGAAGGCTTTTTTAGATGTTGTTTGGCAAACTCTAATCTGGCCCTCCTGTTTTTGAGGCTCACCAATGGTTTACATCTTGTGGTGAACCCTCTGTATTCGCTCTGGTGAAGTCTTCTCTTGATTGTTGACTTTGACACACATACACGTACCTCCTGGAGAGTGTTCTTGATTTGGCCAACTGTTGTGAAGGTTGTTTTCTTCACCAGGGAAAGAATTCTTCGGTCATCCACCACAGTTGTTTTCCGTGGTCCTCCGGGTCTTTTGGTGTTGCTGAGCTCACCGGTGCGTTCTTTCTTTTTAAGGATGTTCCAAACAGTTGATTTGGCCACACCTAATGTGTTTGCTATCTCTCTGATGGGTTTGTTTTGTTTTTTCAGCCTAATGATGGCTTGCTTCACTGATAGTGACAGATCTTTGGATCTCATATTGATAGTTGACAGCAACAGATTCCAAATGCAAATAGCACACTTGAAATGAACTCTGGACCTTTTATCTGCTCCTTGTAAATGGGCTAATGAGGGAATAACACACACCTGGCCATGGAACAACTGAGCAGCCAATTGTCCCATTACTTTTGGTCCCTTAAAAAGTGGGAGGCACATATACAAACCGTTGTAATTCCTACACCGTTCACCTGATTTGGATGTAAATACCCTCAAATTAAAACTGAAAGTCTGCAGTTAAAGCACATCTTGTTCGTTTCATTTCAAATCCATTGCGGTGGTGTATAGAGCCAAAAAGATTAGAATTGTGTCAATGTCCCAATATTTATGGACCTGACTGTATGTATTCTCTTCACAGAGAGTCACACATCTTATGGTAAGGACACATCTTCACTGGTGTATGCACATGTGATGTTTTAGGTGGAGCTAGGTCACACGAATACTCTGATCAAAAGCACCTGGATCCAGCATATGGTTAGGGAATGTTCAGATTATCTATATGAACCTTTTTCTTATTCTTCATGGTTTCTATGGTTTTCATGTTTCATATTAATTTACATTCACGTGGTTTAGTGCGGCATGTTGCTTATTGATTAATTTTTATGTATGTTATCCTACATATACTTGCTGCAGCTTGTTTAGGATGAATTATATTACCATTTGCATGTTCTCACTTGGACTGAGATACTGGAATCTGTGTATAACCAGTTAGTAGTGAAAATGTCAGGGATTGTATCAATACTAAAATAAGAGTAGAAGTGTCTTTGCTTCCTATTGTCTGAGCCTCCAGCAAGAAAAATGAGCAGCACAGTAATAGCATCACTAAGCCCAGGTTCACATTGAGGGCGGGTTTGAATTCAGCTGAACTGGCACGATTTCAAACCGGCAATGCAGTCCGAATTCGGGGGCGATTTGACAGACATCTGTGTGGGTTCCTGCACAGATGTCTATTCAAATCGCCCCCGAAGTCGCCAAAAGTAGTCGCCCACCGATTCGGATGGTGCCATTGCCGGAGGTGTGTTTACACACACACACAAATCCCCGTTCTGGCTCTCGTGCTTGCGATCGTGAGTGGCCGCCGGCCACGCGCATTGGGTCCCCCCAGCGTGCAGCCGGCGTGCGCACCTGCTATGGCTCTTAAAGGAGCGGGCCATACGTATACGACGATTTGCACAGAGCCATCCTGCCGCAGTATATGTACAGGAGCTGGTCAGCAAGTGGTAAATAGCTTTGCAGGATTTAAATGTCATTTTTGTATGTGTGCGCTGTAATCTTTTGCTCAGGGAATAATTACCTCGCCTGCTGACCTCACTGCCGATGTCTGCAGAGGTAAAGAAAAAGTGACAGCTGAAGACACTGCAGAATCTGACACTTCCAGGAGTGTCAAATTCCTGGTTCTCCTGTTGTGCTATATCCTCAATGCTTAAAGTGGAGTTCCACCCCAAAAAAAAAAAAAAATTAGTAATGTGTTTAAAAAAATAAAAAAAAAACATTTGGAGAAAATTTTTTTTCTTACTCACCTTTAAATGGCTGTTGCTAGGGGGTCCCTCGTAGTCTGCCTCCTTCGTTGCCTGGGCTCCTGATGTCACTTCCCTCGGTGCAGGAAGGGAGATTGCCTCTCCACCCCCCCTCTTGTCAATCTGGGACACGTGACCGCTCCCAGATGATTGCGGGGTCAGTGACGGCATGCGCGGGGGGGCGCCCACAGTTAAAATTCCGGCGCCACCAAGCGGGGGGGGGGGATACGAGCGGGGCTTCGATCCCCCGCATCGCTGGACCCTGGGACAGGTAGGTGTCCAATTAAAAGTCAGCAGCTGCAGTATTTGTAGCTGCTGACTTTTATTTTTTTTTTTTAAATGGGAACCCCGCTTTAATGGGACACCAGAAAACCAACACTCCCTGAAAGTGTCAGATTCTGCTATGTCATATAGAGCTTTCTGTTCAGTTCTGCAGAGACAGGCAGTGTAGGCAGCAGGAGAGGTGAGTATTCCATGTCTTCTATTCAATGGCAATTTTATTTTCAAGATTGCTTTTAAGAGGAGAATTCCAGATTAAATACAAAAGTCAGCCATATTTGCAAAATAATTTGTTTTCCTGTATGTTTTGGAGGTACTGTTTGAAAGTAAAGTAGGTCAAAAAGTGACTGGGTTCACACAATGCAAATTGGATGTGGTTCTCCCCCGGATCCAATTTGCATGTCAGAGGTTGTGACTGGCTTTCTATGGAGCCGGTTCCCGCATCTCCGGAGTGGCTCCAGTGTGAATTGCACAGAAGTCCTGTGGGTCTTTTGGTCCGTTTTCAGGTTTGAATTCAGCCTTCAAATTCGGGCTGAAATTGGACCCCTGCTGGGAGCCGCTCTGGCGTGCAGTGTGAACTCAGGAATATCGGCAGAGAATTGTGTAATGACACACTGTTTGCCTAAAATCTGACCGTTCGTACGCTCCTTCAGACAATCGTTGTCCAACTTTCGGCCAACAAATTTTGGATGGCAGGCTAGTAAATTTTCAGCAGACAACGGTCTGTTGTCAGATTTTCCTATCGTGTGTACACAAGTCCTCACATAAAAGTCTAAAGTACAAACACGCATGCTCGGAATCAATGCTCACCAAACACAACATTAGCAGAAGGTGCCCAAAGGGTGGCGCTCAAGAGCTGAAATTCCATGTAGTTCGTCCTACATTCGTGTTTGTTGGCCGACAATTGTGTGCCGTTAGTATGCAAGACAAGTTCCTGGCACACGCCCTTTTGGACAAAAGTCTGACGCTCTGTAGGCCAATAATCGGATCGTGTGTACGAGGCTTTAATGTTCCAAAATGTATGTAGCGCACAACCAGAAATGGATCTTGTGTCAAATAATATCCTTTTTATCATATTTTTGTGGATTACAAGCAGCCACTACATACAATGCAGTTGCTTCTTGCAGTAACTCCTCTGTCAGCAATTAGAAATTAAACATTAATAAGGAGAAGCTAGTTTGTAAATTCTGATTTTAGTTTGCAGGCACTAGTGCAGCTTATATAAAACAATTGGACAAGGAAATGCATATAACATGCACAGGCAGAATTGACTGGTTATCTTTATCCTGACTGTTGTCTTTTAAAAGCAATATCGTACAAGATTGCAGAATTCTTTGACACATGTTCTACTTCTCTTGCAGAAGATAAACTATGCTCAGAGCATTTTAACGATGTGGATCTCTGTCACAAAATGTGCTCTTGTCATTCGAAAGCAGAGCATTGCCTTGATCAGACGCAGCCTCTCAGATTATGTCCCAGTCTGTCCACCGGCTCATCCAAGTGAAGTGGAACGTCTCCAAGACTTTGTGCTCTGCTCTCAGAGACTGTTTGTCATGACAGGTGCTGGAATTTCCACAGAATCAGGAATCCCGGATTACCGCTCAGAGGGAGTGGGACTGTATGCCAGGACTGAACGTAGACCCATTCAGCATGCAGAGTTTGTCAGGAGTCAGGATGCTCGCAGGCGATACTGGGCCCGAAACTTTGTGGGGTGGCCACAGTTTTCATCTCATAAGCCCAATACAGCTCACATGGCTCTATACAACTGGGAGAAGGCTGGGAAACTGCATTGGTTAGTGACACAAAATGTTGATGCCTTACACGCTAAAGCTGGACAGCGCCGTCTGACTGAGTTGCATGGTTGCACCCACAGGTAATGGGGACAAAGTTTTATAGCTATTCAATAACATAATGCTTTTCTAATCTTACAGCGGAGCTCCACCCAAAAGAATAGTTCTGCTTTAAGCCCCCCCCCCCCCCCCCCCCCCTTCTCTTCACTAAATGGCACTTTTTTTTGGGAAGGGGGAAGCAGGTACCTGATTTTGACAGGTACCCAATCCCACTTCTCCTTGGATCGCCTAGGATACCGAGCTGAAGTTCTCCTTTTCCCCTCCCTCCCCGCAGTCTTTTGGGGCACATTACAGGTCCCAGAAGACTGCGGGACCATTTATAATGTGCACACGCATACGCAGTGGGCACCTGGCTGTGCAAAAGCAAGCTGTCACAGCTGGGTGCCCACAGATGAGATGCCAGCACTAGGGACAGGAGTCAGAAGGAAGGGACGGTTTGGGTGACCACATCACTGGATCCTGGGACAGGTAAGTGTCTGTTTATTTAAAGTCAGCAGCTACAGTTCTTGTAACTATGTATAACTATGTACAAAAAATCCATACCTGGAATTTATCCTTAAAGCGTAACTCCACTTTTGTTAAGAAAAAAACATTCCCCTCTAGGTGATCTATGTAGATTACAAGGATTTGAACAAACTTTGTTGCAGATTTCTACCTTTTATTATTCTGAAGAAATCCCTGTGTGTTTGTCTGTGTCCATGTGGTAAGTAAAATTAATGGGAGTGGTTTCATAATTATCAATCAGTCGTGCACCTGCAGGGCTCTAATGAGGAAAGCTGCTGGACCTGCATCTCTTTAGACGTGATTTCCTATTGGGAGTATCTCACCAAAAATTAAATTTTTGTTGCAGTGGATGTCTGAAATCTGACTTGTATCTTAGTGCAGACTTCTGGGAAAATTGTTGAGCCAATCACACAAGCAGAAAATTATGTTTCTGGGGGGCATTCTGTACAGAACACCTCCAGGTAGCCATATTGCATTTTACAGAAAATTACAGAGTTTCAGATTGAAAAGGAAAGGTCATTTTTAATAACATTCAATTACAATATGACTTGTAATTGTTTACGCTATATAAATTTTTCTTTATTTGCTATTTTTTTCCCACTAAAGTGGAGTTACCATTTATATAAAACTAACTTCTAACCAGGCCTGGACTGGCCATGGGGCACACTGGACATTTGCCCGGTGGGCCGGGGCCGCAGTCCGATGCCTGTTGATGACCGGGCCGCACAGTGGGAGGTAATCAGCGACCGCGGCCTGGAGAGGGTTAACACAGGCCGCGGTCGCCGCTCACCTCCCACTGTGCGGCCGTGCCTGTGTCTCCTCTCCGGGCTCTCCTATCCTGCCGATGATGTCATCTATCAGCAGAGCAGGGGCGGGAGGAGCCGGAGATCTGAACAGTGAACAGCGTGATTGCAGGGATCCGTGGTTGCTAGGCAGCAGGTCGGATTCAATTAAAACAGTGATCGCTGTCCGCGGCCGGCGATAGCTAGGCAACGAGGGACGCTGCCAGGGCTGGGGCCGCTGATGTCATAGAAACATATGAAGTCAGGAGACCCCACCCACCTAGGCAGATTATGTCCATTCAAAAAACCAAGGGGAGTGAAGGAGACAGCAAACATGAGAAGTGTAGGTGCATAGAGAGAAGTGAAGTCATCAGATCATGCATACAAGGAAAAGAGACACAGAAGGAAAACGGGTAAACGAGAAAAGGCAGACCAAGGAGTAATGGAGGACACAGGAAAGTGTAAATAGATAAAGATGAATGGCGACAAAAAGGAGATAAAGAAGAGGGGAAGAAGAACAGATAGAAAAAAAGGGGGGTATATAAAGAGAAAGAGAGAAAAAAGAAACAGAAAAAAAAGCTGGAGATCTGCACAGAGAGCGGGAGTCTTTTCATACCAACAAGCGGGTAATCACACGTTTGTTAATATGATCCAGATCTACAGCTCCTCCCGTCCCCTACTCTGCTGATAGGATGACATCGTTGGAGGGGTGGGAGAGCCGGTAGAGGACACACAGGCTAAATCCTACATCTGCCCTGCCAAAGGTAGGACTGTGCAGGGGAGGCAGAGAGTAAAAGGGGCCACTGTGATTACAGAGACAAAGAAGGGGGCATGACTGCAAGGGGCACTGTAATGGGGGGCTGTGATTGGTAGGGGCACTGTGATGAAAAGGGAACTGCACTGTAAAGAGGGACTGTATTAGTTTCCTTTGCTGTGCAGTCCCCTTTATATTACAGTGCAGAAGACCGACTCCGTGATTATCCCCATCACCAACCGCCCTCACGAACGGGCGGTTGCTGGAAAATTGGCTGCTCAGTCTCAATTGCCCGAGCCTATTTTTTTTTCCTAGTCTGGGCCTGCTTCTAACTACTCTTTCCAAGGTGTCCCTCATGGTTTCCATTCAGAAATAATGCAATAATGAAAAAGCCAGTGAGAGCCATGTTATGTGAAGTTCTAGATACCCACAGCTCTGTTTCTGATGAATTTTGGGATTGTGGATTCTAGTTTTAGGTATAGAGAATTTTTCTGAAAAGGGAAAGCAGACTTGGTTAAAATGATGAAATGGTTCTCTATCAGGTAGTTATAGGCAATGTGGGGAATTTATCAAAACTGGAGCAGACTGAATTTGGAGCTGTTGTGCCTGGTAACCATCAGCTTCTGATCTTTAGTGTATACCATTAAAGCGGAGCTCCACCCAAAAGGGGAAGCTCCACTTATTTGCCTCCTCCACCCCTCTACTGCCACATTTGGTACCTTTTCGAGGAGGGAGAGGGTATCTAATTTTGACAGGTACCCGCTCCCACTTCTGGCTTACTTCGCAGCAGCCAACTCATCCAGAAGTTCCGCCCCCCCCCTCCTTCCCCCACTGCTGGGCCATTCGCAAAGCACAGCGCACTTCACGCATGCGCAGTAGTGAACCTGCTTCACTGCTGGTTTCCCTTACTCAAGATGGCAGCGCAGCACACGAGAGCCGATTGAAAAATCGACTCGAGTGAAGACACTGCTAGATTCGTGGACAGGTACATTACCTAATATTAAAAGTCAGCAGCTACAGTATTTGTGAAGTGGAAGGAAAATAATAAATTGTTTTCAATGTTTTTTTTACAAATAAATATCTGAAAAGTGTGACGTGCATTTGAATTGAGCCTCTGTTACTCTGATACCCCTAACTAAAATTGAGTGGAACCAATTGCCTTCAGAAGTCACTTAATTAGTAAATAGAGTCTACCTGTGTGTAATTTAATCTCAGTATAAATATTGCTGTTCTGTGACGCCCTCAGAGGTTTGTTAGAGAACATTAGTAAACAAACAGCATCATGAAGGCCAAGGAACACACCTGACAGGTCAGGGATAAAGTTGTGGAGAAGTTTAAAGAAGGGTTAGGTTATGAAAAAAATAAATCCCAAGCTTTGGACATCTCACGGAGCACTGTTCAATCCATCATCTGAAAATGGAAAGACTATGGCACAACTGCAAATCTATCAAGACATGGCCGTCCACCTAAACTGACAGGCCGGGCAAGGAGAGCATTAATCAGAGAAGCAGCCAAGAGGTCCATGGTAACTCTGGAGGGGCTGCAGAGATCAGGTGGGAGAATCTGTCCACAGGACGACTATTAGTCGGCACTCCACAAATCTGCCCTTTATGGAAGAGTGGCAAGAAGAAAGTCATTGTTGAAAGAAAGCCATAAGAAGTTCTGTTTACAGTTTGCAAGAAACCATGTGGGGGACACAGCAAACATGTGAAGAAGGTGCTCTGGTCAGATGAGATCAAAATTTACCTTTTTGGCCTAAAAGCAAAACGCTATGTGTTGAAAATTGCTGTTCACAGACGCTCTCCATCCAATCTGACAGAACTTGAGCTATTTTGCAAAGAAGAATGGGCAAAAATGTTACTCTCTAAGATGTGCTAAGCTGGTAGAGACATCCCCAAAAAGACTTGCAGCTGTAATTGCAGCGAATGATGGTTCTACAAAGTATTGACTCAGGGGGGCTGAATACAAATGCACGCCACAATTTTCAGATATGTATTTGTAAAAAATTTTAAAAAACATTTCTCATTTTTCCTTCCACTTCACAATTATGTGGCACTTAGTGTTGGTCTATGAAATAAAATCCCAATAAAATACATTTACGTTTTGGGTTGTAACATGACAAAATGTTGAACATTTCAAGGGGTATGAATACTTTTTCAAGGCACTGTATACATACAATTTCAGGTTTGGTCCTTTGTTATATGATGACAAAATCAAAAAGCAGATGTTACCTTCAAAAAGAAATGGAGGCAGCTGAAGTTAAAAGCAAATCTAATTTTTTTTCATAAAGTCTAGCTAGTCCTCCCAACCGCCAGCCACTGAACCTCTCTATAGCATATTGAAGCTAAGTATGACATTCAATAGGGAGGTGGAGGGGTCCAGGGCCAAGCTTAGATTTTACAGGAAAAAGCCAAGTTTTGCATTTAACCTCAGCTGCCACTGGATCTGTATGCAATCATTATTTTGACATGTTCTTTTTTACTGAAGATAACCTCTGCTTACACATTTATTTTTTTCATTGAATTGCCCAAGTTTTTGGCAGGTATACTTTAAGCATCCAGATTCCATGGAAGGGGCTCATTTGGGAACATGTGTATGACAAGTAAGGAAAACATCCCTATACCCCTTTGTCTGTGGAAATTGATCCTGATTTGTTTTTTGCTTCTTTTTAGGGTGATTTGTCTGGGTTGTCAGACAGTGAGCAGCAGATTTGAGCTTCAGGAACGTTTCATAGCTCTCAATCCATCTTGGAATGAACAGGCTTATGGGGTTGCACCAGATGGTGATGTATTCTTGACTGATGAGCAAGTGTCCAATTTTCGTGTCCCACCCTGTGACAAGTGTGGTGGTATTCTGAAGCCACAGGTGACGTTCTTTGGTGATACAGTAAACAGAGAAGTGGTGTTCTCTCTTTATGAGAATCTAGGTCAAGCGGATGCCATTCTGATAGTGGGCTCCTCTTTGCAGGTAAAAGCACATTCCTCAATCCCAATTTAATACATAGATGTTCAGATGTATTTTAATTTTGCAAGCAAAATATACGTATATATAGTCTCTGCAATTACAAGGGTTCTTGTCACCGCTGACATCCGACGCTCCATAGGGATACATGTATGTCCGTTTTTCATCCGAAAACGGAAGGATGAAAAACGGACATACGGATCCTCTGTGTGAAAGAGCCCTTACTATTTTAATCAACCATCTTTGTGCAACAACACTGTTAAGGTAACAATTGCATAAATGGGCACTTTAAATCAGTATTAAAACCAAAAATATAATATATTGCAGCTTACCAATTATTAGATGTGGTGGCTGCATTTGTTTTCTTGTTTTTAGGCTTTTTTCTCTCTGCTTTCTCATGGTGATCTGGTCAGGAACACACCTCCTGTATTATAATGCTCTCACTCTGGATGAAAGAGTGTTAGTAGTCTGGGGGGAGGGATTGTTACATGTACTAGCAGATTTAAATACAGTAACAGTACATTAAAGCCACACTCCAGCTAATACTTTATAAGCAGTTACAGCAAACAGTTTTTTTCCAGTTTTTTTTCGGCTCATTTTAACTACTTCAATACAGGGCACTTTTACCTTCCTGCCCAGGCCAATTTTCAGCTTTCAGCACTGTCGCACTTTGGATGACAATTGTCAAAAATAAATAAATAAAAAAAAAAGATTTGGAAAAAATAAAGTTATCCTTTGTTTTTGTTAAAATTTTGTAAATAAGTACGTTTTCTCCTTCACTGAAGAGACAGCACTGATGAGGCGGCACAGATGAGATGGAACTGATGGGCACTGATGAGGAGGCACTAATATGCAGCACTGATGGGAACTTATAGGCAGCACTGATGGGCGGCAATGATGGGCACTGATGGGCGGCAATGATGGGCACTGATAGGCAGCACTGACGAGGAGGCACTAACTGGTATTCCTAATGGGCACTGATTGGCATCCTTTATGGGCACTGATTGGCATAAAATGTGGGTACAGATGGGCACTGATTGGCATCACATGTGAGTACAGGTGGAAATCACTGGTGGGGCACCGATGGGCATCACTGGCGGACACTGGTGGGCATTGCTGTTGGATTCTCAATACGCTGATTATCAGCACAGACATCCCCTGTCAGGAGAGCCTCTGATTGGTTCTCCTCTACCCGCACCTTGTCAGCACGAATGGAGGAAAGCCGATTAATGGCACTTCCTGGTTACCATGTGATCACCATGTGATCACCTGCAAGTGTTAAATGGTTTGTCTCCTCAGTGTAACTGCAAGAGAGCTGTTGAAAAGTAATGTACTTATTGTCTGGATCACCAGATGAAAATAGAAGAAAGAAAGCCTTAAAAAAGGAAACTAATGCAGCCATCACATCTAAGAATTGGTAAGCTGCAATAAATATTTTCTTTTGGATTCAAGACTGCTTTAAGAAAACAAACTACCGTATATACTCGAGTATAAGCTGAGTTTTTCAGCCCATTTTTTTGGCTGAAAACCCCCCCTCGGCTTATACTCGAGTGAGACGTAACTTCCATTAGTAAAACAGCCTGTGTAACAGCGTGTGTCTCCCGCTGTGTATGCAGTCTGTTCCGCTGTCCATTGTAAGAAAGCCCCGCCTCCTCCTGATAGACGGAACGCTGATACAGTTTCCCAGCATTGTGTCAGTGTTCCTTTAGTACGGACGAGTTGGAGGCGGGGCTTTCTTTTAATGGACGGCGGAACAGACTGCATACACAGCGGGAGACACGCTGTTACACACGCTGTTTTACTAATGGAAGGTAGGGCTGCAGATTGGCACAGTGACACTAGAGATGGGCACAGTGACACTAGAGATGGGCACAGTGACACTAGAGATGGGCACAGTGACACTACAGATGGGCACAGTGAGACTACAGATGGGCACAATTAGACTGCAAATGGGCACAGTGAGGCTGCAGATGGGCATTATTTACCCAGTAGCTGCTGCATTTTCCCACCCTCGGCTTATACTCGAGTCAATATGTTTTCCTAGTTTTTTGTGGTAAAATTAGGTGCCTCGGCTTATATTCGGGTCGACCTATAAACGAGTATAAACGGTAAATTGCATATTACAGTGCCCCATTTTTTTAGAAACATTGACAGACACCGATGTTATACTGTGGGTTATATTTGAGGATCTAAACACACTCTGTTTTTAGAAGACAATTAGGATTTATTTTTTTTTAGAAGTCCTTTGACAAGAAATTATTGGAAGTGACGTTTGCATACGTTGCTAGGTTAGAATTACTTTTAAAAAGTTGAACAGTAAGGCTTGATTCACATCTATGCATGTTGCTTTTGAGCGTTTCTGCAGTGCTTTTTGCGGTGCTTGTTGCGGTTTTGGACGGTTTTACTGCGATTTTGCCGCAATTTGCGTTTTTTTTTAGACTGTATATAGCTGGTTGCTAAGGTGGGGGCCATGGCGTCCTTAACAACCGATGAGTCATCAGTTGTCAGCGGGCTTCCCGCTGAATGTAAAAAAAAAAAGAATTGCCAGCTTAAAAAAATCATGAAAAAAACAGCGTGGGGTCCCCCCCAGGTCCATACCAGGCCCTTGGGTCTAGTATGGATTCAGAGGGGACCCCCATGCCAAAATGTAAAAAAAAAAATGGCGTGGGGGTCCCCCCAAAATTCATACCACAACGATGGGGGCATGGCACTCGGATAACGTCATCCAGAGGCCACGCCCCCAGCGGTGACGTCACAAGGGCGTGGCCTCTGGATGACATAATCCGATTGCCACACCCCATCGTTATTTAAGAAATGCAGGACATCGGCACCGACAGATCAGCGGGATGCAGCATAGGAGGAGGGTCGTTGGCGGGAGTGGTGGCAGAGGAGAAGAACACCGGACAAAGAAGACAGACGAAAAGAGCGGAAGAAGAAGCAGGGGGAGAAAGAGAAGACCGGAGGATGAAGATGCGGGAGAAGATGGAGGAAGACCGGAGGAAGAAGCGGAGAAGAAGAAGAGCCCCCTCTGCCCCAAAGCACCTATCCCCCCATGTTGAGGGCATGTGACCTGGTATGGTTCAGGAGGGGGGCGCGCTCGCTCGTCCCCTCCCTTTCCTGACCTGCCGAGCTGCATGCTCGGATAAGGGTCTGGTATGGTTTTGGGGAGACCCCCACGCCATTTTTTAAAAAAATTTTGGCATGGGGGTGCCCTCTGAATCCATACTAGACCCAAGGGCCTGGTATGGACCTGGGGGGGACCCCACGCTGTTTTTTTCACAATTTTTTTTTTTAGCCGGCATTTTTTTTTTTACAAGCTGCTGGCAGCTGATGACTCATCGGTTGTTAAGGACACGGCGGCCAGTTTCCCGGCCCCCTCCTTAGCAACCAGCTATATACAGTGTAAAAAAAATAAATAAAAATAATGCAAATCGCGGTAAAAACGTGGTACTTGCATTTTGGATGTGGGTCCATTGAATTCTATTACATGCAAAAGGCTACATTTTGCCTGAAAAAAAGTCCCCGACCCATTCCAAAAACGCAGAGGCACAAAAATGCATTGCTGTGCCCATGTTCCATAGGAACCCATGTTAAAAAATTTCCCTGCATTTCTGCAAAATGCATCAAAAAACGCATTAGTGTCAATTGAGCCTTAAGACCTATCGGCACCACTCAGTGCCAAACGACAACTCTTCAAAGAAAATCTTAAGATCTAATAAAATGATATTGACTACATAGAGCTGATTCTAGCCACTATGCTAAAATATAATAAAATATCTAATATCAGTTACGTCAGCAGCTACTATAAAAAAATATCCAAATAAAACCAATAGCATTTAAAAAGTCCAATACATCCCCCCCAACCCACTCCAAATGTCATCATGGCAATAGTTAAAAACACGGATCCCCAAAAACTAACATTGCCATTTTACAACATACTTACCACCCCAGTGGCCAGTAAACTAGCATATGGCCTCAAGCCCCGCTGGGAGAGAGCAGTAGGACCTGTAGAGGATGAGGAATGGGAGGAGGCTATGGAATCCTGCAAGGCAGTTTCGCCTAAACCAGGGGTCTTCAAACTACGGCCCTCCAGTTGTTTAGGAACTACAATTCCCATCATGCCTAGTCATGTATGTGAATGTCAGTGTTTTACAATGCCTCATGGGATGTGTAGTTGGAGGGCCGTAGTTTGAGGATCCCTGGCCTAAACTCTCCGATAGACTAACCCAAATCTACATACTTCACCAGGCATACCTCATCCCCCTGAGGGTAGCTAGATATAAGAGCTCCCAATCCACCCTATGCCAGATGTGTGGGAAGGAGGTAGGCACATTTGTCCATCTACTGTGGTCATGCCCCAAACTACAGGGATTATGGACACAAGTGGAGACATTCCTTCATGACATCATGGGCTCTCCAGTAACACTTGACCCGAAAATATGCCTTCTCGGGATAATACTTGAGTCTATTGATAAGTACACAAAGACGTTCCTACACGAGACACTGTTCCTGGCGCGGAAGGTAATAGCCAGGAAGTGGATGAGACACTTACCCCCGAAGATTACAGAATGGAAGGCGGAAATAAATAACACATCACCATACAAAAAATTCATATATACTAATAGAGGGTGTCCTACTAAATACAATAAAATTTGGGACAGATGGCTGCAAGAATCTGACACCTGCTCATAGGATAATGTATACATCACTCATCAGATAGATATTGAGTTGTAGATTGCTAATCCCACAAGAAATAAAAACGAAACTCATGGTCATATCATGGAACAATTAATTCCCCCCCCCCCCCTTTTTTTTTTTTTTTTAAATTAATTATTATTTTTTTCTTGTTTCACATTTGAACAGGACAGGGAAACAGTTCTAAGACAAGTATGCAACTGTTATTCACAATTCTCTACGATATGTACTATTCCCTGAAAAGTATGTAAAAAGTATGAAAAGTAACATGTAAGCACTTTGGACTAATTAATAAAAAATTTTTGCTGATTTAAAAAAAAAAAAGTCCAATACATCTTATGTCCTTAAAATGCCATAGCAGCGCTCATGTCAGTCCATCCATGTGGCAAGCATTTATATGGTTCCACATATAAGAAAATAGTGAAATGACTGGTGAAGGTCTCAATACGGCGATCCTAGTCATTATCACTCGTGCACCACATACCAAGAAATAACACTCCCCTTCCCCTTAGGTATACACTCACCAGATGTTAATTATCCATACGCCTTAAGGTAATCCCTTGCTGTCACTTTAACCACATATATATATATATATATATATATATATATATATATATATATATATATACATATATAATTTTTTTTATTTATTTCTTTTTTTCTAACACCATAGAGAATAAAATGGCGGTTGTTGCAATACTTTCTGTCACACCGTATTTGAGCAGCGGTCTTTCTAAAAATCTCCACAGGCGACGTTTAAAAAATTCTACAGGTTGCATGTTTTGAGATACAGAGGAGGTCTAGGACTAGAATTATTGTTCTCGCTCTATCGATCGTGGAGATACCTCACATGTGTGGTTTAAACACCTTTTTCATATGCGGGCGCTACTCACGTATGCGTTCGCTTCTGCACGCAAGCTTGGCGGGACGAGGTGCGTTTCCAGTTTTTTTTCTTATTTATTTTACCTTTTATTTTTTATTTTTACACTGTTCTTTAAAAAAAATGTTGTCACTTTTATTCCTATTGCAAGGAATGTAATAGAAAATCATGACAGGACCTCTTAAATATGAGATCTGGGGTCAAAAAGACCTCAGATCTCATATTTACACTAAAATGATGCAATACAAAAAAAAAATGTTGTCATTTGAAAAAATGAAAAAAAAAAAGTGGCCCTTTAAGAGCTATGGGTGGAAGTGACATTTTGACGTTGCTTCTGTCCTGCAGTGATATGGAGACGGGTGGGGCCCATCTTCCCCTCACTCGTCTCCATGTCTAGCCAAGAGAAGGACCCGATCACCTCCGCCACTACCAAGCGGCGGAGGGCATCAGAGCGCGGCGGGAGGGGGGGCCCCTCTCCTACCACCGATAAAAGTGACCTTGCTGCATATCCACCGCCGAGACCACTTTTATCTGAAAGCGGACCGCCTGCTGAAGAAGAGGATACCGGGGTTATGGCAGCTAGCTGCTGCCATAACAACGATATTCCTCTTCAAAGTACCGACGTAAAACTGCGGCGGTCCATAAGTGGTTAAGGGCAAGTCATCCACAGATTTTGTCAGGGTGAAAGTATAAATAGCTCCAGTACAACAGGATCATATAAGAAAGTAAAAATGCCACATCACATCAAAAATGGAGATCACACACTGACGCGTTTCGTCACTTCCAACTTCAGCTGAGGGCAGGTGCGTGATCTCCACGACGACCGGAAGTGACGTTTGGGTGTCACTGTAAGCTGGGAATTACTAGGAAGAAACAGCACAGTTGTTCGAATTACACAAGCGGCTTCCTACACAGTGGACTGGTGACTACGTTATATTAATTGCTCTATTGTTTTTACAAGCTAGTACGTATATTTTTTATGGGGGGCAAAAATTTGAAAAGCAGGATTAAGCTATGTGGCATTTTTACTTCCTTATATGATCCTGTTGTACTGGAGCCATTTATATTTTCCCCCCCGACAAAATCATTGGATGACTTGCCCTTAAAGTGACAGCAAAGGATTACCTTAAGGCAAATGGAATGTTAACATCTGGTGAGTGTATACCCTAAGGGGAGTGTTACTCATGTGGTGGGGTTCTTGGTATGTGGTGCACGAGTGATGACGACTAGGATCACCGTACTGAGACCTTCACCTGCTTAAGAAGTCGTTTCACTATTTTTTCTTATTTGCGGAACCATATAAATGCTTGTCACATATGGATGGGCTGACATGAGCGCTGCTATGGCATTTTAATGACATAAGATGTATTGGACTTTTTAAATGCTATTGGTTTTATTAGGTTAGAGTTACTGATTGTATGCCAGAACTTTGTTGGGTGAGGTTTAATTACAGTGACACAGAGTGCATCCACCTTATGTTTAAGACATGAAAAACATTGAACGTTAATGGGTAACTAAAACCATGGGATGAGAATGTGTTATTAACTGAGAGTAGCAGCTGACATTCTCAGGGAAATTTTAAATGTGTTTCTAGCTATGTGGGGATAAAACAAGTTAGTTATAATTAAAGTGTATCTAAAACACAAATGTTATTATATTGCAGCTTTTGGCAACTTCAAGGTGTGCAATTTGTTTAGACATCTGTGCAGCAACCCCCACAGATGTCTCTGAAATCGCCCCCAAAGTCGGGACTGACATGCAGGAATGAAATCGTGCAAATTCAGCTGAACTCGCACAATTTCAATCCCGCTGTCAGTGTGAACCTGGGCTAAGGGTCCTTACGCATGAGCTTTCCATTTGTGCGTTTTTTCATCCTTCCTTTTTCGTATTAAAAACAGACAGTAAATATTTCCTATGGGCTTGCGGATGTAAATGAATGCTCATCTGTTTACATCCACTTATATCCATGTCCATTCAGGTCCATTTTGTTCAACCGAACAAGGCTGTGTCCTTTTCTATGTAGATGGATGTTAACATGATTGTAAAGGCTTGGGTTTTTTTTCCTAAAATAATAAATGTTATACACACCTGCTGGCATTGCACAGAACAGTCCTCTTTACTCCTCTTCTTGAGCACCCCCCCCCCCCCCCCGGTGCACTTGGCTCCACCTCCCTTCCGAATGCCCCCATAATAAGCCTCTTGCTATGGGGGCACTTGTGTGGGCTCTGTCCCAAGCCAGGCTCTATGAGTCTACAGACACACACAGCGCAGCTCGGCCCCACCCCTGCTCCCTCCTTGCAGAATTTGATTGACACAAACAGGAACCAATGGATGCCACTTCCAAAAAGAAAAAAAATGTTTTTATAACTGCTTAAAAAGTGTTACCTGGAAGTAGGCTTTATTTGTTGGTCACTCCTAAAATCCATCTAAATTCTCTATCTATCTAGTACTGGACTGCTGCTGTCCAAGGGTGGCTACATTGCTGCTCCATACATAGAGCGGAGGAGTGGGGGTAGCCACTCTAAGATGGGGAAAATGTGTTACTGGCCAGATCACCAGTTGAAAACAGAGAGGAAAAAAGCCTTAAAAAAGAAAACTAATGTAGCCCCCACATCTAAAGATTGAAAAGCTGCAATACAAAAAAATGTTGTTTTGTTGTTCAGACACAATTTAGAATTAAAATAGGAAAAAGACATGGCTGGATAATTCTTAACTCTAGTCCTTAATCGTAATATTTAAAAAGACATCAGTCCAATAGAAAAACAAGATATGAGTTTAAAATGAATACTTTCAGAAATTGCTAAATGTTAATACTTACCACTTTTACCTCTCCTGCTTGAAATAGGAGACTAATTAAAACACCATCCAGTGTGCCTGACACCTTGACAGATTATGGACTCTTTCACAGGTGTGTCAGTTTCTACTGCCCTCTGAAAAGCAATCCATGGTGGATCTCTTTTGAGAGGGCAGCAGAACAGGGCTTCTAGCCATGCCGGAGATGATCCTGCCACCTTCTGATTGTGTGTTTTTATTTATTTACTGGTTCTTTTTTTTTCTCCAGCTCAACAGGGATTTTTTATAGAAATATTGTGCTGCAACAGTGAGCCAAGCACTTGGCTTGCAACTGCACCGTGGCCTCATTGACTTCAGTGGATGGGTTTGACAGGCAGTGTCACCTGCCTTGGCATGCAATGTTAAATTTGCTTTGGCCGCAAAGCAAAACATCATGGCTGTGTGGCCGCAACTGCATGTTATGTTTTGGATGGGCAATTAGGGGTTGATAAAACCACGTCTCAACTGCCTGTTTTTTACCACCCCCTGGATGCCCGTGAGATGGGAAAGAGGCCTATGTGTCTGTGCTCTGCAAAACAGAGCTTAATAGTGATAGCATTGCATCAAGGGTTCGCATTTAGTGATGGAGAATTGATACATATACAGGTTCTGTTTTTAGTTATTTTCCTATTTTTCTGTTGTTTAGGTTTACTCTGGCTATAGGTTTGCACTTAAAGCCCAGGAAAAGGGGATTCCTATTGCAATTCTTAACATTGGACCCACCAGAGCTGATCATCTTGCAGTCGTTAAAGTTATTGGTCGCTGTGGGGATATCTTGGCAAAGATAATGTCAGTGAATCAACGTTTGCAGGAAAATGTGAGCTAAATGACTACTGGAAGAGACACAGCAGACACTTGTGTGTACAGTGGATACATTGTCTCATGGTGGAGGAACCTACTCCTGGGTGCACATGGAGCCATAACTAGTTTATTATTACTATTGCAAAATGCATGGGCTCAAATTGCATTGGTAAGAATCGCATGTGATTTGAACAGGAATTTAGTGTGATTCCTGTCCCATTCACATGCGGTTTCCACACCACTCCTGTGTGATCCTAGGCTGAAGTCACTATGACAAGCCTGGGTTCACACAGGAGTGGTGCTGGAAACTGCATGTGATTCGGGCAGGAATCACACTGCAATCCTGTTCAAATCACATGCGATTCTGTGCATTGCGATTTGAGCCCATTCATTTCATATGGGCTCAAATCGCATCATAAAGGAAACGGTTTTAGGTATCTGAGCAAATACTTGCACAAATGCTTAGTATCGGCACCAATACTGGTATTGGTATCAGTGCAGCCTCCAGTAAATGTTACTTTTTCTTTCTTTTCTTTTTTTTTTTGGAAAAGCCAAGAGTGGCACTGCCTCTAATGCCGTGTACACACGAGTGGACTTTCCGTCAGACTTGGTCCGACGTACTTCCCGCCGGACTTTCCGGCGGACTACCGCCAGACTTTCCGGTGGACTACCGCCAGACTTTCCGGTGGACTACCGCCGGACTTTCTAAACGGACGGACTTGCCTACGCACGACCGGACTTTCCGGCAGGCTAGGTCCGCCCGTCTTACCGACGGACTTTCGCCGGAGTTACGGCGGACTTTCCGAATGAACGGACTTGCCCACATATGGACAAGTACATTCATTTTAAACGTGACTCGGGTACGACGGGACTAGAAAGGAAGTCAATCTCGCTGCTTTTATCGGCGAGATTGACATCTTGCGAGCCCCGTCACGGGGCATACCAGGCCCTTAGGTCTGGTATGGATTTTAAGGGGAAACCCCTTCGCCTTAAAATTGACACTTTTTCCCTAGGTAAATGGGTAGGGGTACCATGTACCCCATACTCATTCACATAGGGTGGGGGGCCGGGATCTGGGGGCCCTCTTATTATAGGGGGCTCCCGGATTCCGATAAGCCCCCCGCCCGCAGACCCCGAAAACCAATGGCCAGGGTTGTCGGGAAGAGGCCCTTGTCCTCATCAACTTGGGGACAAGGTGCTTTGTGGTGGGGGGGCCCGCGTGGCGCCCCCTCCCCCAAAGCACCCACCCCCCCATGTTGAGGGCATGCGGCCTGGTACGGTTCAGGAGGGGGGGCGCTCGCTCGTCCCCACCCCCTTTCCTGACCGGCTGGGCTGCGTGCTCGGATCGGGGTCTGGTATGGATTTTAGGGGGGACCCCACGCCGTTTTTTCGGCGTAGGGGGTTCCCCTTAAAATCCATACCAGGCCTAAGTGCCTGGTATGCCCCGCGCTCGCCGCAATAGGAAAATGTGTTTTTCCTATTGCAGCGAGCGCGAGATGCAGTACCCTGCCCTTGCGTCGCATCTGGTCCGTCGGACCAGCATACAGACGAATGGGCTTTCTGTCAGGACCTGAGTCCGGTGGACTTACGACGGAAAGATTTGAAACATGCTTCAAATCTAGGTCCGGCGGACTTTTGGGAAAAAAAAATCTGCGGAAGCCTACACACGATTGGATTGTGCGGCGGATTCTGGTCCGCCGGACCAAGTATGCCAGAAAGTCTGCTCGTGTGTATGCGGCATTAGTGCCTCGTGAGCTTCTTTACTGATCAGTAAAGCAGCCCATAACATCAAAGGACAAACAGGAAAGTATCTATTAAGCACATTAGTAATAAAGGTTACCTTTGTTTATGTATGTTTTTTCATTATATGATTAGTTTGAATTGTTTGTGACAGGTTTACTTTAAAGATAACCCGTCACCAGTGTCCATTGTTAATAATCTGAATCTCCATTCTGGAATTATATTCGTGTCCTTATCGCTCAGGGATTACTTATATTATGTATTCTGTGATCTTGTATTCTTCATGTCGGAGTAGACAATTAATGCAGTCCGTTTCTTTACCTTACCCAAAAACACACAAAATAAAACAAAAGGCTTTGTTGACTGTTCATCCTTCTTCAGCAGCCAGACATTAGGCAGGTCATCCAGCATTCTGGTCTGCCACAGAAATAAGCTGTTCTGGGCATTATGCTGCCAGGCAGGAATGATCATGTGAATGAGCCCTTAAGATTGGAGATTCAGAATGTCTGTTCCTTACTGCTTTACATTAAAACTGAACAAACGTTAAAGGACAAACAGTTAAAGAGGAAGTCCCGCGCAAAAAAAAATTTAAATGTCAGCAGCTACAAATACTGCAGTTGCTGACTTTTAAAATAAGGACACTTACCTGTTTCAGGGTCCAGCGATGTCGGCACCTGAGGCCGAACTGTTGCTCGGCTCTCGGATGCCGCCGCCGCCATCTTCTGTAAGGGAATCAGGAAATGAAGCCTTGCAGCTTCATTTCCCGGTTCCCTACTGCGCATGCACGAGTCGCGCTGCGCAATCACAACGGTCCCTGCTGTCTCTGGGACCCGTGTGTCCCCCAACAGACAGCGCGGGGGGGACGGGAAGTGGCGTAGACTCCTGTGGGAGTCTACGCCCACAAGTGGGCACAAATACCTGTATTAGACAGGTATCTGCACCCCCCTTCACCCTGAAAGGTGCCAAATGTGACACCGGAGGGGGGGAGGGTTCCAAAAAGCGGAGGTTCAATTTTTGTGTGAACCTCCACTTTAAATACATAAATGAAAAACATGTTTGCTAAAGAATTTGTATTGTTACCCATCCAGTCCTGACATTTACACAGCTGTGCCACACAACACACCACTGTCTAGCGAAAGAGGGACTTGATCTTTCTCCTCTGCAATTTTTACGTTCTGTTACAAGCCTTCTCCCCACTTCCACCCTACAGCTGGTCAGTAAGTAAAAGCAGCAGACCGATGAGCTAATCTTTTCATCACTCTTCTCCCTACTCCTATCAGCATTCTCTTTGGACTGCAGTACAACTGATTGGCTATTTGTGCTGCTTCTTCCTCTCCCAGTCTGATTAAGAAATTTGGACAGTTGTGGAGACAACATGGACTCTTGTGGTGCAGCATAAACTTAAAACAGTCAATTTACAAAAATTTATAAATTTATTATACACAAATACACACACCATAAAAAGCCTTCAATAGTAGATAAATTACATTAGATGCTACTAATCATGGAGCATCCACTTGTCTGACACAAACTGGAAGAACTTTGATATATATAATAATGATCCCACGCTGTTATACACAGAGATTTGTTCTTCCAATTATACACTCTACATGTTTCGGGGTTACCCCCTTCTTCAGGAGTATATTAGGTCAGAAAAATATCTAGGCATATACTGAGTGGTGTATTAGACTCTGTGTTTAATGATTTAAGATGCATGATAGTATACCATGAAGGTTGGTTATTAGTTATGTGTTTTTGATTCTAATACTGTATATTTGATTTATATGCTTTCTTGTAGATCTTTTTCTGACCTAATATACTCCTGAAGAAGGGGGTAACCCCGAAACATGTAGAGTGTGTAACTGGAAGATCAAATCTCCATGTGTAACAGTGCTGGATCATTATTATATAAATCTAAGTTCTTCCAGTTTGTGTCAGACAAGTGGATTCTCCATGATTAGTAGCATCTAATGTAATTTATCTACTACTGAAGGCTTTTTATGATGCATTTGTGTATAATAAATTAATATATTTTTGTAAATTGACAGTTGTAAGTTTATGTTGTACCACGAGAGTCCATGTTGCCGCCACAACTGTCCAAAATTCTAATTAGTAATAGGATGAAGGTACATTAATTTTTTCATAACAAGTAGCGTTTTCATATATCTCTCCCAGTCTGAACCATTTCACAGTGGGGTTGATTTACTAAAACTGGAGAGTGCAAAATCTGGTGCAGATCTGCAAAGAAACCAATCAGCTTCCAGTTTTTATTAATAAAGCTTAAAGGAGATGTAAAGTCAGAAGGTTTTTTTTATCTCAATGCATTCTATGCCTTTAGATAAAAGCCTTCTGTGTGCAGCAGCCCCCCTCCACACCCCTAATACTTACCTGAGCCCCATCTCTGTCCAGTGATGTCCATGAGTGTCTTGGATGTCCAACACTCTTCCTTCTGATTGACTGAGACACAGCAGCAGCGCCATTGGCTCCTGCTGCTGTCAATCAAAGTCAGTCAGCCATTCAGGAGAGAAAGGGGTGGGGCCAGGCTGGGGCACTGTGTCTGAATGGACACAGGGAGCTGTGACTCAGCTCGTGTGCCCCATAGCAAGCTGCTTGCTGTGGGGGCACTCAACAGGAGGGAGGGGACAGGAGCACAGAAGAGGGATCTGAGAAGAGGAGGACTGGGGCTATTCGGTGCAAATCCACTGCAGAGGAGGTAAGTATAACATGTTTGTTATTCTTATAAGAAAAAAACAGAGACTTTACAATCACTTTAACTGAACAAGCTGAAGTTAGAATCTGATTCTATGCTACTATGCACAGCTGCAGCAGATTTTGTGCTCTCCTGTTTTAGTAAATCAACCGCAGTGACTTCAAGTGACTGATACCAAGTCAATATACTTACACTGCTTAAATTTAAAATACACTGAATGATGTAATAATAAATACAGAGCTGAATTACTTTGTATTTTATATCTGCCTTAAAGTGGTTATAAAGCTTCATTTAAAAAATAAAAAAACATACTATACTTGCCTGCTCTGTGTAATGGTTTTGCACAGAGCAGCCCTGATCCTTTTCTTCTGGGGTTAGAGCTTTAAGAATAAAAGTTGGCCATGAACAATATCCTGTTGCTTTATTTGGTTAAGGAATAACTCTGGGATAAACAAAAGATTGTCTAAATAGAATAACTACGTGTATCCTTACTTAAAGGGGTTGTAAAGTCAGAAGGTTTTCTATGCATTAAGATAAAAAGCCTTCTGTGTGCAGCAGCCCCCCTAATACTTACCTGAAGTCCCTCTCTGTCCAGCGATGTCCACGAGTGTTTCAGCCATTCCAGATTCTCCCTCCTGATTGGCTGAGACAGAGCAGCCACGCCATTGGCTCCCGCTGCTGTCATTCAAAGTCAGCTAGCCAATCAGGGTTGGGGTTCTGTGTCTGAATGGACACAGGGAGATGTGACTCGGCTCAGGTGCCCCCATACCAAGCTGCTTGCACGGGGGGTGTTCTGTCAAAAGAGCCAACTTGTCAAAATCTCCAAACACGTCACTTCCGGTGACTCTACAGCAGCTGTAATTGGAGATTTGGACGAGTTACCTGTTTTCACAAAACACGGCAGCATATACACTACTGTACACAACGACTTGGCTGTTTGAACAGAACACCGAGTAAGGAGGAAAAAAGTTGTTGCCGCCTTGGAGGGGGCCCATTTGTTGGTTACAAGCCGCCTGGACTAACAATGTTTACTCCTTATAGCATGTACCATAGTGTATACACTGCCGGTGTTTTGTGAAAACAGGTAACTCGTCCAAATCTCCAGTTACTGATGCTGGAGTGTAACCGGAAGGGAGGTGATTGGAGGTTTTGATGAGTTGGCTGTTTTTACAGAACAAGGGCACTCAACAGGAGGGAGGGGCCAGGAGCACAGAAGAGGGACCCGAGAAGAGGAGGATCCGGGCTGCTCTGTGCAAATCCACTGCAACAGAGCAGTTAAGTATTCCATGTTTATTATTTTTATAGGGAAAAAAAGAGATTTTTTTAATCTCTTTAAATCTTGGTGGGCTTTGTGCATTTCTTCTAGATCTGTGCAGTAATCCAGTGTGACACGTTTGCTATGTGCAGGACATTTCTGTAATCCAGACTACTGCTACTCTCTCCTTGCACAGAGTGCCTGCTCTTGTATTGGTCCTATCCCCTGTAGTTTTCTGCAGGTAACCTGTAGTGGGTGGGGCCTGCTAGGTCCCTCCCACTGCTTTGCTTTCTGCGCAGGCAGTGATGATGTCAATGTTATTTTTACAAGGTAATATCTGGGTCTAAAAATGAATTTGGTGCAAAGTGTATTTATATCCCTTGTAGCTATCAAGGAATATATTAAAATGAACGTTTTTGTGCCTGGAGTTCAACTTAAATATTTAAAACAAATACGGTATAGTTGAATATAGGTAATATTTGAAACTACCTCCATTGATAGCTACACCCTTGTTCTGCATAATTGTTAAATTTTGCATTTAATTAAAATTGTAAGATTGTATTTATTAATAAAATGTTTAAGAAGGTATGGAGCTTGTGAGAAGCTCAATGAATAAAATGAACAGAAAGTCACTTTTCTAGACTTCTTCTTTGGTGTGTGTATATATGAAGAAACATACATTAAGTATACCATTGTTCCTACAGGTAACAAAAATCATATAAGAAACTATAAGATGGTGTTTTTTTGAAAATGGTGTGAGGCACTGGCTGGCAGTACGGTGTCTATGTGTCATCTATGTGGCTGGTTTTTCACCTATACATGGTGAGGGGCTCCAAGACTTGTGTCTGCTGTAGGGGAGAAAACAAACTTTTTTGTTTTCTCAGATCTTATTAAGTTCTAATTTGGGTCCTGAAGCTTGGAGGCCTTGTAGAGTTTTGGGTGGGATAAAGCCTCCATTACTAGGTCCAAATCCTATCTTTTAACCCGGACCTCAATAAAGAAAAACTCCTGGAAAACATTTTCAATTCTGGTGTGTTCGTATACTTCTGACAATGCAAAAGGAAAACTGTGGCTCTCACACACACAAGCTGCACTGTCGTTTGTCCTCTCCCCTTGCCTATTCACAGTATGCCTTGTATTCTATGAATAGTTCACAAAATACAAAGCATTATGTGAATAGGCAAGGGGAGGGGGTGAGCATATAAACAGTGCAGCTTGTGTACCTGTGTAAGAGCCACTGCTCTCGATTGCAGGCTAAAGCTAGAACTTTTACAGTTAACAGCAGTGATGTAGACCAATAATAAGAATTTTCTAGAGATAACAGCAGAAATAAACAAAAGTACTTTTTTGAAGTTCTGCTTTACAGGCCTTTTTATATGCGAGTTGTATGGAATGTTTTTTATGTGAGTTGTACAGGCCTTTTTACAGTGCCTTGAAAAAGTATTCATACTTTTTGATATTTTACACATTTTGTCATGTTACAACCAAAAATGTACTTTATTGGGATTTTATGTGATAGACCAACACAAAGTGGCACATAATTGTGAAGTGGAAGGAAAATGATAAATGGTTTTCAATTTTTTTTCAAATAAAGATCTGAAAAGTGTGGTGTGCGTTTGTATTCAGCCCCCCTTTCTCTGATACCACTAACTAAAATCTAGTGGAACCAGTTATGTCTCAAGGGCAGCCGAGAGCGAGTGCCCCGCATCGTTCAGGTACAACAGAGCATCATCAGCATACAGGGATATCTTCTCCTCCAGCCTCCCAACCAGTAACCCACGGATCGCTCGGGAGTCCCTGACCGAAATCGCCAGGGGTTCCAACGCCAGAGCAAAGAGGCTGGGAGAGAGGGGACACCCCGAGTACCCCTGAACAGGGGAAAAGGATCAGAGACCCGGTTGTTAGTACGAACCCATAAAGCATCTGAACCCAGTGTATGAATTTGGGGCCGAACCCAAATCTATGCAGGACCTCCCATAGATAATCCCATTCCACAGAATCAAACGCCTTTTCGGCATCTAGGGAGGCCACTACACAAGATCCTACATGGTCATGGGTCAGGGACAAGTTCAGGAAGAGCCGCCGAATATTGTCGGTGCCTTTAAACCCCCGGTTTGGTCCACATGAACCAGGTCAGAGATGACAGTGGATCAGCGCGAGGCAAGGATTTTTGCTAGGACCTTGGCTTCCACGTTTAACAGAGAAATAGGCCTGTATGAGGCACATTCCAGAGGATACTTACCGGGCTTAGGCAACAACACAACGACGGCCTCAGCCATGTAGTCAGGTAGGGCACCCTGCTTTGTAAACTCAGCTAGGAGTTAGTTTGGGGGCTAACAATTCAATATGCTGGGAGTAAAACTCTGTAGGGAGACCATCCACTCCTGGAGTCTTACCACTCTGCAGCCCTACAATAGCAGCCTGAACCTCTTCCAGGGTAATATCTGCTTCAAGGTTATTTCTATACTCATCCGCTAGCGTAGGGAAGGTGATACTACACAGATAGTTTTTGTGGAAAGAGGTGGATGGAGGGCGCGTGATCAACCGCTTACATCAAAAACATATTCGGTTTAATCATGTATAATGGAATACACACAAACAAATAAATAAAACCACCTGAATAATACAAATAATGCTTTCATAAAAACAGGTGACAAAATATACACTGAGGGGTTAAAGTGGGGATATGCCCATGTGGAGGCAGATGTTTAAAAAAGACTGACGCGTTTCGAGGGTGACCTCTTCATCAGAGCCTGAGAGAACGGGAATAGAGTCTGTGTGAGCCAGTAGGCCGACATGTGTACATGGGGAGGAGTGGTTAGTAGGAGGGAATGTCCTGTGATGTATAGTCACTAATTATGAGCTCCATAATAGTCCACGTCCAAAACGTTCTACATGGTGTAGTTGGAAAGTATATACATTCCTTTTGCGGTGATGCAGAACTGTTGGATATGCCTGTCTCCAAAGATGTACAGGGGAGAGTTGCAGCCTGCACACGTCCCTGGGGGCAGGGGGCCACGTGATCCGTTGAGTAGGGAGGTGTGGAAAGTGCCCTTGGATAGTGCCAGAGCCGCAGATGCCTGAGGAGTTGTCTCTCCGTCTGAGACATGGATTGTAGTATCTAGTATTGTAGTCCTGGAGTTCCGCAGGAGAGTAGCGAACCCTCGAGGAGTATACTTCCTGGTAGAATTGAAAGAATCTAGCATTAATACCCTCTGGGGATGTGATCAGCCCCCCCCCCATCCCGAATACCAGCAATGTGGGTGGAAGATGTCTGTCCCCTGGCCAGCCAGGCTAACAACTGGCCATTTTTATTTCCATATTCAAACACTCTTTGAGCAGAATACAGCATGGATTTCTTAGTCTGTTCAATGCGGTATAAAGAGAGTTCCCTAAGTACCTGCTGCCAGGCATAGTAGGTGGTCTCAGTGGGGGAGCCTACATATTCCCTCTCCCTTTCCTAGCCTCCGCCTCCAAGTTCTCCAGGGATTTGGCCACCTCCCTCCCACAGTCGCAGGCCTGGGGAGTCAGTTAAAGTGGATGTAAACCCGAAATTTTTTTTTTTATATCATACTGTAGAGTATAAGATTTCCTATCATCTGAGCCCAGTCTTGCCACACAGAGTTAATCCAGCTCTGAGCAATCCTCTTTTATTGTTCAGTGAGAAAAATCTTGACAAACTGAGAAAAACTTTGTCAAATACTCCCCCTTGCTGTGAGTGACAGGTGATTTACATATCTCGTGTACTAGCCTAAGACACAGGCATTATTTTCTAATCCCCCCCCCCTCCTTTCTTCAGCAGCTCTGCAAGGATTGGCTGTTCCACACCTCAGCATGATTTGGCATGCTGAAGTCATGTGGTTACTTTCCTGTCTTTTCACTGGATGTTAGAGATCATAGCAGACGTTCAGCAGAAGTTCATCAGAAGTTCAGTGTTAGAAATACACAGGAGAAAATGCATATTGACAAGGGGAGTGTAGAGGTGGGCGGGGAGTCTACTGACATCACGACTCCACCCACCGAGCTCCAGACAACAGACCCACCCACAGAATATGCAGTTTTTCGGGTCTAATAACAGACAGAGGAGAGACATTTGACAGGTAAAGATACATGCAGGAGGCATGTATATCCTTATAGATAACCCCTATGGCAGTTGTTTAGAAAGGATGACATTGGGTTTACATCCACTTTAAGGACAAGGTTAAACAGACAGGAGCGTGGTCTGAGATCCCTCTAGAGAGGTGGTGAACCTCTCTGACCCATTGAAGGGCTGTAAAGGAAGTAAACATCAGGTCAATTCGAGAGAGGGTGGAGTGACACGAATACTCCCGGGTTTGTGGGTGATAGTGCCTCCAGACGTTTGTTAATAGGTAAGTCTCCAGCCAGCGAGGGAGATCCGAAGATGGCCAGTCGCGGAGTGGAGTCTGTCCAGGTCATGGGAAGAAACCATGTTAAAGTCACCAAATATATAAAACTCAGAAGTGTCATACTCAAGAACAATACACATTAAATCATATAGTACCTGTATCTGAGCTGGAGTAGGCAAAGACAATCCAACAACTACTAGTCGTTTCTCACGGATAAGGAGATGCAGGATCACATATCTGCTCCCTGGTTCTGTGCGCACCTCCAATAGCTGGAATGGCAAGGACTTCCGAATGAGGACATTCACTCCCCGAGTATACTAGAATACGTAGAGTGGCATGAGGCACCCACCCATGATCTCCGCAAGCCAAGGACCCTAAAGCCCGTCATATGCATCTCCAGTAGGATGCAAATATGTGGAGAAGCCCCCTGCAAATACTGAAACACCAGGGACCTTAAAGTAACTAGAGAAAGTCCTGGACAGCCGCACTCCGAATAAAATATTGCCTTTATTGAATAACGATCATCAAAGATACATGCCACAGCAGAAAAATACAGGATTGGCTGACACGTTTCACACTGTAAACAGTGTTTAATCATAGCTCTTAATAGCCGAGTTTAGACCTCGGACGTTCCAGGAAGGTATTTTAAGCTGAGCCATGGCAGTCTACCAAGACGTAAATGTAGGCGGGGCAAAAGGGAGGCATGGAGTGTGCTGACCCAGGGGACAGACCGGTACCCCACCCTCCCAATGCACAATGCAATGTACCTAGCAATGAAAAAAGTTAGATATGTCATGTCAACATGAAGATTAGAGAGGGCAACAGGCCCCCTCCGGGGACTAGCCCCAACCAATATCGAAAAACTTCCCCAAAGGTACCGCAATGGCAGTACAAACCACCCCCCACCCCACATTCCCCACCAATGTAAGTAATGCTTGCATCCCCAGAACCCAACCATAACTATAGGCAATTAACCAGGGAGGACATGTATCTCAGTGAGGCTGAGAGCAACATTCAGAGGCCTCAGCACTTCCCAGCGGAGATACTGGCATAAGTTGCCTTTCTCCTGGATAACCCAGGGGCACAGTCTTAAGGTCATAGAACATTGTTATAGAGCAGGCTACTCAGGCCAGACCGTCAACAGTGGAGACAGGACAGGTATCAGCCCCTATCCTCTGGCAAATTCTTCTGCATGAGTTCTTGTATCAGGGACTGGTAGAGCAACAAGGTCCTGCAGCACAGATCCCTATGACAAATAGGGCAACAGGCAGACCATGTGCATCAGAAACACACACGCTGTCCAGAACAAGAGGGTCTCATAGCCTGACAACAGTGAAAGCATAGCAGAGAACATCAGTCAGCGGGATATAATGTCAGGGGCTCGGGTCCAGGCAGGGGCAAAGCGTCCGCATTTCCAGAGCAGGTAAGCATAATCATCCTGTAACACTGTGACTCTAACAAACAGATGAACTTGAAAATGGTGGCAGACTATAGCCGTGAAGAATCTCTGATCATCTCCGAAGCGACAGAGTCTCCAGCCACGCAGCAGGTAAAGAACCGGACAGACTCACCATTCTGGACCCGGAGCCTAGCAGGAAACAGCACACTGCAGCGGATTGCCCGAGCTCGGAGTGCCGCTTTCACTTGATCGAATGATCAACGAAGCTTCTGTGTTTCCACAGAACAGTCGGGGAAGAACATCAGTTTGGCTTTTGAAGCTTTAGTTCTCCGATCCCCCGTGCTGCACAGAGCACTTCATCCCTGTCCCGAAAGTTAAACAGCCGGAATATCAGGGTGCGAGGAAGGGAGCCCACGGGGTTAGAGGAGGGTGGAAACCTGTGAGCCCGCTTCCACAGCATAGTGAGAGGAGAACTCTGCAGCTGGTAGCAGGGAGCGGAGTAGGTCCTCCACAAAGGCAGTAGGAGTCTTCCCCTCCACCCTTTCAGGCAGCCCCACCAACCTCAGATTGTTCCGCCGATTTCAATTCTCGGAGTCGTTCATTTTATACTCCAGCGCCCGGACCTTAGAACGCAGGGTCTGCAGAGAGGCAGCATGCTCCGTCACCGTATCTTCCGCCTGCCCAACCTGTTGCTCCACCGCCTTCACTCAGGAGCGGATCTTGTCTAGATCCTGTCTGATCAGCCCCACATCGAGCTGTACCTCCTCGATCTTACCAGTGAGTGTTGCCTGACAAGATGGGATAGCAGCCATAACGTCCTAAAGGCCGATCTGCGAAGAGGCAGCCGGCTCCTCATCTCTGTTTGGGATGCCGATGCCATGTTGGAAGAAGGCCTAGGGAGAGCCGCCACATGGTATCCCGGGTTCGGAGAGACCGCCTCAGATACCGGAGGGAAACGGAGTTTCTACCCCTTGTATTCTGACCTAGTAGATCCTCGGGTCATTAAGAAGCAGCCTGGGCAGAGTAACAGCTTAATTAGGTAGCCAAAACACAGGATTAGTGTGCACAGGCCAGCAGAGCTCCGGACAGTGCGACCTCTCACAGCGCCATCTTGGACACGCCTCCATAAATATGTTTAAATTGGGAAGGAGGGTATTAACTTATCAAGTGGCAATGACCTACTCGATCACTTATTCCTGGCTGGCTGGTTGGATTAGATTACAGTCTCTTGGATGCATTTGATATAAGGTAAACCCATAGGCGTGCGCACATTGTGTGCCGGGTGTGCCCAGGCACACCCTAATCCCCCCATGCGCATTCGTGTTATCGTTCTGTGTAGCAACAGGAACATGGGAAAGATCTCCCTCTTACCGGCTCTGCCATAAGAGAAGTGTTTATCCTTTTCTCTTTCACTGTGCCAGCAGGGAGATCAATGTGCCGGAGTCATATATGTAGATACATACACATGCATGTGTGTTTGAGCTTAAGGGTGCACACCCTAATGCATTAGGCTGCGCACACCTATGGGTAAACCCAATTACAGGCCTTGCAATTGCCTGTATTTCTCTCTGTCTGTCAATCATTCCACTGGAGCTGCTCCATATGGGCGAAGGTCTTGGGGGGGATGATTGCTGATACGATTACTTGGTATCCATGGAAAGGTTTCAGTCTGGAACTAGCCCAATTTACATCTGAATTTTGTCTGCTGCACCTTCAATACAACATTTGGTTGGAAAACAAGAGGAGCTCCATGGATGGAGGTGATCCACACATCTTAGAAAACAGATCGTAGGAATCTGAAGAAACCGACATGGGTATTGTTGGTTAAATGCAGGTACCAACATGCCCTGTCAGTATGCTAAGACTAATAACCCCTAAACTACAATGTTTGAACACCATTGTCTGCTTGTGTATACTCTAAGTATTTGAAATCAAATCCAAGACATTAGACTTACTACTAAAACAATCTCCACCTTTCAGTTAGTCCAGCCATTCTGTTATTGTCAAAGTTGTCAGAAAAGGTTTGATCACTTTTTCCCATATATATATATAAAAATAAAAAAAGGGATAGGTGTGTCTGTCACAGAGGTTACCAGACTTTCACCTGATTGGCAATTTACCCTTGTCATAAATATCAAGGCTAAACTGGAACTGTGAGCTTATTACACAAAGCAACGTCTGTCTATTTCAGGTCACATAGTTCAGGTAACTGGACTGCTCCGTCACTGAAGAGTTGGTATTCCTTGTTCACAATGGCAGTAGGAAAGCTGCTGCTGTTTTCTCTGGCTGTGGGACTAACTGCCTATTTCTTTTATGACACAGAAACTATAACTCCAGGTAAGAATGCCTTTCTGTAAATTAGTTGCAGAGACATGAATGTTTTGCACAAAATTTATTTTGTGTTGTAATGTATGTCTACACCTTGAGTTGCAATTTAGCATTGTAGTATTATCTATGCACTAAAAAACACTCTATAGAGTCCTGCAAGGTTCAGAGACAATAGTCCCTATAATTAGGTGGGGGAGCTATTCCACTAGAAAAAGCCAAAAACATTACTTAAAATAATATGGATAATGCTCAACCTCACCCTTAAAAAATAAATACCGTATTTATCGGCGTATAACACGCACCCCAATTTAGGAGGGAATTTTAAGGAAAAAAAACTTTTAGGAGGGAAGTTGAAGGAAAAAAAACTTACATTTAAATGCCCATCATTGCAGTCTTCTCAGTGCAGCCTTGCCCCAGTGCAGCCTTGTCAGTGCAGCCATGTCAGTGCAGCCTTGTCAGTGCAGCCTTGTCAGTGCAGCCTTCCCCAGTGCAGCCTTGTCAGTGCAGCCTTGTCAGTGCAGCCTTCCCCAGTGCAGCCTTGTCAGTGCAGCCTTCCCCAGTGCAGCCTTCCCCAGTGCAGCCTTGCATCCTGTGATCCCTGCCATCCTGTCTTTCAAAATCGCCGACCGCGATTTGAAAATGGCGCCGCCGGCGCCGGAATACACAGAGCCGGTCCTCGGCTCTTCTCGGCAGCTCTCGTTTACTTTCGGCTCCACTCGTAGTCCCGAGCGGAGCTATCCGAACCTAGCCGAGTACACTCGGCTAGGTTCGGGCGGTGCTCGAGTGAAGACGAAAGTGGCCGAGAAGAGCCGAGGACCGGCACTGTGTATTTCGGCGCCGGCGGCGCCATTTTCAAATCGCAGTCGGCGATTTTGAAAATCTGACAGCTCCGAATCGCAGGGGATCGGCGTATAACACGCACCCGCGATTTTCCCCTGATTTTAAGGGGAAAAAAGTGCGTGTTATACACCGATAAATACGGTAAATAAAAAGGAAGAAAAAAATTAATCAAAAGATTCTAACATCCGGTATATCAGATATGTAGCCTAAAGACTAATTATATCTCCAGAGTAAAGGAGAATATTTAATGGTACAATGACACAATAAAATATTTAATGTGTCCTGTGTGTTTTTTACATGTTTTTGCAATACAGGTCGAAATATTTTTTGTACATTGATGGGAGTACTTTCATGTTCACATGTGTTCGCATCTCCTTTACGCTGGAGATATAATTAGTCTTTAGGCTACATACAGTGCCTTGAAAAAGTATTCATACCCCCTGAAGTTTTCCACATTTTGTCATGTTACTACCAAAAACTTAAATGGATTTTATTGGGATTTTATGTGATAGACCAACACAAAGTGGCACATAATTGTGAAGTGGAAGGAAAATGATAAATGTGTTTCAAATTTATATCTGAAAAGTGTGGCGTGCATTTGTATTCAGCCTCCTGGGTCAATACTTTGTAGGACCACCTTTAGCTGCAATTGCAGCTGCAAGTCTTTTTGGGGATGTCTCTACCATCTTTGCACATTTAGAGAGTGAAATTTTCCCCCATTCTTCTTTGCAAAATAGCTCAAGCTCTGTTAGATTAGATGGAGAGCATCTGTGAACAGCAATTTTCAAGTCTTGCCACAGATTCTCAATTGGATTTAGGTCTGGACATTGACTGGGCCATTCTAACACATTAATATGCCTTGATCTAAACCATTCCATTGTAGGTCTGGCTGTATGTTTAGGGTTGTTGTCCTGCTGGAAGGTGAACCTCTGCCCCAGTGTCGAGTCTTTTGCAGACTTTAACAGGTTTTCTTCTAAGATTGCCCTCTATTTGGCTCCATCCATCTTTCCATCAACTCTGACCAGCTTCCCTGTCCCTGTTGAAGAAAAAAATCCTCATAAGATGATGCTGCCACCACTATGTTTCATGGTGGGGGTGGTGTGTTCAGGGTGATGTGCAGTGTTAGTTTTCCGCCACACATAGCGTTTTGCTTTTAGGCCAAAAAGTTAAATTTTGGTCTCATCTGACCAGAGCACATTCTTCCACATGTTTGCTGTGTCCCCCACATGGCTTCTCGCAAACTGCAAACAGGTCTTCTTATGGCTTTCTTTCAATATTGACTTTCTTCTTGCCACTCTTCCATAAAGGCCAGATTTGTGGAGTACACGACTAATAGTTGTCCTGTGGACAGATTCTCCCACCTGAGTTGTTGATCTCTGCAGCACCTCCAGAGTTACCATGGGCCTCTTGACTGCTTCTCTGATTAATGCTCTCCTTGCCTGGCCTAGCAGTTTAAGTGGACGGCCATGTCTTGGTAGGTTTGCAGTTGTGCCGTACTCTTTACATTTTCGGATGATGGATTGAACATGCAGTGCGAGATGTTCAAAGCTTGGGATATTTTTTTTATAACCTAACCCTGCTTTAAACTTCTCCACAACTTTATCCCTGACCTGTCTAGTGTGTTCCTTGGCTTTCATGATGCTGTTTGTTCACTAAGGTTCTCTAACTAACCTCTGGGGGCATCACAGGACAGCTGTATTTATACTAAGATTACACACAGGTAGACTCTGATTACTAATTAGGTGACTTCTGAAGTCAATTGGTTCCACTTGATTTTAGTTAGGGGTATGAGAGTAAAGGGGTCTGAATACAAATGTACGCCACAGTTTTCAGATATTTATTTGTTAAAAAAAATGTGAAAACCATATACAATTTTCCTTCCCATTCACAATTATGTGCCACTTTGTGTTGGTCTATCACATAAAATCCCAACAAAATACATTTACGTTTTTGGTTGTAACATGACAAAATGTGGAAAATGTCAAGGGGCATGAATACTTTTTCAAGGCACTGTATCTGATATACCTGATGTTAGAATTTTTTCATACAGCTTTTGATTATTTTTTTTCTTTTCTATTTATTTTTTTTCTTAAAGGGTGAGGTTGAGCATTATCCATATTATTTTGAGTGATGTTGTTAGTATTATCTATGCTAGACATTTTTTAGGTTTTTGTATATAGTGGTTTTAACAAATACAATTCCAGCCTTCTCATAGCAGTGTAGAAAATACCTAAAAAATGTAGGTTCTGAATTTTTAACTTTACCTACTGGGCTTGTCCACTTGCAATCTGAAAGTGTTTGTAGCTTTGTGTTTTTTTCTAGTGGAGTGGATATGGCCAGATGGGTCTGTGTCATACATTTCATGTCTGTCACCATCTGTAGCCATCAGGTTCTGCTGTATTTGGGCAAGATCTGCCCATGTTTTCCAGACAGTAATATCAGCATGTGAAAGTGGTTTTGCTAAAAACATAGAAGAGAGGTTAACCATATACATTCATAATTGTCTCTAGCAAAACTTATATCTATGAATGGCTTTTTTGGCAGAGTACCCACATTTATGTCTTTGAAGAGGGAAGGGTAAGCCAACTGCCATCTCATGCCTATGGCCAGCTCTAGTTTTGCTCTAATATAGTAACCATTAAAGTGAGCCTGTCATCAATTGTTAATATCTGTAACTAAAAGTGCTGTTGCTAAGTCCTGGCACCACAGGGTATCTGCTTCAGTTTCATGCGAGACCTTAACTAATTATATAGGGGGCTGTTAGATTGTAACACTGATGGGGAGGGGCTAAAGCTGACAATACACTGAGCAAATTTTGGTTGGTACTGGAAGAACCAGCAGAAATTGACTCTGTGGATGGTCCTGTCGCCATCCTCCCAGCCAACATCCTTCCACTGAAAAAAAATGGAGCTTTGCAAGTTGTCAGCTGATCAATGCTTGAATCTAATCAGCTGCAGGCATTGTTTGGGTATTTCAACAGCTGTCAATACTTTAGCAACAGCAGGAGTTTCGTTCATCCACACTGTTTAGCACAGATGGGGGAAATTAAGTCAAGGCCTCAGTAGCAATCTTGACTGTTTGTCGCCCGCCCCCAGTAGTTGCACTGTGAGCGGGTGGCAGCTGCAGGCCGG